>NC_138891.1:129496056-130156455 GCF_965194825.1 Balaenoptera physalus | reverse complement strand
TCCAGTGGTTAAGAATTCACCTTCCAATGCAGGGAACTAGGGTTCAATCCCTTGTATGGGAGCTAAGATCCCACATGCCATGAGGCAACTAAGCCGTGTGCCGCAACTACTGAGCCCACGCACTGGAACCCACACGCCACAACTAGAGAGAAGCCCGCATGCCACAACAAGAGATCCCACGTGCTGCAACTAAGACCCGACACAGCCAAAAAAAGAAATCCTGGCACGTCGTAAGTACTCAGTAAGTGTTATGTACTTTATTATTATTATTGTTTAGTGATTATTATTGGCATACTAGGTCAGTAATAGAGAATTATAAGCCTCGAATTTTAATTCAGTCCTAACTAGAAATTATAACTCAATCTAGCAGCTATGTGTCAGTTAGTTTAATGAATCAATTAGTTTAATGTATGAAATTTAAATTATATCTATCTGTATCTAGTTTCTTTTTATAATAAAATTGAATTTTCTTTTTCAAGTCTGTTTGCTAAGAATGGAAAAGAGCTTCCCTATAATAGAAAGAAGTTTCATTTAATAGTTTTAAAGACCAATAATTTCTAACTTTGTGAACTTCGGACTTTAAATGTGGTTGTAGAATGTAACCTGTGTGTTTATCATCATGGTTTGTTATGTGGAGTTGCATATATTGGTTAAAGTAAATTATATTTATTAGAATATGTTTGTTATAGGAATGACATTTATCCACCAAACCTTATAATATACATGCCAGCACTATAATCCTTAGCTCACTATCCATCATTTCTCACTTGAATCTGTGACTTCATTAGAATATCAGTGACCTTTGTCTCTACAGGCATATTTGTGATAAACTTAATTATTCTAACAGATTTAATTGACAAAGTAAATGCAAGACTTTCTCTGTCATTAGAAACACAGCATTCTAGAAAGAACATTGTGTCTTTAGGAGATGTTTTCCAGGAAAGACAAATCTGTAAAAATTCTTCATGTCATCAGAGTTTATACTATTATTCTGGAGTGGGAGGTTATTATTCCTATTTTGCCAAAGAGTACAAGGGGATCAGTAGCTTCATGAAGGCCAATAGCTACTCTCTGGTGTGACCAAGACCATAATCGGAATCATCTGTTACAAATTCTCCTTCCAGTCCATAACATTACTTTACAAATTGGAATACTTAAGTGACACCAAAAAAACAAATAAATCTTAAATCAGATGTAAACTCTTTAAATAGTCTCTGGATACGAGAGCTGCTTAGAAACTAATAAAAATTATTTTCCCTATTGGATGGAATGCTAATAAGTTATTTTGGTTGTTGTGAAAATTCATTAGTGTCTATGTGAACAGCATTAAAAGTGTACTACCTATTAAAGGTTACCTATTTGCTTATTTTGCCCACCATTTTCAGAAGTGAGTTTTGGCATTTCAACAAAATTAATGACCAACTCATTTTAGGTCACCAATTCCTTGCAGTTGACTATTATTCCCCAGAAATTTCCCTGAGCCAAGTCTTATAGCCAAAGTAATTCTTTAACAAAAGTCATAATTGTGAGTAGGCATAATAACTCCAAAAATTTACACGAAATAGATGGAGCTGCCAATGTTCAACAAATAAACAGGATAAATGAATGGTTATATGTAAAAGAGTAAATGAATAAGAAATAGTACACTCACATTTTCATCTGCCAGAAATAATCGCCTTTGGTGGTTTTGAGTAATGGCAATTATTGAAACAATCAAGGGAATATGGAGAAATCCAGAGACTAAAATATTGAATGACCAATCATTGTGTAAATGTCTATTCTGTATATGACATTTCCATAGATTCTGTGGCAGATAAAAACAAGTGTAAGGCACAGCTACTGTTTCCAAAGACTTCACAATTTGATTTGTAAAACAATATTTGATACAGAAATAACAGAACTTTAGAGCATGAATCAAATACAGCAAGTTTTATAACTGAAAGACATCTTAGAGATCACCTACCTAATCTTCATGGTTAAAAAAGTAATTTAGTGAAAACTTAAAATGATTCAGCTCCTTATATTTGTAACCGACATGACAGGCTCACTCCTTTTATATTTTTTATTTTCTCCCTTCATACTGAATGCTATGGTGTCAGTTGACCATATGAATTGAATCACAAATTCAATGAATAATTCAATGACTTATGAAGAAAAATTGAGTTTTCCATTCATATATTGAAATTCTGACTCACAAGGCAAAGGTATCAGGAGGTGGGGCCTTTGGGAGGTGATTAACTGATGAGGGTGGAGTCCTCATGAAGGGGATGAGTGCTCTTATAAAAGATCTCAACCTTAGAGGTCTCTTAACCTGAAGTTCATGGACTTCTAGAGATCTGGTGACCATCTGAATGTACAAGAGGGCATTTTCTTCTAGAGAAAGAGTGTCTAGCTTTGTTCAGTTTCTCACTGATCCCTGTTATCCTCCAGAAGTTAAGAACCCTTTATTTCCCTAAAGCCTGGTGATACAATAGAATAAAGTGGAACATCAGTATACCTTTTTTCAAAAGCTAAAGCTCAAAGAGTTCATTTATTAATACATTAAAAACAAACAAACATTGAGGAAAAGGATAGATAGCAGTAGGGCTTTTGGGGACATGGTGACATGAATTTGGTTCCTTTTCTCTCTACAGGGAGACACTGTGGGGGATAAGAGCCTGAGGTTTCCACACTCAGGCCTAGGGGACCAGAGGATGCTTCTCCTTCCAACACTCATGAGAGTCCAGCCATTCAGAATTCTCCACACCATGACTGGGGTCCCATGAACTGTCAAAGATAAAGAACAACAAATCTAAGGTTCTCATAAGTGAGAGAGAAAAAAATATCAGGCAGAAAACCTAGAGCACAGATTCAGCGGAAGCGAATTGTTGGAAGAGCAGAAGAATAATTGAATTAAAAAAGGAAATGTGCTTAAGAGCAGCAGATAAAAGACTTCTTTGAACTTGACAACATGATTTCTGAAATAAACAACTCAGTAGATGAGTTGAAGATAAGGATGGTTGTTGTGGATGTTTGAATTGGTCAGCTGATGATCAGCTGAAAGGACTCTCAAAGCACAAATGAAAGCCCTAATTGAAAATGTAGGCAACCTGGATATGTAATTTGAGGATCACTATCATGGAAACAATCAACATTCCTAAAGGGAAAAAAGACCAGATGGAAGAAAAGCATAATTAAACAAATACTAGTAAAATATTTATCTGAAGTAAATAGTCTTGAGACTGTCAATTGTAAGGGCTGCCCAAATTACAGGCTTTACTGATGAGAAAAGACACAATTACTGATAAAGAGAGAGACACATATACTGATAAAGTCCTCCCAACTTTAATAATGAAGAGAATATTATAATGTTCTAGGCAGAAGGAACAAACAATCAGCCAAAGCAAATATCCAGGAAGCACTGGACAAATGACATCCTTTATTTATATTTCAAATTAATTTACTGAATGCTGATAGATAGTGTAGTAGCACCAATCAAAGAGTTGCAACCCAAAGTATTCTCAAATAAGATATCATTGACCTGTCAGAGTGAAAGAAATATATGTGAGCATAAACAAGAATTCAGAGAGTATATCAACCATACACCTCTTTAAGAAAAGTACTTGTGAAAATCCTCTAACTGAACAACAAATGAACCACAACAGAAGTCTTAAAATGGAGAAAATATAGCGGCAAGGTAACAGTGGCAAGCAGCAGTAAATGTCTTTTTCCTTCCTTTCCTTCCTTCCATCCTTCCTCCCTCCCTCCCTCCCTTCCTTCATTCCTCTCTCCCTCCCTCCCTTCCTTCCTTCCTCTCTCCCTCCCTCCCTCCCTTCCTTCCTCCTTCCCTCCCTCCCTTCCTTCTTGTTTCCCTCCATACATCTATCTGAATAAGAATATGATAGCTCAAAATGTGATCCATATGTACCATGCAAGGTCTTTGAAACAGGAAGAATAAGCGTTAAGTAAATTTCCTTTCTTTATTTTTAAACCACTTTATCGTGTATACACATTTAATGTATAAAACTTGATGAGTTTGGAGATACATACTTTTGAAGCCATCACTGTAAAGAATACCATAAATATATCCATCACTTCCAAAAGTTTCCTCCTGCCCTCTTTATTTATTTTTATTTTTTATTTTTGTGATAAGAACACTTAGCCTCTTAGTAAGGTTTCAAGTAGAGAATACAGTATTGTTAACTATAGACACAGTGATGTACAGAAGATCTCTAGGATTTATTCATCTTGCATAACTGAAATTTTGTATGCTTTGACCAGTACTTTCTTGTTTTCCCCTCCCCCCAGCACCTAGTACCACCCTCTGCACTCAGCTTTTATGAGTCTGACTATTTGAAATTACTCCTATAAGTGGGATCATGTAGTATTTTTTCTTCTGTGTCTGGCTTATTTCACTTAGCATAACGTCCTCCAGGTTCACCACGGTGTTGTATGTGATAGGATTTCCTTCTTCTTTTTTTTTTTATAAATTTATTTATTTTATTTTATTTATTTTATTTTTGGCTGTGTTGGGTCTTCGTTGCTGCGTGCGGGCTTTCTCTAGTTTTGTCGAATGGGGCTGCATTGCGGTGCACATGCTTCTCATTGCAGTGGCTTCTCTTGTTGCAGAGCACGGGCTCTAGGCATGTGGGCTTCAGTAGTTGTGGCACACGGGCTCCAGAGTGCACTCTCAGTAGTTGTGGTGCACAGTCTTAGTTGCTCCATGACATGTGGTATCTTCCTGGACCAGGGATCGAACCCATGTGCCCTGCATTGGCAGGTGGATTCTTAATCACTGTGCCACCAGGGAAGTCCCAGATTTCCTTCTTTTTAAGGCGGAATAACATCCCATTGTGTGTATATACATTTCTTTATCTATTCATCTGTTGATGACATACAGGTTGTTTCCATGTCTTGGCGATTGTGAATAATGCTGCAATGAACATGGAAATGCAGTTATCTCTTTGAGATCCTGATTTCAGTTCTTTTGGATATATGCCCGGATGTGAGATTGCTGGAGCAAATTTATTTCTATTTTTAACTTTTTGAGGAACTGCCATACTGTTTTTCCATAGTGGCTATATCAATTTAAATTCCCACCAACAACATAAAAAAATGTCATTTTCTCCATATCCTCACCAATACTTGTTATCATTTCTTTTATTGATAATAGCCATCCTAACAGGTGTGAGGTGATATCTCATAGTGGTTGTGATTTGTATTTCTCTGATGATCAGTGATGTTGAGAACATTTTCATATACACATTGACCATTTGTATGTCTTCTTTGGAGAAATGGCTATTCAGGTCATTTGTCCCTTTTTAAATTGGATTTTTTGTTTGTTTTGTATTGTTTTGTTTTTTAGTTTTTTGCTATTTTGTGCTTTGGGTTCCTTATACATTATGGATATTAACCCTTTATCTATAAGATTTGCAAATATTTCCTTCTTTCCTATAGATTGCCTTTTCACTTTGTGGATCGTTTCCTTTGCTGTGTAGAAATTTTTAAATTTGAAATTTCTAATATGTATGACACTAACTCAGAAAGACCTAGGAGTTTGTGACTGTGGAGAGCAGTGGGAAGTAGAAGCACTCCAAGGTTCTCACTGGAGGCAGAGGGTGAAGGAGGGGAGGAGTGAGGGGAATGAAGATATTCTATAGGCCTCATCTTATCGGGGTTGAGAAAGAAGTAGAGATGAGCTAGAGCATCCTGGTGGGGGAAAAGAGCAGTTAGGGACATGATTGACAGAGAGCATAGACTGGGGTAAAATTAACACCTAGCTATATGCTATTTACAAGAAAATAAAGCCTCATTTAGGCAGTGTTAATGGCTAAAATTGAAGACTGAACAAAGAGATATGAGACAAATTCAAATAAAAAGAAAGGAGTGTGTGGTGGAACTTTGCAGCTGTTTTGTGGTCCAGTTGCATGAAGATAAGAACAAAGATAGAGGGTCTTAATAGTGGGATTACAGGCTGAGTTGCGTCAGCGTGACCTGTAAAACAAGAGTCTGTTACTGTCTAAAAGTCAAAACCAACCACAATACCTGACACAATCTGAAAAGTTTTTAATGAGCATCTGACCATTCAAGAACACTGTTCCTAGAACATATATAGCTTTGTGACATGAATGCAGTCTAGTTAAACAGTATAAAGATTTAACATCGACAGTATCTCATAGAATCCTTTTTCCAAAAGGAGAGCTTTCTTTGGCCATTCTTTACAAAACCCAGAACATCTATTTTCTGACACAAGTGCAATTTATTTTATGCAACAAATGGCAATATTAATGACAGACAAGGTCAAATTTAAAATTAAATGCACGGAAGAAGTACATTATGTAATAATGTTTATGAAGAGTATATTACACCAAATAACATAGCAGCTAACTATACAAAGTAAAGTATTTTAGGAATAAAGGCAAAATTTGAAAAAAATAAAATTATTGTGGAAGGCAAAATATTCATCTTCCATACTGGGACAACTCTAGTTAAAAACAGAAAAAGGACATACAAGAAAGAATGATACAATCAATAAACTTTATTTAATAGATGTGTATTAAACCTTACATACTTCTAAGGGAGAATAAATATTTTTCACATATTTACAGAACATTTACAAAATAGATCTTGTTCTTGTACTGTACTTGGTCTCAGAAAACTTCAATAATTTTATTTTAAAAAATTTTTAATTATTTATTTTGTAGTGAAACAAATAAAGTGTTTATTAGGAGGAAAAAGAGTATATGTGAATAGGCACACACTGGCAGACTCAGAGAGAGAGTCGCACACTCGTGGTAGTTTAAATCACTTATATGGGGCATTTCTTCTGGGTTTCCTTTGGCCAATCCTGAGTTCGTATTTGGTTTATCTCAGGGTCCTCCCCTGTGTGCATGCGAGCATCTCCTAGCCAAGATGGATTCTAGTGAAGAGGCCTATGGGTAGGTTGACATCACTTACTATGGGGTGGTGCCTCCTCCCTTTTGACCTCTGAGGAGCCTTTCTGTGCATGTGTAGTTGGGAGGGTCTTCTTGACCTCGAGAATGAGGACTATGTGGTCTCTTTATCTCTTATCTGGGCAGGGCTCAACTTCTCCTCCCTCCTGCTATTGTCTTTGTCTTGGAGTATCTGTGTCCAGGGGACAACTCCAGCTGCTCAGCCTGGGACCCATCCATCTCCTGCCTCAAATCCCCCTGACAGATGTAGACTGCAAGAAATCTTTATTGGGAAGATGAAGGGTGAAGGTCTGTCTTCTATAGCTTCTTTAGGCTGGCATTGGCCTCATAGACCCTACCTAGTTGGGGTCATGGAGCTATCGCCCTATCTCATTAAGGGGCCCCAGGGTGACTTCCATTGTTATTTCATCAGTATCTGCTGTGGGGAGTGGCTGGAAGTTTTTAAACTTCAATACTTTTATTTTATTTATTTATTTTTTTGGCCACGCTGCGCGGCGTGTGGGATCTTAGTTCCCTGACCAGGGATTGAACCCATGCCCCCCGAAGTGGAAGTTTGGAGTCTTAATCACTGGATAGCCAGGGAAGTCCCTAAACTTCAATAATTTTAAAGTAGAAATTTTGTAGTTCAAAATCCCTGATCAAACTCAATAAAATTGAAAAACAATTATAAAAAGTTGGCTTAAAATTTCAGTTTCTTTGGAAATTGAAAAGTATACTTCTAGATAATCTTTGGATCAAATAAAATATTAAAAGTGAAATTACAGACTATGTTGAAAACAGTGTAAAGGAGAACATTTCATAACTAAACCTTTGAAAGCTATCAAAATCTGTACTCAGGAAGATTTTTACTTTTAATGCCATCATTATTAAAGAAGAAAACCAAACAGATGAAAATAATAACTCCACTTAAGAAATTAGATAGAGAAATCCGAAGTAAACCAAAAGATATAAGTTATAAGAAATGAAATCTAAAATTAATGAATAACAAAAAATTAGAAAAAAGAAAAACAAATCCAAAAGAAAATTTAAAAATACCCATAAAATAGATGAGCACCTTATAGCGCTGATTAAGGAAGTTAGAAAAGGAGTAAATATTAAGAATAAGAAAAGAAACATAAACACATATAGAGAGAAATTTAAAATAATTATAATATAAAAATGTAGAGAAAAACAAATACCGTATGCTAACACATATACATGGAATCTAAAAAAAAAAAAAAAAAGGTTCTGATGAACCTAGGGGCAGGACAGGAATAAAGACGCAGACATAGAGAATGGACTTGAGGACATGGGGAAGGGGAAGGGGAAGCTGGGATGAAGTGAGAGAATAACATTGACATATATATACTACCAAATGTAAAGTAGATAGCTAGTGGGAAGCAGCCATAGCACAGGGAGATCAACTCAGTGCTTTGTGACCACCTAGAGGGGTGGGATAGGGAGGGTGGGAGGGAGACACAAGAGGGAGGGGATATGGGGATATGTGTATATGTATAGCTGATTCACTTTGTTATACAGCAGAAACTAACACAACATTGTAAAGCAATTATACTCCAATAAAGATGTTAAATAAAAAAAAAACAGAAAAATGTATGCAACTCTAGAGTAATAGATTCGAAAAACCTAGAAAAAAATAAAGGATTTCCTAACAAAATAAAAGTTAACAAAACTGACCTAAGATTGGATTAAATTTTAAAGGTAATATAGCAAAGATGATTATAACTTTAACATTGAGAAAGGCACCATGATCAGACGTTTTCATAACTGAGATTTAGCTAATCTTTAAAAAGTAGATAACTGCAGTATTATTTGAACAGTTGAAGGAAATCTTCCAAATCCATTTTTCAAGCCAAAATAACTTTAAAATTAACCTGCTAAAGATGGCCAACCAAAAAACCCATAGATCACTAAGGAGTGTAGAGGGTAATTCTTTTTTTTTTTTTTTTTTAAATTTTTGGCCATACTGCAAGGCATGTGGGATCTCAGTTCCCCAACCAGGGATTGAACCCTCGCCCCCTGCATTGGAAGGCAGAGTCTTAACCACTGGACCACCAGGGAAGTCTGAGGGTAATTCTTAATACATTTTACCAAACAGTATCTGCAATGCATTTTACAGAGCAGATTCCCCATCCCAGATTTTCAGGAGATCTTGAGTATCAGGAAATCTATCAACATAATCTATTATATCAACACATTGAAGAAAAAAATGTAATTTTATCAATAGATGCTTAAGAGGCATTTGATAGAAATCATTAGTTATTTCTAATAAAATTATTAAGGAAGATAGATCATGAAATAAGAAAATATAAACCACTCAGCAAATGCTTTAAATTTTAAAACACAAAAACTATTTTAATTAAATTAGCTACTAGATAGGGATATCCACTACCACCATTATACTTAACATTATCTTGGAGGTACTAGTGGATATAGAAGGTAAGAAACTAAAATAAATGATATGTTGGGAGTTCCCTGGTGGTCCAGTGGTGAGGACTCGGCGCTTTCACTGACATGGGCCCGGGTTCAATCCTTGGTCGGGGAAATAAGATCCTGCAAGCCATGCAGTGCAGCCAAAATGAAAAAAAAAAATGATATAAACTTTGAAAAAAATAATAAAATGACCTCTTTTTGATGATGATATTGTACACCTAGAAAATTCAAGATGCCCTAGTAAATATCACCAGATTTGAAAAGGAGAACTTGGTGAGGGCATGGATACAAGATAAATTATTTTTAAAAGCAATAATTTTCAAAATGTACTTTAACAAAATACTTAGAAACAGAAATGGGAAAGATTTCCTATTTACAATCATTGAAAAATGTAAAATACTTAAGAATTACTGAATAAGATAGACAAATTTTTTCTGTAAGGGAAATGATAAAATCTTACTGAAACAAATTAAGTAAGATTTGAACAATGGAAAGCATACCTGTGGGACAGGAGTACTTAATAACACAAACATCAAATACATACACCTAATAAATGTGTAAGCATAATGCACTAAAATTAGAATTGCTGTTTTTTGGGAGGATCATTGGTCAAAGAAGGTTAAAGTCCATATTGAAGAACAGATGTGCCAGAATAGCTAAGAAAATATGCAAGGGAGATTTGTGAGAGCTCTTATCTTACTGGTATTAACATGTATAATAAAGCTACTGCATCTCAGTCATGTGGTATTGGTAAAGGAATAGAAGAAACAATGAAGAAATAGAGTCCAGTGTAGATGATAGTTGAATATATTTCTAAAGTGGTAGATCATTTTAGTGAGAAATCAATCAATTATTTAATAAATGATGTTTAGACAACAGACTACCCATCTGGAAGAAAAGTATGTCCCTATCTTATTCTACGTTTAAATTTAAATTCCAATGGCTGAAAAGCTTACATGGTCAAAATAAAATTGCAAAAGTCATGTAAGATGACCTAAAAACTGAATGTATAAAATCTATGCACTGAGGAGCATATTTTCCAGAAGCTATAGAAATCCAGAAGCTATAAAAAGAGAGACATGTTTAAATTTATAAAAGATAAGAACCTTGATATGACAAAAGATACCATAAAAAATAACAGATGAACATTCAATTTAGAATAAAATATTTGTAACTGATTTGTCCAAACAGCTAAATATTTGACAAAAAGAGAAACAACCCAACTGAAAAATGGGCAAAGAGTAGTGAATCCAAATGGCCAATAAATTTATAAAAAGATTCTCAAATTCATTATTAGCAAGCAAAATTCAAATAAAAGTAAAAATAAAATGTCATTTTACACCAGACTGACAGGAATGGAAGAGAATATGATAACTATTACTGGTGGTGATTTAGGGAAAGGATTACTCTCATGGTCATGGCTGGTAGAAATATGAGGTGTTATAGGTTTGGGGAAATCCATCTGCCAACGTCTATTAAATTAAAAAAAATATGTATACTTTTTTGGCCCAGTCCATGAACTCTGTTCCACAGAAAGAAATGCATCAGTATGTAAGGCTTTATCTTGTAGTGGCAAAAACCTCATTAGAAATAATGCATTAGTGTTATATCCCTTGACCTATAGTATTTTCCACAAGGTATTTAAAATTTTTTTAAAATTTATATTGAAGTATAATTGATTAACAATGTTGTGTTACTTTCAGGTGTACAGCAGATTGATTCAGTTATACATATACATGTATCTATTCTTTTTCAAATTCTTTTCCCATTTAGGTTATTACAGAGTACTGAGCAGAGTTCCCTGTGCTATACAGTAGGTCCTTTTTTGTTATCTATTTTAAATATAGCAGCGTGTACATGTCATTCCCCAATTCCCAATGTATCTCTCCTCCACCCTTCTCCTCCTGGTAACGATGAGTTCATTCTCTAAGTCTGTGAATCTATTTCTGTATTGTAAATAAGTTCATTTGTATCTTTTTTTTTTTTTTTTGGATTCCACATCTAAGCGATATCGAATGATATTTTTCTTTCTCTGTCTGACTTACTTCACTTAGTATGATAATATCCAGGTCCATCCATGTTGCTGCAAATGGCATTATTTCATTCTTTATAATGGCTGAGTAATATTCCATTTTATATATGTACCACATCTTTATCCATTCATCTGTTGATGGACATTTAGGTTGCTTCCATGTCTTGGCTATTGTAAACAGCACTGCAATGAACATTGGGGTGCATGTATCCTTTTGAACCATGTTTTTCTCTGGATATATATATATATATCTTTTTAAAAATATTTATTTATTTATTTATTTGGCTGTGCTTGGTCTTTAGTTGAGGCATGTGGGATCTTCAGTTGCGGCATGCGGGATCTAGTTCCCTGACCAGGGATTGAACCCAGGCCCCCTGCATTGGGAGCTTTGAGTCTTAACCACTGGACCACCAGGGAAGTCCCTGGATATATTTCCGAGTGAGGAGAGCAAGACATAGAAATTATAGGATCCCCTTTTGTAAAATAACAATACTCATATATGTAGACATATTTACATATACATTTCTGTATAGGATTACATGGTCAGAGATTATATGGAAGGTTAGGCTAATGTGAGGAGTGAAGAGAAAGGAGATAGGTAGCTAGAGAAAACTATCCCTTTTTCAAAGGATGAATACCAGCCATGGTTAAGGTTATTTAAAATTGCATAATATTGACTATGAATAAAATTCCCAATGAAGAACTTAAAAAATTAAAGCCTGTCAAATCAACTGTTTTGGAGGATATAGACTTTGTGATATTTGTGAATGAATATGTACCATGTATATGTATGTATATATATATAATATTTTTGTCATGTTTATTTATAGTCTCACATTTTTGGAAGTAGGTGTTATACCATACCATATTATGTTAAACCATAAATAAGCAATAGATTTTTAAAACCTTTTTTTCAAAAACAGTCATGCCTATAACACCCTAAATAGTGCATATGAATATACATTTTATGTTTTATTTTTAATAGCTGATGGAAAAATAAAAATAAGAAATTTACATTTTTTTTTTTGGCCGCGCCACACGGCTTGTGGGATCTTACTTCGCTGACCAGGGATTGAACCTGGGCCATGACAGTGAAAGCTACAAGTCCTAATCACTGGACCACCAGGGAATCCCCAAGGAATTTACTCTTGATATTAGAAGACATTCCGTTTCAGACAGATAAAATAAATTTCATACTATTGTTTGCTTCATGTTCTTTTACTTCCAAAGTTTGGAAAATTCTCTATTGAAAATTAAAATGGGACACTAGAATGCTTTTCAAGGAATATGAAGAATGAAAGCAAGGAATTTCCTAGGGCACAAGTGTCCTGCCAGCATCAACTTTGGATTAATTAGATCTGGCAATTCTCAAATTCATATTCCAATTTCAGAAGTACTTTTAACTCAAGTTTTGGACCAAGGTGTGGGATGGAGAATTTCTCTTTATAGTCATATAGCATCAAGTCAAAATCTTGGTTCGGGGAGGGAAGGACTGGGAATGTGGGATTAGCAGATGTAAACTATTATATATAGGATGGATAAACAACAAGGTCCTACTGTATAGCACAGGGAACTATATTCAATATCCTGTGATAAACCATAATGGAAAAGAATATTAAAAAAAGACTGTCAAAAGAATACATCTTACAGTATATTGGCAGAAAGGTGGCAGGGGATTTATAATAAATATATCCATGTGAGTTTGTAACATCAACTAGTACTTTTTCTTTTATAAATTTATTTATTTATTTATTTTTGGCTGTGTTGGGTCTTCGTTGCTGCGCGCGGGCTTTCTCTAGTTGCGGCGAGCGGGGGCTACTCTTTGTTGAGGTGCACAGGCTTCTCACTGCGGTGGTTTCTCTTGTTGTGGAGCACAGGCTCTAGGCGCGTGGACTTCAGTAGTTGTGGCACGTGGGCCCAGTAGTTGTGGCTTGCAGGCTCTAGAGCGCAGGCTCAGTAGTTGTGGTGCACAGGCTTAGTTGCTCCGCAGCATGTGGGATCTTCCAGGACCCGGGCTCGAACCCGTGTCCCCTGCGTTGGCAGGTGGATTCTCAACCACTGCGCCACCAGGAGAGTCCTAGCAACTAGTACTTTTCAACCCTAGCAGTGTATTAGAATCACCTTCAAGTGCGTATTAAAAATGGGAATCCTTGTTAAAAATGCACACACACAAAAAAGTCAAACTCTTGTCAAGCCTCTTTTGAGGTAGTGTGACATAGGTATAGATGTCTTCCTCCTCACCTCTAACTCCTCATGATAGGAATGAAAAATGTAGGCACTGATACGTTTTTCTTTAATAAATGCCATGAATTTATGCTCAGTAAGATGTCATTAGTATTCTCCTACTAGTTTGACATTGAAAAGTGCGTCTTTAGAAAGGTATTGAAAAACAAGGACTCTCATGTTTTGCTGGTGGTTAAACTCGCTCAACTTTTTTAGAAAGTAGTTGGCAATATCCATAGTAATTGAAAATACACAGAATATTCAACCCAAAATTCACTCTTCTGGGATTTTTCTACAGATAAGCTCTCACACGTATGCACAAGGATGTTCATTACAATATTTTTTTTTAGGTAGCAAAATATTGGAAACACCTTGAATGTCTGCCAGTAGGAACCTAGTTAAATAAATTATGGTATATCCATAAAATAGAATATTATACATCACTTGTAGAAGAATGTGGCAGATCTAAATGTGTCAATATAGAAATATCTTCAAAAATATTTTAAAGGAGAAAATCAACATGTGTATGGTGTGCTTATATTTGTGAAAAAGTAGAACATGCATGCAAGTCACATACACATTATATATAAATGTGTATACATAAGTATATGTATTTGTGTCTGTCTGTGATTGTATAAAAGCACACTTCAGAGATATTGCGGGTTTGGTTCCAGACCACTGCAATAAAGCAAATATAGCAATAAAGCGAGTGACACAAATTTTTTGTTTCCCAGTGCATATAAAAGTTATGTTTGCACTGTAGTCCATTAAGTGTGCAATAGCATTATGTCTAAGAAAACAATGTGCATACCTTAACTAAAAATACTTTGCTAAAAAATGCTAACCATCATCTGAGGCTTCAGTGAGTTGTAGTTGTAACATCAAAGATCACTGATCACAGATCACTATAACACATATAATAATATAATATAATAATAATGAAAAAGTTTGAAACATTGTGAGAATGACCAAAATGTGACACAGACACAAAGTGAGCAAATGTTGGAAAAAAGGTGCTGATAGACTTGCATGACGCAGGGTTGCCTTCAATTTGTAAAAAACGCAGTATCTGTAAAGCACAGTAAATTGAAGCATGATAAAACGAGGTATGCCTGTATATGTAGAGTAACTACGTATACATAGATTCTCTCTTTATCTGTCTCTATCTATACCCATCTCTATATCTATCTATCTATCTATCATCTATCTATCTATCTATCTATCTATCTATCTATCTATCTATCTGTCTATCTATCTATCTATCTATCTATCTATCATCTATCTATCTAAACTGATACTAGAGTTTATCCCAGGGAAGGAGAACTGAGAAACTGGAGGACATGGATGGGTTTAATTGTATACTCCTTTATACTAGTAGAATTAAAAAAAAAAAAAGGGAAGCATTTATTTAGTATATTCCAGATTTTGTTCTTTATACCCATTTTATGGATGAGGAAGCTGAATCCCAGTAAAGCAATATGCTTGTTTCCATAACCACTAGGTAATAGAGCCAGGGTTTGAATCCAGGCAGTCTAATTTCAGAACCTATGCTCTTACCTAAACGTGTGTATATGGCCTCTTTCCACAAATTTAAAAAAAAAATTAAAGTTAAAAACAACCTCACTGAGTTAGAAATTTCAAAATAATGGAGCCAAGAAAGAGGTATAATTTAATTTGCACTTGTTTAATTGGGAAATGATTTCTTTCTGATTATCCTGTGGGGATGCACCTGGTAAATCATTCTCAATTTTGGACAAGTTGTAAGAGTCAGAAAAATCTAGAAATTATGTAACTGCCATTTCTGGACTACGTCACATCCATCTGTTTATGTGTCTCTGCTGCAGTTATAAGTAGCAGCATTTGGGCACCATGCTCCCAAGAACTGAAAAGATTTGATGTGTGCCATGTCTCTGGGGTTTGTGTTTGCTTGAGGTGGTGTGAACTAATCTATCAGCTCATGGGCAAAGCTGATTCCAACAGTTAGTGGTTTCATTTCTTCCTGATCAAACTGTAAGTGGCTTTCTTTCTTCCTGATCAGACACTCTTTTACATAGAGCAAGGAAGTTAAGGCAGGATCATAAGACAGAAAATATTACCAATTGGAAAGATCCAGAGGACTTAGGGCTAAAAGACCAATTTTAAAGCTTGGATGATTATATGACTTTGGACAAATCACTTAACTTTTCTGAGTCTCAGTTTGCTATCTGTAAAAGAAAAATGCTAATACCTACCGCAGAGGTTGTTATGAAGACAGATGAGATAACTCCTTAAAGTAACTAGCTCAATACCTAGCATGTGATCACTGCCTACATAAAGTGTTCAGCTCAATACCTATTGCATGGTTATCACTCAAAATATATGAGCTGAATCTGAATTTCAGTTCCTTGTGAGCAGGCACACAATTCACAGTTGTAGCTTGAATGTATGAATCAATGAATGAATGATTATGATTAACATAATCTTCTGCATGTAGTGTAACACCTGTATGTTGAATCTTCTAATGATGGAAAAGTGAGTCAGATCAAAGATCCAGAGTGTGAATATCTGTCACCCAGGTGTGAAAACCAGAGAGTTAATGGTTCTTAGGTGGAGCAGGATGAGAGAGTTTTAACTCTGTGTATAGTATATAGTTTAGAACAATCTTCTTAATTAATATCATAGTACAGGTTCTTTGGTGTAATAGAATCTGCCCTCAATTCAGTGATTCTTTTGTGAGTTTATTACTATTATTACATTGTGTTCAAAAGAGCTCAAGTGTCCCAAAGCTTTTGCTTCCGGCTCTTATTACTAATTATTCCCATCAGTGGTAAGTGAGACTTATAGAGTTAGAAAGGAAAAAGAGCAGGAATACTCCAGGTATTGGGAACACACTCAAGACAACTCCTGATTGTCATTTCCTCTCTTAACCTAGAGGCCTTGATTGTATCACCTTTGGCTGAAACCACATCCTGAAACATGACTGTGCCTCTTTGTACTGGTTCCAGAATGTTTGTCCTACAATGTGAGATTTTGTGCCCCTTCCAGGGAAGGATACTTAAGTCCAGCCCTGATAATAAGGCAAAGTGACTCCAGGGAGAAATGCCCAGTGTCTGTGCCTTGCTATGTTGGGTTTATGCTGAAGAACTGAAAATCAAAAGCCTTAAGCACAATAATTTGTGCTTTTAGAGTCTGGAAGAGCTGCATAATATATGACCCTTTTTAAAAAGAAATCGTGTAGTTAATAAATTCCCCCTAGCAATTTGCTAATAAATTAAGCCCTATTCCCCCTGCAAAAAAATTTTTTTTAAAGTAAACATTTATACAATGCAGATTGCACTAAAAAAGAAGAATCTGAACTAAACAGTGTTTTTTTGTTTTCCATTAACTTGTGCACAAATACTGAAAATGACATAGAATGCCTACAGCCATGGACATGAGTCTGACAATACTTGGCATGTAGATGTCAGGGACCAATTACTGTTTGAAAGGCGATACTGTTCTTTTTTGTAACTTAAAGTTATCAACCTGCTGCTGTTTGTGTAGCCATGACATCATGTTGTATCCCTTCTGTCCCCACAACTTGATGTCTATTAATATACTGAGTACCAGTGGTCATTGGCTCGTGGACCCATAAGTTGCATCCAAAAGAAATCAGAATAGAAGACAATACACATTTTCAAAAGTTTTTTTTTTCCCATTGATGGATGGAATATTTGTTTTCCCCTTCCTTCTGCCTTCTTCTCTCACCCCTTTCTATCTTCTACCCACCCATTAAAAACTATTTTGAAGATATTTTCTCCAATAATTGTGTGGATGTACCATACCCAGGATTCTTGGTTTCAAATACAGAAGTTGACTCTGGTTAACTTAGGTTTTAAAAGAAGAATTTAATAGACCTACATGGAGGACCACGCTCTGGCAAGAATTCAGGGAGGCAAAGCCTGGCTTAGACCTTGGCGGAGGAAAGGCCTACTCTCTGGCTGGGAGCAGGCAGATCTTCTGCTCTTAGGCTTTTCCATACTGGGAGGTGGGACCTCTGCCAGCCACCTTTCTAGGGATTTCCTCCAAATGAGCAGAACATTTCATTTTCAATGTCCAGTAGCTTCTCAATTTGGAAAAAAAAAAAAAAAAACCCTTAAGCTTCAATTTTTTCCCCCCAAATGTATTGTTTAGAACTAGGATGGCTATTGTGAGCGTTCACCTAGTAGGTCGTAGAGTCTAGTAGGTGTTAGAGCCACCTACATCCTTTACTTCTTAGTGGTACATTAAACATGAAAGCAGCAGATTCAGTGTCTGGTGAGGACCTGTTTCCTGGTTTGCAGATGGCCACCTTCTCACTGTATCCTTACATGGCAGAGAGAGAGAGCAAGTTTGCATGTGTTTCTTCTTAGAAAGGCACCAAACCCATCATGTGGGCTCCACCTTCATGACCTAATCACCTCCTAAAGGCTTCACCTCCTAATACCATCACATTGGGCATTAGGGCTTCAACATATGAATTTGGGGGAGACACAAACATGAATATCCATAGCACCTCGGATCTGGCATATAGATGCCACTTAATAACTATTTGTTGAATGAGTGATTGCATGAGTGAGTAATCTCATGTTTATTTGGCGTTCTTTCCAAGATTATCTGGGAGATTTTCAATCTTCTTGTCTGCTCTGAACTCTCACTAGGGCTCTGTGAGGGCGTCTTCCTTGGGTCCCTCTGTTGCAATTTATTGGACGATTGGCTCATTCAGGAGGAACATACTTGCATTTTTTTTAAAGAGATTTTTTTTTTTTCCTTGATGTGGACCATTTTTAGTCTTTATTGAATTTGTTACAATATTGCTTCTGTTTTATGTTTTGTTTTTTTGGCCCCGAGGCATGTGGGATCTTAGCTCCCTGACCAGGGATCTAACCAGCACCCTCTGCATTGGAAGGTGAAGCCTTAACCACTGGACCACCAGGGAAGTCCCCATACTTGCATTTTGAAGACCTTGGTTATATCAATTTCTTCTCAATCCGTGAAGAATCAGCATACTGGGGCACTCTTCTTCCTCATCCATTTAGGCTGAAGTTCATCACCATAGTGACTATTCTAAGTATGACTGAGGAGATTATTTCCATGTATGCAGCATTTAGCAAGGTTTACTTGGTCACTGGGAAGATGGGTTAGTTCAGCATTGGCTCGTGGATTCCTTATGCTGGTTTCGGTACTTTCCTTAGTGATGATCCTTGTTACAGTTGGAAAAATTTCTGTTGTCAATTTATTTTTATACAGTACGTGGATGACCTTCACGAAGAACGACTTAAAAATCTATTGTTACTCGTAGGATGTGCTGTTGTCCATAGTGGCCTCATTCTTGCCATTCTGATGGAATGTTAATTAATATTCAGTCCTGGAGAGATTTGATGGCTCTGGCATGCTAGCTGATTGCACTAAGGATCTTAGGTAAAATCACTTTTCAACCAGGGAGACTCTTTTCCTAGATTTAAATATTCTTTCATGTTTCAGTCATCTTGAACTGTGTTTACTTAGCTAAGTTTCTTTTTTTTTTTTATGGTGGGGACCCAAAATAACACGGGATACCTGCCAATATTTACAAAAATTTTTCCCTATTGGGGTGTATGTGCACATATCAGGGCCCTTTAAGGTTATACTTACAGTGGGATCTTAAGTGTGCGTGATGATTGTCAAAAGGCAGTGAGAGTGACTTCCATCTATGGGGTGTCTGGATTATTCTGTTTGTGCTGAACTTTTCCACTTTCATGAGTTTAGAAAAACTGCAGGCCTGTGGAGTCATTTAATGTTTTTTGACCATTTAAAGCAAACGCATTTCAACATTTATAGACTACTTTTCTGGGTGCCCTTTTTCCCTCTCTTGAAGGCCATAGGCTGAAATGACCATCCTTGTTCTGTGCCCATATCTCCAGCTGGCCCCTCCTCTTCCTACCTGTGCCTTCCTTTCCCATGGCTGCAGCCATCTGACCAAGAGATGGAGGTGGACCTGGGCTCCAGTCTCCTGAGATCAACTGTCCTAGGACCGAGGAATTACCCAGGCCTTGGCCTTTCAGTGCTAAAATCAGGAAAGTCCTCTGCAAACCAGGATGGTTGGTCCCCATACTTTTATTCTTGTTAGGGGATCTTTAAGAATTCCTAATCAATAGCTTCATTGACTGGACATTAAGTCTGTGACCTTGCATTGTTGCCCCAGCACTGAATTTTGCCTTGATCTCAGGTTGAGGAGCCATCTTGCACCTACATCTAGTAGAAAGGTCTTGGTCATACTTCTTTATGATGGAGGTCCTCTTGTCATTATCTGTCTAGTACTCCAGGTCCTTCTAGCCTGGGTCCTGCCATGTTAGCCTTGGTCCCCAGGCTACATCTCTACCTAATGTGGTCTGCTTCTAGCTCTTTGGTGCCAAGACACCATCTATACCACCTGTTACCTATGCTCAACTTGAAGTCTACCTAGCACCTCTAGTACTGGTTCTCAAAGTATGATCTTGCATCCCATCTATGCATTAGCATCACATGGGAACTTTTAGAAATGCAAATTCTCAGGCTCCATGATCCTTAAAGCATGGCTACTTCCACTTTTGATAGAGACTGTCCAGGTTTGCCCAGGACTGAGTGGCTTACTGGGCATGGGGCTTTCAGTACTAAAACTGGGAAAGCTCTGGGAAAACTGGACAGGTGAAAACCTTAACTGAGTAAGCCCATTAGTTTATTCAATGCTATTGACTTATGGGGACAGTAAAACAGGGAAATAAAAAGATTATCAAACCTTCAGGATGTCCCCTCATTTACAACCAAAAGAAAGAATGCCAAAAGGAAGACAGTCTATTATGGGATATGCATGTGCAAAATGTATATTTGAATAATTTTCAGAATTGAATAGGTTCATTTCAACCAGGACTGTTTAAAGACTCTTTTTCTTTTTTTAAAAAAAACTTTTCTTGGAAGCAAACTCAGTGGAGTCAGGTTTTTAGAATGAACTTGCTGTGTAATCTCGAGCAAAGTACTGATCTTCTGCTTTATCTGTATTTGGGACAGTAATAAATTTTTCTTCTAATTACATTACAGGGGATGAATTGAGGATAAATGAGATTAAGTAGTGTCTATAAAAGTACTCTATTTCTTAGATGGATGCTGTATAAGTATGTCATTTTATTAACAGTAATAAACCCATACACAGACACTTTCCAAAGAGAACATAATGTCTCTTACAAGATATGAGAAGAAACTAAAGGTAGCACCCGCCTTCCCCAGATGGGAATCATTTCTCTCTCTTGTGAATTCCTGTAAGGCTTACCGTCCAGGCTTGTTCTCAGCCTTGACTGCATACGGGAATCACTCAAAGAGCTCTTAAAAAACAAAAACAAAAACAAACACAAACTGATGCCGGGGACCCCCTTCCCTCCAGAGGGACTGATTTAATCCATCTGCTGTGATACTAGGTCCTTGGGTGGCTTTGTTTGTTTGTTTGTTTTAAATTTTAGAGTTTCATTTTTTTTTTATACAGCAGGTTCTTATTAGTTATCCATTTTATACATATTAGTGTATACATGTCGATACCAATCTCCCAATTTCCCAGTTCATCACACCACCCCTTGGATGGTTTTAAATTCACCAGGTGATTCAGATATTTAGCCAGATTTGAGAGTCATGGGCCTAGAATAGTTTTCAAACATTAGTCATAAGAATCACTGGGGAGCATGTTAGAAATACAAAATTAACCTCCCCCTCAGTCTGGTTAAGTACATCTAGGGTAGGATTCAGCAATCTGCTTAGTGTATAAACTTGCCTGAGGGTTCTGATGGAGCTGGTTGGAGATCTGGTCACTTTTAGAAACTTTTAACTGGATGTTTATTTATTTTTTGGCACAATATGGGGCACATGGTTAGTAGAGTGTCTAATATATTACAGGTATTTAATAAATGTGTGCTGAATGAGGCTTGCTGATTTGTATCCATCGAGTGACATTGATTTTCAGCTCTTAGATTGTAAAGCACTGGGCCTCAGGACTTGGGGCTACTTTTTAAATGATCTGTGCCTCAGTTAAGCTTGACACAGATGAGGTAATGTAAGCGCTTAATACACATCTCCACAATGTCGAGAACCTTGCCGAGCTGGAGAATGCCCCGGCAGTAGAAAGATGACCCCACGCTGCTCTTCACCTTGAAACTCAGCCTTGTATTCTGGTTTCTGAAATGGTTCAGTGGAAACAGAGATCCGACGTCCAGCTCAAACTTTAAAAAAGTACCAGCCAACAGAAATTAGTAAAGCCCACTGTCATATCCAAATCAATGATTTTATTGGATTATTTTTTTCCTCTTAGAACCCCATTTCTAAGCCTGCATTCAGCAAACAACAATCCACCTAGTTTGCTAAGTGTTATCACGGCCTCAGAAACGAAAGTCCCAGAGCACTTTGAACTTTGCTGTTGAAAAATCACAACAGAGAAACAAAGCCTGATATAAAATGGTCAGAAGCCTTTGGATATAAAATTGTCGACTTGGCAGTTTAACAAGGCCCACCCTGCATGCAGCAAAAGGCTGAAAGTCCAAGACAAGCAAAGGCCTATAGCAGTCTCTTAACAGAATTAGCCCTGCTGCCCTGTTCACATTACACTGCATTTGTCAAGCTCGATAGCCATCTCTTTCTTCCTGGAAGAACCAACTATTTTTTTTTAAGTTGACTTTTGTTTTCTGAGCCATGCCAACATTCCAGCCACATGAGAAAGCCTGAAGAGATCTAAACCTCAAATTCAAAGTACTGTTTGTACTACAAACATGTTACAGTTGTCATTGAACAGTACACAAACACATTAGGAGGAGGGAATGGAAACTGAATGGACATCAATTTCTGGGGTTAGCTGCCCAGGTGGAATGCTAATATTTCAGAGGGCCCATCCAAATGGTAACAGCCTTCCCTAAAGTCTAATTCAAGTCACTATAGGACAAAGCTTTGTTGATGCTAATCACAGCAGCTCAGCTAGATAATTAAATCAAACCTTCAGTAACAATTGAGGACAGTCTCCAGCTGGAGTTCTTCAGTTCTTTCATAGCAAAACTAATCTACCAACAATTAAGAGGGCCCAGGGACATTTACATATATAAAAGTGTGTTGTAACCACTTTTATGGTGTGGCTCATTTGAAGGAAATAAACTAGAGAAATTCTTCACATACTTCATTCCACAAATGTTCTATAAAATTCCTGCTGTAATCGGTCCCTTATAATATCTTTTTTACAACATAGGCCAAGAAACCCAGCATTTTTAAAGAAAATGACTATTTCACATGATTTGTGATTTAAATTGTGGGTTTCTTAATATTGTCAGTAGGACTTAAAACACAAATTGCCAAATGTTTAAAATAACTTTACCTTATTCTCTGCTTAATTTGGATTGATACCATTAGGTAAATTTGTAACTGCTAAGGAAAACAAGGAAGACCTTATTTTCTTTATCCTAGATATCTAGAATACTTTCCCAAATTCTTCTCAATCCGTTGGCTCCACTGTAACGTCAAGTAGGAAAATGGCTTTTTAGAGTGACAGGAATTCTGCAGGATAAAATGTCCATAAAAAGGGGACAGAGAATGTGATATTCTACAAGGTAAATAACTTCCTTCTTTGCAGCTGTTTGTCCAAATTCCCTTATTCAGTTACCCTAATGTTTGTGTTTATGTCCCTTTTTGGTCTTCTAGGTTGTATTACTAAACTTCCAATATCTAGCTCCAAAGAGATAGACAGTGAAAATAACTAAAATAAGCTACTAATAAATGTTCCCATTAGCAAACAGAGACAGGACAAGGTCTTGAAATACCCTCTGACTTGTAAACAAAATACTAAATTATGCTCTAATTTGAATACACTTGATTATACTAAAATTTTATTGAAGATTGAGCTATATCACTATACTCTAACAGCAAACAAATGTCAGGTCTGTTGGCCTTATCATTAGCAATTGGAAGAGGGGCAGTGGAAATTATTGGTAAGAGCATTTTGGGTCTTCTGAGACTGGAAGTTTGGCGGAGGATTTTAGTGATCTTTTTCAGACAACCATTTTAGCCTCTTTGATACTCTGCCCTTGAATTTTCACTTAGATTGTTAATATAAAGACCTATGGTGGTCAAGTGATATGAGTTTATGGACACAAACACTGTTGTTCCTTCCAAATTCCTTCAGCCAGGGAAGAGAAACTAATACTTACTGAGCGTCTGTTATGGACCAGTTTCTTTCACATGTCAGCTCATTGAATCATTTCAAGATTACTCACTTTGTGCTATTATCTCCACTTTCACAGATGAGAAAATGCAGTCTCAGAGAATGTAAGAATCTTGCATAATATCACTCTACTACTTAGTGGGGCAGCAGAGATTCCAACTGAGGTTGCTGATTCCAGAACCCACATTTTCTTCTACTGTAGTTTCCCGAGTCGTTAGATGGTTAGGATAGGCTTTGGATGGTGTCAGTGAAACAAATGGATGGAGGTGAGGTGGGGAACCTCAAGAAAAAGAGAACAGTTGAATGAGTACTAAGTCAGATCAAAGCTACATTTCTGGCATTTCACCCTTTGTGCTTTACCCTGCCCATGTTTCTTTAAGAATTATAGCCTTTTATATATAAGGAATGAAAACTTTTGGCTTGTGGAAACCTGCAGAGAGGAAACACACTTCTTGGGAGTTGGGAGTGTTAAGACAACTGGGCTACATTTGGAATCTAGCCTCTAATGTAGGTTTTTGTGGAGAAGCCACTTTACTTGGGTATTTTGCATAGAGGGCAAACAAAAGCATATAGGATTGCTTTAGATTCCTTGCATTTTAGGTTTCTCACTGTTGTAAACATCCAAGAAATAAGTGCCAGAAACAGAAAATTGAACCTACATGCTTTAAAGCATTTGGACATCATTATGAAATCTGTAAATTTTGTACACAACTTTTTATGAAAAGGAGGTAAATTGCTAACACAAGTTTTTCTGGATTTTGAAAAGTATACACATGGTATCACCTGTGATAAGCATACTCTTAGCCTAACTTTGCATATTCTACCCCTGAATTCATATCACTTACAATAAACAGAAAACCAGAATGACATTCTGAGACATTTTAAAATAAGAAATTCTTGGTAAAAAAAGGTCATGCTCCTTAAGCACAACATACCTATTGAGTCAGGGACCTGGGATGATTTTAAAAAGTCAATCATTAAAAACTAAAGGTGGAAAACTAAAGGACTATTGGGTAACTCCTCCACTACCTAGAAATTCAATGAGCCAGAAAACTGCCCAAATATTCTCATGCATATGATTTTTCAGTTGCTGACTTTTACCTATGCTTAAATAAAAAAAGCTAAAACTCTTCACATATAAAGTATACAAAAATACTTATAAACACATGAATGATGTAGATTTAAATGACCAGGTTTTTTTAAAGCTAATAAACTGTACAGTTTTTATTCGGTTCAGACGGCACATTTTGACTCCACAACATAAAAGACTATGTGTATCCTTACATCATGCGTACCCAATAATACCCATCTAGTTTTACTTGAGGCTTTTCTGTACACTATTATTTGTTGACTCTCTCTCAAGCAACTACCAGAGCTTCAAGAATTCCCAGTTCTGGTGGGAAGCAGCAGCATAGCACAGGGAGATCTGCTCGGTGCTTTGCGATGACCTAGAGGGGTGGGATAGGGAGGGTGGGAGGGAGACTCAAGAGGGAGGGGATATGGGGATACATATATGCATATGGCTGATTCGCTTTGTTGTGCAACAGAAACTAACACAGTATTGTGAAGCAATTATACTCCGATAAAGGTCTATTGAAAAAAAAAGAATTCTCAGTTTCTTCAAATATTCACCAACTGAGGGTAATGAAAACATTAAAGGCTGATTATAGATAACCCACAGTTCTTAGGTTTGGAAATGGTAAGGAAAAGACAGATAAGGAGGAACATTTAAAACAAAACAACAAATATAGGTGAGAGTTTGACATATCGAAAAGCAACTTTTAAATCAGCAAGAACTTACCTCTGCAGTTCTATTGCTTTTGACATTGAGAAGTGAATCCTAGAGTTCTTCTCTGAGGTTCTACTCACTGAGGACGTTGTGAAAACAATAGTTCTTTGCCTCAAGATTGTGGTGACCAGTGGCAAAGCTAAGCTGAAGCTACCAGAGCTTTACACCAAGTCCCCCGGGCTGTGATGAAGCTCCTGAGGGGTTCTGGGAAAGATAAAGTGAGGTCCAGCTGCAGCTAGCCCACCATGAAAACTTCTCTGCACAGCTGTCCCAAAGTTTGGATGGCTGAGAATTCCTAAGGAGAGTGAGGAAAAAGAAGAGGAAGAAGAGAAAACCAGAAGGTTGTTTGGAGTGGGGAGGGTCTCAGGCTCTGTCTAGACATCATTCTATATTCCTGTCCAGAAGTGCACATGGTTGGTCCCCAAGAGAGGCTTATATTATTTTATTTATGCAGCAATTTTACGTGGTGGTATCAATTTCACTTTAACAATGGACAAAGCATAGTTCTGGGAAGGTAAGTATGGTGACTGAGCTCACACAGATAATAAATGGGGAGCTGGGACTTAAACACTATACTTTTGTCCAATGCACTGTCCGTCTCCCAACACATAGAGCCAAGGAATGGAAGGGGCAATTAAGGAAGGTCATTGCTCTCTGCTCCTCTCATAAGCCCATTTTCTTCACTCCATCAGATGTGTATTAGTAGCTACTTGGTGCGACTAGTAATCTTAATAAGGCCCCTTATTTCTCTTCTTTAATTACTCCTGCAAGGTATATATTTCTCAAAAATGAATACTTATGAAATGAACCACTTCAAACTTATGTTTTTCAAACGAAGTCTAGAGTTAATAAGTATCTAAACATTACTCCCAAACAAGAGATGTGCGCTTTTTCTTCTTCCCTCTTTGATTAACCCCATACGTACCTAACATGTTGAGGTTACTTGTAATTTTGGTTATAAATGGTTATTAAATTTTAAAAAATCAATGATTTTTGAAATAACTGCTGTTTTCTTTGTTGTCTACAATGTATTGTATTCCACAGCTTCCTATTTTTATATTTAATTAAAAAAAATTTTGGAGTAAATCTTGAAAAATTATTTCAGAAAGGATGAAGAATTAAGTTTTCTGAGTTCTTCTGTATCTAAAAATATCTTTCTATTGTGTTTGCACTTGAAATTTGGCTGGCATGGAATTCTAGGTTCAACTGTTAATTTTTCTTAGAATTTTGAATAAAGTACTCCAGCATTTTCTCACACCCAGTGTTGCTGGGTCTGAGAAATGACAGATAGATAGTAATCTAATTCTCATTCCTTAGTTGACAACATTTTCCCCTTCTCTGGAAGTGTTTAGGATTTTCATTTTATCACTGGAGTTTTGAAGTTTCATGTGGATGTGATTTACTGTTGTTCATTCATTCATTCTCATAGGCACTTGATGGGCCCTTTGAATGAAAAGATTCATGTGTTTCTTCATCTCTGGGGAAGTTTCTTCAATAACTTCTATGTCATCTCCTTTTTTTCTGTGATCTCTGTTTTCTCTCTGGGATACCTATCAGACAGCCGCTGAAACTTCTGGATCTGTCCTCCAAGTCTTCTTCTCTTCCTTCATGCCTTCTGTCTCATTTTTCTTTTGCACAGTATTTTGGGAGACTTGCTCAGCTTGAGCTTCCAGCTCGCCAATTCATTCTTCAGCTATGTCCATTCTATTTAGATAACTTAAAAAATTCAACAATAATATTTTAAATTTCCAAACCCTTTAATTTGTTTTTCTTTTTGGCTATATCCTCCTGATTTCTGAGAATATCACTATTGTATTAATTTGCTAGGGCTGCCACAACAAAGCCATAGACATGGTGGCTTAAACAATAGAAATTTATTTTCTCATAGTTCTGGAGGCTGGAAGTCCAAGATCAAGGTGCTGAGCAAGGTTAGTTTCCTCTGAGGCTTCTCTCCTTCACTTGCAGATGTCCATCCTCTTGCTGCCTCTTCAAATGGTCTTTCCTCTGTGTATGCACATATCTGCTTTCCCTTATGTGTCCTAATCTCTTCTTATATAAGGACTCTAGTCTTGGATTAGGGACCACCCAATAACCTCATTTTAACTTAATTACTTTTTTAAAGGCTCTATCTCCAAGTATTCTATACAATCACATTCTGAGTTACTGGGGGTTAGGGTTTCGAGATATAAATTTTGGGGGAATTCAGCCCTTAATGACTATATAAAATTTTTACTTAAAGACATTTCCCTCACCTTGTTCTATTAATTCTGTTTTCTCAGATGTTAGTTAATCAATTAGTTGGATTTGGTGCCATTCTTTAGTGGTATTGTTTTAACTCAAATGTTCAGTAATTTTTAGTTGTTTTCTTATCTTTGTCCTTGTCACTTGTGTGAAGATGCTGATTGTAGTAACTGTAGATCACCTTTAATGATTGCATGGGAGGGGCGAAATGCTTTGCTGGATGAGAGGTAAGGAGGTTCCCTGCTCCTCCTTGGGTCAGTTTCTTTTTTTGTTTTTATTGAAGCATAGTTGATTTACAATGTTGTGTTAGGTTCAGGTGTACAGCAAAGTGAATCAGTTATACATATACATATATCCACTCTTTTTAAAATTCTTTTCCCATAGAGGTCATTACAGAATATTGAGTAGAGTTCCCTGTGCTATACAGTAGGTTCTTATTAGTTATCCATTTTATATATAGTAGTGTATATGCTAATCCTAATCTCCCAATTTATCCCTCTCCCCACCTTTCGCCCCAGTAACCGGAAGTTTGTTTTCTACATCTGTGACTCTATTTCTGCTTTGTAAGTAAGTTCATTTGTACCACTTTTTAAAATTCCACATATAAGCGATATCATATGATATTTGTCTTTCTCTGACTTACTTCACTCAGTATGACAATTACTAGGTCCATCCATGTTGCTGCAAATGGCATTGTTTCATTCTTTTTTATGGCTAATATTCCACTGTATATATGTATCACATCTTCTTTATCTGTTCCTCTGTCAATGGATACCGCCTGGGTCTTGGACCCTGGAGCGGACATCAGTGCTTTACCGCATTTCCCAATGTTTCTCCTGGCAGCTGTTTAGCAGGATGTGGGAGGGAGTAACCAGTTTAGCATCTCCAAAGCTGCCTTCAGACTCTTCCCTATTATTTTATCTGTTGACTCTGGAACTCCCAGAACTGCATGTCACCTTCTTCTGCATATGTTTCACACTGAGGCTTTTTTCAGTTTTGTGACTCTGCAGATATGATTCTGTCTGTTTACCACCTTTTAGAGATTCCTCAGAAATGTCTTTAGATGGTACACTTTCTTTTCTTCTAACATGTGGCGAATTTATTGTCTTTTATTTTTTATTTTTTTGCTTTTCATGAAATTTGGGGTAAGAGTGATAATATGTATAATTGCTTCTAAATTTTTACATTATTATCAAGTAAATCTGGAAATGCCATTATATTATCATTCAGTATCAGTAGATATTCAAATATGTTAAAAATGCCCTCAATCCCTCTGGCTAGATCACAAATAGTTGTTGTCTAATGCCCAACAATCTCCATTTCTATCTTCCTAGAACATTTTTACTCCTTCCATTTTTGTTCTCACATCTTTTCTTAAATGTCTTCAACAGCCATGTAAATCCATAAAACATCTTGACCTTAGGATTTACCCACCTTTTTGATGAACAATATCTTTAAAAAAAATCACTATTGACCTGTTGAGAGGAAAAAGATTTAAGGAACAGATGGATTTTATTTTGGATATGTTGTGTTTGAAGTGACTAAGTGATATATACATAGGAACGTTGAACAGCCATTTGGAGATACAGTAGAAAACTCTTCAAGCTCCAGCTTACCACTCCATTTATTCAAGGAAATCCTACTATGTAAGTATTATTATATTATGTACCAGAGATACAAAGATTAGCAAAGCATGATACTTGCATTCAAGTAACTGAAAATCTAGTGAGAATTTCTACAAAAGAAGTGTGTACAATGGATACAGAGAGTGAGTGGAATAGTGAGGACAAGCCAATCCCAAATCTCTACCCACTCTGTGGATTCTCTTTGGGTTGGAATATGCCAAAGTAAAGTACCGTACACTCTTCTCTTTGTATGTGCTTGGCTGGCTAACTGGGGCACTGTTCAGTACGTATTGTACAACCTATCCTTTTCGTGTTAGGGGCTTAATCTTGGGTTTAGTGAAAGTCTCTCCACACCATTCCTCCTCCACCTCTTCACCCACAAAAGTGCACAAATTGTTATTCAAACTCTGGAAAAGTGGCTCTTTGGAAGATGAGGTGTGGTTTTCAAGGGGGAGCAGAAAGACCAGCAGAACATAGACTAGGGAAGAAGGAACACTCAGTTGAGTCTGGAGGGAAATCATCACAATGAGAAGACTGTGGGGGAAGGAGTCTTGATTTCTTGGGAATGGTTTTAGTTATGGGTTGTCAAGAGAAGAAAGGTGTGTTGGATGTTGTTTATTGGCTTTCAACAACATCCTTGCCCTTCTAAGCTCCATCCTGCCTTAGAGGGCTGAAATGTTAAAAATTATATTTCCCAGTTTACCTTGTCAGCAGGTTCCAGTCTAGATTTCTCCAATGTGAGGCTCATGTGTGAATTTGGAGAAGTAGGAAAGAAGGAGGAGCTGTTGACCTTTGGTTGTCGTGGCAGGCAGGTGACTGAGCATCAGCAGAGGATGGGGGTGAGATTTTGCAAAAGGCTACTGGGTGTCCTGAGAATTATTCACTCTGATGCTTGTGGAAATTTCTTGGGATTCCTGCCTTTTAAGATTTAAATTATTTCTTGAAATACCCAGAATGGCTCCTGTTTTCCTGACTGAACCCTGACTGACCAAAGGAAAATGATCGCTGCCTGAACTGGCATGAAAGTTGCGTGTACCATTTGGGGAGCCTAAGTAGGTGTCATTTCCACAGATGGTTTCCCCAAGAACCAGAGGCATGGATGCTCCTGAATAGATAGGAGTGAACTTCTGGCAGGGCAGGGCCTGGCACTGGCACTGGGCTAAAAGAAATCTCAGTTTGTCCCATGGCCACAGTGGATCCAGACATTCAGACTTTTTGGGCTTTGTCATATCCATGTGCCTTGTAGACCATGAAACTATGTGGGAGATCAAGGTAATGAGAGAATGCAAGGAAATTTATACCCAGATATTGATAATCCTCCAAGGTTTGTATCAATGGTTACTTATTTCTTGAGGCATTTCCCTGAGTTACTTCAGACTTATTTTTGTATTTCAAAAATGAAACTCCTTTTAGATGCACTCAAGATAGGTCCAACTCCTGATGAATTCTGTCTGTAATTAACAGCCTTACAATGAGTTTTCAGCATAATATATTGGAGAATTTTAAGAAAAATTTATGTTATGAATTGGGAAATTGGGATTGACATATATACACTAATATGTATAAAATGGATAACTAACAAGAACCAGCTGTATAAAAAAATAAATAAATTTCTAAAATTCAAAAAAAAAAAGAAAAATGTTAGAAAGACTTTTTTTCCTGAACAATTATATCCACGGTAGCAGAAAGTGCTTCCCCATTTTAGAATACTGAATGGATATTAGGCTTACATTAGGTCTTCTTTCTTTTTTTTTTTTTTTAACATCTTTATTGGAGTATAATTGCTTTACAATGGGGTGTTAGTTTCTGCTTTATAACAAAGTGAATCAGTTATACATATACATATAGCTCCATATCTCTCCCGTCTTGCGTCTCCCTCCCTCCCACCCTTCTAGGTGGTCACAAATCACCGAGCTGATCTCCTTGTGCTATGCGGCTCCTTCCCACTAGCTATTTTACATTTGGTAGTGTATATATGTCCATGCCACTCTCTCACTTTGTCCCAGCTTACCCTTCCTTCTCCCCGTGTCCTCAAGTCCATTCTCTACGTCTGCATCTTTATTCCCGTCTTGCCCCTAGGTTCTTCATGACCTTTGTATTTTTTTTTTAGATTCCATATATATGTGTTAGCATACGGTATTTGTTTTTCTCTTTCTGACTTACTTCACTCTGTATGACAGACTCTAGGTCCATCCACCTCACTACAGATAACTCCATTTCGTTTCTTTTATGGCTGAGTAATATTCCATTGTGTATATGTGCCACATCTTCTTTATCCATTCATCTGTTGATGGACACTTAGGTTGCTTCCATATCCTGGCTATTGTAAATAGAGCTGCAATGAACATTGTGGTACATGACTCTTTTTGAATTATGGTTTTCTCAGGGTATATGCCCAGGAGTGGGATTGCTGGGTCATATGGTAGTTCTTTTTTTAGTTTTTTAAGGAACCTCCATGCTGTTCTCCATAGTGGCTGTATCAATTTACATTCCCACCAACAGTGCAAGAGGGTTCCCTTTTCTGCACACCCTCTCCAGCATTCATTGTTTGTAGATTTTTTGATGATGGCCATTCTGACTGGTGTGAGGTGATACTTCATTGTAATTTTGATTTGCATTTCTCTAATGATTAGTGATGTTGAGCATCCTTTCATGTGTTTGTTGGCAATCTGTATATCTTCTTTGGAGAAATGTCTATTTAGGTCTTCTGCCCATTTTTGGATTGGATTGTTTGTTTTATTGATACTGAGCTGCATGAGCTGCTTGTAAATTTTGAGATTAATCCTCTGTCAGTTGCTTCATTTGCAAATATTTTCTCCCATTCTGAGGGTTGTCTTTTGGTCTTGTTTATGGTTTCCTTTGCTGTGCACACTTTTAAGTTTCATTAGGTCCCATTTGTTTATTTTTGTTTTTACTTCCATTTCTCAAGGAGGTGGGTCAAAAAGGATCTTGCTGTGATTTATGTCATAGAATGTTCTGCCTATGTTTTCCTCTAAGAGTTTTACAGTGTCTGGCCTTACATTTAGGTCTTTAATCCATTTTGAGTTTATTTTTGTATATGGTGTTAGGGAGTGTTCTAATTTCATTCTTTTACATGTAGCCGTCCAGTTTTCCCAGCATCACTTATTGAAGAAGTATCCTGTCATTTGAAACCTTCTGTCCTTAGGTTCTAGTATTCCTCATAGAAGTCTGATTTGGTCTCTGTTTCTACCTTTGGAACATATTTTGTGAATCTCTCCTTCGGTACCCTTGTTTACTCTATTCCTGTATCCTGCCTACCATTAATCTGAATACTACGTTTTCTTCAAAGGCCAGTTCAGATGTCTTGTTCTCCAAAAACATTTCTTCAGTTCACATTACTGATCAGCAATCCCTTCCACCTTTTGAAGTCACAAATTACATGTCACTTCTATAGGAGGACTGTCCATTACATTAGGAAAATTCATCCAGAACAGAATCTTATTCTACTTTATTACCATACTAGGAAGAGAGTACATAAAAATTTGATGAATAAAAAAAAAAAACACTCAGCCACAACCTCAGTGATGCTTCTGTAATTGATTATTTTTGGTACATGAGTGGTCTGCATAAATGGTTATAATGATCTTGAGACACTTAGAATATATCGTTCAGCTGCAGGGATTCTGGTATGCACCAAAGTAAAGCAAAATAACCTCATTATTAACCCAACAGTGGAGCTGGCTCTTGACTCCAAACGGGCAGTAGTATAATGGCTCTTGCTGTCACTAACCTTTTTGGGAAACCATCATATGAGCAGAGACTGTCATTCCCTACAAGGATTCAGATAAGTGGTGGTTGTCACCTTCCTTCCAGGATCCGAGAAGTCAACATGCCTGTTTTCAGCTAGAAAGTGATTAGAGGTCAAGAGAATTTGGAATTATCACCATGGAAGAAGCCCACATGGTGCCAACAGTAACATGATGGTATCATGTGTGGGAACGGTGAGCTCAAGTGTTGAGAAATGTGAGCTGGGTAGAAATACAACTACTAAGAGGTAATTTCAATTTCATAATTTTTTAGGTTGAGATATTTTTTTCATAATGTTTTAATATCTAGTGAAGTAATACACATACAGAAAAGAAAAACAGGAAGGTACATGAATGCACAGGGAGAGGCACAGTCCCTGCACACCTCATTTCCCTCCCCAACTCTAACTTTCTGTTTTGAGTTCAGGTTGTTACCACCAAAACGCTCATTCATAGCCTATTCTGCTATTTCTTTCATCTTATAATAATTTTCAGGCAGTTTCCAGTAATCCTCTGATTTGAAATTTTAAAATTTAGGTCACCTGAACCAACTCCCTCTCTTCTCTCTGGCCTCTTCCCAATTTTAGACAGTCCTTCTGTCAGTTACAGTGTAAATATAAGTCATATAATTAAGTACACATTTTTAAAAATCAAATTTGTATTTCTTGTCATCTCTACTTCTACACTTACTCTCTAAGCGCTGTTAACTGGACCTTTGTTAGGGGAGATAATATTTATTTTATATTCTGTACCATAATTATGTCTTGTCTACTTTGATTGTAGGTTGATTTAAGAGTTCAAAACCAGTACAGTTCCTTAACAAAACTATGATAAAGTAAATGTTATTTATACAAAGCCAAAAAAAAGAAAATGACAGTTTTAATCTGTTGTCCTTGAGTGCTTTAAAAATAACATCTTGGCAAACATTAAAAATAACATTTTCATAATTAAAACTACTAAATTCAAATCAGTTAAGATGCACTTAGGTAAAAGACTAAGATCAGAAGGAAGAAGTAGAACTATCTCTGCAGATAGCAGGATTGTTCACATGGATAATCTTAAGGAATCTATAAACTAACCATTAGAATACATAAGTAAATTTAGCAAGTTCACAGGATACAATGCTAATGTTAGCAAATCAATTGTATTCATATATAATAATAGCAGTAAATAATAAGAAAGTGAAATAAAAACAATTTACAATAACACCAAAAAGCATAACATATTGAACAACTAACTGTTTGCCAACAAATCAGATAACCTAGATGAAATGGACAAACCCCTAGAAACACAAAACCTACCAGGAATGAATCATGAGGAAATAGAAAACATGAATAGATCTATAACCAGTAAGGAGATTAAAAATGTAATAAAAAACTCTGAATGAAGAAAAACCTTGGATCTTATGGCTTCACGGGTGAATTTTACCCAATATTTAAAAAATAGTTAAAATAAATTCTCCTCAAACTCTTCCAAAAAATTGAAGAGGAGGGAACACTTCTTAACCCATTCTGCGAGTCCAGCATTACTCTGATATCAAAGCCAGAAAAAGACACTACAAGAAAACTACAGAGCAGTATCCCTTATGAACATTGATGCAAAAAGCCTCAACAAAATACTAGCAAACCAACTTTAACACCACATTAGAAAGATCACACACCGTGACCAAGTGGGATTTATTCCTTGAATGCAAAGATGGCTTAACATATGAAAATCAAGCAGTCTCTTACACCACATTAACAGAAGTAAGCAAAGAAATACATTATCATCTTAATTGAGGTAGAGAAAGCATTTGACAACATTCAACCCCCTTTCATGAGAAAAACATTTAACAAAATAGAAATAGAGGGAAACTACTTCAATATGATAAAAGCAATATACGAAAAATGCACAGTAAAAGTCATACTCAATGTTGTAAGACTGAAAGCTTTTCTTTCAAGCTCAGGAACAAGGTAAGGATGACTGCTTTCACCATTTCTATTCAACATGGTACTGGAAGTCGCAGCCAGAGCTATTAGGCAAGAAAAAGAAATAAAAGTCAAGCAAATCAGAAAGAAGAAATAAAATGATCTGTTTGTAGATGATATGATCTTATATGTAGAAAACCCTAAAGTGTCACCAAAAAAACTGTAATAACTAATAAAAGAATTCAATAAATTTATTGGATACAAAACCAACATACAAAAATCAGTTGTGTTTTTATACAATAACAATGAACAATCCCAAAAGGAAATTAGGAAAACAATACCATTTACAAAAGCATCACAATAATAAAATATGTAGAAATAAACATAACTAAGGAGGGGCACAAGTCTCTAAGATAGCCCCATCCACCAAAGGGCAGACAGCAGAGGCAAGAAAAACTACAATCCTGTAGCCTGTGGAACAAAAACCACATTCATAGAGAGATAGACAAGATGAAAAGGCAGAGGGCTATGTACCAGATGAAGCAACAAGATAAAACCCCAGAAAAACAACTAAATGGAGTGGAGATAGGCAACCTTCTAGAAAAAGAATTTAGAATAATGATAGTGAAGATGATCCAGGACCTCAGAAAAGAATGGAGGCAAAGATCAAGAAGATGCAAGAAATATTTAACAAACACCTAGAAGAATTAAAGAACAAACACCTAGAAGAATTAAAGAACAAACAAACAGAGATGAATGATACAATAACTGAAATGAAAACTGCACTAGAAGGAATCGATAGCAGAATAACTGAGGCAGAAGAAAGGATAAGTGACCTGGAAGACAGAATGGTGAAATTCACTGCTGTGGAACAGAATAAGACAAAAAAAAAAAAAAAAAAAAAAAGAAAACAAATGAAGACAGCCTAAAGACCTCTGGGAAAATTAAGTGCAACAACATTTGCATTATAGGCGTCCCAGAAGGAGAAGAGAGAGAGAAAGGACTTGAGAAAATATTTGAAGAGATTATAGTTGAAAACTTCCCTAACATGGGAAAGGAAATAGCCACCCAAGTCCAGGAAGCACAGAGAGTCCCAGGCAGGATAAAGCCAAGGAGAAACACACCGAGACACATAGTAATCAAATGACAAAAATTAAAGACAAAGAAAAATTATTGAAAGCAGAAAGGGAAACATATATGGACAAATAACATACAAAGGAGCTCCCATAAGGTTAACAGCTGACTTCTCAGCAGAAACTCTACAAGCCAGAAGGGAGTGCCATGATATATTTAAAGCGATGAAAGGGAACAACCTACAACCAAGATTACTCTACCTGGTAAGGATCTCATGCAGATTCGACAGAAAAATCAAAACTTTTACAGACAAGCAAAAGCTAAGAGAATTCAGCACCACCAAACCACCTCTACAACAAATGCTAAAGGAACTTCTCTAAGTGGGAAACACAAGAGAAGGAAAGGACCTACAAAAACAAATGAATAACAATTAAGAAAATGGTCATAGGAACATACATATCGATAATTACCTTAAACGTGAATGGATTAAATGCTCCAACCAAAAGACACAGGCTCGCTGAATGGATACAAAAATAAGACCCATATATATGCCGTCTACAAGAGACCCACTTCAGACCTAGGGACACATACAGACTGAAAGTGAGGGGATGAAAAAAGATATTCCATGCAAATGGAAAAGAAAATAAAGCTGGAGTAGCAATACTCATATCAGATAAAATAGACTTTAAAATAAAGAATGCTACAAGAGACAAGGAAAGACACTACATAATGATCAAGGGATCAATCCAAGAAGAAGATATAACAATTATAAATATATTTGCACCCAACATAAGAGCACCACAACACATAAGGCAACTGCTAACAGTTATAAAAAAGAAAATCAACAGTAACACAATAATAGTGGGGACTTTAACACCTCACTTACACCAATGGACAGATCATCCAAACAGAAAGTTAATAAGGAAACATAAGCTTTTAATGACATGATAGACCAGCTAGATTTAATTGATATTTATAGGACATTCCATCCCAAAACAGCAGATTACACTTTCTTCTCAAGTGCAAATGGAACATTGTCCAGGATAGATCACATCTTGGGTCACAAATCAAGCCTTGGTAAATTTAAGAAAATTGAAATCATATCAAGCATCTTTTCTGACCACAATGCTATGAGATTAGAAATCAATTACAGGGAAAAAAACCGTAAAAAACACAGACACATGGAGGCTAAACAATACGGTACTAAATAACCAAGAGATCACTGAAGAAATCAAAGAGAAAATCAAAAAAAAAAACCTAGAGACAAATGATAATGAAAACATGATGATCCAAAACCTATGGGATGAAGCAAAAGCAGTTCTAAGAGGGAAGTTTATAGCAATACAAGCCTATCTTAAGAAACAAGAAAAATCTCGAATAAACAATTTAACCTTACAGCTAAAAGAACTAGAGAAAGAAGAACAAACAAATCCAAAGTTAGTAGAAGGAAAGAAATCATAAAGATCAGAGCAGAAATAAATGAAATAGAAACAAAGAAAAAATAGCAAAGATCAATAAAACTAAAAGCTGGTTCTTTGAGAAGATAAACAAAATTGATAAGCCATTACCCAGACTCATCAAGAAAAAGAGGGAGAGGACTCAAATCAATAAAATCAGAAATGAAAAAGCAGAAGTTGCAAAAGTCACCGCAACAGTACAAAGCATCCAAAGAGACTACTACAAGTAACTCTATGCCAATAAAATGGACAACCTGGAAGAAATGGACAAATTCTTAGAAAGGTATAACCTTCCAAGACTGAACCAGGAAGAAATAGAAAATATGAACAGACCAATCAAAAGCACTGAAATTGAAACTGTGATTAAAAATCTTCCAACAAACAAAAGCCGAGGACCAGATGGCTTCACAGGTGAATTCTATCAAACATTCAGAGAAGAGCTAACACCTATCCTTCTCAAACTCTTCCAAAAAACTGCAGAGGAAGGAGCACTCCCAAACTCATTCTATGGGGCCATCATTACCGTGATACAAAAACCAGACAAAGATACTACAAAAAAAGAAAATTACAGACCAATAAAACTGATGATTATAGATGCAAAAATCCTCAACAAAATACTAGCAAACAGAATACAATAACACATAAAAAGGATCATATACCATGATCAAGTGGGATTTATCCCAGGGATGCAAGGATTCTTCAGTATATGCAAATCAATCAATGATACACCATATTAACAAATTGAAGAATAAAAAGCATATGATCAACTCAGTAGATGCAGAAAAAGCTTTTGACAAAATTCAACACCCATTTATGATAAAAACTCTCCAGAGAGTGGGCATAGAGGGAACCCACCTCAACATAATTAAGGCCATATACGACAAACCCACAGCACACATCATTCTCAATGGTGAAAAACTGAAAGCATTTCCTCTAAGATCAGGAACAAGACAAGGATGTCCACTATCACCACTGTTATTCAACATAGTTTTGGAAGTCCTAGCCATGGCAATCAGAGAAGAAAAAGAAATAAAAGAGGAATACAGATTGGAAAAGAAAAAGTAAAACTGTCACTGCTTGCAGATGACATGATCCTATACACAGAGAATCCTACAGATACCACCAAGAAACTACTAGAGCTCATCAATGAATTTGGTAAAGTTGCAGGATACAAAATTAATGCACAGAAACCTCTTGCATTCTTATACACTAATGATGAAAATTCTGAAAGAGAAATTAAGGAAACACTCCCATTTACCATTGCAACAAAAAAGAATAAAATACCTAGGAATAAACCTACCTAGGAAGACAAAAAATCTGTATGCAGAGAACTATAAGACACTGATGAAAGAAATAAAAGATGATACCAACAGATGGAGAGATATACCATGTTCTTGGATTGGAAGAATCAATATTGTGAAAATGACTATACTACCCAAAGCAATCTACAGATTCAATTCAATCCATATCAAATTACCAATGGTACTTTTTACAGAACTAGAACAAAAAATCTTAACAGTTGTATGGAGACATAAAAGACCCTGAATAGCCAAAGCAGTCTTGAGGGAAAAAAATGGAGCGGGAGGAATCAGACTCCCTGACTCAGACCATACTACAAAGCTATAGTAATCAAGACAATATGGTGCTGGTACAAAAACAGAAATATAGATCAATGGAACAAGATAGAAAGCCCAGAGATAAACTCACACACCTATGGTCAACTAATCTATGACAAAGGAGGCAAGGATATACAATGGAGAAAAGACAGTCTCTTCGATAAGTAGTGCCGGGAAAACTGGACAGCTACATCTAAAAGAATGAAATTAGAACCCTCCCTAACATGATACACAAAAATAAACTCAAAATGGATTAGAGACCTAAATGTAAGACTGGATACTATAAAACTCTTAAAGAACACTCTGTGACATAAATCACAGCAAGATCAGTTTTGATCCACCTCCTAGAGAAATGGAAATAAAAAAAAAATAAATAAATGGGACCTAAGGAAACTTACAAGCTTTTGCAAAGCAAAGGAAACTACAAACAAGACGAAAAGACAACCCTCAGAATGGGAGAAAATATTTGCAAATGAATCAGCAGACAAAGGATTAATCTCCAAAATATATAAACAGCTCATGCAGCTCAATATTAAAAAAGCAAACAACCCAATCAAAAAATAGGCAGAAGACCTAATTAGACATTTCTCCAAAGAAGACATACAGATGGCCAAGAAGCACATGAAAAGCTGCTCAACATAACTAATTATTAGAGAAACGCAAATCAAAACTACAATGAGGTATCACCTCACATCAGTTAGAATGGGCATCATCAGAATATCTATATACAACAAATGCTGGAGAGGGTGTGGAGAAAAGGGAACCCTCTTGCACTGTTGGTGGGAATGTAAATTGGTACAACCACTATGGAGAACAGTATGGAGGTTCCTCAAAATACTAAAAATAGAATTAACATATGACCCAGCAATCCCACCACTGGGCATATACCCAGAGAAAACCATAATTCAAAAAGACACATGCACACGAATGTTCATTGCAGCACTATTTACAATAGTCAGGTCATGGAAGCAACCTAAATGCCCATCGACAGACGAATGGATAAAGAAGATATTGTACATATATACAATGGAATATTAGCCATAAAAAGGAACGAAATTGGGTCATTTGTAGAGATGTGGATGGATCTAGAGACTGTCATACAGAGTGGAGTAAGTCAGAAAGAGAAAAACAAATATCGTATATTAACGCATATATGTGGAACCTAGAAAAATGGTACAGATGAACTGGTTTGCAGGGCAGAAATAGAGGCACAGATGTGGAGAACAAACGTATGGACACCAAGGGGGGAAAGTGGCGGGGTGGGGCGGGCTTGGTGGTGTGATGAATTGGGCAATTGTGATTGACATGTATACACTAATATGTATAAAATGGATAACTAATAAGAACCTGCTGTATAAAATGGATAGCTAATAAGAACCTGCTGTATAAAATGGATAACTAATAAGAACCTGCTGTATAAAAAAATAAATAAAATAAAATTCAAAAATTCAAAAACAAACCCCCCCCAAAACAATATAGAACATTTCAGGAGTATATGCCATTTCCATATCGAACTATCAATCATTTACAAGCATCCCAATCATGCTGATTCGTAAAATACATGAAAAGAAGCCCAATGTTCAGTAAATACCAACTGAATTTGAGACCTACTTTTGGGAACTTAGAGGCTGATCAAGAAGGAAGTTTGGTTCAGGATTTTGTAATGTTCAAGTATTTGACCAAAATAAATTACCCTCAAGTGATATTGAAGGTTTGCTTGAAATGTGATAAAAATATACATATACATATATATATATATATATATATATATATATATATATAAAACAAACCTGATTTAGGAAGTGATGAACAGTTTGTTTAAAGGTTTGTTGGTGGTTACCTTGGATGTGAAAGATAATATTAAAGGCTCTTCCATATAAACTTTAGACAAAGTTTTGGGGATTTTTAGTTTTTAAATTTTTTATTGAAGTATAGTTAATTTACAGAGTTGTGTTAGTTTCAGGTATACAGCAAAGTGATTCAGTTATACATACACACACACACACACATATATTCTTTTTCAGATTCTTTTCCATTATAGGTTATTAGGCAAAATGTTATTTTTTGGAAGCATAATTAGTACTTTATTTCACTTTTTCCTTTACATTGATGATTTTTAAATTGGGATTTTCTTTTTGAAGATTAAAAATTATAGTTTTACAGTTTACACAGTTCCACAAGAGAGCTCTAATTACTCTTCATTGCCCTGAAAGAATTCCTGCATCTTTTTTTTTTTTTTTTTTGGTCTTTTCTTTTCATTTTTTTGACCATGCTGTGCAGCGTGTGGGATCTTAGTTCCCCGACCAGGGATAGAACCCGGGCCCTCAGCACTGAGAGCTCGGAGTTAGACAAAGTTTTCTTTTAAGTGATTTAAATGTTTTTCTATTTTATTTATTTATATTTTTGGTTTACTCTGAGTTTTGTTGTGGCCCCTAAATATTCCCTAGGCCATTGGTTGGTCCTTCAGAAATTTCCAGGTTGAAAAATGTGTCTTTTTCCCAGTAGAGCTGTGGAGTTGATGAACTGCCTTGGAAGTCAAGATAGTGTTGTTTTATGCACTCCTTGCAGAAATCATCAACAACAATCTGTGGACACTAACACTTCATCAAAGCCAATGCCATCCTCACTGTCGAATGCACATGGTGCCCCTGTCCTGAAGGGGCACAGGAAGGACAGGAGGTGAGCGATGGTGTCAGGCAAGGGAGTCAGCTAGGAAGAGGCTTTCATGATAAGTTTTAAAAAGAAAAAGAGGAACTTAGAGACTTAAAAATCCAATTCTGAATATTAAAGAGTTTGGGAAAAATGACTTGAGTGAGAGCTAAAAGCTTGAAAGAGACACAAGAAAATAAAACCCAACTTCATAAGAGTGAAGAAAAATGGCTAGTGTAATGCAGGAGGTGATGGGTGGCAGATAAAAAGGCACTGCCTGGTAGTCAAGGTAAAATAAGGGATTCTGTGGTGTGTGGGTGCAGAAGGAAATACTGAAAGCCTTCAAGGAGCATTTGGACCTGATATAGACAACCAAGAGTTCTGTTGACTTCTATCTGTGTTTTTAACCTGATTTATACCCAGCAAACATTTCCCAGCCCCTATTCTTCATGGCTTTCTGGGTGGAGCACCATGAACCCTGCCTTCTCTTAGGCTTAGTTTCTGCCAACAGCCAGTCCAGAGGATCACTCACCAAGGAAACTGAGCCTGTTTTGCTGGAAACCACCTGGAGCATTCCAAAACCATTCTTCTGCTCTCTCAGCTTGCGTTGCCTCCTCTTTGCTCATCAAGCTGTGGCTGCCCACTGCTAGAGCTTCTCTGCACACTCGGGATAGAGAGGTTCTTGAGTGTGTAAACCTCAGGGCACGGTTTTGGGTGAGGTGTTTAAAACCACCATCTCAATCCCTCTTGACCCTTTCTGGATGAAATCCCAAAACGATCACAATATAAACAGAATGCTTAGTCCTACTTTTTTCACTTGGTAGCTCTGTGACTGTGGGCAATTTAATTGACCTCTCTGGGACTCAGTTTCCTCATCCTTAAAATGGGGATAATAAAAGTACCTACCTCGTAGAGTTGCTGTGAGAATAAAATGAGATACTATATGTTCAGCAGTTACTTTATAGGTAGACAGAATGCTAATAACGACAGATGGGACCAATTATTCTTATTCATTTATTTTTATTGCTCTATCAGCAATAAATTTTGGAACTTTGGAGTGTAAATGGGAACTAAAATAAGGGGTCTGTGGTCATTTTTCCTTTTGATCCCCACTCTTTGCTTTTGGGGGGCCTGGACAGGAAAACAATGGCAGTGGCAGAGCACCAATCAATAGAGACTAGTAGTGGTAGCGATGGCAGTCATAGCAGGAATAGTAACAGCTGATTTTTGTGGATGGCTTTGTGCCAGAGACTGTGCTGAGGACACAAATCTCCATCACATCTCTCATTGCCACTGCTCTTATAGCTAGAGGTGCAGCTGGTCCTGGAGCCATCGTATCTCTTCCAGCAAAAGGCTGCCTAGTCTCTCACCCAGTGAGTTGAGATGCTTGAGCTTTTCCTTAGAGAATCTTTTAAGATGCTCTGCCTAACTGCTGGACTCCTAACTTGAGTGCTGTCCTAAGATTGTAAACACTGAACTGGAAGTTCCAAATTCCATGGCAGCTCCCGAGAAATGGAAGAGCAGGTGGCATGACCAAGAACCTGGGTTCCAAGACCCAGATCCCTTCATTCAGAGTAATTTATTTTGGTCTATTTTCTGCACTGATATCCCCCACCCCCGACCTCATTTGTAAAACTTTTTAGACAAAAGGCTCATAGTTTTCAAAAAAAACTGAAAGCCACTGCACTACACTTGGTCTCCTTATGTAAAATGACAGTTCTAAACTCTCTGCAGTATTTTGTTAACCAACTCAGTGTTGAATTCTTGAAGGTTTGAAAAGCCCTATGAGGTTTTCAAAGGTGTTTTTAATGAGTAGAAAACATCATTTTTATTTATCATCTCATTTCTATGTCGGTAGCTTTATTTATACAAAACTGGACAGCTTGATTTTGATCAGGTATAAAGTTGGGCATGCCCAAATTTGGAATATTCTTTTGCGAGTCTCCTTTTTTCGTGGTTCAGTGATGAGACGGCCCAGTTTCAATCAAATAACCTGACACTCATTTTTCTTGATTCTTCAAGTGATAGTATTTTCCAAGAACACTTGAGTTTAGCAGTATACACTCTGAGATTCACATCATAGCTTTGTCCATTGCGTTTTATGCATAGGATGCTGTGGTTATGTACAATAGTATTTTCCAAGACAGGGACACTCCTCATGGTTGTATTCATTGGTCCAGACCTACAATTGGTTGGGAAATCAAAACACTATCGCCATGTATGAGTTATCTGCCTCTTGCTTTCAAGCGGGCCCCTTTGTTTTAAAGCACTTATATAAACACCAGACTTACTCATCTTATGCTTACTTACATGTGAAATTCTCAAACTACACAATCTTGGATTGCTCAATGTTGTGACAGACAAACCAATGCAACCACTAAAAAAGTCTAGATAAAAGAAAGCTATGATAGAATCTTTTTTGAAATTTGGTAGAGGCAGGGAGAGGACATGGAAGGTCTGTGTTCGGGACGCAGAACTTACTCTATGTGTCTCTTCATTTGGGTGGTCCTGATCTGTATCGTTTATAGTAAAACTGTAATCACATAGTAAAACTGACAAAAGTGTTCTGAGCACATGGGGTACATTCTAAACATTCATTAATCAACTGCACAGATGGGGCATGGTACTAGTAGGAAATATTAGGTTTCTTTAAAGAAGTCTGATCACAGCTTTCACTTAGTTCCCTGAGTGTTTCAGTCAGGAATCTCCAGAGAAGCAGAATAAATAGGATATATATATAGAGAGATTTATTTTCAGGAATTGACTCATGCAATTATGAGAGCTGGAAAGTCCAAAATATATAGGGCAAGCCAGCAGGCTGGAAATTTAGTTAAGAGTTGACACTGTAGTCTTGAGTCCAAAATAGGGCAGGCTAGACAGGCTAGAAACTTAAGTAGGCTTTCTATGTTGCAACTGTGAGTTAAAATTCCTTCTTCTTGGGAATTCCCTGGCGGCACAGTGGTTAGGACTCCTTGCTTCCACTGCTGGGGCACAGGTTTGATCCCTGGTTGGGGAACGAAGATCCTGCATGCCGCATGGTGTGGCCAAAGTAAAATAAAATTCCTTCTTCTCCAGGAAACTTCAGTCTTTTTATTAAGACCTTCAACTAATTGGATAAGGCCCGCACACACTATGGAGGGTAATATGCTTTTCTCAAAGTCCACTGACTGTAAATGTTAATCACATCTAAAAACTACTTTCACAGCAATGTCTAGACTGATGTTTGACCAGACAACTGGGGACCATAGAGTAGCCAAGTTGACGCATAGGATAAACAATTACACTCATTATTCTCTTTCTACTTTCTACTGCTATGAGTCAGCTTCTACCAGAAAAAAATCTTTACGCAAATCTGCTCACACTGTACTTTTATGTCCTTAACTGAAGCTATCAGGACATTAAGACAAAAAGATTGTCCTTATTGGCATGGATTTTTCTTTCTTGCTAGATGTTGTTATGGGTCATGGGGCTGATCTTAATAATTAAAGCGGTAAGATATGAGCACAAGAAGAAACAAACCAATAGAAGTGACTAGAAAGTCTCAAAATAAACTCAAATTAACCTCCAAAAATATATTAATTTGCTGAAGAGGTCATGGCACTTGATTGACTGGTAGATCACAAACCAGTAATCCTATCCAAACATTTTATCACTCAGAATACTTGATAATTAGGAGTTAGAGAGATACTGATAGAATGATTCCACTACCTTGCTCAACTGTGACCACATTACATGACACACTTCCTTCATCTTTACATACTTGATAAGGGAAGAGGTGGAAAGATAACCAACATTCACTGAGTGCCTGTTATGCCACATGCCCTATTCTAGGTACTTTACATACTGTATGTAATTCATGTTTCTCAAACTACTCTGTATATTTAGTGACAACCAGGGTTGGGGCCCAGGAATCTGTGTTTTTAATGAAATTTATTCTTGGTTCCAATGCTGTAAAAAGATTGTCATTGTTCTCATCTTGCAAAAGCAAGAAAATTGAAGCACCAAGAAATTAAACAATTTGTTAGGACACCCAACTGACACAAGGTAGAGCTATGTGTTCAGTCTCAAGGAAGTTGGCTTCAAAGCCAACTTCATCCCTAGGTGATGCCACGGGCCAGTGAAACTCCATTTGCACTCTGTGCTTGCAACAGTGGTTTCACTGCCATGTCCATAGCAACTCTAGCTCCCCGATGCCTTTTTTTCTTTCCATCACCTGCCTCTAGGACCCAGCATCACAGACTCTCTTGAATTATACTATTGATTATTATATGATAAGATTTTGCTCAGTAGCTTGAGCAAAAAGGTGAACTAATGAGTTCCATATCATATTTCCTAATAATCTCTAGCCATACCTCTATAAGGGAAAAAAAGTTTGGGAATTACAACTAGCCATTTCTAATCAACAAAGCTTGTCAAGAAGTTGGAGGCTTCCATCAGCTGAGGTGTTTCTCAAACAAAACACGGTCCCAAGTCCTTGAATCTTTCAGCTGGTTAATGTCTCCATGGACACTTCTACATGACTTTACACTGTTTTATTTAAAAGTTCTGCTTCCTTACCTCTGAAAATAGTGTATTTAGAGGTGCTACATGCTTTAAAAGTGTACAACTGTGAAAAATGACATGACGCTGAAACAAGCAGAACCTCTGGCAGAAAGTTGAAATTGAGGCTACCCAAGATCTCAGCCAGTACGTAGTGTTTCTGCCTACTCCAAATCTTCAGCAGTTTTGTGAGCTCTTTTCCCTCATTTTTTTTTTTTTTGAGTACATACATCAATATGTACTGTGGCATAGTGTCTGGATTTCCAAAAATCCAGAAACATGAGTCAGCTCTTTGACTATTTTCTGCAGATTTGGTAGAGTACTGTATTCATGGAATCCAAGTGTGTTTTTCAGGAATTACATCCCTGTGCCTCCACACTGACAATCCTGATCAGTGTGTGATGTTCTGATGTATTCTGCTTTTACTTTCTAAGGGCAATGTTGTCAGGATAGATAATTATTCAGAACAGGTGAATAATGCAATGGTTTAATACATTTAATATCCCTGTTAATGTAAAATGTCATATACAATCATATGTAATATGGTTCCAACTTAAGAATATCCTTTTAACTCTGTAAGGCTGGTAGAAATCCTTGTAGGAGCCTGTTATGAATTGAATTGTGTATCCTCAAGAAAGATATGTTGACATCCTAACTCCAAGTAACTCAGAATGAATATGACTTTATTTAGAAATAGGGTCATTGAAGACATAGTTAGTTAAGATGAGATCACACTGGAGTAGGGTGGAACTGTAGTCCAATATGACTAGTGTCCTTATAAAAAGGAGAAACTCGGACACAGACACAGACATGCACAAACAGAAGATTATGTGAAGAGACACATGGGGAGAAGACGGCCACGTGAAGATGGAAGCAAAGATTCAAATTATATGGCCACCAGACAAATAACGCCTGAGACCATGGGAAACTAGGAAGAGACAAGGAGGGATCTTCCCCCAGATTGTTCAGAAGGAGCATGGTCCTGTCTCTCCTGGATTTGAGACTTCTAACCTCCAGAACCATGACACAATAAATTTCTGTTGTTCTAGGCCACCCAGTTTGTGGTACTTCATTATGGCAGTCTTAGGAAGCTAATACAAAGACTTTGCTGGTATTTGCAGCTGTGACTGCCAGAAAATGTGTGAGGAAGCCAGAACTAAACCGAGGTCCCTGATTAAGTAAACTTATCCAGCTCAGGGCTCTAAACGTCATTTGTATCATAAGACTTCCAAAGGTAGTGTCTATATTCATGACCTCTCCCCGAGCTCCGGGATCAAATCTCCAACTGCTCACTGGATAGATTTCTAAATGACATCTCAAAACTAGCATGACCAAAGCAAGACACTGAATTCAATGCCCACCCAAACTTCCCCTAGTCTACCCTATCTAAGTGAATGACACCACCATCTACTAAGTTATTCAAGCTCAAATCAAGAATCTTCTTCCTTCTTCCCTACCACCATAAACAAACCATCTGTGTGTCATCTAAGTTCTACCTCCAAAATAAATTCGAGCTCAGTAGATTTTACTACAAATCTACTTCTCAGACTTCCTCTAAGATGTAGATTTGTAATAAAAGAATAAAAATATTTTTAAAAAAAGAATTAATTAAAAATGCCATTGGGAATTTGATACGGATTGCATTGAAAGTGTAGATTGCTTTGGGACATATGGATATCTTAACAATAGTAGGTCTTACAATCAATGAACACAGGATGTCTTTCCATTTATTTGTGTCTTCTTTAATTTCTTTCAGCAACATTTTATAGTTTTAAGTGTACAAGTTTTTACCTCCTTTGTTATGTTTTTGTTGAATTTTATTTTATTTTTTATACAGCGGGTTCTTATTAGTTATCCATTTTATACATATTAGTATATATATGTCAATCCCAATCTCCCAATTCATCACACCACCAAACCCCCTGCCACTTTCCCCCCTTGGGGTCCATATGTTTGTCCTCTACATCTGTGTCTCTATTTCTGCCCTGCAAACAGGTTCCTCTGTACCATTTTTCTAGGTTCCACATATATGTGTTAATATACGATATTTGTTTTTCTCCTTCTGACTTACTTCACTCTGTATGACAGTCTCTAGATCCATCCACGTCTCTACAAATGACCCAATTTTGTTCCTTTTTATGGCTGAGTAATATTCCATTGTATATATGTACAATATCTTCTTTATCCATTCGTCTGTCAATGGACATTTAGGTTGCTTCCATGACCTGACTATTGTAAATAGTGCTGCAATGAACATTGGGGTGCATGTGTCTTTTTTTTTTTAATTAATTAATTAATTAATTAATTAATTAATTTTATTTATAGCTGTTTTGGGTCTTCGTTTCTGTGCGAGGGCTTTCTCTAGTTGTGGTAAGTGGGGGCCACTCTTCATCATGGTGCGCGGGCCTCTCACTATCGCGGCCTCTCTTGCTGTGGAACACAAGATCCAGATGCGCAGGCTCAGCAATTGTGGCTCACGGGCCTAGCCGCTCCACAGCATGTGGGATCTTCCCAGACCAGGGCTCGAATCCGAGTCCCCTGAATTGGCAGGCAGATTCTCAACCACTGTGCCACCAGGGAAGCCCTGCATGTGTCTTTTTGAATTATGGTTTTCTCTGGGTATATGCCCAGTGGTGGGATTGCTGGGTCATATGGTAAGTCTATTTTTAGTTTTTTCAGGAACTCCATACTGTTCTCCATAGTGGTTGTATTAATTTACATTCCCACCAACAGTGCAAGAGGGTTCCCTTTTCTCCACACCCTCTCCAGCATTTGTTGTTTGTAGATTTTCTGATGATGCCCATTCTAACTGATGTGAGGTGATACCTCACTGTAGTTTTGATTTGCATTTCTCTAATAATTAGTGATGTTGAGTAGTTTTTCATGTGCTTCTTGACCATCTGTATATCTTCTTTGGAGAAATGTCTATTTAGGTATTCTGCCCATTTTTTGATTGGGTTGTTTGTTTTTTTAATATTGAGCTGCATGAGCTGTTTATATATTTTGGAGATTAATCCTTTGTCCGTTGATTCACTTGCAAATATTTTCTCCCATTCTGAGGGTTGTCTTTTCATCTTGTTTGTAGTTTCCTTTGCTTTGCAAAAGCTTTTAAGTTTCATTAGGTCCCATTTATTTATTTTTGTTTTTATTTCCATTACTCTAGGAGGTGGATCAAAAAAGATCTTGCTGTGATTTATGTCAAAGAGTGTTCTTCCTATGTTTTCCTCTAAGAATTTTATACTGTCCAGTCTTACATTTAGATCTCTAATCCATTTTGAGTTTATTTTTGTGTATCGTGTTAGGGAGGGTTTTAATTTCATTCTGTTACATGTAGCTATCCAGTTTTCCTGGCACCACGTATTGAAGAGACTGTCTTTTCTCTATTGTATATCCTTGCCTCCTTTGTCATAGATTAGTTGACCATAGGTGCATGGGTTTATCTCTGGGCTTTCTATCCTGTTCCAATGATCTATATTTCTGTTTTTGTGCCAGTACCATATTGTCTTGATTACTGTAGCTTTGTAGTATAGTCTGAATTCAGGGAGTCTGATTCCTCCAGCTCTGTTTTTTTCCCTCAAGACTGCTTTGGCTATTCAGCGTCATTTGTGCCTCCATACAAATGTTAAGATTTTTTGTTCCAGTTCTGTAAAAATGCCATTGGTAATTTGATAGGGATTGCATTGAATCTGTAAATTGCTTTGGGTAGTATAGTCATTTTCACAATATTGATTCTTTCAATCCAAGAACATGGTATATCTCTCCATCTGTTGGTATCATCTTTAATTTCTTTCATCAGCATCTTATAGTTTTCTGCATACAGGTCTTTTGTCTCCCTAGGTAGGTTTATTCCTAGGTATTTTATTCTTTTTGTTGCAATGGTAAATGGGAGTGTTTCCTTAATTTCTCTTTCAGATTTTTCATCATTAGTGTATAGGAATGCAAGAGATTTCTGTGCATTAATTTTGTATCCTGCAACTTTACCAAATTCATTGATTAGCTCTAGTAGTTTTCTGGTGGCATCTTTAGGTTAATCTGTACCAATTTTCTAGGTTCCACGTATATGCGTTAATCCTGAATCGTTAGGATTCTCTATGTATAAGATCATGTCATCTGCAAACAGTGACAGTGTTACTTCTTCTTTTTCAATTTGTATTCCTTTTATTACTTTTCCTTCTCTGATTGCCGTGGCTAGGACTTCCAAAACTATGTTGAATAACAGTGGCGATAGTGGACATCCTTGTCTTGTTCCTGTTCTTAGAGGAAATGCTTTCAGTTTCCCACCATTGAGAATGATGTGTGCTGTGGGTTTGTCATATATGGCCTTTATAATGTTGAGGTAGGTTTCCTCTATGCCCACTGTCTGGAGAGTTTTTTTTTTTTTTTTTAAACATCTTTATTGAAGTATAATTGCCTTACAATGGTGTGTTAGCTTCTGCTTTATAACAAAGTGAATCAGTTATACATATACAATATGTTCCCATATCTCTTCCCTCTTGCGTCTCCCTCCCTCCCACCCTCCCCATCCCACCCCTCTAGGTGGTCACCAAGCACCGAGCTGATCTCCCTGTGCTATGCGGCTGCTTCCCACTAGCTATCTATTTTACATTTGGTAGTGTATGTATGTCCATGACACTCTCCTACCCTGTCACATCTCACCCCACCCCCTCCCCATATCCTCCAGTCCATTCTCTAGTAGGTCTGTGTCTTTATTCCCGTCTTGCCACTAGGTTCTTCATGGCCTTTTTTTTTTTTCCCCTTAGATTCCGTATATATGTGTTAGCATACTGTATTTGTTTTTCTCTTTCTGACTTACTTCACTCTGTATGACAGACTCTAACTCCATCCACCTCATTACAAATACCTCCATTTCATTTCTTTTTATGGCTGAGTAATATTCCATTGGATATATGTGCCACATCTTCTTTATCCATTCATCTGTCGATGGACATTTAGGTTGCTTCCATGTCCTGGCTATTGTAAATAGAGCTGCAATGAACATTTTGGTACATGACTCTTTTTGACCTATGGTTTTCTCAGGGTATATGCCCAGTAGTGGGATTGCTGGGTTGTATGGTAGTTCTATTTGTAGTTTTTAAAGGAACCTCCATACTGTTCTCCATAGTGGCTGTATCAATTTACATTCCCACCAACAGTGCAAGAGTGTTCCCTTTCCTGCACACCCTCTCCAGCATTTATTGTTTCTAGATTTTTTGATGATGGCCATTCTGACCAGTGTGAGATGATATCTCATTGTAGTTTTGATTTGCATTTCTCTAATGATTAATGATGTTGAGCATTCTTTCATGTGTCAGTAGGCCATCTGTATATCTTCTTTGGAGAAATGTCTATTTAGGTCTTCTGCCCATTTTTGGATTGGGTTGTTCGTTTTTTTGTTATTGAGCTGCATGAGCTGCTTGTAAATCTTGGAGATTAATCCTTTGTCAGTTGCTTCATTTGCAAATATTTTCTCCCATTCTGATGGTTGTCTTTTCGTCTTGTTTATGGTTTCCTTTGCTGTGCAAAAGCTTTTAAGTTTCGTTAGGTCCCATTTGTTATTTGTGTTCTTATTTCCATTTCTCTGGGAGCTGGGTCAAAAAGAATCTTGCTGTGATGTATGTCATAGAGTGTTCTGCCTATGTTTTCCTCTAAGAGTTTGATAGTGTCTGCCCTTACACTTAGGTCTTTAATACATTTTGAGTTTATTTTTGTGCATGGTGTCAGGGAGTGTTCTAATTTTATACTTTTACATGTACCTGTCCAATTTTCCCAGCACCACTTATTGAAGAGGCTGTCTTTTCTCCACTGTATATGCTTGCCTCCTTTATCAAAGATAAGGTGACCATATGTGTGCGGGTTTATCTCTGGGCTTTCTATCCTGTTCCATTGATCTATATTTCTGTTTTTGTGCCAGTACCAAACTGTCTTGATTACTGAAGCTTTGTAATATAGTCTGAAGTCAGGGAGCCTGATTCCCCCAGCTCCATTTTTCGTTCTCAAGAATGCTTTGGCTATTCGGGGTCTTTTGTGTTTCCATACAAATTGTGAAATTTTTTGTTCTAGTTCTGTGAAAAATGCCAGTGGTAGTTTGATAGGGATTGCATTGAATCTGTAGATTGCTTTGGGTAGTAGAGTCATTTTCACAATGTTGATTCTTCCAATCCAGGAACATGGTATATCTCTCCATCTATTTGTATCATCTTTAATTTCTTTCATCAGTGTCTTATAATTTTCTGCATACAGGTCTTTTGTCTCCTTAGGTAGGTTTATTCCTAGATATTTTATTCTTTTTGTTGCAGTGGTAAATGGGAGTGTTTTCTTAATTTCACTTTCAGATTTTTCGTCATTAGTGTATAGAAATGCAAGAGATTTCTGTGCATTAATTTTGTATCCTGCTACTTTACCAAATTCATTGATTAGCTCTAGGAGTTTTCTGGTAGCATCTTTAGGATTCTCTATGTATAGTATCATGTCATCTGCAAATAGAGACAGCTTTACTTCTTCTTTTCCGATTTGGATTCCTTTTATTTCTTTTTCTTCTCTGATTGCTGTGGCTAACACTTCCAAAACTATGTTGAATAATAGTGGTGAGAGTGGGCAACCTTGTCTTGTTCCTGATCTTAGTGGAAATGGTTTCAGTTTTTCACCATTGAGGACAATGTTGGCTGTGGGTTTGTCATATATGGCCTTTATTATGTTGAGGAAAGTTCCCTCTATGCCTACTTTCTGCAGGGCTTTTATCATAAATGGGTGTTGAATTTTGTCGAAAGCTTTCTCTGCATCTACTGAGATGATCATATGGTTTTTCTCCTTCAATTTGTTAATATGGTGTATCACATTGATTGATTTGCATATATTGAAGAATCCTTGCATTCCTGGGATAAACCCTACTTGATCATGGTGTATGATCCTTTTAATGTGCTGTTGGATTCTGTTTGCTAGTATTTTGTTGAGGATTTTTGCATCTATGTTCATCAGTGATATTGGCCTGTAGTTTTCTTTCTTTGTGACATCTTTGTCTCGTTTTGGTATCAGGATGATGGTGGCCTCGTAGAATGAGTTTGGGAGTGTTCCTCCCTCTGCAATATTTTGGAAGAGTTTGAGAAGGATAGGTGTTAGCTCTTCTCTAAATGTTTGATAGAATTCGCCTGTGAAGCCATCTGGTCCTGGGCTTTTGTTTGTTGGAAGGTTTTTAATCACAGTTTCAATTTCAGTGCTTGTGATTGGTCTGTTCATATTTTCTATTTCTTCCTGGTTCAGTCTCGGCAGTTTGTGCATTTCTAAGAATCTGTCCATTTCTTCCAGGTTGTCCATTTTATTGGCATAGAGTTGCTTATAGTAATCTCTCATGATCTTTTGTATTTCTGCAGTGTCAGTGGTTACTTCTCCTTTTTCATTTCTAATTCTATTGATTTGAGTCTTCTCCCTTTTTCTCTTGATGTGTCTGGCTAATGGTTTATCAATTTTGTTTATCTTCTCAAAGAACCAGCTTTTAGTTTCATTGATTTTTTGCTATTGTTTCCTTCATTTCTTTTTCATTTATTTCTGACCTGATCTTTATAATTTCTTTCCTTCTGCTGGCTTTGGGGTTTTTTTTGTTCTTCTTTAATTGCTTTAGGTGCAAGGTTAGGTTGTTTTTTCGAGATGTTTCCTGTTTCTTGAGGTAGGCTTGTATTGCTATAAACTTCCCTCTTAGCACTGCTTTTGCTGCGTCCCATAGGTTTTGGGTCGTCGTATCTCCATTGTCATTTGTTTCTAGGTATTTTTTGATTTCCCCTTTGATTTCTTCAGTGATCACTTCGTTATTAAGTAGTGTATTGTGTAGCCTCCATGTGTTTGTATTTTTTACAGATCTTTTCCTGTAATTGATATCTAGTCTCATAGCGTTGTGGTCGGAAAAGATACTTGATACGATTACAATTTTCTTAAATTTACCAAGGCTTGATTTGTGACCCAAGATATGATCTATCCTGGAGAATGTTCCATGAGCACTTGAGAAAAATGTGTATTCTGTTGTTTTTGGATGGAATGTCCTATAAATATCAATAAAGTCCATCTTGTTTAATGTATCATTTAAAGCTTGTGTTTCCTTATTTATTTTCATTTTGGATGATCTGTCCATTGGTGAAAGTGGGGTGTTAAAGTCCCGTACTATGATTGTGTTGCTGTCGATTTCCCCTTTTATGGCTGTTAGTATTTGCCTTATGTATTGAGGTGCTCCTATGTTGGGTGCATAAATATTTACAATTGTTATACCTTCCTCTTGGATCGATCCCTTGATCATTATATAGTGTCCTTCTTTGTCTCTTGTAATACTCTTTATTTTAAAGTCTATTTTGTCTGATATGAGAATTGCTACTCCAGCTTTCTTTCGATTTCCATTTGCATGGAATATCTTTTTCCATCCCCTCACTTTCAGTCTGTATGTGTCTCTAGGTCTGAAGTGGGTCTCTTGTAGACAGCATATATATGGGTCTTGTTTTTGTATCCATTCAGCCAGCCTGTGTCTTTTGGTGGGAGCATTTAATCCATTTACATTCAAGGTGATTATCGATATGTATGTTCCTATGCCCATTTTCTTAAATGTTTCGGGTTTGTTATTGTAGGTGTTTTCCTTCTCTTGTGTTTCTTGCCTAGAGAAGTTCCTTTAGCATTTGTTGTAAAGCTGGTTTGGTGGTGCTGAACTCTCTCAGCTTTTGCTTGTCTGTAAAGTTTTAATTTCTCCATCACATCTGAATGAGATCCTTGCTGGGTAGAGTAATCTTGGTTGTAGGTTTTTCTCCTTCATCACTTGAAGTATATCCTGCCACTCCCTTCTGGCTTGCAGAGTTTCTGCTGAAAGATCAGATGTTAACCTTATGGGGATTCCCTTGTGTGTTTTTTGTTGTTTTTCCCTTGCTGCTTTTAATATGTTTTCCTTATATTTAATTTTTGACAGTTTGATTAATATGTGTCTTGGCGTGTTTCTCCTTGGGTTTATCTTGTATGGGACTCTCTGTGCTTCCAGGACTTGATTAACTATTTCCTTTCCCATATTAGGGAAGTTTTCAACTATAATCTCTTCAAATATTTTCTCAGTCCCTTTCTTTTTCTCTTCTTCTTCTGGGACCCCTATAATTCGAATGTTGGTGCGTTTAATGTTGTCCCAGAGGTCTCTGAGACTGTCCTCAGTTCTTTTCATTCTTTTTTCTTTATCCTGCTCTGCAGTAGTTATTTCCACCATTTTATCTTCCAGGTCACTTATCCTTTCTTCTGCCTCAGTTATTCTGCTATTGATCCCATCTAGAGTATTTTTAATTTCATTTATTGTGTTTTTCATCATTGCTTGGTTCCTCTTTAGTTCTTCTACGTCCTTGTTAAATGTTTCTTGCATTTTGTCTATTCTATTTTCCAGATTTTGGATCATCCTTACTACCATTATTCTGAATTCTTTGTCTGGTAGACTACCTATTTCCTCTTCATTTGTTAAGTCTGGTGTGTTTTGACCCTGCTCCTTCATCTGCTGTGTGTTTTTCTGTCGTCTCATTTTGCTTATCTTACTGTGTTTGGGGTCTTCTTTTCACAGGCTGCAGGTTTGTAGTTCCCGTTGTTTTTGGTATCTGTCCCCAGTGGCTAAGGTTGGTTCAGTGGGTTGTGTAGGCTTCCTGGTGGAGGGAACTAGTGCCTGAGTTCTGGTGGATGAGGCTGGATCTTGTCTTTCTGATGGGCACGTCCACGTCTGGTGGTGTATTTTGGGTTGTCTGTGGCCTTATTATGATTTTAGGCAGCCTCTCTGCTAATGGATGGGGCTGTGTTCATGTCTTGCTAGTTGTTTGGCATAGGGTGTTCAGCACTGTAGGTTGCTGGTCATTGAGTGATGCTGGGTCTTGATGTTGAGATGGAGATCTCTGAGAGATTTTTGCCGTTTGGTATTACGTGGAGCTGGGAAGTCTCTTGTGGACCAGTGTCCTGAAGTTGGCTCTCCCACCTCAGACGTACGGCCCTGATGCCTGGCTGGAGCACCAAGAGCCTTTCGTCCACACGGCTCAGAGTAAAAGGGAGAAAGAATAGAAAGAAAGAAAGAAAGAGGCTATAATATAGTGAAGTAAAATAAAGCTATTATAAAGCAAAGCTATACAGACAAAATCTCACCCAGAAGCATATACATATACACTCACAAAAAAAGGAAAAGGGGAAAAATTAATATATCCTGCTCCCAAAGTCCACCTCCTGAATTTGGGATGATTCGTTGTCTATTCAGGTATTCAACAGATGCATCACATCAAGTTGTTTGTGGAGTTTTAATCCGCTGCTTCTGAGGCTGCTGGGAGAGATTTCCCCTTCTCTTCTCTGTTCGCACAGCTCCTGGGGATCAGCTTTGGATTTGGACCCTCCTCTGCGTGTAGGTCGCCTGAGGGCGTCTGTTCCCTGCCCAGACAGGACGTGGTTAAAGGAGCAGCTGCTTCGGGTGCTCTGGCTCACCCAGGCCACGGGGAGGGAGGTGTACAGAGGAGGCGGGGCGAGCCTGCGGCAGCAGAGGCCGGCGTGACATTGCACCAGCCTGAGGCGTGCAGTGCGTTCTCCCGGGAAAGTTGTCCCTGGATCACGGGACCCTGGCAGTGGCGGGCTGCACAGGCTCCTGGGAGGGGTGGTGTGGAGAGTGACCTGTGCTCGCACACAGGATTTTTGGAGGCGGCAGCAGCAGCCTTAGCGTCTCATGCCTGTCTCTGGGGTCCGCGCTGATAGCCGCGGCTCACGCCCGTCTCTGGAGCTCGTTTAAGCGGCGCTCTGAATCCCCTCTCCTTGCGCGCCACGAAACAAAAAGGCAAGAAAAAGTCTCTTGCCTCTTCGGCAGCTGCAGACTTTTTCCCGGTCTCCCTCCCAGCCAGCTGTGGTGCGCTAACCCCTTCAGGCTGTGTTCACGCCACCAATCCCAGTCCTCTCCCTGCGATCCGACTGAAGCTGAGCCTCAGCTCCCAGCCCTGCCCCCTCCGTGGGTGAGCAGACAAGCCTCTCGGGCTGCTGAGTGCTGCTCGGCGCCGATCCTCTGTGCGGGAATCTCTCCATTTTTTCCTCTGTGCCCCTGTTGCTGTGGGGTCCGCGCTGATAGCCGCAGCTCACGTCCGTCTCTGAAGTTCGTTTAGGCGGCACTCTGAATCCCCTCTCCTCGCGCACCAGGAAACAAAGAGGGAAGAAAAAGTCTCTTGCCTCTTCGGCAGCTGCAGACTTTTTCCCGGACTCCCTCCCGGCTAGCTGTGGTGCACTAACCCCTTCAGGCTGTGTTCACGCCGCCAACCCCAGTCCTCTCCCTGCGATCCGACCGAAGCCCGAGCCTCAGCTCCCAGCCCCGCCCGCCCTGGCAGGTGATCAGACAAGCCTCTCGGGCTGGTGAGCGCTGCTCGGCGCCGAGCCTCTGTGCGGGAATCTCTCCGCTTTGCCCTCCACACCCCTGTGGCTGTGCTCTCCTCCGTGGCTCCGAAGCTTCCCCCCTCTGCCACCCGCAGTCTCTGCCCGTGAAGGGGCTTCCTAGTGTGTGGAAATCTTTCCTCCTTCACGGCTCCCTCCCACTGGTGCAGGTCCCGTCCCTATTCTTTTGTCTCTGTTATTTCTTTTTACTTTTGCCCTACCCAAGTACGGGGGGAGTTTCTTGCCTTTTTGGAGGTCGGACGTTTTCTGCCAGCGTTCAGTGGGTGTTCTGTAGGAGCAGTTCCACGTGTAGATGTATTTCTACTGTATCTGTGGGAAGGAAGGTGATCTCCGCGTCTTACTCTTCCGCCATCTTCTCTCCTCCCCTGGAGAGTTTTTATCATAAATGGGTGTTGAATTTTGTCAAAAACTTTTTCTGCATCTATTGAGATGATCATATGCTTTTTACTCTTCAATTTGTTAATATGGTGTATCACATTGATTGATTTGCATATACCGAAGAATCCTTGCAAACCTGGGATAAATCCCACTTGATCATGGTGTATGATCATTTTAATGTGTTATTGGATTCTGTTTGCTAGTATTTTGCTGAGGATTTTTGCATCTATAGTCATCAGTGATATTGGTCTGTAATTTTCTTTTTTTGTATTATCTTTGTCTGGTTTTGGTATCAGGGTGATGGTGGCCTCATAGAATGAGTTTGGGAGTGTTCCTTCCTCTGCAATTTTTTGGAATAGTTTGAGATGGATGGGTGTTAGCTCTTCTCTAAAAGTTTGATAGAATTCACCCGTGAAGCCATCTGGTCCTGGACTTTTGTTTGTTGGAAGATTTTAAATCACAGTTTCAATTTCATTGCTTGTGATTGGTCTGTTCATATTTTCTATTTCTTCCTGGTTCAGTCTTGGAAGGTTATACCTTTCTAAGAATTTGTCCATTTCTTCCAGGTTGCCCATTTTATTGGCATAGAGTTGCCTGTAGTAGTGTCTTAGGATGCTTTGTATTTCTGCGGTGTCTGTTGTAACTTCTCCTTTTTCATTTCTAATTTTATTGAGTTGTGTCCTCTCCCTCTTTTTCTTGATGAGTCTGGCTAGTGGTTTATCAATTTTGTTTATCTTCTCAAAAAACCAGCTTTTAGTTTTATTGATCTTTACTATTTTTTTCTTTGTTTCTATTTCATTTATTTCTGCTCTGATCTTTATGATTTCTTTCCTTCTATTAACTTTGGGTATTGTTTGTTCTTCTTCTCTAGTTCCTTTAGGCGTAAGATTAGATTGTTTATTTGAGATTTTTCTTGTTTCTTAAGATAGGCTTGTATTGCTATAAACTTCCGTCTTAGAACTGCTTTTGCTGCATCCCATAGGTTTTGGATCATTGTGTTTTCATTGTAATTTGTCTCTGGGTATTTTCTGATTTCCTCTTTGATTTCTTCAGTGATATCTTGGTTATTTAGTAAAGTATTGTTTAGCCTCCATGTGTTTGTGTTTTTTACGTTTTTTCCCCTGTGATTGATTTCTAATCTCGTAGTGCTGTGGTCAGAAAAGTTGCTTGGTATGATTTCAATTTTCTTAAATTTACTGAGGTTTGATTTGTGACCCTAGATGTGATCTATCCTGGAGAATGTTCTGTGTGCACTTGAGAAGAAAGTATAATCTGCTGTTTTGGGATGGAATGTCCTATAAATATCAATTAAATCCAGCTGGTCTATTGTGTCATTAAAAGCCTTTGTTTCCTTATTAATTTTCTGTTTGGATGATCTGTTCATTGATGTAAGTGAGATGTTAAAACCCCCACTATTATTGTGTTACTGTCGATTTCCTCTTTTATAGCTGTTAGCAGTTGCCTTATGTGTTGAGGTGCTCCTATGTTGTGTGCATATGTATTTATAATTGTTATATCTTCTTCTTGGATTGATCCCTTGTTCATTATGTAGTGTCGTTCCTTGTCTCTCGTAGCATTCTTTATTTTAAAGTCTACTTTATCTTATATGAGTATTGCTACTCCAGTTTTTTTTTGATTTCCATTTGCATGGAATATCTTTTTCCATCCCCTCACTTTCAGTCTGTATGTGTCCCTAGGTCTGAAGTGGGTCTCTTGTAGATGGCATATATATGGTTCTTGTTTTTGTATCCATTCAGCGAGCCTGTGTCTTTTGGTTGGAGCACTTAATCCATTCACGTTTAAGGTAATTATCGATATGTATGTTCATATTACCATTTTCTTAATTGTTATTCATTAGTTTTTGTAGGTCCTTTTCTTCTCTTGTGTTTCCCACTTAGAGAAGTTCCTTTAGCATTTGTTGTAGAGCTGGTTTGGTGGTGCTGAATTCTCTTAGCTTTTGCTTGTCTGTAAAGGTTTTGATTTTTCTGTCGAATCTGCATGAGATCCTTACCAGATAGAGTAATCTTGGTTGTAGGTTGTTCCCTTTCATCACTTTAAATATATCATGGCACTCCCTTTGGCTTGTAGAGTTTCTGCTGAGAAATCAGCTGTTAACCTTATTGGAGCTCCCTTGTATGTTATTTGTTGTTTTTCCTTTGTTGCTTTCAATAATTTTTCTTTGTCTTTAATTTTTGTCCATTTGATTACTATGTGTCTCGGCATGTTTCTCCTTGGGTTTATCCTGCCTGGGACTCTCTGCACTTCCTGGACTTGGGTGGCTATTTCCTTTCCCATGTTAGGGAAGTTTTTGACTATAATCTCTTCAAATATTTTCTCAGGTTCTTTCTCTCTCTCTTTTCCTTCTGGGACCCCCATAATGCAAATGTTGTTGTGTTTAATTTGTTCCAGAGGTCTCTTAGGCTGTCTTCATTTCTTTTCATTCTTTTTTCTTTATTCTGTTCCACAGCAGTGAATTCCACCATTCTGTCTTCCAGGTCACTTATGCATTCTTCTGCCTCAGTTATTCTGTTATTGATGCTTTCTAGCATATTTTTCATTTCAGTTATTGTATTGTTCATCTCTTTTTGTTTGTTCTTTAATTCTTCCACTTTTTTTTTTCTTTAATTCTTCTAGGTCTTTGTTAAACATCTCTTGCATCTTCTCGATCTTTGCCTCCATTCTTTTTTTGAGGTCCTGGATCATCTTCACTATCATTATTCTAAGTTCTTTTTCTAGAAGGTTGCCTATCTCCACTTCATTTAGTTGTTTTTCTGAGGTTTTATCTTGTTCCTTCATCTGATACATAGCCCTCTGACCTTTCATCCGTCTGTCTTTCTGCAAATGTGGTTTTTGTTCCACAGGCTGCAGGATTGTAATTCTTCTTGCTTCTGCTGTCTGCCCTCTAGTGGATGAGGCTATCTTAGAGGCTTGTGCAAGTTTCCTGATGGGAGGGACTGGTGGTGGGTAGAGCTGGCTGTTGCTCTGGTGGGCAGAGCTCAGTAAAACTTTAATCTGCTTGTCTGCTGATGGGTGGGGCTTGGTTCCCTCCCTGTTGGTTGTTTGACCTGAGGCAATCCAACACTGGAACCTACCCACTAATGGCAGACTATGGTAGGGCTCACACCAAGGAGTACTTCCCAGATCTTCTGCTGCCAGTGTCCTTGTCCTCATGGTGAGCCACAGCTACCCCCTGCCTCTCCAGTAGACCCTCCAACACTAGCAAGCAGGTCTGGTTCAGTCTCCTATGGGGTCACTGCTCCTTCCCCTGGGTCCCAATGTGCATACTACTTTCTGTGTGCCCTCCAAGAGTGGAGTTTCTGTGTCCCCCAGTCATGTTGAAGTCCTGCTGTTGATCTGATTTTGAATGCTAAGGTAGAAGTCGAGTGGTGGCCCTAGACACGATCATGGCATGGTCATGGAGAGAGGAAGGAGTCTCCACTTCCCAAACCTATTAGCAATAACTGCATGTTCTTCATTCACTGCACCAAGGAGCAACCTTCCACTGCAAGGGATGGTGGGACATCCATGTTAGTCAGGAAGCATCTGGGAGAAATCCAACATGCACACCCACAATGTCCGGCCACACGAGCCTCTCCTCCAGTCGGACCCACAGGCTACTGAACTGCTGGATCCGCTGCTTCCGCTGCAGCTGCCTCTGCTTCTTCCAGAAATTTCGTCGTGCCTTGCCTGGCAGGTCAGCACTTCTGGGCAGAGACACGTGGAGTGGTGATAGTGAGGGCCCCACAGACCCAGCTTCTGGTACCAGAGTTGTTCTATATTGTTTTTCCCCAAATCCTTCTCTTTTTTTCTGTACCTTTTATGTGTTCATTCAGTAAACACTTACTGAGTGCTTTATTAGGGGATGATCCCTGTGCTAGGTGTTGCAGATGTAAAGATGAAGAGACACAGTCCCTGGATTTAATAAACTTCTAGAAGGGTCAGTTGGAACTGGAGAGGGGAGGCTCTTAGCCAATAGTCAGTAGATGAGAAAACCTTTTATTTGAGGTTTATATTAGGCAGTGTTTTGCCATCAGCCAGGTTCTGGAAGAAAAGGACCTTTCTTATGATTACTTATTATATAATGGGGGCGGGGGAAGTTCCTCAACCATTCTGAGCTTTAGATTTCTCATCTATTACATCAATAATTATTGTGGATTTATAAATTAGAGCCACCGCTATCTGAATAAACCTCTTGCTCTCTTCCATCTTTCTCAGTGTATCTAAAAATTTGGAAAACAACATAGATGAAGAATAATGGAATGAATTCAACAAGGACAGAACTCTTGTCTCCTAGGGACAGTGTTCATTCTTTGCCAAAATGCTCCAAGGACACTATAGGATAGTTCAATATTTTATGTAGTGTTATGTTTGGATATGCTTATGTAGAAAAATGGCAGAACCTAACTCTTTGACACATCAAAGTGCTACAGAACCAGGTGTGGTCCTCAATGACACCTATTAGTAGACACTTGGGCTCCAGAATTCTATCAGCACATTTAACGGAACCATTTTGTGAGCAGACCACAGAATCTGCACTTCTTACTTGAGTCATATTACATGGAACCTCTCATGCCCTGGAGGAAAAATAGCCTTCACTGAATCAAACATCAAACAGAGGCACTTAGTGGCTAATCCCATGGTTCTTCAGTGGTTACTTATCAACTCTGTAGTCAGTGAATAATTTAAAACAGACTTCTTCATGCATTATTCAGTAAAACCAAACCTGTAATACAATGTGTGGATACCACATTTCCTGAAGGGAATTTGCTGCCTTTGATTATTTGTACATTTCCTTCCCCCAGATTCCCAAATATTCAGTTACAAGATTATCCGTTGATCTGAACGACAGCTTTATTAATGTGCCAGTCCAATTGTATTGACATTGTTGTTTTCTGTGTTCACATATCTTCCAAATACTTCACATGATGGGCAGTTCATGAACATTCCTGTTGAATTTACAATGTTGTCCCAACTGGACCTGACACGTGAGTTATTCTGATTATACATCTCTATATTTAGGCAAAAGTCTTGTTGCTTCACTTTCTCTCTTAGGAAAGAGAATTTTAGTTGATGAATCTTACAGCTTCAGTATTTTTAGTGGAGTACTTCTGAAATGGAAATTTTGATATCCAAAATACTTTTGGAAATAATGGCTAGGCAGTGAAGTATTTATGCTACTGATTGGATAGCATTCTATAATATTGTAGGCTGATGAATTTACATGTATTGTGTTTAAAGGTGGCTCTTTCTGGCAGCCAGTCCCAGGTTTGGGTGAGAGCTCCCCAATCCAACTGGGCAAATGTTCATGAAAGTTTATTCTCTGCTTTACTCTTTTTGCCTTGACTTCTGTTGGAGCAAATCATTAAGTCATTTCTAATTCTATCTGTTGTTGGCCAAAAGGTAAGTACTTCACCTGGAGGGGCATCTCCAAGTGAAGTTCACACTCTCTCCTGTGTAAACAACAAACAAACAAAAAACAAACAAAAAGAGCTTTAGGTACCTAGGTCATTTCCAAACATGTTAATTTTGTTTCCTGAAAAAGTATACTGAAGAGGAAGGAAGAGTAGCTATATTAGTTTCTGGCTGCTGGAACAAATGACCACAAACTGGGTGTCTTAAAAGAGCAGAGATTTTTTTCTCTCAGAGTTCTGGAGGCTAGAAGTTTGAAGTCAAGGTGTCAGCAGGGCCACATTCCCTCTAAAGGTTCTAGTGGGTAATTCCCTGGTGGTTCAGTGGTTAAGACTCCATGCTTCCACTTCAGAGGTCATGGGTTCGATCCCTGGTTGGGGAAAAAACATCCCACATGCCGTGCGGCATGGCCGAAAAACCCAAAGGAAAAAAAAAACAAAACCAAAACAACCAAAAAAGGCTCTAGTGAAGATTCCTTCCTTGCCTGTTCCAGCTTCTGGTGGCTTCAGGCGTTCCTTGGCTTGTGGCTGCATTACCTCCAATCTCTGCCTCTGTTTTCACATGACCGGTTCCTCCTTCTTCCTGTATCTTCTCTTCTTTTTTGCGTGTGTCTTACAAGGTCATTGAATTTTGGGCCCACTTGGATAATTCAGGATGATCTCATCTGAGGATCCTAACTTAATTACATCTGCAGAGACCTTTTTTTCTTTTTTAACATCTTTATTGGAGTATAATTGCTTTACAATGTTGTGTTAGTTTCTGCTTTATAACAAAGTGAATCAGCTATACATATACATATACATATATCCCCATATCTCCTCCCTCTTGCGTCTCCCTCCCACTCTCCGTATCCCACCCCTCTAGATGGTCATGAAGCACCGAGCTGATCTCCCTGTGCTATGTGGCTGCTTCCCACTAGCTAGCTCTTTTACATTTGGTAGTATATATAAATCCATGCCACTCTCTCACTTCGTACCAGCTTACCCTTCCCTCTTCCCATGTCCTCAAATCCATTCTCTATGTCTGCATCTTTATTCCTGTCCTGCCCCTAGGTTCTTCAGAACCATTTTTTTTTTTTTTAGATTCCATATATATGTGTTAGCATACGATATTTATTTTTCTCTTTCTGACTTACTTCACTCTGTATGATAGACTCTAGGTCCATCCACCTCACTACAAATAACTCAGTTTTGTTTCTTTTTATGGCTGAGTAATATTCCATGGTATATATGTGCCACATCTTCTTTATCTATTCATCTGTTGATGGACACTTAGATTGCTTCCACGTCCTGGCTATTGTAAATAGAGCTGCAATGAACATTGTGGTACATGACTCTTTTTGAATTATGGTTTTCTCAGGGTACAGGCCCAGTAGTGGGATTGCTGTGTCGTATGGTAGTTCTATTTTTAGATTTTTAAGGAAGCTCCATACTGTTCTCCATAGTGGCTGTATCAATTTACATTCCCACCAACAGTGCAAGAGGGTTCCCTTTTCTTCACACCCTCTCCAGCATTTATTGTTTGTAGATTTTTTGATGATGGCCATTCTGACTGGTGTGAGGTGATACCTCATTGTAGTTTTGACTTGCATTTCTCAAATGATTAGTGATGTTGAGCATCATTTCATGGGTTTGTTGACAATCTGTGTATCTTCTTTGGAGAAATGTCTGTTTAGGTCTTCTGCCCATTTTTGGATTGGGTTTGTCTTTTTGATATGGAGCTGAATGAGCTGCTTGTATATTTTGGAGATTAATCCTCTGTCAGTTGCTTCATTTGCAAATATTTTCTCCCATTCTGAGGGTTGTCTTTTCGTCTTGTTTATGGTTTCCTTTGCTGTGCAAAAGCTTTTAAGTTTCATTAGGTCCCATGTGTTTATTTTTGTTTTTATTTCCCTCTCTCTAGGAGGTGGGTTAAAAAAGATCTTGCTGTGATTTATGTCATAGAGCGTTCTGCCCATGTTTTCCTCTAAGAGTTTTATAGTGTCTGGCCTTATATTTAGGTCTTTAATCCATTTTGAGTTTATTTTGGTGTGTGGTGTTAGGGAGTGCTCTAATTTCATTCTTTTACATGTAGCTGTCCAGTTTTCCCAGCACCACTTTTTGAAGAGGCTGTCTTTTCTCCATTGTATATTCTTGCCTCCTTTATCAAAGATAAGGTGGCCATATGTGCGTGGGTTTATCTCTGGGCTTTCTATATTGTTCCATTGATCTATATGTCTGTTTTTGTGCCAGTACCATACTGTCTTGATTACTGTAGCTCTATAGTGTAGTCTGAAGTCAGGGAGCCTGATTCCTCCAGCTCTGTTTTTCTTTCTCAAGATTGCTTTGGCTATTCGGGGTTTTTTGTGTTTCCATACAATTTGTGTAATATTTTGTTCTAGTTCTGTGAAAAATGCCCTTGGTAGTTTGATAGGGATTGCATTGAATCTGTAGATTGCTTTGGTAGTATAGTCATTTTCACAATGTTGATTCTTCCAATCCAAGAACATGGTATATCTCTCCATCTGTTTGTATCATCTTCAATAGAGACCTTTTTTCTAAATAAGGTCACATTCACAGATTCTGGGAATTAGGATGTGAACATGTCTTTCCAGGGTCTGCTGTTCAAACCGCACTATAAGCCAAGGTTTTATTTCTAGCCATTTCACTTGGGTTGTATATCAACCATTTAATAACCACCATTTGTTTCATCTTATCAGTCACATAACCTCTCAATTCACTAAAAAACCCTCTTATTTGACAGAATGAAGAAGTTGGTTTTTCTTTACAAGTACAGTTCAATATCAGTAATTTATCCTGGAGATATTTACACACACAGCTTGAAAATAGCAAAGCTACTTTTACCAACAGGTGCATATTGTTTTAGGCAGATGAGTTATTGAAATTGACCAGCCACTCCCCCAGGAGCTTTGTTAAAAGTTGAGAAGCCTCGTATTTGCAATTCACTGGCAGTCACCACTAGATGGCAGTCTTGGCTCATTAGAGAGCATCAATCTTGCCTAATAGTTTCTCCAGGAAGTGATTGCACTGAGACCACCACCTCCTAAGGCAGTTTTTGCTTCCCTTTAAATACAACACAGTTAAAATACTAACATACATGTGAATAAATTTATTTTTTAAAATTTATTTATTTATTTATGTTTTATTTTTGTCTTCATTGGGTCTTCACTGCGGCAAATGGGAGCTACTCCTCGTTGCGGTGCACGGGCTTCTCATTGCGGTGGCTTCTCTTGTTGCGGAGCACGGGCTCTAGGTGTACAGGCTCAGTAGTTGTGGTGCATGGGCTTAGTTGCTCCGCAGCATGTGGGAATCTTCCCAGACCAGGGCTTGAACCCGTGTCCCCTGCATTGGCAGGCAGATTCTTAACCACTGTGCCAACCAGGGAAGTCTGTGAATAAATTTATACTCCATAGAAAGAGAAATTAGACACCGAATTAAAACAAAAATGCAAGGAGAACAGCCATCTGAGGCATTTGGAGAAAACGTCTTCAAGTTTTCTTTATTTTAGGCTAAAGCTGTAATCATAAATCTAGTTTGCTTTACACATACTCCCTGTTTTTTGGTGCCATGGTTCTCCACTTTGGCTGCACAATGGAATCCTCTGGGGAATTTGAAAAGTTACTGATGCCTGGGTGCTACACGAGAGATTCTGATTTGCCTGAGCTTTGGGAGCAAAGGCTGAAAAGATCCAGAGAGAGATAAAAAGCAGCAAGGTTCATGGAGAGGCACAGGGAAATGTGTTCTGGAGTAAACATACATAGTGAGGTAGAGAAAAGATGCAGTACTGAAGGGAAGAAGGCTGAGAAGGTAGAAGCTGACACAGAAGGAATAGCCATGTTACCCTAGCGACAGAGGTTCGATATCAGCTGTTGTTGAGTGCGACCATTTTGTGATTTGGAATTCACATTTCTCTTACTGCCCCAGGTGTCCATCTAATGAGTCCTCATGACTTGAGACAACCGGTGAGACTCTGTTTTTTGCAACCACAAGAGCAGGGGCACAGAAGAACTTCCACTGGGTAGGATGTGGACTCCCTGAGCTTTTCCCTATTTTGTCTCGTCCCTCGTATGTGGGTGCTCAGGGGACTTGAACACAGTGGATCTGGCTCAGCCTCCTCCTGTTGCTTAATGCTACCAGGTGACTGACTCATGATGCTTAATGCTACCAGGTGACTGACTCACCTGCTACCAGGTGACTCAACTCAGGCACCAATAGATCCAGAACCACTAGAGCAGTGGTTCCCAGCTCTGCCCCCGCCTGCCCCAAATTGAGATTTCCTAAAAGTACTTTTGTGTTTCTTTTAAACATTAACTGTTATAAGTTTATGTCAAATAGAGCATCATAAGAGGAATCTCGTTGGAAGAGGAAACATAGATTGCTCAGCTTCCCCTACTGCCCCCCACCCTTTCTGGGGAATTATATAATTTGTGTGACCACCAGTTGGGAACACAGTGCAGGAGATGAATAGTTCTCAGCCAAGGAAGGACAGTGCTCCAGAGTCTCAGAAATGGAGGCTGGGTTTTTATTCATTCTTTGTTTAGAGCAAAGTAATATGCACACTTTTCTTGGGCAGAGAGGAGAATCAGAGTATATGCCAGTCATTCTCAGCCTTGAGTACATGATGAGATCCCTTAAAAAAAAATACCGATGTCTGGTTCTAGTTACACAGATTTTGATTTAATGGGTGTGTGATGTGGCCTGGAAATCAGAATTTTAAAAACACCTCTGAGGTTATACTAATGTGCAGCCAAGATTGAGAACATTTGGTGTGCACGCTCTTCCTAATCCACACAATGACAGCTATCATTCTCTTTTCTTCTTTTTAAAAAATTTTTAATTGAAGCATAGTTGATTTACAATGCTGTGTTGGTTTCTGGTGTACAGCAAAGTGATTCATATATATATATATATATATATATATATATATATATATATATATATATATATATATATATTCTTTTTCATAGTCTTTTCCATTATGGTTTGTTACAGGATATTGAATATAGTTCCCTGAGCTATACAATAGGACCTTGTTGTTTATCTATTTTATATATAGTACTTTGTACCTGCTAATCCCAAACTCCTAATTTATTCCTCCCTGCCCCCTTTCCCCTTTGGTAATGATGTTTGTTTTCTATGACTGTGAGTCTGTTTCTGTTTTGTAAATATGTTCAATTGTATCATATTTTAGATTCCACATGTAAGTGATATCATATGATATTTGCCTTTGTCTGATTTACTTCACTTAATATGATAATCTCTAGTTCCATACACGTAGCTGCAAATGACATTATTTCATTCTTTTTCATGGCTCAGTAGTATTCCATTGTATATATGTACCACATCTTCTTTATCCATTCATCTGTCGATGGACATTTAGGTTGCATCTATGTCTTGGCTATTGTAAATAGTACAGCCATCATTTTCTACATCCAACCAACACTCACAGATAGGAATGCTATTTAGACAGAGGAATTTCTTTTACCTTATTTTCAAAATATTCTTTAGAAAGGACAAAAATGCATTTAGAATGTACACATATACAATATCCCTTAGATTATTTCCAGAATACACTTAGAGTTTATTTTTTCCTTCATTAATATTTCTTCCTAAAGTTAGAGGGAAGATAGAAAAATATCTATTGATTTAATGAGTATTTATCTATCACCCACTCGGTGCCCAGCACTGTTCTATCAGCTACTCATGCTGTGTTTTTTTGCACCAGCCATGGTGTAATCTCATGCTCTGTTTTCCATGGTTAATGATAGATGGAAACTGCTGTACTCAGAACAGTCACACAATGTCCAAAACAAAGAATCAGTAAAACACCTGAACTTCAGTATCCCCTGTGGTGGTCCACAGGGTGCTTAACAAGTGTGGGTTCACTGATTTAAGTTCTCTCTGAATAATACAAAACATTTTAAACAACAGTAAACACCTTCCCAAACCTAACCAAATAGCATTTTGATGTTCCATGGAACTGGGAGAGTGGTTTGGAAAAATGTTCTTAGTTTATTGCAGGTGTTTATCATCAAAATGGAATCACATTTCCAAGTTTTTGTTTTGAAAGGTGGCATTCAAAAAGATTTCAGAGATGTTTTCTGGTGTAGTTCATTGCTTCACGTTACCAAAATCATTTCACTTCTGTAAACGTATTTTGTTATAAAGTGATTAGCCACAAAGTGTTTGTAAAATGGCCAAGCTTGTTAAGTCATCAGAAAAGCAAATACCAAGTTAAAAACTTAGTTAACTAAGTTAAAGTGAACTCACAAGGTATAGGGTTGGCAGTGCTATGTTGGTGTTTAACCTTTATAGCATTAGGCCAATATTTCTTAATAATAATAATAATAATAATAATAATAATAATAATAATAATAATAATAATAAAATCTTTGTAGAGGTACTGTTGTAGTCTTCTGTGGGTAGGGTATCAGTGAAGCCCTTGTCTATGAGTGGTTAGTTAATGATTTTAGTCTGGTCTGGGTCCAAACTCCTTTTTATACATGCTCAGGAGCTATCATCCACTAGCCCTAAGCAGAACCTTCTCTATTTTAGTTCACATTTAGTCACGTTGGGTTTACAGACCTGTCAGTCTAGAGGCTGAAGCAAACATATGCAGACTTGCTGTTGCTTAAAGAGTCTCTCCAATTATTCATTTCATCCATATGTTGGCTGATTTGTGCCAAACTTTAAGTAGGAATTGACCCTTTAGTGGCAAGAAAGAATGTACTCTAGAAACAAACTCACAGACATAGAGAACAGACTTGTGGTTGCCAAGGGGGAGGACGGGTGGGGGAGAGATGGAGTGGGAGTTTGGAGTTAGCAGATGCAAACTATTATATATAAGATGGATAGACAACAAAGTCCTACTGTATAGCACAGGGAACTATATTCAATATCCTGTGATAAACCATAATGGGAAAGAATATTAAAAATGTATATATATATATATATATATATATATATGTATGAAACTGAGTCATTTTGCTGTACAGCAGAAATTAACACAACATTGTACATTAACTAGATTTCAATAAAAAAAGAAATAATTCACTCTAGAAGGAACTACTTACCCCTACCCCCATGCATTGTGAACAATGTAGATTTTACTGATGCATTTGTAGAGGAAAAGGAGGAGGATTTTACACTTCAGGAAAATGTCCATAACATTTCATACATGTCCCTTCCTTGTGTCCTTTCTCTCAAGCCCCTCAAACCTCTGCCAAGTGGCTTGTCTTCCTGCCCTCACCTAGCTAGCACTAATCTTCCCAGCTTTACCCTGGGCATCCATATCTCTCCCTTTCATGTGAAGAGCAATTTAGTCTTAGCACCTCACAGCTAAACCCTTGCCCTCAAATCCTTATAGAGCAGGAGAGCAGTAAAAACAAAAGTCTCCTATCACCACGGTTGCCAGATTTAGCAAATAATAATACTGCCAATGTGGCATGGGACATAATTACACTAAAAACGTATTTGATATATGTCTGAAATTCAAATTTAACTGGATGTTTTGTTTTACCTGGCAACCCTAACTGTAGCCTTCAGAAGCTTTTCTGATCTTTCACCACTCAGTATTCTTCTGGAGTTAAAAGCTGACGAAATTAGGAGCTTGGGATTAACATACACACAGTACTATATATAAAATAGATAACAAACAAGGACCTACTGCATAGCACAGGGAGTTCTATTCAATATTCTGTAATAACCTATATGGGAAAAGAATCTGAAAAAAATGAATATATGTATATGAATAACTGAATCACTACACTATACACCTGAGACTAACACAACATTGTAAATCAACTATACTCCAATAAAATATAAAAAAAAAAAGCTGATGAGTGTCATAAAAATTTGGCCTGAGCTACAGTTTTGCTTTTTGATAGTTCCAAGTTCAGTACACAGGAGTTACGGTTTTATATCTTTTTGGCCCCTCGTCAAACTCTGGTGAAAATCATCAATGTCCAGCCTGACCTGGCTCTTTTAAGAAATGGGAACATGCAGCAAAGAATATTCCCCTGTACATGGACTGAGGCCCATCTCTGCTAAGCCTCTGACTCCAGTGGGACCCATCTTCCTGCTCTGCTTGACCACATCCTTCTGATTTTCTGCATATGTTTGAATAGGTCCAATGATAACAAACTGTAAATTGCAAAATTTAGTTAGATAACCCTGGGTGTCTTATCTATAGACATTCAAGATCTGGATGTTAGATATCAATTTTGAACTCATTTTTTCAATGTTTAGAATTGAATATCTGGTAGAATGTAGAGAAAAAGTTTAAACATATCTTGTGGGGCTGCATCTGCATGTGGAATTATCTGTGGAATTGGAAATTGTAAGCATTAGACATGGCAACTTAGTTTTCAGACTTTTGTTCAGACATTTGGTAGGGCAGCAAGAAAAAGCTTGAGTGTAAGTTTTCATAAAACTTTCTTGCAAAAGAGGGCTTTTTGTTCAGGTCTCATTAACTGATACTCTGTAAAATTCTTATGAGGGCTTGACATAAACATATTCACAATTACTAAGTTAAATTATGTTATTAATTACTATTTTTAAGGTGTGGCTATAAGAGGCACAGAAATTGGGATCTAGGCATGCTCTGAATTTCTGCAAGGATCCTATTGATTGGAATTTGGAAGTAACGACATTTAAGTTGATCAATTAGAAAGTCAATTTTAGTTAAAGGCAGTGAATATTTGGCCCATGTGTAAAATCCCAGCAACAAGTAGATATTTAGATTCTTACCAAAATGAATCAAGAAATTGTCTTTCACAAATCAACACAGGAATCCTTTTGTCTATATGCTGATAAGCTGTGATTAATCACAAAAGGAAATCAAAATGTGCTTTCATAGGCATATGGCAGAACCATAACTTGGTCTCTGGGTAACGGGCTGGTGGGCTGTTTCCCACAAGGCTGGTAGGATGGCATCATTGCCTTGGTAGATGTCATGTTTGGTCTGGCCTCTGTCTTAGAGGCTCTTAAACTGGATTTTGGCAGAAGACTGAGAGCTGATCCATATCTCATGAGCAGACTTGTTAAATAAGCTCATGAGACAGAGAAATAAAATCAGAATGTCTCTGCCTACCGCTCCAGCTGCATCTCCAGGCCTCTCCCCCATTGTTCCTTCTGTTCCAGTCACAAGAGTTTTCTTTTAGTTTTTGAATGTTCTATGCCCTTTATTTCCTATTTATTTATTTGTATGTGGTTCCCTTTTCCAAGGATGTTGATTTTTGCTATAAACACTCCCCATCTCTTTGTCTCTCTGTCTCTTTCTCTCTCTCTCTCTCTCTCTCTCTCACACACACACACACACACACACACACACACACACACACGAGCTTGGGTAACCTCTTCTCACCCTCTCACTTTTCAGATTTAATCTTTTTAAATTAATTAATTAATTTAATTTATTTTTGGCTGTGTTGGGTCTTCGTTTCTGTGCGAGGGCTTTCTCTAGTTGCGGCAAGCGGGGGCCACTCTTCTTCGCGGTGCGCGGGCCTCTCACTATCGTGACCTCTCTTGTTGCGGGGCACAGGCTCCAGACGTGGAGGCTCAGTAGTTGTGGCTCACGGGCTTAGTTGCTCTGCGGCATGTGGAATCTTCCCAGACCAGGGCTCGAACTCGTGTTCCCTGCATTGGCAGGCAGATTCTCAACCACTGCGCCGCCAGGGAAGCCCCTTCAGGTTTAATCTTAAACTTACTTCCTTAGGGAAACCTTCATGGATACATTACCCCTGCCCCCTCACCCCGGTCCCAGGTTATGTTAGGTCCCCCTGCTCCATAACTCTTCTCATGCATGGCATTTATCGTCCTTATAATTGTTTATTCAGTGTCTACCTCCCCTGCTAGGTTGTAATGTCCACGTGGGCAGACATGGTCTAACACTGATGACAGCATTGTGACTACGGAATTCCTTGTGGTGCCTTTCCTCCAGAGTCCTCTATGCCCCTTGGCAGGTTTGGGAACTCAGATCTCGCTTCTGTGAGACGAATATGTTGGCCATCAGTGGGCATCTATCTCAGTGATTCTCAAGAAAGATCAACATTTTGTTTCTTGTTCAAATGTGCTCATTGAACAATTTCTGCTCATGCCTAAGCAGAGAGAGGAAGTAGCAGCTGGCATCAGGACTTAAATTCCTGATTATCTGCCAAATTATAGACTCTGGGGGTGAATGGTATCTAACATAGGTGCCCCCTGTCCTGGGCTGGCTCAGGTCTGAGCAGCATGACACACGCCAGCTAATGTGATTGAGCACTGTTACACCATAAACCAACTGGCCATCTGATTTATTTTTTTCATAAAAACTTTTTTAAATTTTATTTTTAATACAAAGGTTACACTTCATTTACATTTATTACAAAAATTGGCTGTATTCTCCGTGTTGTACAATATATCCTTGCAGCTTATTTTGTACCTAATAGTTGGTACCTCTTACTTCTCTACCCTTATATTGCCCCTCCCCCCTCCCCTCTCTCCACCGGTAACCACTAGTTTGTTCTCTTTATCTGTGGGTCTGCTTCTTTTATTGTTATAGTCAGTACTTTGTTGTATATCTTAGATTCCACATATAAGGGATATCATACAGTATCTGTCTTTCTCTGTTTGACTTATTTCACTTAGCATAATGCCCTCCAACTCCATCCATGTTGCAGCAAATGGCAAAATTTCATTCTTTTTTTATGGCTGAGTAGTCTATTCATCTATTGATGGACACCTAGGTTGCTTCCATATCTTGGCAATTGAACATTGGGGTGTATGAATCTTCAAATTAGTGTTTTTGTTTTTTTGGATATATACCCAGGAGTGGAATTGCTGGGGCATATGGTAGTTCTATTTTTAGTTTTTTGAGAAGCCTCCATACTGTTTTCCAGAGTGGCTGCACCAATTTACATTCCCACCAGCAGTGTAGCAGTTTCTCCACATCCTCAACAATATTTGTTATTTGTAGACATTTTTGATGATAGCCATTCTGACAAGTATAAAGTGGTATCTCATTGTGGTTTTGATTTGCATTTCCCTGATGATTAGTGATGCTGGCCATCTGATTAGGAAAAAAAAAAATTCTTAGGGGACCTTTTCAAAGACTTCCCTTTAACACCTTTATTTTTAAGTAACTTCCTTATAGTGCCTCTTCTTTCTAGGATGAGAAACCGTTGTTTTGAAAATCAAGTTAATGTCAGAAGGTTTGTTCTGGTGAGGATGGAATAAGACAAAGCAGATCTCGCAGACTTCATTCTGGCCTTGTGGGGAGCTAGAAGGAGCACTAGATGAAAGTAGACAAGTTCTGCCACTGATGGACTGATGGCCTGGTCTTGTCTGGGTCAGTTTCCTCTTCAACATGGTTTCTACACTTCATTCTTATTTGAAATTTTTCATTTAGTATAGTGGGAAGAGCATGTGCTGTGAAGGAGTCCAGGGTTCTTGAAATCCCAGCTCTACTGTTAATGTATATATGGCCATAGACAAGTGACCTCAACATCTGAGCCTCAGTTTCCACTTCTATAAAATGGGATAATGTTGGCACTCACTTAACAGTTGTTGTGAGGCTTAGATGAGGTAGATAATCCACGCAAAGTCTTAAGTGTAGTTTCTTCATACGAGAAGCACTGATTAAACTGTTACTCATATTTGTAAAATGGGATCAGTGACGTCTTCTACTAGGGTTGTTAGAATCAGATAAGAAAGTACATGTAGATGCTAAGCTTCACGTCCGGTCATGTACCTTCCAATAAAAGTAAGTTCTCTTCCCTTCTCGTCCCACTTCCACTTCAGACAATGATATATTTTCCTGGAAACTAGAATGGGCCTCCTTCTTGCTGAAGATAGTTCCGAGAACACAAAACATTTTCTTCTTTTCAAAATTACTTTTTTTCCTTCCATCGAAACTGGTAAGTGATCATTATTGCCCTGATGTTTTAATGACCAGCCTGTAACCCATACCCTATGATTTTACCCCATTTCTTCATCCTTTCCACTCTATATTCCTTGTAGTGATTTTGGTCTTGAGTGATTCTGAGTTATTTTATTTGTGGGTCCCATCTACGTTATTTAGATCTCCACGATCCCAAAGACAGTGATGGCTATTCTGATTTTTGCCTGTCTCTTCTATCATCTAGCTAGCTGGGTGCTCCTCAAGCTTTAAACACGCTACAGGGGCTTCCCTGGTGGTGCAGTGGTTAAGAGTCCACCTACCAATGCAGGGGACACGGGTTCGAGCCCTGGTCCGGGAAGATCCCACATGCCGCGGAGCAACTAAGCACGTGCACCACAACTACTGAGCCTGCGCTCTAGAGCCCGCGAGCCACAACTACTGAAGCCCACATGCCTAGAGCCCATGCTCCGCAACAAGAGAAGCCACTGCAATGAGAAGCCCACGCACCGCAAAGAAGAGTAGCCCCCGCTCGCCACAACTAGAGAAAGCCCAGGCGCAGCAACAAAGACCCAACGCAGCCAAAAAATAAATAAAGAAAGAAAACCTTAATTCAAAAAGAGTCATGTACCAAAATGTTCATTGCAGCTCTATTTACAATAGCCAGGACATGGAAGCAACCTAAGTGTCCATCATCGGATGAATGGATAAAGAAGATGTGGCACATATATCCAATGGAATATTACTCAGCCATAAAAAGAAATGAAATGGAGGTATTTGTAATGAGGTGGATGGAGTTAGAGTCTGTCATACAGAGTGAAGTAAGTCAGAAAGAGAAAAACAAATACAGTATGCTAACACATATATATGGAATCTAAGGAAAAAAAAAAAAAAGGTCATGAAGAACCTAGTGGCAAGACGGGAATAAAGACACAGACCTACTAGAGAATGGACTTGAGGATATGGGGAGGGGGAGGGGTGAGATGGGACAGGGTGAGAGAGTGGCATGGACATATATACACTACCAAATGTAAAATAGATAGCTAGTGGGAAGCAGCCGCATAGCACAGGGAGATCAGCTTGGTGCTTTGTGACCACCTAGAGGGGTGGGATAGGGAGGGTGGGAGGGAGGGAGATGCAAGAGGGAAGAGATATGGGAACATATGTATATGTATAACTGATTCACTTTGTTATAAAGCAGAAACTAACACACCATTGTAAAGCAATTATACTTCAATAAAGATGTTTAAAAAAAATAAAAATAAACACGCTACATTTTGAAATTTCTTTGATTGCTTTAATAAAAAATGACACTGACAATTCATTTGGTTGTTAATTTGATTCCCTTTAAGCAGAATAAATTTGAATTCTGGGCGCTCTAGAGAAGTTCCAGATCAACCTCCTCCTTATGTTTCATTAATTGGAAAATGAAGAGCTTTACAGTACAAAAGCTTCTTTTATTATCATGGGTCTTTTAATACAGGACTAGCACTGATATTATTTATATCTGTATCTGTGACAGCAAAGATGTTACTTGCAAGTTTTTTATTTACTCAGGTATATTTGTTTTGATTGAATATTGTTTCTCCTAATCAGTTTCAGTCAATAAGTTTCATTACCAAAAGCCACTGCCAGTTTATAGTGTATTTTTCAAGAGAGGTTTTGCTTTCACTTTTTATAGAATTTGAGTTTTTATTTTCTAAAAGGAAGTTATAGGGAATTCCTTGGCGGTCCAGTGGTTAGGAGTCTGTGCTTGCACTGCAGAGGGCATGGGTTTTTTTTTTTTTTTTTTTTTTTTTTTTTTAGAAATTTCATGTAATGTCTGAAACATTTATATTAACATATTTCCATACATATTTCCATACAAATACAAATATAAGATTTTTAGAAATTTCATGTAATTTCTGAAACATTTATATTAACATATTTCCATACAAATAACCCAATGAAAGTTTAGTATTAGTTGTTTTGTTTGTTTTTTTATACTGCAGGTTCTTATTAGGCATCAATTTTATACATATCAGTGTATACATGTCAATCCCAATCGCCCAATTCAGCACACCACCATCCCCACCTCACCGCAGTTTTCCCCCCTTGGTGTCCATATGTCCATTCTCTACATCTGTGTCTCAACTTCTGCCCTGCAAACTGGCTCAACTGTACCATTTTTCTAGGTTCCACATACATGCATTAATATATGATATTTGTTTTTCTCTTTCTGACTTACTTCACTCTGTATGACAGTCTCTAGATCCATCCACGTCTCAACAAATGACTCAATTTCGTTCCTTTTTATGGCTGAGTAATATTCCATTGTATATATGTACCACATCTTCTTTATCCATTCGTCTGTTGATGGGCATTTAGGTTGCTTCCATGACCTGGCTATTGTAAATAGGGCTGCAATGAACATTCGGGTGCATGTGTCTTTTTGAATTACGGTTTTCTCTGGGTATATGCTGAGTAGTGGGATTGCTGGGTCATATGGTAATTCTATTTTTAGTTTTTTAAGGAACCTCCATATTGTTCTCCAGAGTGGCTGTATCAATTTACATTCCCACCAACAGTGCAAGAGGGTTCCCTTTTCTCCACACCCTCTCCAGCATTTGTTGTTTGTAGATTTTCTGATGATCCTCATTCTAACAGGAGTGAGGTGATACCTCATTGTAGTTTTGATTTGCATTTCTCTAATAATTAGTGATGTTGAGCAGCTTTTCATGTGCTTTGTGGCCGTCTGTATGTCTTCTTTGGAGAAATGTCTATTTAGGTCTTCTGCCCATTTTTGGATTGGGGTGTTTGTTTCTTTGATATTGAGCTGAATGAGCTGTTTATATATTTTGGAGATTAATCCTTTGTCCGTTGATTCATTTGCAAATATTTTCTCCCATTCTGAGGGTTGTCTTTTCGTCTTGTTTATGGTTTCCTTTGCTGTGCAAAAGCTTTGAAGTTTCATTAGGTCCCACTTGTTTATTTTTGTTTTTATTTCCATTACTCTAGGAGGTGGATCAAAAAAGATCTTGCTGTGATTTATGTCAAAGAGTGTTCTTCCTATGTTTTCCTCTAAGAGTTTTATAGTGTCCAGTCTTATATTTAGGTCTCTAATCCATTTTGAGTTTATTTTTGTGTATGGTGTTAGGGAGTATTCTAATTTCATTCTTTTACATGTAGCTGTCCAGTTTTCCCAGCACCACTTATTGAAGAGACTGTCTTTTCTCCATTGTATATCTTTGCCTCCTTTGTCATAGATTAGTTGACCATAGGTGCATGGGTTAATCTCTGGGCTTTCTATCTTGTTCCATTGATCTATGTTTCTGTTTTTGTGCCAGTACCATATTGTCTTGATTACTGTAGCTTTGTAGTATAGTCTGAAGTCAGGGAGTCTGATTCCTCCAGCTCCATTTTTTTGCCTCAAGACTGCTTTGGCTATTCGGGGTCTTTTGTGTCTCCATACAAATTTTAAGATGATTTGTTCTAGCTCCGTAAAAAATGCCATTGGTAATTTGATAGGGATTGCATTGAATCTGTAGATTGCTTTGGGTAGTATACTCATTTTCACAATGTTGATTCTTCCAATCCAAGAACATGGTATATCTCTCCATCTGTTGGTATCATCTTTAATTTCTTTCATCAGTGTCTTATAGTTTGCTGCATACAGGTCTTTTGTCTCCCTAGGTAGGTTTATTCCTAGGTATTTTATTCTTTTTGTTGCAATGGTAAATGGGAGTGTTTCCATAATTTCTCTTTCAGATTTTTCATCATTAGTGTATAGGAATGCAAGAGATTTCTGTGCATTAATTTTGTATCCTGCAACTTTACCATATTCATTGATTAGCTCTAGGAGTTTTCTAGTGGCAGTTTTAGGATTCTCTATGTATAGTATCATGTCATCCGCCAACAGTGACAGTTTTACTTCCTCTTTTCCAATTTGTATTCCTTTTATTTCTTTTTCTTCTCTGATTGCCGTGGCTAGGACTTCCAGAACTATGTTGAATAATAGTGGTGAGAGTGGACATCCTTGTCTCGTTCCTGATCTTAGAGGAAATGCTTTCAGTTTTTCACCATTGAGAATGATGTTTGCTGTGGGTTTGTCATATATGGCCTTTATTATGTTGAGGTAGGTTCCCTCAATGCCCACTTTCTGGAGAGTTTTTATCATAAATGGGTGTTGAATTTTGTCAAAAGCTTTTTCTGCATCTATTGAGATGATCATATGGTTTTTATTCTTCAGTTTGTTAATATGGTGTATCACATTGATTGATTTGCGTATATTGAAGAATCCTTGCATCCCTGGGATAAATCCCACTTGATCGTGGTGTATGATCCTTTTAATGTGTTGTTGGATTCTGTTTACTAGTATTTTGTTGAGGATTTTTGCATCTATATTCATCAGTGATATTGGTCTGTAATTTTCTTTTTTTGTAGTGTCTTTGTCTGGTTTTGGTATCAGGGTGATGGTGGCCTCATAGAATGAGTTTGGGAGTGTTCCTTCCTCTGCAATATTTTGGAAGAGTTTGAGAAGGATGGGTGTTAGCGCTTCTCTAAATGTTTGATAGAATTCACCTGTGAAGCCATCTGGTCCTGGACTTTTGTTTGTTGGAAGATTTTTAATCACAGTTTCAATTTCATTACTTGTGATTGGTCTGTTCATATTTTCTGTTTCTTCCTGATTCAGTCTTGGAAGGTTATACCTTTCTAAGAATTTGTCCATTTCTTCCAGGTTGTCCATTTTATTGGCATAAAGTTGCTTATAGTAGTCTCTTAGGATGTTTTGTATTTCTGCAGTGTCTGTTGTAACTTCTCCTTTTTCATTTCTGATTTTATTGATTTGAGTCCTCTCCCTCTTTTTCTTGATGAGTCTGGCTAATGGCTTATCAATTTTGTTTATCTTCTCAAAGAACCAACTTTTAGTTTTATTGATCTTTGCTATTGTTTTCTTTGTTTCTATCTCATTTATTTCTGCTCTGATCTTTATGATTTCTTTCCTTCTGCTAACTTTGGGTTTTGTTTGTTCTTCTTTCTCTAGTTTCTTTAGGTGTAAGTTTAGATTGTTTACTTGAGATTTTTCTTGTTTCTTTAGGTAGGCTTGTATAGCTATAAACTTCCCTCTTAGAACCGCTTTTGCTGCATCCCATAGGTTTTGGGTCGTCGTGTTTTCATTGTCATTTGTCTCTAGGTATTTTTTTATTTCCTCTTTGATTTCTTCAGTGATCTTTTGGTTATTTAGTAACGTATTGTTTAGCCTCCATGTGTTTGTCTTTTTTACGTTTTTTTCCCTGTAATTCATTTCTAATCTCATAGCATTGTGGTCAGAAAAGATGCTTGGTATGATTTCAATTTTCTTAAATTTACTGAGGCTTGATTTGTGACCCAAGATGTGATCTATCCTGGAGAATGTTCCGTGCGCACTTGAGAAAAATGTGTAATCTGCTCTTTTTGGATGGAATGTCCTATATATATCAATGAAATCTATCTGGTCTATTGTGTCATTTAAAGCTTCTGTTTCCTTATTTATTTTCATTTTGGATGATCTGTCCATTGGTGTAAGTGAAGTGTTAAAGTCCCCCACTATTATTGTGTTACTGTCGATTTCCTCTTTTATAGCTGTTAGCAGTTGCCTTATGTATTGAGGTGCTCCTATGTTGGGTGCATATATATTTATAATTGTTATATCTTCTTCTTGGATTGATCCCTGGATCATTATGTAGTGTCCTTCCTTGTCTCTTGTAACATTCTTTATTTTAAAGTCTATTTTATCTGATATGAGTATAGCTACTCCAGCTTTCTTTTGATTTCCATTTGCATGGAATATCTTTTTCCATCCCCTAACTTTCAGTCTGTATGTGTCCCTAGGTCTAAAGTGGGTCTCTTGTAGACAGCATATATATGGGTCCTGTTTTTGTATCCATTCAGCCAGTCTATGTCTTTTGGTTGGGGCGTTTAATCCATTCACGTTTAAGGTAATTATCGATATGTATGTTCCTATGACCATTTTCTTAATTGTTTTGGGTTTGTTTTTGTAGGTCCTTTTCTTCTCTTGTGTTTCCCACTTAGAGAAGTTCCTTTAACATTTGTTGTAGAGCTGGTTTGGTGGTGCTGAATTCTCTTAGCTTTTGCTTGTCTGTAAAGCTTTTGATTTCTCCATCAAATCTAAATGAGATCCTTGCCGGGTAGAGTAATCTTGGTTGTAGTTTCTTCCCTTTCATCACTTTAAGTATATCATGCCACTCCCTTCTGGCTTGCAGAGTTTCTGCTGAGAAATCAGCTGTTAACCTTATGGGAGTTCCCTTGTATGTTATTTGTCGTTTATCCCTTGCTGCTTTCAATAATTTTTCTTTGTCTTTAATTTTTGCCACTTTGATTACTATGTGTCTCGGCGTGTTTCTCCTTGGGTTTATTCTGTATGGGACTCTCTGCGCTTCCTGGACTTGGGTGGCTATCTCCTTTCCCATGTTAGGGAAGTTTTCGACTATAATCTCTTCAAATATTTTCTCTGGTCCTTTCTCTCTCTCTTCTCCTTCTGGGACCCCTATAATGCGAATGTTGTTGCGTTTAATGTTGTCCCAGAGGTCTCTTATGCTGTCTTCATTTCTTTTCATTCTTTTTTCTTTAGTCTGTTCCGCAGCAGTGAATTCCACCATTCTGTCTTCCAGGTCACTTATCCGTTCTTCTGCCTCAGTTATTCTGCTATTGATTCCTTCTAGTGTAGTTTTCATTTCAGTTATTGTATTGGTCATCTCTGTTTGTTTGTTCTTTAATTCTTCTAGGTCTTTGTTAATCATTTCTTGCATCTTCTCAATCTTTGCCTCCATTCTTATTCCGAGGTCCTGGATCATCTTCACTATCATTATTCTGAATTCTTTCTCTGGAAGGTTGCCTATCTCCACTTCATTTAGTTGTTTTTCTGGGGTTTTTTCTTGTTCCTTCATCTGGTATATAGCCCTCTGCCTTTTCATCTTCTCTATCTTTCTGTAACTGTGGTTTTTGGTCTGCAGGCTGCAGGATTGTAGTTTTTCTTGCTTCTGCTCTCTGCCCTCTGGTGGTTGAGGCTATCTAAGAGGCTTGATGGTAGGCTCTGGTGGTGGGTAGAGCTGACTGTTGCTGTGGTGGTCAGAGCTCAGTAAAACCTTAATGCACTTGACTGTTGATGGGTGGGGCTGGGTTCCCTCCCTGTTGGTTGTTTTGCCTGAGGCAACCCAACACTGGAGCCTACCCGTGCTCTTTGGTGGGGTTAATGGTAGACTCTGGGAGGGCTCATGGCAAGGAGAACTTCCCAGAACCTCGGCTGCCAGTGTCCTTATCCCCCCGGTGAAACAGAGCCACCACTCGCCTCTGCAGGAGACCCCCCAACACCAGCAGGTAGGTCTGGTTCAGTCTCCCCCAGGGTCACTGCTCCTTCCCCTGGGTCCCGATGCACACATTACTTTGTGTGTGCCCTCCAAGAGTGGGGTCTCTGTTTCCCCCAGTCCTGTCAAAGTCCTGCAATCAATTCCCACTAGGCTTCAAAGTCTGATTCTCTAGGAATTCCTTCTCCCGTAGCCGGACCCCCAGGTTGGGAAGCCTGACGTGGGGCTCAGAACCTTCACTCCAGTGGGTGGACTTCTGTGGTATAAGTGTTCGCCAGTCTGTGAGTCACCCACCCAGCAGTTATGGGATTTGATTTTACTCTGATTGCGCCCCTCCTACCGTCTCACTGTGGCTTCTCCTCTGTCCTTGGACGTGGGGTATCCTCCTTGGTGAAGTCCAGGTTCTTCCTGTCAATGATTGTCCAGCAGCCAGTTTTGATTCTGGTGCTCTCGCAAGAGGGAGTGAGAGCACGTCCTTCTACTCCGCCATCTTGGTTCTAAAGTCGAGGGCATGGGTTTGATCCCTGGTTAGGGATCTAAGGTCCCACATGCTGCATGGCGCGGCCAAAAAAAAAAAAAAAGTTATAGTCATTCCTTCCCTTCTCCCACATTTGTTGTTGTGTTCATTCTTCTCTCTAAAGACTTTTAGGGTCATGACTCTGGCCTCCAGGAATTCCACTAAGATTGACTGTGGTCCCATATGGATTCATTCTTTGATTCTGACACTGTGCTCCCTTCACTCAGAGCAGCTTCCTGTTGCAAATAGAAAGAAATCTTGTCATCTTGGAATAGATTGTAGTCGACGGCTCTCTGAACAGCTTTCCTCTCCTTTGCTTATGTAAGTCTGTAGACATACTTGCTCTCCAGTAAAGTTCTGTTCTTCTCAACCGCCTCATGACAATAATTTTTAAAAGATTAGATCACTGGCTTTTTCAAATTCCACCTGGAAAAGATTTTTTTCTAATATTATGCTGTTCCCCATCCAAAAATCAATGGATGCAGCATCAAGAGAAGTCTAAACAAAAGAACTATCTACATTTTCATTTTATATGTTTTTCTTTAGGTAATTCAAGCTTCTATCAACAATTGAAAGGCTTATGAGACGTTCTTTTTTTTCAGCCTTTTTGAGTTATAGTTGACAAATGAAATCACAAGATATTTAAAGTATACAATGTGATAATTTAATATATGTATACATCATGAAAAGATTGCCCCCACTGAGTTAATTAACACATCTATTACCTTACATATTTCCTTTGTTTGTTTTTTGGTTTTTTGGTGATAACATTTCAGTTCTATTCTCTTAGCTAATTTCAAACATACAATACAGTGCTATCAACTATAGTCACCATGTTGTATATTAGATCCTCAGAATTTAGCAGCTTATAATTGAAAGTTTTGTAACCTTTTACCAATTTCTCCCTATTTCCACCACCACTCAGTCCCTGGTAATCAGGTTTTTTTTTTGTTTTTAATTTTTGAATTTTATTTTATTTATTTATTTTATACAGCAGGTTCTTATTAGTCATCAATTTTATACACATCAGTGTATACATGTCAATCCCAATCTCCCAATTTATCACACCACCACCCCCAGCTCCCTGCTGCTTTCCCCCCTTGGTGTCCATACGTTTGTTCTCTACATCTGTGTCTCAATTTCTGCCCTGCAAACTTGTTCATCTGTACCATTTTTCTAGGTTCCACATATATGCATAATATACTATATTTGTTTTTCTCTTTCTGAGTTTTCTACTCTTTGTTTCTATGAGTTTGCCTTTTTTTTTTTTTTTTTCTGGCTGCACTGCATGGCTTTGTGGGATTTTAGTTCCCCGACCAGGGATGGAACCTGGGCCCTCGGCAACTAGAGCATGGAGTCCTAACCTCTGGACTGCCAGGAAAGTCCTGTGCTTCTCTTTTGTTAAAATAACCATTATCTTCACAGAAACATTTTGAAAATTAATTTTAACAATATCATCAGTTTTTCTTACATCAAAGTAATGTGTATCTGGCAACAGAGAACATCAGTATTTCTGGAAAATTACAGTTATATAAAGGGATATTAGATTAATTTTATCTTTTTGTATTTTATTTTATTATTTATTTATTGACATAGATGATTTACAATATTATATTAGTTGCAGATGTACAACATAGTGATTCAATATTTTTATAGATTATACTCCATTTAAAATTATTATATTTAAAATTATTATTATTATTATTATAATGGTTATATTTCCCTATACTGTACAATATATCCTTGTTGCTTATCTATTTTATACATAGTAGCTTGTGTGTCTTCATTCCATAACCCTATCTTCCTCTTCTCTCTTTCCCTCTCCTTATTGGTAACCACTAGCTTGTTCTCTGTATCTGTGAGTCTGTTTCTGTTTTGTTATATACATTCGTTTGTTTTATTTTTGATTCCACATATAAGTGATAACATGGAATATTTGCCTTTATCTGTCTGACTTATTTCACTAAGCATAAGACTCCCTTGGTTCATCCATGTTTTTGCAATTGGCAGAATTTTACAGTTTTAAAGAAAGATACAGTTCCCTGTGCTATACAGTAGGTCCTTGTTGTTTATTTTACATATAGTAGTATATACCTGTTAATTCCAAACTTCTAATTTATCCTTCTCCCCTCTTTCCCCTTTAGTAACCGTATGTTTGTTTTCTATGTCTGTGAGTCTATTTCTGTTTTGTTAATATGTTCATTTGTATTGTTTTTGCAGAAGGCAGAATTTCGTTCTTTTTTGTGGCTGAGTAGTATTTCATTGTATATATATACCAAATCTTTTTTATCTATTCATCTGTTGATAGGCACTTAGGTTGCTTCCATATGTTAGTTATTGTAAGTAATGCTGCTATGAATATTGAGGTGCATGTATATTTTTGAATTAGTGCTTTTGTTTTCTTAGGATATATATACCCAGCAGTGGAATTCTGGATCATGTGGTAATTCTATTTTTAGTTTTTTGAGGAACTTCCATACTGTTTTCCATAGTGACTACACCAATTTACATTCCCATCAACAATATACAACAATGTACATGTTCCCTTTTCTCCACCTCCTTGTCAACATTTCTTATTTGTAGGCTTTTTGATGATAGCCATTCTGACAGGTGTGATGTGATACCTCATTGTGGTTTTGAATTGAGTTCCTCTGATTAGTCATGTTGAGCATCTTTTCATGTACCTGTTAGCCATCTGCATGTCTTTTTGGAAAAATGTCTATACAGGTCGTCTGCCCATTTATTCATTGGGTTGTTTGTTTTTATGATATTGAGTTGTATGAGCTGTTTATATATTTGGAACCCTTATCAGTCATATCATTTGCAAATATTTTCTCCCATTCAGTAGGTTGTCTTATAGAAAAGATGGATATCAATTATATTTCACTAAAATTTTTTTAAAGTTTTCAAAAGTTTTCTTGTGAATTTTTTATAAATTAAGGATATTAAACATTTTTCTATCACTTGTATGACAATTATTACCTAAGTTTTTTCAAACTATTCATTTCTCCTTTTATGACATGCAAAAATTTAATTTTTCATTTAAGTATGCACATTTTCCTCTTGGGTAGGGATAAGTTAATGTGGTTTAGTGAAAGCGCAATGTAATGCATTTATTATATTATATATATTAAATATGTTAAATTAAATGCATGTATATATATATAAAATAAGGTATTGACTCATGCAATTATGGAGGCTGAGTAGTCCCATGATCTGCCATCTCAAGCTGGAGACTCAGGAAAGCTGATGGTATAATGCAAAACCCTGAGAACCAGAGAGCCAATGGTATAGATTCCAGTCTGGGTTTGAAGGCCTGAGAACCAGAACTGCTGAGGGAAAAAAAAGATTCATGTCCTAGTTTAAGTAATCAGGAAGAGAAAGACAATTCAAACTTCTGACTTTTTGTTCTATTCAGGCCGTCAATGGATTAGATGATGCCCACCCATATTTTTTTTTGAACATAAAAAAACTTTTAAATTTATTACTTTACACTTAAAGCATAAAGTATAGTATGCCGTAAATAACATGAAAGGAAAATATAAAACTACAAAACACACAAACACAAACAAAGACAGGGAAAGGAAAGTAAATTTCAGGTGGGGGAGCAGGTTGATGGTGTAGATCAGGAGCTGACAGCGATGGTGGTTGCAGAGCTGGCTCTGCCCATGGGGGTGGTGGATTTCTGAAAGAGCTCTGGGTCTCCTGCAAGAGCCTGTACAGGCTCTCCCTGTGGGGGAGGAGAGGGTGGTCATTGTGGTGGTGGTGAATTTTGACCTGGCTTTGAATCTCCTGCAGGACCTGGTGCAGGCTCTCCCTCCTGTGGTAGTAAGTCACCATCTGGCTGTGGGTCTCCTGCAGGAGCCAGTGCCAGTTCTCCTCGCAGGGGTGATGTCCACGCATATTGGGGAAGGCCACCTGCTTTGCTCAGCTCACTAATTCAAATGTAATCTCTTCTGGAAACACCTTCATAGACACACCCAGAAAAAAATGTTTAATGAGTTATCTAGGTATCTCTTGGTCCAGTCAAGTTGACACATAAAATTAACCATCACAAGGTCCATTTCTTTGGCCTAAAATGCTTATAATTGTTGAGCATCAAACACAAGTATCTTGGACCAAGATATTTGGGAAATATTTTGGACATAGATATTTTCCTAATGTTATATATAAATTATGATATGCATATACCTTGATTATTAGATGCAGTTCAGTACTCCATGTGTCAAGTAAAATAATTGAAATAAAGAAGAAAAATCACCAAAGGAATAAAGTCACTCTCAATTGAGACTACATTGCAAAGATTAAGACTATTCAATTTTGAAAAGTCAGAAGGGAGAATGATTAGGACGTGATAAACACAGATATTGATGTTTCAGCACCCTTTACATTTTGAATAAAGTAGTTTTTGTATTGAGAATCTTAGGTGATCCTAACGGAACTGTACAGTAAAGCAGCGGTCCCCAACATTTTTGGCACCAAGGACCGGTTTCGTGGAAGACAATTTTTCCATGGACCAGGGTGGGGGATGGTTTTGGGATGATTCAAACACATTACATTTATTGTGCACTTTATTTCTATTATTATTACATTGTAATATATAATGAAATAATTATACAACTCACCATAATGTAGCATCGGTGGCAGCCCTGAGCTTGTTTTCCTGCAACTAGATGGTCCCATCTGGGAGTGATGGGAGACAGTGACACCTGAAGTGTGTTGCTTATGTCTAGCCTACTCCGTAAGATGTAGCGTAATTGTCACTTGCCACTCACTGATAGTTGTTTTGATATGAGTCTGCAAGCAATTGATTTATTACGGTCTCTGTGCAGTCAAACCTCTCTGCTAATGATAATCTGTATTTGCAGCTGTTCCCCAGCGCTAGTGTCACTGCCTCAGCTCCACCTCAGATCATCAGGCATCAAATTCTCATAAGGAGTGTGCAACCTAGATTCCTCACATGTGCAGTTCACAGTAGAGTTCGAGCTCCTATGAGAATCTAATGCCGCCACTGATCTAACAGGAGGCAGAGCTCAGGTGGTAATGTGAGTGATGGGGAGCCGCTGTAAATACAGATGAAGTTTTGCTCGCTCGCCTGCCGCTCACCTCCTGCTGTGCAGCCCTGTTCCTAACAGGCCACAGACGGGTACCACTGGGGACCCTTGCAGTAAAGGATTAACTTAGCAGGTTGTCCACACCCTGTACATTCCAAAGAAAGGTTGACCTTTGCCTTGTCCTTGGGTGGTAACCTCTAAGCCCTTGGAGTATCTTGCTTGATAAGAGCATCTTTGTTCCCCTGGAAGATGTATTAGCTCAACCTCTAGAGGGACTGGAGACTGAAGGTCAACCCAGTGAGCAGTCAGACTGGACACGAAGGCTCAGGTGAGCTTCCCTGGTTGGTAATACTCTGTGCTTGTTGTCATACATTGCTGCTGGGAGAATTAAGCTGTCCACATAAATCTACTGCAAGAGGACAACTGGATGCTTATACCTAGTTTCTCCTGGAGTTTACCTTTCTCCAGTGCTGATTTTAATCTGAATTCTCTTGATATATAATAAACCATAATTGTGAACATAACAGTTTTTTTGAGTTGAGTCATTCTAATGAATCACTGAGGACCTCTGAACACAGGAACATACCTTGAAAACTCTAGCATGGCTTCATGAGTGGCCACACGTTCCATTTAAATGATGAAGATGATCTTAGGGTTGGATAAATAGGTTGCAAGGCCCTAAAGTTAAAATAAATAGAATAAGAGGCATACAAAACTGCATTCTGATCTTCAAGAAGTACCCTTAATTGATAGGGAATTCATCTTTAGGTAGAGGTCAATCAGTGGAAGGGGGCTTTAAATTATAAATTGTGAAATGCTTCTTTAACATCTGCTAAACTGGCCTGGCCTTCAGTGAACATAACCCATGTTCTTTGAGATAGGGCCTTGGGGAAAAAACCCTGAAAAGTGAGAATAATAAAAGCTGTGTTAGTAGAAGTTACTTAGGAACCAGAGAGTGAAAGGACCATGCTTTTGGGAAACTCTGAAGATCCATAAAGATGATGAGAAACCTGCTGCTGTGTCAGTGAAAAGCCTCGACTGCAGGTAAGTGTAGCCTGTCTGGAGGTCCTGCTGATGGATGAGTGATGTCATCAAGCAGTGATGTCACAGTCACAGCTCAGGAGCAATATTGAGAGTGGATCAAAAGCCAGGGCAGCAGGGGCAGATAAAGGCCACCAAGAGGGGAGGATGTTGTCAAACAGCCATAGAAGAATGGTAATGGTGGCTTAGAGGAATTCCTGAGTCCCCCAGGATTCTTCCAGGGAGTTGGGACTCGAGGGATTTGAACAACTAACTTCTTTGTTGCACAGACATAGAGTACTTGACTCACTACTTATTATTTTAGTGAGTAAAACCTTAGTTCACTAAATACTACTGTTATCTTTTTGAACCTCAAAAAGGTTCAAAAAAACCCTTAAAAGGTTTGAAAGAGCTTTAAAAGTTTTCTAGTCAGTCTTCCAAAGTTACCCAAGCAGAACCCAGTGAGGGTCCCAAGCTTGTCAACTAAAGTTTAGCCACGTAGTGTATTGGCAAGTTTCAGTCAAGCCCATGTGAAGAGGATGAAAAGATAAGCTATAGACTGGGAGAAAACATTTGCAAACCACATATCCAACAACGACTTGTATCTTTGAGTTTTGAGAATATTAAAATTCTCAAAACTCAACTAAAAAAAATCCAGTTAGAAAATGGCAAAAGACATGAACATTTTAGTGAAGAAGACATACAGATGACAAATGAGCACATGAAAAGATATTCAACATTCGTAACCATCCAGAAACGCAAATTAAAACCGCAATGAGATACCAGTACCTACTTATCAGAACGACAACACCAAGTGCTGGTGAGGATGCAGAGAAACTGAACCATTCATATGTTGCTGGTGGGAATGGCAAATTGTATTGTGGGAATGTCAAACTTCTGAGAAGTTTGGCAGTTTCTTATAAAACAAAACCTGTAAATACCATATGACTTAGAAATTACACTTTCGGGCATTTATTGCAGAGAAATGAAACCTTATACTCATATGAAAGTGTTTATAGTTTTATTTGTAATAACCTAAAACTGAAATCTGTCCACTTGTCCTTAACAAGTGAATGATTAAACAAAATGTGGTCCATCCATACCAAGGAATACTATTCAGTAACAAAAAGGAACAGACTATTGATACACATAACAACTTGGACAAATCTCCAGGAAATTATGGTGAGTGAAAAAAGCCAATCCCCCAAAGTTGCTTACCATATGATTTCACTTATACAGGCAGACCTCAGAGATATTGTGGGTTTGGTTCCAGACCACAGCAATAAAGTGAATATCACAATAAAGTGAGTCACATGAATTTTTAGAAAGTTATGTGTACTCTATAATGTAGTTTATTAAGTATGCAATAGCATTATATATAAAAATGTACATACCTTAATTTAAAATATTGCTAAAAAATGCTAACCATCATCTGAGTCTTCAGCAAGTCATGGCAGTAATGTCAAAGATCGCTGATCACAGATCACCATACCAAATATAATAATAACAAAAAAGTTTGAAATATTGTGAGAATTACCAAAATGTGACGCAGAGACGGGAAGTGAGCACATGCTATTGGGAAAATGGTGCCGATAGACTTGCTTGACACAGGGTTGCCACAAAATTCAATTTGTAAAAAACACAGTATCAATGAAGCAAAACAAAGTGAGGCACATAAAATGAGGTATGCCTGTATAGTATCTTGAAATTAACAACATTTTAGAAATGGAGGACAGACTAGTGTTTGCCAAGGGCTGGGGATGTGAGGCGGAGGACAGGGTAAGGGAGGTGAGTGTGGTTACATAAAGACGATATGAGAGATCCTCGTGGTGTCAAAGCTGTTCAGTATCTTGAGTGTGGTTGGATATACAAGACTACAGAGGTGATAAAACGATATAGAACTACACATACACATATTCACACACGAGTACAAGTAAAACTGGGGAAGTCTGAATAAGACAGGTGGATTGTGTCAGTGTCAATACCTGGTTGTGCCATTTTACTGTAATTTTGCAAAATGTTATCACTGAGGAAAAATGGACAAAGTGTACAAAAGATCTCTCTGTATTATGTTTTATAACTATATACATTTATAATTATCTCAATAAAAATTTCAGTTAAAAAAAGTTCATCTTTTAGAACCTGGGGCAAGATGGGAATAAAGACACAGACCTACTAGAGAATGGACCTGAGGACACGGGGAGGGGGAAGGGTAAGCTGGGACAAAGTGAGAGAGTGGCATGGACATATATACACTACCAAATGTAAAATAGATAGCTAGTGGGAAGCAGCTGCATAGCACAGGGAGATCAGCTCGGTGTTTTGTGACCACCTAGAGAGGTGGAATAAGGAGTGTGAGAGGGAGGGAGATGCAAGAGGGAAGAGATATGGGGATATATGTATATGTATAGCTGATTCACTTCGTTATAAAGCAGAAACTAACACACCATTGTAAAGCAATTATACTCCAATAAAGATGTTATAAAAGAAAAAAAAGTTCATCTTTATTCCCACTGATTTGAGATTCTAACTCTTTAATGTATTACATTTCCTATGTATTTGTGCCTATTCCTAGACATTCTATTTTATTCTTCTACTAGTTGGTCTTATGTCTAGACAACATGAAGATTTTGAACTTGCTGTTTCTGAAAGATGGCTGATCTATACATAGAAAATTTGAAGACTCATCACATCACTACCGGAGGAAGATTATTTCAAAAAATGGCTCCAATCATCTGTTTCATTCTACCTGCCCTTTTCTTCTCTCGTCAAGAGGTGGTGTCTCTTTCTCTTCTCTTTGTGTCAGTACCAGCCTTGTGACTTTCACTGGCCAATAGAATGGTGGAAATCATGCTGTGTGATTTCTAGTCCAAGGCCTTAAGAGGTCTTGCAGCCTCCTTTTTGCCTTCTTGGAAACAAGTCACATGTGAAAGAGATCAAGATAGACTACTGAATTATGAGAGGCCAGAAGGAGAGAGAGTGGTTCCAGCCTTCCATCCATTTTTGCTGAAGCCCAGACGTATGGGTGATGCCATCTTGAACTTTACAGTTCAGCCCAGTCACCAACTGAATGTAGTACCAGCTGAGTCCAGGTAAGATAAGCAGAAGAACCACTTAGTCAATCTATAAAATTATGACAATAAAGAGTATTCTTTTAAGCCAATAAGTTATGTAACAATAGATATTTTATATAAGTAAATATAAAAGACATAATTAATAGGCAAAGGTGAAAAGTCTTTTTCAATTAAATTAATCTGTATTGAATACCTACTATGTGACCAGCCAGAACACAGGCAATTTAAGAGACACATCAAATGAGATACTATATGTGAAGAATGTCTTTTAGATAGGAAAGAACTTTTCACGTCTAAGGTCATTTGCACTGACATCACTTGTAGTAGCAGGACTAGTTAAGGGAAAATAAGGATGGAAGAGGAATGGAGATGGAATAAAGGAAAAGATAGAGACAGGGAGATGGGAGAGGGTCAGAGCAGAAAGCAAATGGTGCAAAATTATTATGAAAAATGGTGAGGAGTGAGGAAAGAAGAGAAACTAGGAGAAGAAGAGAATGAGAAATGTGAGAAAATATTGAGGAGGCGAGGGGGACAGCTGCAGATAAATAACAGGGGAAGGTGCTGAGATGAGCTTGGCAAAAGAGATAAACTACATTTCTCACATCTTGCATTTGTTCTGTGGATTTCAGAAAAAGTGTGTTTTGCCTTTTGAAAATTTTATATTCAAGAAAATTATATGAAATCTAGAAATTTAGGACTATTCTTTTGTACTATTGAAATCATTTTCAAACATTAACATTTTTTACTTATTTTTTATTGAGATATGTTATATTAGTTTCAGGTGTACAACATAAGATTCAATATTTGTGTAAGTTGCAAAATGATCACCATAATAAGCCTAGTTAACATCCATCCCTGCACATTGTTACAAAAATTTTTTTTGTGATTAGAACTTTTAAGATCCACTCTTTTAGCAACTTTCAAATATACAATATGATATTATTAACTATAGTCACCATGCTGTACATTACTTCCTTAGGACTTATTTATTTTATAACTAGAAGTTTGTACCTTCTGACCACCTTCACCCATCTAATCCACCCCACCACCACTACCTCTGGCAACCATTGATCTGTTCTCTGTATAAAATTTATTTTTTAAAATAAAGGTTCTCATGGGATTTTGGAAGTCTTGTCCACAAGTAAAGATGCTATTTAGAATTTGGAAATTTGCTTTGGAATTTTAATGGTGTTTTATAAATACAAAAGCCTCGTTAACTTTGGTGAGTAAATAAATGAATTCACTGGCTAGGCTTTGGAAAACCTCTTTGAAATCAAACACTGTTTGGTGACAATTTCTTTCATCTTTGGGAGGTCAAGATTGGTTTATACTCGAATAGAAAAGTCCTTCATTTGTAACCAGTCTCCTTCCCCTGCCAAATGTGTTCTTTAATTCTGTTGTGACAGTTATTTGCCTACCCTAAGCCATCCCATCCCCTTTCCCTTGAGGCTTGATTTTGTCCTGGTGTCACCTTCTCATGAGTGCAGGATAGGTGACAGTCTCCATGGACCCCAGGGAGTGAATTATGATTGGTTTAAGGCAATCATAGTAAATTCATTCCCTTCACAGGTATTGATTTAGGGATGGGCATGTGACTAAATCTAACCAATAAGACCTGATGAGAAGTCAATTGGGGAGCTTCTGGAAATTTCCTTGCTAAAAATAATTAAGACACAGATGGAAACTCCCCTCCTTTTCTCTACATATTGCTGTGTTTAAAGCTGTCATCTGATGCTGCTGCAGCCATATTTTGACTATAACTGATGTCCCGTGACATACTGAGGATGACAAAACTAAAATATAGAAAGCACCAGAGGTTTTGATATTATTTATCCACGGAATTAAAGAATGCTGCCTTGCCCTATCACAAGTTTTCTTACTGTTTGAGCTACTTCAAATTGGGTATTCTATGACTTGCATCAATAACATTCTAACAGATATACCTAATGCTTACAGAAAACTAAAGAAGCACATTTTAGTGAAAAACGTTCAATAATAGATTAGCCACAGTCCACAGTCCTTTGCCTACTCTTTCTACACTTGTGTGAGTTTCTCCCAGAATAGGATTATACACAACAGCCTTGGGTATAACGGGCAATTATTCTTTGAATTGCATCTCATTCTGTCCCTACTGTGAGGTGGGCTGAGGCAGCTGAACACTGCTGTGGCAGGTAAGCCCCCGGTTCTAGCCAGAGTTGCAGGGTTAAGAATGCAAATGAATAAAGAAAATGTGGTGTATACACACACACACACACACACACACACACACACACACACACACACACACACACACACACACACAATGGAATACTACTCGGCCATAAAAAAGAATGAAATTTTGCCATTTGTAGCAACGTGGATGGACTTGGAGGGCATTATGCTAAGTGAAATAAGTAAGAGAAAGACAAATACTGTATGATATTACATATGTAGAATCTAAAAAATACAACAAACTAGTGGATATAACAAAAAAGAAGCAGACTCACAGATATAGAGAAAAAACTAGTGGTTACCAGTGGGGAGTGTGGGGAGGGGGAATATAAGGTTAGGGGATTAAGAAGTACAAACTACTATGTATAACATAAACTATAAGGATATATGGTACAACATGGGGAATATAGCCAACATTTTAAAATAACTATAAATGGAGTATAAACTAAAAATCGTGAATCACTCTGTTGTACACCTGTAACTTATATAATATTGTACATCAACAATACTTCAATAAAAATAAATAAATAAAATGTTGTAAAATTAAGAATGCAAATGATAAGGAACACTTGGGAATTTGCTCTGATTTCTTTTTCTACAAAAATAATCTCATAGCATCTGAAAGATTTGTATGACTCTCGATATTTGTAAGCAGAATCCCAGCCACAAATTGCAGCCTGGGAATAGTTTTCTTGCTCTAGAACATCAGGTTTCAGGTCATAGAAAAACAACACCAAACCAGACTGGTGAGGCCTCGGCTTTGAGGGAGACGCGCTGGAGAGGCTGGTGCAAACTCAGTACAGCATGGCAACTGGGATTTCCCAGAGATGGTCACTGTCTCTGGATACATGTCTGCAATTACTCTTGCCATGCATGGTTGGTGACCTTAGTCTGAATTATTTACATGATCTCAATGGCACAATGTATGTTTTGAAATGCAATTACTAAAATAGTCCCTGTCTTTGCTGAAAAACAAACTCTTCTTTCTCACCCAGGGCATATTCTGGATGAACATTTTCTGTTAAAACAATCTTTTAGATTTTTGAATATTAAAAGTTTGAATCTTCTGTTAATATGCCCCTCATTTCTTTATAGGAGTTCAGTTCTATATCCTTATTGAACTCTGTAATTCTAGTTGCTAAAGATGCTTAGTATGTACTATGGGCTCAAACATCATTTGTTGATAATAAATGAGGGAGTTACTGAGTGAGGGAACAAGTAGGGGAGTTTGAAACAAAGCATTAATAGAACAGTTTACCTTAATTAATTATTAGCTAGCTTGCCCGCAAGCACCTGAAGTCAGGCCAAATTGCCGGTGCATTATTCACCCACTTGGACTTGTATCTGGTGCGATTCCAATCTGAGACAGCATGCATCAGAAAATGTCTTGCTTATCTCCTGGCACTTACTGGAACTCAAAGTTAAGACAAGAGGAGAGAAGGCACTAGAACTATTTGTCCTAACTGATTGAGGTTTGGGTTTCATAATTATTGAAATGCACAAACTGCTTCAAACAAATGAAGAGAACAAGCTGAAAAACAATTTCTATCAGATCAAACCTGTACAATTCAATTTCATGTAACCTAACCTTTGTTGGTTGCTTACTAATTCCAGGCACCTTATCAGTTTCCTGGGATGCAAAATGTATAAGATCCTGTCTGTTCCACTGAAGATATTTTAACTCAGGAAGACAGATGTAGGCAAGTAACTATAACATAAAGCAAAATGATCATTATAAAATGCTGAGTGAAGATAGATGCAATGTCTTTGGAGCAAAGAAGAACGTTTGGTTAATGCTGATGAAGAATTAGGAACAGTTTCATGGATGAAAGTGGTATCTGAATTAGGTCTTGAATGATAAGGAGAATTTTGGGAAGGGGATAAAAGGACATCCCAGGCTCAAAGAATTATATGAGCAAAATTTTCCAAGACAATATAATTTAGAAAGATATTAAATGAGGTCATAATTATAACTCATTCCAGATTTTTTCCTTTGACATGAAGCTGTTAAGAACAGCTTATTCTAAGGTATAAATAACCTCTACCCAGAATTGGATAAGATCTGGAATGATTTTTAAAAAACTGACATAATGATTAATAATTCTTATGGTGTTAAGACACTGTAATGAGCTATCATAACCAGAGACCAGTCAGGAGACATTTTAAACAAGCTGAATTTGCCCCATAAGACTATTTTAAAGGCCAATTAAAATATTTTCTTCAGTCGATAGAGTGCTTTCAAAGTTTACCTGTAAACCCTGTAATGTAAATAAAGATGTTCTCGACTGCAGTTGCCTTATGGTCTATCCTTTTTTGATGTTTAGGGCTTGCTTAATAAGGCATGGTTGGGACATATGTTTTATTACCAAAGTCTCTTGGATTTATCTTCTGACTAATTGGGCTTTGACTTCAGAACCACAGAGCAATGCATATTCTCCATATTGTCTTTTCTGTTCCTGCAAACCCCAGAGAACACGCTGTTTGAGTGTGATGGAAATTATTTCACTTTCTCTTGATTTATGGTTGGTGGAGAGTATTTGAGACTGGCATCAGGTTACAGGCTTTTTTTCCCCCACTTTCAACATTTCCCGTCACAACAGCATGTTCTAGGGTAACAACTTTCCCCACCCCCAAAAGCTCTCCTGGGATTAGATTCCCGGAAGAACCAGTCCTGAAAGTGACGGGTGTGGAAGTGACAGACAGTTGGCCTGCTGGGTCACTGTTCCCAAAATAGTGCCCTCAGAGCATTTTGTTCCAAGCCCCATTCCCCATCCTCTTCCCTTTGCCTGAAAAGAGCTAAAACTGAACAGGTGAGAAAAACAGAAGAGCCTGAAGGGAAGGGAATAAGGCCCTTAAGGAGACTGGGTGGCCATGGGATGTAGGGAAGAGGGAAAGTTCCCTCTTCCCTACATCCCAAAGTGTTTTTTCCTGTCAACGGTGAGCTCAGTGGCCCACTGAGGAGTAGCATGTGGAGGAGGGATTGTGGAATGCACCAGAGTGGAGGAGTTGTGCCCAAACTCTGCCTCTCGTAGAATCCTTAGTGAGCTGGACAAGCCTTCTTCAACAACAGAAAACCTTGCTGCAGGCATGGCAAATAAAAATCACTCATTTAGAGCAGGGGTCCCCAACTTCTGGGGGGTTGAGTGGGGGGTAAGCGACCGAAGCTTCATCTATATTTAGAGCTGCTCCCCATCACTCGCATTACCGCCTGAGCTCTGCCTCCTGTCAGATCAGTGGCAGCATTAGATTCTCATAGGAGCACGAACCCTACTGTGAACTGCGCATGTGAGGGATCTAGGCTGCACGCTCCTTATGAGAATCTAATGCCTGATGATCTGAGGTGGAGCTGAGGCGGTGATGCTAGCGCTGGGGAGCGGCTGCAAATACAGATTATCATTAGCAGAGAGGTTTGACTGCACAGAGACCATGATAAATCAATTGCTTGCAGACTCATATCAAAGCCCTATCAGTGAGTGAAAACAAGCTCAGGGCTCCCACTGATTCTACATTATGGTGACTTGTATAATCATTTCATTACATATTACAATGTAATAATAGAAATAAATTGCACAATAAATGTAATGCGCTTGAATCATCCCAAAACCATCCCCTGGCCCCCTGGGTCCGTGGAAAAATTGTCTTCCATGAAACCAGTCCCTGGTGCCAAAAAGGTTGGGGACTACTGATTTAGAGTATACTCTAAAGATAAGTTCAGTGCTCAGACGGTAGTTACTCTTGCCTTAGAAGTACTGCCCCATGGTGCCCAGCATGCTGGATGATAATTTTGATTCATCCAAATTTAATTATTATTCAACCCATTAGCCCAAAGGCAGAGGATATTTAGTCCAAATGTGACCCTTGTATGCAATTCATTTAGCGAAAACCATTGCTCACACAAGAAGTCTACTTAGAAATGATTCAGAAGCAGAAAACTTTACAGCTCTGAATTTTTGTCCTTGGAACTGGGCAGCTGTAACTTGAGCAGAATAATTTTAGTATGTGCAGACTTTTTCCACATAGGACAAGAGAGCCTTAATTCACAGATTTTGTGGAGAAAGCTTCAGTTCACTTTGTCTCTTGTTTGAATCATTAGGGCCAAGTGAGAGAGAATGAGAATTTATTCCAATGGGAAATAGTTAAATTAGGAAGGGATTAAAAAATATCTACAATTATTTTGCATCATCTCCAAGGGAACTCACAACCTCACTTTAATGATATGCTAGGAAATTTCCATCTGGAATAGAAAACACAATGGAGTCCAAATATGGGTGTCCTAGTGCCCACATATGGTGCTATTTGGAGCCAAACCTCATGCTTTGTTTTACTTTGTTAAATGTTCTAGTAGATCCTGACCTTCATTTTGGGGAAGACAACCAGGAGAACTTGGATATGTTACTAAGCTAAAATATAAATTCAAATATTATGTTAGCTAACTCACATCCCAGAATAAAACTTTTGCAACTTTTCAATTTTTCCTAAATATTTTCACATCACCCAGGGGGCAAGGCCAGAAGCTTCAGGTCAGAGATTGGGTCTTGTTTCGAAACTTGGGGGTGCCAGATGGGCTTTAGATAATTGACCTTTAGATAATTGACCAGAGGCATAGCATATCTGCTAGTGGACCAGTCAGGATCCTTGCCAGTGTATAAAATGCAACTGGATCTTACAGCAATGGCGCTCAATCTGTCAAGAAATTAGTGGGGGAAGGAACATGGCCCACCAGCTTTGGTACCCGTTAGATGTACCAGTGTACATTGGTTGTGCTCTAGAAGAGACTTAAGACTGAGGCTGCATCTTCCCTTCCCCCTTACCCCCATGTAGGAGTGGGTGGTAGGCTGAACATGAGAAGGGTACTTCTCATATGAAAGATGGAACAAGGGAGAGCAAGGCCCAAGTACCTCTGAGCTAGGAAGTGGGTGTAGTTGGATGATCTTTTGCTTCCATCAATCTCCAAAGCATCCCACACCCCCATCGAAGCTTGGTGCATGGGCAACAGAGTGAAACACAGGGTAAGAGAAGTGCCTGCTATTTCAGTAGGGGAATGCCACATGGTAAATGTAATCTAAGGGGAGGTCACCTCTAGCTGTGAAAGGACCCTGTCCCTTGGAGATACAATGAGAGACAGATTCTCTTCTTCCCTTTTCCCACACTTTACTGACACCCTGATTGCTTGCTCCTCATCCATAAAGGAAGCGTATGGAACAGACAAAAGACAAGCACGTTGGAGGCTGGGTGAATAGAAAGGAGGACACTGGGCAGGGCACATAAAGGAGCTGAAGGGACTGAGGGTCCCTGGGAGAGATCATCCCCACCAGCTTGAGACAGGTGCCCATGGGGGGAAGTCTTGTGAGCCAATACCAAAGAATCCATGTATGTCAAGGAGTAGGGAAGGATAAATTCGAGAAAGGAAAGAAGCCACTTCTGAGCCCTTGAACTATTGCATATGTACCAGCATTTGTGCATTAGAAGATACGATTTGAATATGTAGCAATGCCTATTTTATATGCTTTTCTAGGCTCTCTGTGTGGTTACAACGGATTACAATAAAGTCACTTCATGATGAATTTTACAACCCCTTTCTTTCATTGTTGAAAGCATGACAACAATTAGCAGTATATCGTGGCTTTTGTCAGTTCTTTGACACCTACCTTTACTTAATCAGATAGGTTTACATGCAGGCTGAAGTCCTGAGTTCTCCTTAGTTCTGGTCACTGCATGCTAATTTCACCGATTTTTCAAGAACATGATTCTTGTTTTAATCTCATGCCTTTGTTTCAAATCATGGCTCTTTAACTAGTCATTGTTCACATTTCCAGCTTTCTCTAATTTTTCCTGAAGCTCAAGTGTGAGGAAAATAGAACTCAATGCATTGATATTTCCTTTTGTTTGGAGGTTGATTCTTACCCACATCAGGCACAGTGGGACTTTTTTAGTTCTTCAGATCTGGCCATTGTCAGCGTTCCTTTTATCACCCACCCAAGAAGTTATGGTGGAAATCTTTTCGGTCAGTTTGACAGACCCCACATTCACTATAACGGGTTTTTGAATGGCAACAACAAATTCAACAATTTGCAAATCTCAAGGTTTATGTGTTAGAACTTATTCAAGATAAACAGCACAATTCTTAGGACTAAGAAACTATAGTAAGTCAACGCAAGATTATAGTTAGCACATTAATTATCTATTGCTGGCTAATAATATTACCACAAATTTAACAGCTTAAAACAACATGGACTTATTATTTCACAATTGCTATAGGTCAGGAATCTGGCATGGCTTAGCTGGGTCTTATAGTCCTCTGTTTACAAGGCTGCCATAAAAGTGTCAGCTGGGGCTGCAGGCTCATCTGAGGCTGCACTGGGGAAGGATTCACTTCCAAGCTGGTGTGGTTGTTAATAGAACTCAGTTGTTTGTGACATGTTGCTGGCTGTTGGCTGAAGGCTCCCTCCAGCTCCTCGGCACATGGATCTTCCCAACATAAGTACTTGCTTCCTCAAAGGCAGCCAGGGAAAGAGTTTCCCTGCAAGACAGATGTTATAATCTTATGTAATGTAATCACATATATCCCACCATCTTTGTCATGTTATATTGGCAAGGCCCAGGTCCCACCCACACTCAAGGGGAGGAGATCACACTATGCATTGAATCCCAGAAGGATACTATGATTGTCAGGTGGACCATGGAAACCAGCTTAGAGTCTCTCTGCCAGATAGCAATACTTAGCAACGTATAATACTCATGGCTGGAATGAGAAGTAAATGTAGCAGTCATTGCACACTCACGCTTTGCCAAAGCACATGGGGGAGAAAGGGTGGAATTATCATATTACCTGATGCTCAGCTACTCAGGAATGGCTCACCTGGAATGGTGAGCCTGTCCCCTCTCTTCCCTGATGGTCACAACCTACAATAGGCGGCATCTAATTGTACCTGCAAGTACTTCTAGGAAGGGTAATTTTGACTAGGGAATCAGCTGCCCTCTGCATTCTCCCCTAGCAGGTAAATGAGTCTGCCTGCCAATACAGGGGACACAGGTTTGTGCCCTGGTCCCGGAAGATCCCACATGCCACAGAGCAACTAAGCCCATGTGCCACAACTACTGAGCCTGTGCTCTAAAGCCCGTGAGCCACAACTACTGAGCCTGCGTGCCACAACTTCTGAGACCCATGTGCCTACAGCCCGTGCCCTGCAACAAGAAAAGCCACCGCAATGAGAAGCCCGTGCACTGCAACAAAGAATAGCCCCCGCTCACCGCAACTAGAGAAAGCCGACGTGCAGCAACGAAGACCCAAAGCAGCCAAAAATAAAAAATAAATAAATAAAATAAAAATTAAAAAAAAAAATAAAGGACTTGTGTGTTATTTGTGCATGTCCTGATAGAAGATAGATGTGTTAGAGGTTAAAATAGGTTCCATTGTTGCTTCTCTTTCTGTCCCTTACATTTCTTATTTATTCCAATGGGCTTTCCTGATATGATCTTCTTTTACTGCCTGTTGGGCCTCTGCACAAATATTTCCTGCTCAAGTTCTCTCTTGCTCTTAGAAACTTCAGCCTTACTTTAGAAATTTTCTATTTAAAGTTAACTTGCTCTAAAATAAACAAATGGGACCTAATGAAACTTAAAAGCTTTTGCACAGCAAAGGAAACCATAAACAAGACCAAAAGACAACCCTCAGAATGGGAGAAAATATTTGAAATGAAGCAACTGACAAAGGATTAATCTCCAAGATTTACAAGCAGCTCATGCAGCTCAATAACAAAAAAACGAACAACCCAATCCAAAAATGGGCAGAAGACCTAAATAGACATTTCTCCAAAGAAGATATACAGATGGCCAACAGACACATGGAAGAATGCTCAACATCATTAATCATTAGAGAAATGCAAATCAAAACTACAATGAGGTATCATCTCACACCAGTCAGAATGGCCATCATCAAAAAAATCTACAAACAATAAATGCTGGAGAGGGTGTGCAGAAAAGGGAACCCTCTTGCACTGTTGGTGGGAATGTAAATTGATACAGCCACTATGGAGAACAGTATGGAGGTTCCTTAAAAAACTAAAAATAGAGCTACCATATGACCCAGCAATCCCACTACTGGGCATATACCCTGAGAAGACCATAATTCAAAAAGAGTCATGTACCAAAAGGTTCATTGCAGCTCTATTTACAATAGCCAGGACATGGAAGCAACCTAAGTGTCCATCATCAGAAGAATGGATAAAGAAGATGTGGCACATATATCCAATGGAATATTACTCAGCCATAAAAAGAAATGAAATGGAGGTATTTGTAATGAGGTGGATGGAGTTAGAGTCTGTCATACAGAGTGAAGTAAGTCAGAAAGAGAAAAACAAATACAGTATGCTAACACATATATATGGAATCTAAGGAAAAAAAGAAAAAAAAAAGGTCATGAAGAACCTAGTGGCAAGACGGGAATAAAGACACAGACCTACTAGAGAATGGACTTGAGGGTATGGGGAGGGGGAGGGGTGAGATGTGACAGGGTGAGAGAGTGTCATGGACATATATACACTACCAAATGTAAAATAGATAGCTAGTGGGAAGCAGCCGCATAGCACAGGGAGATCAGCTCGGTGCTTTGTGACCACCTAGAGGGGTGGGATAGGGAGGGTGGGAGGGAGGTAGATGCAAGAGGGAAGAGATATGGGAACATATGTATATGTATAACTGATTCACTTTGTTATAAAGCAGAAACTAACACACCATTGTAAAGCAATTATACTCCAATAAAGATGTTTAAAAAAAAAATAAGGTTAACTTGCTCTAAACTCTCTTTTCCACACAGCACACATGCATACACAACAACTTGCAAATACGGTGTGTCCTTCTGACATAACTCCCAGGCTTGCATCTTGGACTACGTGCTGGGTGTTTCTGCGTGGCTGTCTTGGGTTGGAGCCTTTCAGTAGCAGATTCTAAAACAAGGATTTGAGTATAAGTAGTTTATTTGGGAGATGATTCAAGGAAATAGCAGCAGGGAGTGGGGAGGTGAGACAGGAAAGAAAAGAAAACTATCAAAGGGTGTGATATCAGACAGGTTACTGCTGTGTGTGGCAACAGTTCAGTTCTGTCAGGTGACACTCTAGAACTTGCTTCCAGAGTTGTTGCCCTTGCTCTCACTCCCAGGGCAAGGGAGCTGGGATTCTTTAGTCATTGGTTGAGGACTGCCTTTGAGGTGTATTAACTCCCTCTCATTTTTGGTGGGTTCCATGTGGTCTAAATGGTCTACAATGGCCAGCGATCACCTTAGAGAGAGGGAGGTTGGTGCTTGTAGTTGAAAACCGTTGGTTTAGAAGCACCTGTCACATCTGCTTAACTGTTTCTCAGTTTGTCCCCTGAAAAGAACATGGTCATTCTCATCACCTCATTTCTTTCTATGTCAACATAGCTCCCCCTCTTAATGCCTCTGTCTGTCAAGCATCACTACTCCTTGGTTATTGAGGCTTGAGTTTACTGGATTATTTTCACTTTTCCAATGAGGAAGCTGCGGCTCAGAAAGTTCAAGTGACTTGCCTAATGTCACATGAGTTGTAGGTGACAGGTCTTTTCACTGTTCTACATAGCAGGGCGTCCCAGAGATGGAAAGGGGCTGATGCAGCTTTGCTTTCAGAAGCTCTGACTCTGAAAAAGTCTGTGACCTAATCTAAGGCAACAGGGCTCACACTCTTCTGTGGCATTTCTCTCTGGGCTTCCTGTTCGTGAACTTCCTTTTCCCCCCAAGCTGAAATTGGTGCACTAGCTGTCTCTAATTACATAGATGGTTTAATCATTCTTCTAAATCTTTGCTGTGCTACTAATTCCAATTCGTTCTGGAACCTCAGAACAAACACATGCCTTCTTTAGATCTTATTTTCTCACTCAGTGAATTTTGGGGACCCTTTAAACCCTAACAATCTGAGACAGGTGACAGAGGACTTGCTTTTTATAGTGGGCTAGATACAAAGGAAAAAGTCAGCCTTACTTATTTTCAGATAGACTGTGGTTTGTATAACCTTCATAGGTCAAGCAGAAAATATTGTAGACCTTTTCAAATATTCAAGGGCATGTTCTTTGTCTTCTTGTGCAAAGACTTAAAAGTGTGACAGGAATAGCTACTCATGTGACTAACTAGGGCCATAGCAGTAAAGGCTTGTGAAACGTAATGTACTAGAGATAGCATCTCCATGAGAGAAGCTGCATTCCTTTCTTCTTGCGTGAGTTCCCGAAGGTTGTCAGCAAGCTGAGGGCAACATCTTTTCTTAGGACAAGCTAAGATATTCAATTTTACCCCAGAGCAAGTATCAAATGATCTGGGAGTGTAAGGAATACACAATGTAGAGATTTTATTTCTAATGAGTAGACACTGGAAACACATTTGGAAGTCTATCATGATGTTTCTTTTCTTACCTCAGTCTAGTGGTGTCATTGGGTTGAATTCTCCGTGGTTTGGCTTCAAACTCTTTTCATTCTCATCTTCATCTCTTTCCAATTTGCCACCCCATTTTATGGTCTACACCTCTCCTTCCAAGTTCTTGCTCCTTTTTATCTTCTTGATTCCTCATCTTTCTTTTTCTTTTTAATTGAAGTATAGTTGATTTACAATGTTGTGTTAGCTTCAGATGTACAGCAAAGTGATTCAGTTATATATATTCTTTTTCATATTCTTTTCCATTATAGGTTATTACAAGATATTGAATATTGCTCCCTGTGCTATTCAGTAGGTCCTTGTTGTTTATCTACTTTACATATAGCAGTTTGGTTCCTCATCTTTTATTCAATCTGTTGCAAACAGATTGACCCTTACCTCCACTTGTTTTTATTTGGTCACACCATGCGGCTTGTGGGATCTTAGTTCCCCGACCAGGGATTGAACCCATGTCCTCAGCAGTGAAAGCACAGAGTCCTAACCACTGGACTGCCAGGGAATTCCTTACCTCCATTTAGTTTTATAAAACATGTACATGTGGCAACTGAGGGGGACAGAATGGAGAGAGGCCGGTAAGCCTCTCCAAGTCCGGCTATATGGTTTTCCTTCAGGGCTTTCTATGCTCCTCCCAAGTATCAAATAATAAATTGAAGAAAATCTTTGTAGAGCAGATGGGGAAGCAGAGTCACCAAGGAAGTAAAGGACTCGGTTGGAGTTATATGACATAGGCAGCCAAAAGAACAAGCTTCAGATCAGCTCATTTTTACTGTAATCTTTGATACAATGAGATGACTCTTCCTTCTAGAGGGGGGTTTGTAAACTTCAACCCCTGAGCCAAATCCTGCTCACCACCTGTTTTTGTAATTAAAGTTTTATCAGTCTACAGATAGGCCCACTTGTTTACGTGTTACCTACGCCTGCTTTCATGTGTTATCACGTGTTATCATGGCAAGCTCAGCTGTTGCAGCAGATATCCTATGAGCTGTGGAGCCTAAAATATGTACTCTCTGGTCCTTTATAGAAAAGGTTTGCTGATGCCAGAAGCTTATAAAACCTTGCATATCATGGGGTGGATATTTCTCATAATTGGCTCCAGAATATGGTATAAAGCTTAATTAAGGCTTCAGTCTACTTCTCTTGCCTTCAAGAAAGGAAAAAAAAAAAAAAAAAAAAAGGCAGGTCAAGATGTCGGAGTAGAAGGACGTGCTCTCACTCCCTCTTGTGAGAACACTGGAATCACAGCTAACTGCTGAACAGTCATCAACAGGAAGACACTGGAGCAAACCAAAAAATATACCCCACATCCAAAGACAAAGGAGAAGCCACAATGAGACGGTAGGAGGGGCACAATCACAAAAAAAATCAAATCCCATAACTGCTGGGTGGGTGACTCGCAGACTGGAGAACACTTATACCACAGAAGTCCACCCACTGGAGTGAAGGTTCTGAGCCCCACGTCAGGCTTCCAAACCTGGGGGTCTGGCAACGGGAGAAGGAATTCCTAGAGAATCAGATTTTGAAGGCTAGCAGGATTTGATTGCAGGACTTCGACAGGACTGGGGAAACAGAGACTCCATTCTTGGAGGACACACACAAAGTAGTGTGTGCATCGGGACCCAGGGGAAGGAGCAGTGACCCCAGGGGAGACTGAACAAGACCTACCTGCTAGTGTTGGAGGGTCTCCTGCAAAGGTGGGGGGGGGCTGTGTTTCACCCTGAGGACAAGGACACTGGCAGCAGAAGTTCTGGGAAGTACTCCTTGACGTGAGCCCTACCAGAGTCCGCCATTAGCCCCAACAAAGAGCATGGGTAGGCTCCAGTGTTGGGTCACCTCAGGTCAAACAACCAACAGGGAGGGACCCCAGCCCCACCCATCAGCAGACAAGCAGATTAAAGTTTTGCTGAGGTCTGCCCACCAGAGCAACAGCCAGCTCTACCCACCACCAGTCCCTCCCATCAGGAAGCTTGTACAAGCCTCTTAGAGAGCCTCATCCACAAGAGGGAAGACAGCAGAAGCAAGAAGAAGTACAATCCTGCAGCCTGTGGAAAAAAAATCACATTCACAGAAAGATAGACAAGATGAAAAAGCAGAGGGCTATGTACCAGATGAAGGAACAAGATAAAACCCCAGAAAAACTAAATGAAGTGGAGATAGGCAACCTTCCAGAAAAAATAAACACAAGCTTTAAATGACACAATAGACCAGCTAGATTTAATTGATATTTATAGGACATTCCATCCAAAAACAGTAGATTACATTTTCTTCTCAAGTGTGCACAGAACATTCTTCAGGATAGATCACATCTTGGGTCACAAATCAAGCCTCAGTAAATTTAAGAAAATTGACATCATATCAAGCATCTTTTCTGACTACAATGTTATGAGATTAGAAATCAATTACAGGGAAAAAGTGTAAAAAAACACAAACACATGGAGGCTAAACAATATGTTACTAAATAACCAAGATATCACTGAAGAAATCAAAGAGAAAATCAAGAAATACCTAGAGACAAATGATAATAAAAACACGATGATCCAAAACTTATGGGATGCAGCAAAAGCAGTTCTCAGAGGGAAGTTTATAGCAATACAAGCCTACCTCAAGAAACAAGAAAAATCTCAAATAAACAATCTAACCTTACACCTAAAGGAACTAGAGAAAGACGAACAAACAAACCCCAAAGTTAGCAGAAGGAAAGAAATCATAAAGATCAGAGCAGAAGTAAATGAAATAGAAACAAAGAAAAAATAGCAAAGAGCAATAAAACTAAAAGCTGGTTCTTTGAGAAGATAAACAAAATTGATAAACCATTAGCCAGACTCATCAAGAAAAAGAGGGAGAGGACTCAATAAAATTAGAAATGAAAATGGAGAAGTTACAACAGACACCACAGAAATACAAAGCATCCAAGAGACTTCTACAAACAGCTCTATGCCAATAAAATGGACAACCTGGAAGAAATGGACAAATTCTTAGAAAGGTATAACCTTCCAGGAAGAAATAGAAAATATGAACAGACCAATCACAAGTAATGAAATTGAAACTGTGATTAAAAATCTTCCAAAAAACAAAAGTCCAGGACCAGATGGCTTCACGGGTGAATTCTATCAAACATTTAGAGAAGAGTTAACACCCATCCTTCTCAAACTCTTCCAAAATATTGCAGTGGAAGGAACACTCCCAAACTCATTCTATGAGGCCACCATCACCCTGATACCGAAATCAGAAAAAGATACTACAAAAAAAGAAAATTACAGACCAATATCACTGATGAATATAGATGCAAAAATCCTCAACAAAATACTAGCAAACAGAATCCAAAAACACATCAAAAGGGTCATAAACCATGGTCAAGTGGGATTTATCCCAGGGAAGCAAGGATTCTTCAGTATATGCATATCAATCAATGTGATACACCGTATTAACAAATTGAAGAGTAAAAAGCATATGATCATCTCAATAGATGCAGGAAAAGCTTTTGACAAAATTCAACACCCATTTATGATAAAAACTCTCCAGAGAGTGGGCATAGAGGGAACTTACCTCAACATAATAAAGGCCATATATGACAAACCCACAGCAAACATCATTCTCAATGGTGAAAAACTGAAAGCATTTTCTCTAAGATCAGGAAAAAGACAAGGATGTCCAATCTCACCACTATTATTCAACATAGTTTTGGAAGTCCTAGCCATGGCAATCAGAGAAGAAAAAGAAATAAAAGGAATACAAATTGGAAAAGAAGAATTAAAACTGTCACTGTTTGCAGATGACATGATACTATACACAGAGAATCCTAAAGATGCCACCAGAAAACTACTAGAGCTAATCAATGAATTTAGTAAAGTTGCAGGATACAAAATTAATGCACAGAAATCTCTTGCATTCCTTTATACTAATGATGAAAAATCTGAAAGAGAAATTAAGGAAACACTCCCATTTACCGTTGCAACAAAAAGAATAAAATACCTAGGAATAAACGTACCTAGGGAGAAAAAAGACCTGTCTGCAGAAAACTATAAGACACTGATGAAAGAAATTAAAGATGATACCAACAGATGGGGAGATATACCATGTTCTTGGATTGGAAGAATGAATATTGTGAAAATGACTATACCACCCAAAGCAATCTACAGATTCAATGCAATCCCAATCAAATTACCAATGGCATTTTTCACAGAACTAGAACAAAAAATCTTAAAATTTGTATGGAGACACAAAAGACCCCAAATAGCCAAAGCAGTCTTGAGGGAAAAAAGTGTTGTTGGAGGAATCAGACTCCCTGACTTCAGACTATACTACAAAGCTACAGTAATCAAGACAGTATGGTACTGGCACAAAAACAGAAATATAGATCAATGGAACAAGATAGAAAGCCCAGAGATAAACCCATGCACCTGTGGTCAACTGATCTATGACAAAGGAGGCAAGTATATATAATGGAGAAAAGACAGTCTCTTCAATAATTGGTGCTGGGAAAACTGGATAGCTACATCTAAAAGAATGAAATTGGAACACTCCCTAACACCATACACAAAAATAACTCAAAATGGATTAGAGACCTAAATGTAAGACTGGAAACTATAAAACTATTAGAGGAAAACATAGGAAGAACACTCTTTGACATAAATCACAGCAAGATCTTTTTTGATCCACCTCCTAGAGAGAGGGAAATAAAAACAAAAATAAACAAATGGGACCTAATGAAACTTCAAAGCTTTTGCACAGCAAAGGAAACCATAAACGACGAAAAGACAACCCTCAGAATGGGAGAAGATATTTGCAAATGAATCAACGGACAAAGGATTAATCTCCAAAATATATAAACAGCTCATGCAGCTCAATATTAAGAAAACAAACAACCCAATCCAAAAACGGGCAGAAGACCTAAAGAGACATTTCTCCAAAGAAGACATACAGATGGTCAAGAAGCACAGGAAAAGCTGCTCAACATCACTAATCATTAGAGAAATGCTAATCAAAACTACAATGAGGTATCACCTCACACCAGTTAGAATAGGCATCATCAGAAAATCTACAAACAACAAATGCTGTTTGGGTGTGGAGAAAAGGGAACCCTCTTGCACGGTTGGTGGGAATGTAAATTGATAGAACCACTATGGAGAACAGTATGGAGGTTCTTTAAAAAACTAAAAATAGAACTACCATAAGACCCAGCAATCCCACTACTGGGCATATACCCAACGAATACCATAATTCAAAAAGACACATGCACCCCAATGTTCATTGCAGCAGTATTTACAATAGCCAGGTTATAGAATCAATCTAAATGCCCATCGACAGACGAATGGATAAAGAAGATGTGGTACATATATATAATGGAATATTACTCAGCATAAAAAGGAAAAAAATTGGGTCATTTGTAGAGACGTGGATGGATCTAGAGATTGTCATACAGAGTGAAGTAAGTCAGAAAGAGAAAAAAAAATATCGTATATTATGCATATATGTGGAACCTAGAAAAATGGTACAGATTAACTGGTTTGCAGGGCAGAAATTGAGACACAGATGTAGAGAACAAACGTATGGACATCAAGGGGGGAAAGCGGTGTGGTGTCGGAGTGGTGGTGTGATGAATTGGGCCATTGGGATTGACATGTATACACTGATGTGTATAAAATGGATGACTAATACGAACCTGTTGTATAAAAAACAACAAACAAACAAACAAACAAACTAAAACCTCAGAGGCCTCAAGATGGCAGCTGCAGAGTGCAGGACCCATCTGAGCACAGGGCCCCATGCAAATGCACAGGTTGTGTCCAGGAAGCTGGCCTTGATCCTGGGACTTTGGAGCGCAAAACAACATCACAGGTCACCTATTCATAGATGATGACTGCTGCAGTTTGAAAACTGGCTACGCCACACTTCTCAGTTGAGTACCTGGAGTAAGCATGCAGTCAACTTTGGCAGCCATGGAGAGGGGCCCCACTAGGAGTGCATGCTTCTCCGACTTGGCATGACTTGCTACACTGTGCACTTTCTGGATCTAAAGAGCATGTCTGGATCCACAAGCCACTCGGCTCTAGCCTCCTCCCAGCTCTTCCCAGTACATGCGAGTTATTTTTAGGTGACCTGTGGTGGAGAGGTTTGACTTGTAATTTTCATGCCTGAGCTTTGGGTTTCACAGGAAATGTTTGAAAGAATTTAATAGTGATACAATGCAACACACACGTATTAACAAGGGCATATTGGTTTTGTTCTTGTTGCCTAACCATTAAAAATTTCTATTCTTAGTCTTTTTCTCTTCTCCCTGCTCCTTATCAATTCAATCTTCTCCACCTTCACAATTCTCTTTTGCCAGTTTCTGAGCCTCTCACTGATACACGAATTTCCTTTCCCTCATCTGTTGCCAACCCCTCTGGTTCTCTACGATGAATGAATTCTTGTTGTTGCCAACTTCCTTTCAGTATTTTCCAAAATCTTTTCTTCTTTGCTCTGATCAGATTCTCCTCTGAATTTTTAGCCCTGGAATCTAAGTACTGACTTTCTCCATTTGTCCCTCTGAACTGATAACACAATGCAACTCATATTTAATCATGGCTCCTGCCTTCCCTGTCCCTGTCATTTCCTTAATGTTCTAGACCTTCTCTTCAATCTTCCATCTTCACTGGATGGCTAAAGTATCAAGAAATAAGTGACTGGCCAGTCTGGATGCCCTAGTTCATTCATCTTTTGTCTTCGTTGTACTTACCCTCCCAACTTCTTAGAAACTTACTTAGTTTATATGTCCAACACTCCCATACTGTTGAGAGCAAAAGCATCCACTAGACTCTCCTGCCTTAAGTTAAAAAAAACTGAGCACATGGTATATGCAAGATTTACCTGCATTGGAAGGCGCAATGAGGAAGAGATTGGAAGTTAAAACACATAGTGGTTTAATCACCAGGTGGTGCTAATGGCAAAGGTCAGCTTCATTATGGTGTTAGGTGGTCCCAGGGTGGGCAGGTGCCCAGCTCATAGGAAATACATGATTGAACAATACATTTGTTGCTCGGAATAATTAGGTAAAACACTATGGGCATTGGTAATGAATCAAATGCCAAATTTGCCTTGTGTCCTCTTGAGTTATGGACAATATTCCTGTAAACTGTGCCAATGATCAGAATTTACTTGATTTCTTTTTCTTTTTTTAATATCTTAATTGGAGTATAATTGCTTTACAATGGTGTGTTAGTTTCTGTTTTATAACAATGTGAATCAGCTATATATATACATATATCCTCATATCTCCTCCCTCATGTGTCTCCATCCCACCCTCTCTATCCCACCCCTCTAGGTGGTCACAAAGCACCTAGCTGATCTCCCTGTGTTATGTGGCTGCTTCGCACTAGCTATCGATTTTACATTTGGTAGTGTATATATGTCCATGACACTCTCTCACTTAGTCTCAGCTTACCCTTCCCCCTCCCCGTGTCCTCAAGTCCACTCTCTACATCTGTGTCTTTATTCTTGTCCTGCCCCTAGGTTCTTCATAACCATTTTTTTTCTGTTTAGATTCCATATATATATGTGTTAGCATACGGTATTTGTTTTTCTCTTTCTGACTTACTTCACTCTGTATGACAGACTCTATGTCCATCAACCTCACTACAAATAACTCAATTTCGTTTCTTTTTATAGCTGAGTAATATTCCATTGGATATATGTGCCACATCTTTTTTATCCATTCATCTGTCGATGGACACTTAGGTTGCTTCCATGTCCTGGCTATTGTAAATAGAGCTGCAATGAACATTGCAGTACATGACTCTTTTTGGATTATGGTTTTCTCAGGGTATATGCCCAGGAGTGGGATTGCTGGGTCGTATGGTAGTTCTATTTTTAGATTTTTAAGGAACCTCCATACTGTTCTCCATAGTGGCTGTAGCAGTTTACATTCCCAACAACAGTGCAAGAGGGTTCCCTTTTCTCCACACCCTCTCCAGCATTTGCTGTTTGTAGATTTTTTGATGATGGACATTCTGACCCATGTGAGGTTATACCTGATTGTAGTTTTGATTTGCATTTCTCTAATGATTAGTGATGTTGAGCATCCTTCCATGTGTTTGTTGGCAATCTGTGTATCTTCTTTGGAGAAATGTCTATTTAGGTCTTCTGCCCATTTTTGGATTGGGTTGTTTGTGTTTCTGATATTGAGCTGCATGAGCTGCTTGTAAATTTTGGAGGTTAACCCTTTGTCAGTTGCTTCATTTGCAAATATTTTCCCGCATTCTGAGGGTTGTCTTTTCATCTTGTTTATGTTTTCCTTTGCTGTGCAAAAGCTTTTAAGTTTCATTAGGTCCCATTTGTTAATTTTTGTTTTTATTTCCATTTTTCTAGGAGGTGTGTTAAAAAGCATCTTGCTGTGATTTATGTCATAGAGTGTTCTGCCTATGTTTTCCTCTAAGAGTTTTATAGTGCCTGGCCTTACATTTAGGTCTTTAATCTATTTTGAGTTTATTTTTTATTTTTTATTTTTATTTTTTAAATGAAACTCACATGCACAGGGTGAGCCCTTCTTTTTTAAAAAATTTTATTTATTTATTTATTTTTATTTATTTATGGCTGTGTTGGGTCTTCGTTTCTGCACGAGGGCTCTCCCCAGCTGCGGCAAGCAGGGGCCACTCTTCATCGTGGTGTGTGGGCCTCTCATTATCGTGGCCTCTCTTGTTGCAGAGCACAGGCTCCAGACGTGCAGGCTCAGCAATTGTGGCTCACGGGCCTAGTCGCTCTGCGGCACGTGGGATCCTCCCAGACCAGGGCTCGAACCCATGTCCCCTGCATTGGCAGGCAGACTCTCAACCACTGTGCCACTAGGGAAGCCCTTGAGTTTATTTTTGTGTATGGTGTTAGGGAGTGCTCTAATTTCATTCTTTTAGCTGTACAGTTTTCCCAGCACCACTTATTGAAGAGGTTGTCTTTTCTCCATTGTATATTCTTGCCTCATTTATCAAAAATAAGGTGACCGTATGTGCGTGGGTTTGTCTCTAGGTTTTCTATACTGTTCCACTGATCTATATTTCTGTTTTTGTGCCAGTACCATGCTGTCTTGATTACTGTAGCTTTGTAGTATAGTCTGAAGTCAGGGAGCCTGTTTCCTCAAGCCCCATTTTTCTTTCTCAAGATTGCTTTGGCTATTCGGGGTCTTTTGTGTTTCCATAGAAACTGTGAAATTTTTTGTTCTACTTCTGTGAAAAATGCCACTGACAGTTTGATAGGGATTGCTTTGAATCTGTAGATTGCTTTGCGTAGTATAGTCATTTTTACAATGTTGATTCTTCCAATCCAAGAATATGGTATATCTCTCCATCTGTTAGTAACACCTTTAATTTCTTTCATCAGTGTCTTATAGTTTTCTGAATACAGGTCTTTTGTCTCCTTAGGTAAGTTTATTCCTAGCTATTTTATTCTTTTTGTTGCAATGGTAAATGTGAGTGTTTCCTTAATTTCTCTTTCAGATTTTTAATCATTAGTGTATAGGTGTGCAAGAGATTTCTGTGGATTAATTTTGTATCCTGCTACTTTACCAAATTCATTGATTAGCTCTAGTAGTTTTCTATTTGCCTCTTTAGGATTCTCTATGTATAGGATCACGTCATCTGCAAACAGTGACAGTTTTACTTCTTCTTTTCCAATTTGGATTGCTTTTATTTCTTTTTCTTCTCTGATTGCTGTGGCTAAAACTTCCAAAACTATGTTGAATAATAGTGGACATAAGAGTGGACATCCTTGTCTTGTTCTTGATCTTAGAGGAAATGGTTTCAGCTTTTCACCACTGAGGATGATGTTGGCTGTGGGTTTGTCATATATGGTCTTTATTATGTTGAAGTACGTTCTCTCCATGCCTACTTTCTGGAGGGCTTTTATCATAAATGGGTGTTGAGTTTTGTCAAAAGCTTTCTCTGCATCTATTGAGATGATCATATGGTTTTTCTCCTTCAATTTGTTAGTATGGTGCATCACATTGATTGATTTGCGTATATTGAAGAATACTTGCATTCCTGGGATATTCCCCACTTGATCATGGTGTATGATCCTTTTAATGTGCTGTTGGATTCTGTTTGCTAGTATTTTGTTGAGGATTTTTGCATCTATGTTCATCAGTGATATTGGCCTGTAGTTTTCTTTCTTTGTGGCATCTTTGTCTGGGTTTGGTATCAGGGTGATGGTGGCCTTGTAGAATGAGTTACGGAGTGTTCCTTCTTCTGCTATATTTTGGAAGGGTTTGAGAAGGATAGGTGTTAGCTCTTCTCTAAATATTTGATAGAATTTGCCTGTGAAGCCATCTGGTTGTGGACTTTTGTTTGTTGGAAGATTTTAAATCACAGTCTCAATTTCAGTGCTTGTGATTGGTCTGTTCATATTTTCGAATTCTTCCTGGTTCAGTCTCGGAAGGTTGTGCTTTTCTAAGAATTTTTCCATTTCTTCCAGGATGAACGTTTTATTGGCATATAGTTGCTTGTAGTTATCTCTCATCATGTATTTCTGCAGTGTCAGTTGTTACTTCTCCTTTTTTATTTCTAATTCTATTGATTTGAGTCTTCTCCTCTTTTTTCTTGATGAGTCTAGGTAGTGGTTAATCAATTTTGTTAATCTTCTAAAAGAACCAGCTTTTAGTTTTTATTGATCTTAGCTATTGTTTCCTTCATTTCTTTTTCACTTATTTCTGATCTGATCTTTATGACTTCTTTCCTTCTGCTAACTCTGGGGTTTTTTTGTTCTTCCTGCTCTAATTGATTTAAGTGTAAGGTTTAGGTTGTTTATTTGAGATGTTTCTTGTCTCTTGAGATAGGATTGTATTGCTATAAACTTCCCTCTTAGAACTCCCTTTGTTGTATCCCATAGGTTTTCTGTCATCGTGTTTTCATTGTCTTTTGTTTCTAGGTATTTTTTGATTTCCTCCTTGATTTCTTCAGTGACCTCTTGGTTATTTAGTAGTGTGTTGTTTAGCCTCCATATGTTTGTATATTTTTTACAGTTTTTTTCCTGTAATTGTTATCTAGTCTCATAGCATTGTCGTCGGAAAAGATACTTAATACGATTTCAATTTTCTTAAATTTACCAAGGCTTGACTTGTGACCCAAGATATGATCTATCCTGGAGAATGTTCCATGAATACTTGAGAAGAAAGTGTATCCTGTTTTTTTTTGGATGGAATGTCCTATATATATCCATTAAGTCCATCTTGTTTAATGTACCATTTAAAGCTTGTGTTTCCTTATTTATTTTCATTTTGGATGATCTGTCCGTTGGTGAAATTGGGGTGTTAAAGTCCCCTACTATGATTGTCTATATCCCCTTTTATGGCTGTTAGTATTTGCTTTATATATTGAGGTGCTCCTATGTTGGGTGCATAAATATTTACAATTGTTATATCTTCTTCTTAGATTGATCCCTTGATCATTATGTAGTGTCCTTCTTTGTCTCTTGTAATAGTCTTTAGTCTATTTTGTCTGATACGAGAATTGCTACTCCAGCTTTCTTTTGATTTCCATTTGCATGAAATATTTTTTTCCATCCCCTCACTTTCAGTGTGTATGTGTCCCTAGGTCTGAAGTGGGTCTCCTGTAGACAGTATATATATGGGTATTGTTTTTGTATCCATTCAGCCAGTCTATGTCTTTTGGTTGGAGCATTTAATTCATTTACATTTAAGGTAGTTGTCGATATGTATGTTCCTATTACCATTTTCTTAATTGTTTTGGGTTTGTTATTGAAGGTCTTTTCTTTCTCTTGTGGTTCCTGCCTAGAGAAGTTCCTTTAGCATTTGTTGTAAAGCTGGTTTGGTAGTGCTGAATTCTCTTAGCTTTTGTTCGTGTGTAAAGCTTTTGATTTCTCCATCAAATCTGAATGAGATCCTTGCTGGGTAGAATAATCTTGGTTGTAGTTTTTTTCCTTTCATCACTTAAATATGTCCTGCCACTCCCTTCTGGCTTGCAGAGTTTCTGCTGTAAGATCAGCTGTTAATCTTATGGGGATTCCCTTGTATGTTATTTGTTGTTTTTCCCTTGCTGCTTTTAATAATTTTTCTTTGTATTAATTTTTGATAGTTTGATTAATATGTGTCTTGGCGTGTTTCTCCTTGGATTTATCCTGTATGGGACTTCCTGTGCTTCCTCGACTTGATTGACGATTTCCTTTCCCGTATTAGGGAATTTTTCAACTATAATCACTTCAAATATATTCTCAGTCCCTTTCTTTTTCTCTCCTTCTTCTGCGATCCCTAGAATTCGAATGTTGGTACATTTAATGTTGTCCCAGAGGTCTCTAAGACTGTCCTCAATTCTTTTCATTCTTTTTTCTTTATTCTGCTCTGCAGTATTTATTTTCACTATTTTATCTTCCATGTTCCATTGTTCTGCCTCAGTTATTCTGCTACTGATTCCTCCTAGAGAATTTTTAATTTCATTTATTGTGCTGTTCATCATTGCTTGGTTTTTCTTTAGTTCTTCTAGGTCCTTTTTAAACGTTTCTTGTATTTTCTCCATTCTATTTCCAAGATTTTGGATCATCTTTAATATCATTACTGTGAATTCTTTTTCAGGTAGACTGTCTATTTACTCTTCATTTGTTTGATCTGGTGGGTCTTTACCTTGCTCCTTCATCTGCTGTGTATTTCTCTGTCTTCTCATTTTGTTTAACTTACTGTGTCTGTGGTCTCCTTTTCGCAGGCTGCAGGTTCATAGTTCCCGTTGTTTTTGGTGTCTGCCCCCAGTTGCTAACGTTGGTTCAGTTAGTTGTGTTAGGCTTCCTGGTGGAGGGGGTTGGTGCCTCTGTTCTGGTGGATGAGGCTGGATCTTGTCTTTCTGGTGAGCAGGAGTGCGTCCAGTGGTGTGTTTTGGGGTATCTGTGACCTTATTATGATTTTAGGCAGCCTCTCTGCTAATGGGTGTGGTTGTATTCCTGTCTTGCTATTTGTTTGGCATAGCGTGTCCAGCACTGTAGCTTGCTGGTCGTTGAGTGGCGCTTGGTCTTAGCGTTGAGATGGAGATCTCTGGGAGAGCTTTCACCATTTGATATTACATGGAGCCAGAGGTCTCTGGTGGACTAATGTCCTGAACTTGGCAATTCCACTTCAGAGGCACAGGCCTGACACCTGGACAGAGCTCCAAGACCCTGCCAGCCACATGGCTCAGAAGAAATGGGAGAAAAAAAGAAAGAAAAAAATAATATAAAATAAAATAAAGTTATTAAAATAAAAAAATGAGCAAAAATTAAAAAAATTTAAAAATAATACAAAAAAAAAGAAAGAAAGAAAGTAGAGAGCAACCAAACCAAAAAACAAATCCATCAATGATAACAAGTGCTAAAAAAGTATACTAAAAAAAAAAAAAAAACCCCAAAATGGACAAACAGAACCCTAATACAAATGATAAAAGCAAAGCTATACAGACAAAATCACACAAAGTCCACCACCTCAAATTTGGGATGGTTCGTTGTCTATTCTGGTATTCTAGAGTTGCAGGGTACATCAAGTTGATTGTGGAGATTTAATCCACTGCTCCTGAGGCTACTGGGAGAAATTTCCCTTTCTCTTCTTTGTTCCCACACCTCCTGGGGTTCAGCTTTGGATTTGGCCCCGTCTCTGCGTGTAGGTCACCTAAGGGCTCTGTTCTTCGCTCAGACAGGAGGGGGTTAAAGGAGCAGCTGATTAAGGGGGGAGGGAGGGGTATGGAATGCGGTGTGAGCCTGATGCAGCAGAAGCCAGCATGATGTTGCAACAGTCGGAGTTGTGCCGTGTGTTCTCCTGAGGAAATTGTTCCTGGATCAAGGGACCCTGGCGGTGGCGGGCTGCACAGGCTGCCAGTAGGGGAGGTGTGGAGAGTGACCTGTGCTCGCACACAGGCTTCTTGGTGGCTGCAGCAGCAGCCTTAGCATCCCAAGCCCGTCTCTGGGGTCTGCGCTGATAGCCACGGCTCGCGGCCATCTCTGGAGCTCGTTTAGGCAGTGCTCTGAATCCCTCTTCTTGTGCACCCCCAAACAGTGGTCTCTTGCCTCTTAGGCAGTTCCAGACTTTTTCCTGGACTCCCTCCCGGCTAGCTGTGGTGCACTAGCCCCATTCAGTCTGTGTTCATGCAGCCAACCCCAGTCCTCTCCCAGCCTCCGCCTGCACCAGCAGGTGAGCAGACAAGCCACTCGGGCTGGTGAGTGCTGGTCCGCACTGATCCTCTCTGCGGGAATCTCTCTGCTTTGCCCTCTACACCCCTGTTGCTGCGCTGTCCTCCGTGGCTCCAAAGCTTCCCCCCACCCCCCGCCCACCCCCCTGTCTCAGCCAGTGAAGGGGCTTCCTAGTGTGTGGAAACTTCTCCTTCACAGCTCCCTCCCAGAGGGGCATGTTCCATCCCTATTCTTTTGTCTCTGTTTTTTTTTTTCCTTTTGCCTTACACAGGTACGTGGGGAGTTTCTTGCCTTTTGGGAAGTCTGAGGTCTTCTGCCAGCGTTCAGTAGGTGTTCTGTAGGAGTTGTTCCACATGTAGATGTATTTCTGATGTATTTGTGGTGAGGAAGATGATCTCCACATCTTACTCCTCCACCATCTTGAAGATCTCGCCCTGTTGTGGCCTACTTAATTTCAGTTGCTACAACTCAGGCCTTAGAAATGTAAGAATTGGGCTAAACACATTTATTTTAATATTTGGTTCAATGATCTTTTTTTGCTAGAACGTATCATTTGTTTTCTTTCTATCACTTTCTTTCTTAGTCATCTTAACCCATTAATAGATGGACCAATCCTTTCTTTATAAAGAAATTTAAGCAGTGCCATTTCTTCACAAAGAAAGGTCATTGCTCTGGGAAGAACATTGCTCTTATTTCAGTCTTACTAGGTAATTTCCAGCCATGATTTTCATCATCTCATATGTGTATAGACACAGGGTACTGAGTCACCGCTTGTGGATTGACTATGTAATTGTCCTTCATAGTGACATCTATCTGGTGTTGTCAAAACTTGACAGTCCACTCTCTTCATAAACCCTGGGTGGTTCTCTATCATTTTACAGGTAAAAATAATGGTAATTCCTAGGCAAGTCTCTCAAATCTCTGACCACCCAAGATATTTTACCTCTTGGGTTTACTCCCCTGAACTCCATGGTAGAAACATGGTTGAAACCACGAGTCACAGCTTTTTGGTAAATCTCTTAGGGGTGTGAGATACCTAAGCCAAAATCCAGGACCAAGAGGATTTGGGTTGCTGAAAAAGAAAGAATGACTGTGAGGCAAAGTGCCTAGAGTGAGATATACATACATTTTCATTTGTGTGTACCTGTAAATGACACCCAGAGGACAGCTCTTTAACTTGTCCCTACGTTAGGGTTAAGCTTTGTTTACCTCCAGTATAAATCATCACTCTTGTGGTTTTGGTCATTTTGCAGAAATGACATTTTCCCTCTTGTTTAGAGACGGCTCCACTGTAGTACATTTCCTTGATTGCAGAGATTGTGGGAGCTATGATTCTGGTGCCATTAGCCTTCTCATTTTGGGAAAACTTATCCCCTCTGATAAGGAAGAAACTTGAAGATTTCACGTGAATTTTTCTAATGCCCTGTGCTTTCTGTATTTGCATACTCATGCTGTGCCTTCCCCAGCTCTGCCTGGGTAACTCTCCCTACTCTTAAAGGACCAGCTCAAAATGCCTCTGTCCTCAAGAAGCCTTTGTCAACCCTCGCCAGCAAAATTAATCTCTTCCTTGACTCTTCTAGCTCTTGGTTTATGCCTCTTCTAAAGCATGCATCATGGTTTTCCCAGCCCAAGAGCAGCTCATTCCCAGGAAAGGTCTCAACTCTTGCTGCATTGCAGGCAAATTCAAAGTGAGGATAATTACGTTTGACCTTGTATTCCCCATGGAGCCCGACAAAGTGCCTTGCACGTAATAGGTTCTCAATAACTATTTGTTGAATTAAATTAAATTACATTTTATAAATGTTTGTAAATGAGAGAGCATTGCCTTACATGGCTTACAAAAAGAATCTGTTGGGATAAAAATAGACAAATAAGGACTTAAGTTGAAGGGTTACATCTTACACAGTGAGGTTGTGTCATTTTGGATTTTTGGAAAACCTCTCAGAATTTATGCTTCCTAAAGATCCTGCAGCTTTAGCATTTTGCCCACAGGCTAAAAGGCAATAAGAATGGATATTGATAAAATGGGATATTTTTATCCATGCTAATCAGCCTGGCTCTGGCCAAATTTTTGGCCTTCGGTATGTGCTGCTGAGTAATGTCAGACGCTCACAAGTACACACACTGACATTTACAAGGCATGAGATGGGCTCAGCCAAGTTCAGAAACATAGCCCCCCCCTTTTGATTGGTTCACCAGAACTTCCTCAGATACATTTAGTTTTTGCTACTAGAGGAAATGACAGGCTGCTGGTACCAAGTGAATTTCCATTCATTTCTTCACTCCAGGAAATAACATTTGCATACGAGGGTCAGGTACTCTGTGAAGTTTTGGGTTCATGAGGTTACACATCCAACTGTGTGAAGGGGACCTTGGGCTGCTCTGGCATTGGCACTAAGAGAAGCTGCACGTAGGGCCTGAGCTGTTTTAGAACCTCTGATGTGGGATTCGTAGAAATGAAAGTGAACAGGACTGCACTCCAAACACGTCCTGGATGATCTTAGAAAATGCCAGATAAAAATCCAAGAGGCTTACTTTCTTCTTTCAGAAAAAATACTATCCTAAAAAAAAAAAATAAAAAGAAAGCACTATTTTACTTTCGTGCTCCATAAGAATATCAGACTATATTTAGTAACTTGTGTAATTCCACTGACTTTTTTAGATGGATCCCACCAGGCAGGTTCATAGCTCCCCGACCAGGGATTGAACTGCACCCCTTGCAGTGGAAGCGCCGTGTCTTAACCACTGTACCTCCAGGGAAGTCCTGAGGCTCTGTCTTTAGATGGGGTAGATGCACTCAGGATCATGGAAGCACGTGTCTCTAATTGAAACACTTCCTTTTTTTTATAATAGAAGAAAACATGTATCTATATTGCAAGAATAATAATTTTCCAGACTTGCTTCTGGAAGAAGCTTCAAGGTCATGATGATGATGATGATGATGATTTTTATTGACCACTTAGATTACTTCTGTTTTTTTATTATTATAATAATGCTATTAAGAGCATCTTTATATGTAAATCTTAGTCTACATTTCCTATTATTTCCTTTATATAGATTCTCTCTCTCTCTTTTTTTCTGAAGCTTCAAGATTATTACAGGGCATTTCTATGCCCAAGTTATGATTGGAATCCAGTCTCACAACTAAGTTACAAATGTCTTATAAGGACTTTATGACATCAGAGACAAGGCACAGCCTGGGGAGGGGTTATTTACTGAAAAAGCAGCTGTTTATTTGGTCCCTTTAACTGTCATGAGGATCAGAGGATTCATTCCTGGTTGTTGAGATGACCCAGGTAACCAGACTGGTGATGTTACTTTCAGTTATTTCAAATTCTATTTGTTCCAGCTCTGTTAAGAGTGAACTTTTTTGCTTAGCCTATTTACTGGCAAATGGGAGCTGAGAAAATGTAGATTAGAAATTGATTTCAGGAGTTAAATGCAACAATTTAATTTTAGAGATTAAAAAAGATTGAGCGGGAACCAGTCATTTTCCAAATAAGATATCAGAAACTGTTTTTAGACTTAAAGAATTTTATGTTCTGTTCTATTTATTACTTTCCTATATCCTTTCTGTGAACTAAAGTTTTTTAAACAAAACTTTTGCTCATGGTGGTCATAAACAGAACAGAGGTGTTAAAAATTGGCTTTTTAATTTTTCTGTTTAAATCTTGAGTGTAACGTCTCTCCACCCTTAACTGATGGCTGGTTTTAGTCACATGATTTCAAAAAAAAAAAGGAAAAGAAACATATATTTAGTCTACTCCTTCTAGAATAATCTATGGAGTTTTTAATTAGTGCATGGTACCTATAATAATCTTCCTCTTTCAGTCATGCTAAGCTCAACGAAGTCCCTTTGAACAGCAGATATTTTTACAAGCGTCATCCAAAATAAGGGCTCGTTCTTTTCAATAACATTTAAGAATTCGTTGGTCTGCTAGGAAGCCAACAGCCCTTAAAAGTATTAGGTGAAGAATGTCTCAGGATTTCCTTGTGTCAAGATAGTGAATTAATGTATCTTAAGACTCTTTGAAGTCTCCAAACATGGCGAGTTTGGAAGAGCTGGCTGAAAAGTGGTGTTACTAAGAACTAAGGGTCGGCTATATTTCAGTTGTCAAGAAGTCTTTTGTTTCTTTATAAGAGAAACTGAACCAGGTTCTAGTCTTAGCCCTGATACCAGTGAGCAGTAATGACCTGGAAAGTTACTTAACTTCTCTGAGACTTTGTTTTCTAATCTGTAGAATGGGTTTGGCCTAGTAGACATCAATGGTTATTTCCACAGTTATTAAATTAATCTATTAAATTGTCATATACTGTACTGTGATGTTCTATACAACAGTGGTACACAAAGTGAGAACCTTACAGCTAGAAATGAAAAAATATTAAGGGAACCTAATTTCATACTTACTTAGAAGATTTTTCTTTTTTTCCAAAGCTCATTCTATGATAAGATTTCCACGTGCTTTTCTTTTTCTTAATTTAACCTAATATATGCCTGAATCCCTTCATATATTAATGTATATCTTCACCGGGTTATAAATACTATAAGTTCATACACTGTCTGTTTCAGAAATATTTACTTGGCCATTAGTCCTTCTACCTTCAAGGTGAGAGTAGATTACCTACTTCTTTGCAAAGCAATGGTCCATTCAACTGAGTTAGTTAAAATAGCAGTGATAAAATGACTGACTTATTGATTATTTCTATTTCTCAACTAGTTATTTTGGTGTGTAAACATACAGTTTGCTATTTTGTTAGAAATTATGCCAATTTTTGGGAGAAAACATCAATGTTATGAAGCCATAAAAACACCTTTGATGTTCTTGTAAAAGATGCACAATCTCTCTCTGGTTATACTCTTTCTAATTTCTTGGTAGACGGATCAGTTAAATTGGCTGAGAGCTATATCCTCTTAGCCATCCTCTGTTTTAGTCATCTTGCTTCTGAAAATACCATCCTCTTGGTACTATGAACAGAGACCCTGTTATAACAGTAAGATTGCCTCTTAGAGGGTCACACTCTGAAGGTCAAGTTCAAGGTTGCCAAGTGCTTAACAATATTGGTATTCACACCTCTTGACTGGAACCTTAAACTTAAAAAAATACTAATTTGTTTAGAGCAGTTTTAGGTTCATGACAAAATTGATAGGAAAAAAAGGGAGAGGTTTCCCATATACCCTCTGCCCCTACACATCCATAGCCTCATCTGTTATCAACATTCTCCACCAGAGTGGTATGTTTGTTATCACTGATGAGTCTATGTTGGGAGGTCATAATTATCCAAAGTCCATAGTTTACCTTAGGGTTCACACTTGGTTTTGTATAGCCAATGGGTTTGGACAAATGTATAATGTCATGTATCCATCTTTATCATTTTATCTAGAGTATTTTTACTGCCCTAGAAATCATCTGTGATCCACCTATTCATCCCCTCCCAATCTCAAGCTTCCAACACCTGGCAACCACTGATCTTTTTAGTGTCTTCATAGTTTTGCTTTTTCCAGGAAGTCATATCATTGGAAACACATAGTACATAGCCTTTTCCGATTGGCTTCTTTCACTTAATAATATGCATTTAAATTTCCTCCATGCCATTTTATGACTTAATGGCTCATTTCTTTTTAGTGCTGAATAATATCCCATTGTCTGGCTGTACCACAGTTTATTTATCATTCACCTACTGAAGGACATCTTAGTTGCTTTCAAGTTTTGGCAATTATGAATAAAGCTGCTATAAATATTCATGAACATGTTTTTGTGTGGACATACATCTTTACCTCCTTTGTGTAAATACTAAGGAGCATGACTGCTGGATTGTGCAGTAAGAGTATGTATAGTTTTGTGAGAAACTGCTGGATTGTGCAGTAAGAGTATGTTTAGTTTTGTAAGAAACCACAAAACTGTCTTCCATATTTTGCATTCCCACCAGCAATGCATGAGAGTTCCTGTTGCTTCACATCCTTGTCAGCACTTAGAGTTGTCAGTCTTTCAGATTTTGGCCATTCTAGACTTTTAAACTTTATAAAAGGTGACATGCTGTTAGAAATTTTGTGTGAAATTTTGGCTGTGTTTCCTTTATTCCAAGAAACAGGTTTGTGCTCTCAAGTTTCTTAAAATGGACTCTGGAGGCAGGCAACTCTGAACTTGAGAAAATTATTTCAACTTTCTTTGCCTCAGTTTCTTCTTCTGGAAAATGGGACAATAACCTTATAAGTTATTGTGAGAATATGTGTGTGGAACAGTGTTTGGCACATATAAAACACTATATAAGTATCTACTGTTATGATTATAAAGATATTGATCATTACTTTTACTTTGAGAAACAAATCATGTTCTTGTTTCTGATGGTGGCATAGGGTTTCAAGGAGGTAGATAGTTCAATCTCTTGGCCAATGCCTGAATCTCCAACAATAGAAATATTAGAAAGTAGAGCCAACTTGGATAGATGAATACAGCCCACTACTGGGTGCACAAATTAACACTGCAACAGGACTCTAAAGTACCAGGTCTTCAAAAGTCTTAAAAAATTAGATCACCAAGTGTATGATGTTTACTGCACAACAAGGTTTATCAAAAATCTAAAACAGTTTGCTCAAATATGGATGATTTGGTGGATTTGGTAACATGAATAATTCACTTGCCTCCAAGTAGTTGGAGGAAGCAAACCAGAAAGTGGAAATTCTATGAAAGTTCTAAGGAACAGGGCAGGAATATTCCCACCCCACTCTGACAGTCTCCCTCTGACAGTGGAGAGAGGGACCAAGTTTTATTTATTTATTTAAATTGGAGTATAGTTGATTTACAATGTTGTGTTAGTTTCTGGTGTACAGCAAATTGATTCAATTATACATGTATATTCTTTTTCAGATTCTTTTCCATTATAGGTTATTACAAGGTGTTGAATACAGTTTCCTGTGCTATAAAGTAGGACTTTGTTGTTTATCTATTTTACATATAGTAGTGTGTATCTGTTAATCCCAAGCTGCTAATTTACCCCTCCCCCTCCCCTTCCATTTGGTAACCATAAGTTTGTTTTCTATGTCTCTGAGTCTGTTTCTGTTTTGTAAATAAAAGTTTATTGTAGCATTTTTAAAAATTCCACATATAAGTGATATCGTATGATATTTGAGGGACCAAGTTTTAAGTGGGGCTTAGATTCATATAATTGATAATTCTGCATGTTTTCTCAGAGGATGGAATATGTCTTTCCATTTCTCTATTTCTAATTCCCTATGTTCAGAGTCTTTTTGATTCCCTGGAATTTTCTTAAGGAAACCCAGATATCCCAGCAATAATTCTGAAACCTCACAGAAACCTCTAAAAATAACTTGAGGAAAAGAATTGAGCCCAAGTGGTCCAATACTTGATGGAAACTGGCATACAGAACAGTGGCAAAGTCAAGTGAAAAAGAACTAATTAAAAGTGTCTATGTGGGAGGGACCTTCAAGATGGTGGAGGAGTAAGATGTGGAGACCACCTTCCTCCCCACAAATACATCAGAAATACATCTACATGTGGAACAACTCCTACAGAACACCTACTGAACGCTGGCAGAAGACCTCAGACTTCCCAAAAGGCTAGAAACTCCCCATGTACCTGTGTAGGGCAAAAGAAAAAAAAAAAAAAAACAGAGACAAAAGAATAGGGATGGAACTTGCCCCTCTGAGAGGGAGCTGTGAAAGAGGAAAAGTTTCCACACACTAGGAAGCCCCTTCACTGGCTGAGATGGGGGGTGGGTGGGGGGTGGGAGGAAGCTTTGGAACCACGGAGGAGAGTGCAGCAACAGGGGTGCAGAGGGCAAAGCAGAGAGATTCCCTCAGAGAGGATCGGTGTGGACCAGCCCTCACCAGCCCGAGTGGCTTGTCTGCTCACCTGCTGGTGCAGGCGGAGGCTGGGAGAGGACTGGGGTTGGCTGCGTGAACACAGACTGAAGGGGGCTAGTGCATCACAGCTAGCTGAGAGGGAGTCCGGGAAAAAGTCTGGAACTGCCTAAGAAGCAAGAGACCACTGTCTCAGGGTGCACAAGGAGAGGGGATTCAGAGCACCGCCTAAATGAGCTCCAGAAACAGGCGCGAGCCGTGTATATCAGCGTGGACACCAGAGATGGGCATGAAATGCTAAGGCTGCTGCTGCAGCCACCAAGAAGCCTCTGTGCAAGCACAGGGCATTATCCACACCTCCCCTCCCGGGAGCCTATGCAGCCTGCCACTGCCAGGGTCCTGTGATCCAGGGACAGCTTCCCTGGGAGAACACACAGTGCACCTCAGGCTGTTGCAACGTCATGCTGGCCTCTGCCACTGCAGGCCCGCCCCGCATTCTGTACCCCTCCCTCCCCCTGGCCTGAGTGAGCCTGAGCCCCCTAATCAGCTGCTACTTTAACCCTGTCCTGTCTGGGCGGGGAAGAGATGTCCTCAGGTGACCTACATGCAGAGGTGGGGCCAAATCCAAAGCTGAACCCCAGGAGCTGTGTGAACAAAGAATAGAAAGGGAAATCTCTCTCAGCAGCCTCAGGAGCAGTGGATTAAATCACCACAGTCAACCTGATGTACCGTGCATCTGTGCAATACCTGAAAAGACAACGAATCATTCCAAAATTGAGGCAGTGGACTTTGGGAGCAACTGTAGACTTGGGGTTTGCTTTCTGCATCTAATTTGTTTCTGGTTTTATGTTTGTTTTAGTTTAGTATTTAGAGCTTATTATCATTAGTAGATTTGTGATTTGTTTATTGATTTGGTTGCTCTCTTCCTTTTTTTTTAAAACATATATATATATATTTCCTTTTACTGTTTTTGTGAGTGTGTATCTGTATGCTTCTTTGTGTGATTTTGTCTGCATAGCTTTGCTTTTACCATGTGTCTTAGGGTTCTGTCTGTCCTTTTTTTTTTCTTTACTATACTTTTTAGTGCTTGTTATCATGGGTGGATTTGTTTTTTGGTTTGGTTGCTCTCCTCTTTCTTTCTTTCTTTTTTTTTTATTACTTTTAAATCTTTTATTTTTAATAATATTTTTTATTTTAATAACTTTATTATATATATATATTTTTCTTTCTTTCTCTTTTTTTTCTCCCTTTTCTTCTGAGCCATGTAGCTGACAGGGTCTTGGAGCTCTGTCCCGGTGTCAGGCCTGAGTCTCTGATATGGGAGAGCCGAGTTCAGGACATTGGTCCACCAGAGACCTCCTGGCTCCACGTAATATCAAATGGTGAAAGCTCTCCCAGAGATTTCCATCTCAACACCAAGACCAAGCTCCACTCAATGACCAGCAAGCTACAGTGCTGGACACCCTATGCCAAACAACTAGCAAGACAGGAATACAACCCCACCCATTAGCAGAGAGGCTTCCTAACATCATAATAAGGTCACAGACACCCAAAAACACACCACTGGACACAGTCCTTCCCACCAGAAAGACAAGATCCAGCCTCATCCACCAAAACACAGGCACCAGTCCCTTCCACCAGGAAGCCTACACAATCCAGTGAACCAACCTTACCTACTGGGGGAAGACACCAAAAACAATGGGAACTACGAACCTGCAGCCTGCGAAAAGGAGACCCCAAACACAGTACGTTAAAAAAATGAGAAGACAGAGAAATACACAGCAGATGAAGGAGCAAGGGAAAAACCCACCAGATGAAACAAATGAAGAGGAAATAGGCAGTCAACCTGCAAAAGAATTCAAAGGAATGATATTAAAGATGATCCAAAATCTTGGAAATAGAATGGAGAAAATACAAGAAACGTTTAAGAGGACCTAGAAGCACTAAAGAGCAAACAAACAATGATGAACAACAAAATAAATGATTTAAAAAATTCTCTAGAAGGAATCAATAGCAGAATAACTGAGGTAGAAGAACGGATAAGTGACCTGGAAGATAAAATAGAGGAAATAACTACCACAGAGCAGAATAAAGAAAAAAGAATGAAAAGAATTGAGGACAGTCTCAAAGACCTCTGGGACAACATTAAATGCACCAACATTCGAAATATAGGGGTCCCAGAAGAAGAGAAAAAGAAAGGGACTGAGAAAATATTTGAAGAGATTATAGTTGAAAACTTCCCCAATATGGGAAAGGAAATAGTCAATCAAGTCCAGGAAGCACAGAGAGTCCCATACAGGATAAATCCAAGGAGAAACATGCCAAGACACATATTAATCAAGCTAGCAAAAATTAAATACACAGAAAAAATATTAAAAGCAGCAAGGCAAAAGCAACAAATAATATATAAGGGGTTCCCCATAAGGTTAACAGCTGATCTTTCAGCAGAAACTCTGCAAGCCAGAAGGGAGTGGCAGGACATATTTAAAGTGATGAAAGGGAAAAAAACCTACAACCAAGATTACTCTACCCAGTAAGGATCTCATTCAGATTTCACGGAGAAATCAAAACCTTTACACACAAGCAAAAGCTAAGAGAATTCAGCACCACAAAACCAGCTTTACAACAAATGCTAAAGGAACTTCTCTAGGCAGGAAACACAAGAGAAGTAAAAGACCTACAATAACAAACCCAAAACATTTAAGAAAATGATAATAGGAACATACATATCAACAACTACCTTAAATGTAAATGGATTAAATGCTCCAATCAAAAAACATAGACTGGCTGAATGGATACAAAAACAAGACCTGTATATATGCTGTCTATAAGAGACCCATTTCAGACCTAGGAACACACACAGACTGAAAGTGAGGGGATGGAAAAAGTTATTCCATGCAAATGGAAATCAAAAGAAAGATGGAGTAGCAATTCTCATATCAGACAAAATAGACTTTAAAATAAAGACTATTACAAGACACAAAGAAGGACACTACATAATGATCAAGGGATCAATCCAAGAAGAAGCTATAACAATTATAAAAGTTTATGCACCCAACATAGGAGCACCTTAATAAATAAGGCAAATGTTAACAGCCATAAAAGGGGAAACTGACAGTAACACAGTCATAGTAGGGGACTTTAACACCCCACTTTCACCAATGGACAGATCATCCAAAATGAAAATAAATAAGGAAACACAAGCTTTAAATGATACATTAACAAGATGGACTTAATTGATATTTATAGGACATTCCATCCAAAAACAACAGAATACACTTTCTTCTCAAGTGCTCATGGAACATGCTCCAGGATAGATCATATCTTGGGTCACAAATCAAGCCTTGGTAAATTTAAGAAAATTGAAATCGTATCAAGTATCTTTTCTGACCACAATGCTATGAGACTAGATATCAATTACAGGAAAATAAACAGTAAAAAATACAAACACATGGAGGTTAAATGATACACTACTAACTAACCAAAAGATCACTGAAGAAATCAAAAAATACCTAGAAACATATGACAATGAAAATATGATGATCCAAAACCTATGGGATGCAGCAAATGCAGGTCTAAATGGGAAGTTTATAGCAATACAATCCGACCTCAAGAAACAAGAAACACCTCAAATAAACAACCTAACCTTACATCTAAAGCAATTAAAGAAGAGCAAAAAACCCCCAAAGTTAGCAGAAGGAAAGAAATCATAAAGATCAGACCAGAAATAAATGAAAAAGAAATGAAGGAAACAATAGCAAAGATCAATAAAACTAAAAGCTGGTTCTTTGAGAAGATAAACAAACTTGATAAACCATTAGTGAGACTCATCAAGAAAAAGAGGGAGAGGACTCAATAAAATTAGAAATGAAAAAAGAGAAGTTACAACAGACACTGCAGAAATACAAAGCATCCAAGAGACTACTACAAGCAACTAACTCTATGCCAATAAAATGGACAACCTGGAAGAAATGGACGAATTCTTAGAAAAGCACAACCTTCTGAGACTGAACCAGGAAGAAATAGAAAATATGAACAGACCAATCAAAAGCACTGAAATTGAAAATGTGATTAAAAATCTTCCAACAAACAAAAGCCCAGGACCAGATGGCTTCACAGGTGAATTCTATCAAACATTTAGAGAAGAGCTAACACTTATCCTTCTCAAACTCTTCCAAAATATAGCAGAAGGAGGAACACTTCCACACTCATTCTAAGAGGTCACCATCACCCTGATACTAAAACCAGAGAAAGATGTCCCTAAAGAAGAAAACTATAGGCCAATATCACTGATGAATATAGATGCAGAAATCCTCAGCAAAATGCTAGCAAACAGAATCCAACAACACATTAAAAGGAGCATACACCATTATCAAGTGGGGTTTATCCCAGGAAAGCAAGGATTCTTCAAGATATGCAAATCAATCAATGTGATACACCATATTAATAAATTGAAGGAGAAAAACCATATGATCATCTCAATTGATGCAGAAAAAGCTTTCAACAAAATTCAACACCCATTTATGATAAAAACCATCCAGATAGTAGGCTTAGAGGGAACTTACTTCAACATAATAAAGGCCATATATGACAAACCCACAGTAAACTTCGTTATCAATGGTGAAAAACTGAAAAGTTTTCCTCTAAGATCAGGAACAAGACAAGGTTGCCCACTCTCACCACTATTCAACATAGCTTTGGAAGTTTTAGCCACAGCGATCAGAGAAGAAAAAGAAATAAAAGCAATTCAAATCTGAAAAGAAGAAGTAAAACTGTCACTGTTGGTAGATGACATGATCCTATACATCGAGTATCCTAAAGATGCTACCAGATAACCACTAGAGCTAATCAATGAATCTGTTAAAGTAGCAGGATACAAAAGTAATGCACAGAAATCTCTTGCATTCCTATACACTAATGACAAAAATCTGAAAGAGAAATTAAGGAAACACTCCCATTTACCACTGAAACAAAAAGGATAAAATACCTAGGAATAAACCTACCTTTGGAGACAAAAGACCTTTATGCAGAAAACTATAAGACACTGATGAGAGAAATTAAGGATGATACCAACAGATGGAGAGATATACCATGTTCTTGGATGGGAAGAATCAACATTGTGAAAATGACTATACTACCCAAACCAATCTACAGATTCAATGCAATCCCTATCAAACTAACAATGGCATTTTTTACAGAACTAGAGCAGAAAATTTCACAATTTGTATAGAAACACAAAAGACCCCGAATAGCCAAAGCAATCTTGAGAAAGAAAAATGGGGCTTGAGGAAACAGGCTCCCTGACTTCAGACTATACTACAAAGCTACAGTAATCAAGACAGTGTGGTACTGGCACAAAAACAGAAATATAGATCAGTGGAACACTATAGAAAGCCCAGAGATAAACCCACGTACATATGGTCACCTTATTTTTGATAAATGAGGCAAGAATATACAATGGAGAAAAGACAGCCTCTTCAGTAAATGGTGCTGGAAAAACTGGACATCTACATGTAAGAGAATGAAATTAGAGCACTCCCGAACACCATACACAAAATAAACTCAAAATGGATTAAAGACCTAAATGTAAGGCCAGGCACTATCAAACTCTTAGAGGAAAACATAGGCAGAACACTCTATGACATAAGTCACAGCAAGATCCTTTTAGACCCACCTCCTAGAAAAAAGGAAATAAAACCAAAAATAAACAAATGGGACCTAATGTAACTTAAAAGCTTTTGCACAGCAAAGGAAACCATAAAAAAAGATGGAAAGGCAGCCCTCAGAATGGGAGAAAATATTTGCAAACGAAGCAACTGACAAAGGATTAATCTCCAACATTTACAAGCAGCTTATGAAGGACAATATCAAAAACACAAACAACCCAATCCAAAAATGGGCAGACGACCTAAACAGACATTTCTCCAAAGAAGATATACAGATTGCCAACAAACACATGGAAGGATGCTCAACATCACTAATCATTTGAGAAATGCAAATCAAAACTACAATGAGGTATCACCTCACATGGGTCAGAATGGCCATCATCAAAGAATCTACAAACAATAAATGCCTGAGAGAGTGTGGAGAAAAGGGAACCCTCCTGCACTGTTGGTGGGAATGTAAATTGATACAGCCACTATGGAGAACAGTATGGAGGTTCCTTAAAAAACTAAAGATAGAATTACCTTATGACCCAGCAATCCCACTACTGGGCATATATCCTGAGAAAACCATAATTCAAAAAGAGTCATGTACCACAATGTTCATTGCAGCTCTATTTACAATAACCAGGACATGGAAACAACCTAAGTGTCCATCGACAGATGAATGGATAAAGAAGATATGGCATATATATACAATGGAATATTACTCAGCTATAAAAAGAAACGAAATTGAGTTGTTTGTAGTGAGGTGGATGGACCTAGAGACTGTCATACAGAGTGAAGTATGTCAGAAAGAGAAAAACAAATACCGTATGCTAACACATATATATGAAATCCAAAAAAAAAAAGGTTCTGAACAACCTTAGGGGTAGGACAGGTTAAAGACGCAGAGGTAGAGAATGGACTTCAGGACACGGGGAGGGGAAAGTGTAAGCTGGGACGAAGTGAGAGAGTGACATGTACATATATACACTACCAAATGTAAAATTGATAGCTAGTCGGAAGCAGCCGCATAGCAGAGGGAGATCAGCTTCGTGCTTTGTGACCACCTAGGAGGGTAGATAGGGAGGGTGGGAGAGAGATAGAAGAGGGAGAAGATATGGGGATATATGTATATATATAACTGATTCACTTTGTTATAAAGCAGAAACTAACACACCATTGTAAAGCAATTATACCAGTAAAGATGTTAAAAAAAAAGGGTCTATCCGTCCACAAGTGGATGATACTTCTGTTGTCTAGAGGTATTTTTCCTCTAACGTTTTCAGAATTACATAACCTAAAAATTCATTTTAAACCAGTAATGTGGTAGCAGTATTGTGACTGCAGAATGTAACTTCATTTATGGACATTTCCTTTGAAGGTTAAGTACAGTTTGTGTGTGTGTGTGTGTGTGTGTGTGTGTGTTTACACAGGATCACCCAAAGTAAGCTCATGTGTATTTTTATCATTACTCATGGGCTTGTAAGGTTTTAAACCCATTCTGTACAAACTGCAATACATCCCACATAGACTCAGAGAAGCTGCGCCCAGGGGTCTGGTGAGCAGTTTTACAGGTGAGCACAGTGGGGCTCAGCGTGGTTTAGTAGCTTGACCACAGTCACATGATCAGAAAGATGGAATGGGCTTCCCCACCCGGGTCTTGCAACATAGCACTGGGCTTACTGCCCTTCCTCATAAAGTTTTCCTCCCCAGGCCAAAGCAATTCCCTATATCCAAGCATTATTTTCAATTTGTCTCTTCCCCTTCACTTCCATATTGAAAGCATCAACTACACCTGTAGACTCCATGGTCACAACATACGTGACAGATCCCTCTAGAAGTGTCCGTCCTCATTACTAGTTGAAGGCATCTTCACATCCTGATGCACTCTTGCAAGTGATTTTTGACTGGGTATCCTGCTTCCTTCTATTCTCTGCTCCTTTAAACCTTTCTCCACAGGCAGACTGAGTATTCTCTGCTCCTTCACACCTATCTCCACAGGCAGCCTGAGTATTCTCTGCTCCTTCACACCTTTCTCCACAGGCAGCCAGGTGATTTTTATAATAGTCTTGAAGCCTTCCAAAAGCTTGTCTTCTCACCTACTATAAAATCCCCATGTGTGGAATATTGCAGACCCTCCATGGGTCAGCCATGCCTGGCTCTCAGACCTCTGTTCTCCACCCTCTCCCTCCCCTTCTTCACTCCTGACAGTGGGGCTTGTTTGTGCTCTTCAAGCAAGTTGAGATGCTTCCCTCCCTCAGGGTTTTTGTACCAGCTCTTACATCTTTCTGGAATGCTCTCTCTAATTCCATAGAATTTCATATAGTTAGATTAAATTTTTAGATTGGCTCTAGCTTAATATTACCTCTTTCCGACCACCCAATATAAAACGACTTCTCAGACACTTTCTATCACATCACTCTACTGTGATTCTCAACATAGCTATCTATTTTATAAGCTGTCCTTATCACACATACATTCCTTTATTTTAAACGTCTATTTTCTGTTGATCTTCTTCATATCAGCATGTATGGTACTGAGCAAGGCTTTGCTTATCTTATTCACCTCTGCTTTCTCAGTGCCTAGCAATATTTGTGAATGAACACAGGGGTGATGTTAGGTCTAATTTTTCCTGTTTCATGCATCATGCTTTCTCGTTATCAACCAGCTTACTGAAATGACAGGCGTTCACCCCGTGGCGAGGAATGCAGACTCTGAAGGCAGATATACACGGCTCAAATCCAAGCTCGACTAGTCACTAGCAGGGGAACTTTAGACAAGTGAGTTTCTCAGAATCTCAGTGTACTCCTCTGTAAAATAGAGAGAGCTAATAATAGTATCCACCTCATGGAGTTGTTGAGACAAACGTGTAAACATGGCAACAATGATAAAGTACAGAGAACCCTGCCAGCCACATAGTAAACACCTTGTAAGTGTGTCAGCTGTTCTTACTATAGGATGTGTATATATAATCTAGGTCATATAGTTTTGTTATACATAAAAAAGAGGATATTTATATGCTTTTATTACTTATATATATCTACATTATAGATGTAATGTTAGCTATTTTTCTTATTCTATTATTTGATGGAGTAGCAAATAGAAAGTGTTACAAGATTTGTGAAATACCATAAAATAGATGCCAGCCAGCCACTCTTTTCTTAGCTGGCTGTGTTACAAGATTCAGATAGGTTCCTCCTGGTAGCCAGCCTTCCTTCCTTCCTTCCTTCTTTCCTTCCTCCCTCCCTCTTCACCCTCCCTCTGTCTCTCTATTTCAAATAGCTTTTATTTATTTATTGTAAGAACACTCAACATGAGGTCTACCCTCTTAACATTTATTGAAGTGCACAACACAGCACTGTTAACTATAGGCACGATGTTGTACAGCAGATGTCTAGAACTTAAAACTCTATGTAACAGTTTTGATGAAGTAAACATCTCCGGTAGAACATGCAGTTACGACAAACTTCCGGAAGGTAGCAGCAGAGGTCTAAGGTTTGGAAAAAGCTCCAGGGTCCTTGCAGACACCCTGTATGATTTGAAGGGGTGAGAAAAGTTATCCCATGGGTCTGCTTTCGTATCTTAAAATTCCCTTTCATTATTATTGCTGGGAAGGGGTGTGTCATGGTATTTCGGGAAGGTTCTCTAATGCAAATGGTACCTGGGAGGCGGGAGCTTGCTGTTATTCATCAAAACCTCAGGCAAAATGAGAGCACTGGTGCATTAATAGGATGCAAGGAAGTGGAACTGGGGGTGGACGTGAGATAGCGGCGGGTAGCAGGAAGAAAAATGCTTGGGTTTGGGCGCGTCCCAGAACGCCTTGATCTGCAGGGAGGGGCACAGCCAGGAAAAGCCAGAGCTGAACCCTCTCTAAATCACGGGGCCAGAGCAGTTCCCTCTTGGCCGGGTCTAAGGTTTGAACACCTAGAAAAACGTCATTTATAAAGTTTAAATAACATGTAGATTCCACAATGTTTATGTGTACATATCAGATTCTCTGTATTTATTAGAGATCAGAGGAGTAATAAAATGGATAAAAGGAGACCAGGAACATTGTCAAGGGTTCAGATAGTGACTCTTTGCAATTAAATGTGAAGTACTTAGTATGCACCACTAGAGAGCGGTATTACCCCACAAAATGTTTACACCAAAGGGTTCCATCTTGTAAGCTAAGTGGACCGCCTACCATCACGCGTGTTTCCCGTTTGTAGCAGTGATTGGAATTATGCTTATAAGGAGCAATTATTCTTTATTTGCGCTTTTTTCCATAAATGAAAAATACATCCTTTTTTTGGTTGTTGTTGCTAATAGTGGCTGCTTTAGGTATACTTCAGTTGTTGTCTGGGATTATTAGATGGGGGCCTAAATGTTGTATTGTCTGTGACTCTACGCATTTTATGATTCAAAATTATCAGTGAAAAAAAAACAACAACAGCTAAGCAACATGTGAACTGACGTCTAAAACCCTCACGGCCAGAATATATCAACTGCTGCAGAATTGCAAGACAAAATAACATAAAACTGTTCAGTTCATAATTTACTCTTTTTGATTTGCAGTCTATGGCTTTTCCTAATAGCATAAAACAAAATGGTTACAAAATATCGTTCATATGGTTTACACATTTTATGACCATTTGTGTATAAAACAGCCCTCTGTAAGTGCATTTAGTGGTTGAAGAGTTTGCAAAGGTGATTATCAAATAAGATAATGTATGTAAACTATCTAGCCCAAGTCGTACACATAGCAGGGATCATAAAAAATGGAGGCCGCTGCTCCATTTATTAAGAGAAATAATAGATTAGGGAATAGGTACAACAGTCCTTTTCTACGGTGGTACAGGAGCAGCCAAACAGTGAAATATCAGGCTGATGCTTTAGTGGAAACCACTATATCAGGGCAGGAAAAGCAACAAAACATTCTGTCTTCAAGAGACACTGCAGACCACGGTGTTCAGCGATGAACCGTTAACACCTCTTGAGAATAGCAAATCCATATTTTTCTATTTTGCTCGATTTGGATTAAATCTCCAGGGAAAACTTAAAAGAACACTTCTGGGGGCAGTTTTTGCTGGGATCTGCTGAGTGTCTGGTTTCTTGGACGGCTTCAGAGCAATAGAATATTTGGTAGCCATAGTGACATTGCAGCTCCAAGACGCTATTGGACTGTATAGGGCATAACAGGCAAAGATGAGTGGCCTTAATGGCTGGGATCATCCAGTTTTCACCGTCTTCTCTTGTTTTAGACTTCTTCCTCCTCCTAGTAGGTATAGATGGGGTGAATTCCTTAAGTAAGGTCTCTTGTTTGGACCAATTTAGACTCTAGCCATTCTTCAAGCTTTTTCCTCCCTCCCTCCCTCTCTTCCTTCCTTCCTTCCTTCACCTCCCTCTCTCCCTTCCTTTTCTCTTTCTGGGCATCCTAATGCCTTGTTTCTTATTGTATTCTCTTCATTTTAGATCCAAACATTAGAAGCAAATACTTTATTTAACCTATTTCCTGTTATGGAATGAATTGTATCCCCTCTTTCCATATATAGGTTGAAGTCCTCACCCCCAGTAGCTCAGAATGTAACTGTATTTGGAGACAGGTCTTTAAAGAGGTATTTAAGGTTCAATGAGGTGGCCCTAATCTAATGACTGATGTCCTTATAAAAAGACATTAGGACACAGACACACAGAGGGGAGACCCTGTGAAGACACGGAGAAGACGGCCATCTCTAAGCCAAGGAGAGAGGCCTCAGAAAAAAACCAAACCCGCTGACATCTTGATCTTGGACTTCCAGCCTCCAGAACAGTGGGACAATAATTTTCTGTGGTTTAAGTGGCCCAGTCTGTGGTACTTTGTTACAGCCGCCCTAGCAAATGAATACATCCCCTTAGAATATACATAAATAATGGAACACTTCAGGAATTTGTGCCTCATCCCTGCTCAGGAGCCATGCTGATCTTCTCCATATCAGTCTAATTTTAGTATGTGTCCTCCTGAAGATAGTACTCCCTGTAGATTCCTTAACTCCCAAATTTACCAAATTTTTTTTTTTTAAAAACTGGGCTTCGCTGGAGTTAGGGTCTCACCACTGCTGTGGCCACATCCCACCCATTGCTGCCCCCTTAGCAGTTGCATGCGTGTGAGGCGACACCGAATCACAGTATTTCTGAGCAGTTTCAGGGCCCCTCTACTAGGTACAGCACGTTGATTCACTTTCAAATTGAACATCACCACATGTACAAAAGCATCAAGAAACAGAACAAACTTAAAAATGGTGCGTGTGGGTGGGAAGGAATCGGGACCGTGACTAAAGGGAAAATATTGGTCAAAAACTTTCTCTTACTGTTGTGCTGGCAAACTGTTTCTCCCTCAATAGAATGACCACATGTCTATAGAGCTCATTAAAATTCTCCTGTTTGGGTGAAAATACTGAAATAAAATACTGCAGATGGCAGCATGACATTACACATGATGATTTTGGAGAAAAGCCACTCCATCATTGTCCCACTTTCTTTTTTTTTTTTTTTTTTTTCCTAGTGGGTAAGTTACTGGAACCTTTTAAAAAATGATTATTTATGGTGAAAACTTGGATAGGCAATTATGCCTGTTTTTCAAGTTCACTTCCATGGCCTGTACGACAAAGTACCAATCAGCAACATCCCCTTGAAAAGCCTCTAGGCAAATACATTGTTATTCTAGCTACCCACCAGGAGAATCCCAAGTTTAGATTTCAACCTATTTTGAAATTCAATTTCAGAGATGTACCCAACCTTCTTTGAAGTTCCTAAAGATAAGTTTACCAAACGTTAACAAAGAAATAATTGTTCTCAGAACTTATGGCAACAAAGTGATGAGACTGAGAGCTGCCTTTTAGACTGATGCACACATGCTGCTCTGTAAGGGACATACAGACACAGTTCAATTTTCCCCCCATTCATTTTTAACCAGAAAAAATAATTGCTTTGGGAACTCCAATAATGACTGTTTTCAGCAAAATCTCTAAACACCAGGTCAGCAAATTTTTCCTCTTCAGGTTCAGGCAGTAAATATTTTCAGATTTTGGGCCACATGACCTCTATCATAACTCTGCATTATACCCGAAAGCAGCCATGGACAATATGTACACCAACTTGTGTGGCTGTGTTCTAATAAAACTTTATTTATAAAAGCAGGTGGACAGATTTGGCTGTACATAGTTTGCCAACGTCTGGTCTAAACCTGGGCTTGCTAACTCTCTGTGGAAGACTCCCTGTGTTAAGTTTGAACACTTCTAAGGACATTTTGCCCTCCCTCATCTTTTTTTTTTGGTTTCCCACACTTACATGCTGCTACAATTCATATATATTTCAAGCATGACCTTGTGTCATTTTTTTTGAGCTAAAATGTTGAGCTTGAGACACGTTTAATCATAGTGTTGGCTTGGGCTTATTTCAATTTTTCTTATTTCTTCCCATGGGGCCCATCTGGCTTGGGTTCAACCTTAGGAATAAGGGTTTGGATTTGTGTCTGCGCTTGTTTCGAAACTGGCCCAGTAAGTATGAAGGTAATGGAGCAAATGCTCTTCAGGTAACTTGGAGGTAAAGCATGTGTGTAGTAAGCAAACAACCAGCTTAGGGAATTATTTACATTGATAATTATATTAGAGGTCACATAAACATGCATTTATGAACAGTGCCCTATATGTAATAAAATGCATTAAGCAATTTTCAAAAAGGTGATGTGTTTACTAATATGTTTATCAACAGTCAGGTTCCATAAGAGGCTAAATCCAAATACAGTTCACTCAAGGCCAATGTCTAATCTCTGGTTGAAGATGGTCCAGGTGTTGATAATGATGATGAGTTTGTGGAAATCAGCAAACATGATCTCAAGTCTACCTTAAGGCAGACCTGAACCCTGGTTGGCCCCAGACTGTCTTCCCTCTTGAAGGGATTCCCTTGAAGGGAATTGAGCTGCTAGGCTGTTTCCCACCTGCCCAGGCTGGAGCAGACCCCAGAAGAGTAAAGAAAATCATTTCCAGCAACTTCTTCTGTGGAAGGTATATATGGAAGGATGCTTTTGATAGCTTCTGGCCTCACTTTAATTCTAAGGTTATAAGAACGTTATAGAAGTGATGACCTTGAGCATGAAACTGAAGCTAGTTAAGGATATCTCTTCTGTCACATAAAATCCACACATACTACACTTGATATACATTGTATGGATTAATTTATGAATAAACTCCATCATACATATGTGGACTATCATACCCATGGACTGAAAAGTGGGCAGAAATCTGTGGTTGGCCTTCAAATCTTGACCTGGAGTCATTTGAATTCCTGCTTTGTGTCAGCTCTCATAGGAAAGTAGAGACATTCCAGAGGCTTACCTGTACAATAAAGGACTTTGTCTGTTTTTATCTTTCTTGCCAGTTTGGAAATCTTATTGCGTGGGCTGAGCTGCAGAAATAGACAAAACTACATAGAGAAACCTGCTTCATGGAACAGCCTTGGAAAGTGTGGTTACTAAGATATAGATAGGCTTTATGTAAGGGGAATTTCCATTATAAATATACTCAAAGGACCAGAGAAATGAATTCACATGAAAAACATACATTGGGTGCTTGGAAAGTGTACTTTCTACAGATAGGTTGTGTAAAATCATATCAAGGGAATTCTCCAGGGGAAGACTCAAGAATTTGTTCAAGGCGTTGGTATCAAAAATTCTGCTAACTTGTTTTAATTATTGGCTGAAACTTGATGGAAAGAGGAAAAAAATCCTCCAAATGATACAAAGTGGACCTTTTTTCCTCATGCTCCACAGAAGTTTTTTGGAAACATTTTCCATTTCCACCCTTATTTGGCAAGCTTTGAATATGTATATTCAGTGCATACGTAAATGTCTTTCCTAGATTCTGGAACTGTGCTGTCCAATAATGGTAGCCACTAGCCAGGTTACTCTTAAGCACTTAAAATGTGGCCACTGCAACTAAGGAACTGAATTGTTAATTCTATTGAATTCTAGTTACTTTTATGGAATTTCACATGTGTCTGTTGGCCACCTTATTGGGACATCACAGGTATAGAACATTTCCATCATTGCAGAAAGTTCTATTTAGACCGTGCCCAGTTCTAGAGTGTGACAGGTCAATGTTTTGCTCATAGAGTTGTTTTTAATATTGAAGACTTTGTTTTCTACCAACTGACAAAGTTTAAAAAAGAGTGCTGTGGAAAAGACAGCTTAACTCCCATTTTATCCAAACCTTCTTAACGTTTGCTTAAACTACTTTCCCCCCCACTATTCTGAGTAATTCTGTTTGTTCTTGTCTGTAGCATTTTATATTTAGTTCTTTCTAATGTAGTTAAATACAAATATACAAATATCAGGAAACACTTCTTTAATTAGTTGTGCTTGAAATGTCCTCACGAATCCTTCCTGCAATAACTGAGTGACCCATTCCATATTCCCAGCGGGAAAAACAAAAAAGAGAAAGACCTGTTTTCTTCATTCATGCCAAACAGGAAAATGCTGTGGTTTGGCAATAGAAAATTAAGAGAGAGGAAGCTTTTTAGGTCTTCAAAATGGAGTAACAAAACATGCCTGTCAACTTATTTTGCTCTTCTTCCTAATTTCTCAAGAGAGTATCTGTGAATTCCGAATTTAGCTTTTTTTGGGTTCTCACTTTAAGACACATTAGCTTCAGGAAAAAAAGACCTTTACTTATTTTTTAATCATGGTTTACAACCTAGTGTGGGTATATTTCAGGATGTAGCTGGTGTTCGCAAAAAGGTCGTATACCATCAAAATGGTCATTTTCTGATGATGCTATCAAGAAAAACTAATTGAAAGCAAGATGCGTTAAAATTACTAGAGCCCAAGATCCTTGAGGGCACCAGTCCTGTCTGTTTTGTCCCCATGGTAAACCCAGGTGCCCCCAAGTGCTTGTGCTATATGGGGCTTCTATGCCATTTATTTTTTTAATAATTTTTTTTACATCTTTATTGAATTATAATTGCTTTACAATGTTGTATTAGTTTCTGCTGTACAACAAAGTGAATCAGCTATATGTATACCTATACCCCCTCCCTCTTGAGCCATTTAAATGTGAGAGTCAGTTTGTATATTATTACGGGATAAGAAATGCTATTACTGCAGAATGTTGGGGATCAAGGTCATCTTGGAATGATTTTCTTAGGTCCTAGGCCCTCCTGTTTTGGGGATCAGGCGGCAACTTAGGATAAGTAGCCCCAAGGGTAAGGGCCCAGGCTCCTGGCCTCTCCATGTAACTGTTTCCTGTGTCACAGAAAGGTGTCTCAAACGCAGACCCAAGTGTCAGAGATGGACAGATTTAACTGTCCCAACTGGCATTTACACTTTAAAGAGATACTCAACTTACTGTCTATTTTTTTCCTACCAGATTTACTGAGCTGTTATTAACATACAACACTGTATCAGTTTCAGATGTACAGCGTAATGATTTGACTTACATACATCATAAAGTGATGACCACAGGCAGTTCAGTGAACATCTATCATCTCATACAGATACAAAATTAAAGAAATAGAGCAATTTTTTTTCCTTGTGGTGAAAACTCTTAGGATTTACTCTCTTAAGAACTTTCATATATGACATGGAAACCTACTCATCTTTCCTTTTTTTTTTCATAGTTTCAACTTTTATTTTATTTTATTTTTAACATCTTCATTGGAGTATAATTGCTTTACAATGGTGTGTTAGTTTCTGCTGTACAACAAAGTGAATCAGCTATACGCATACATATATCCCCATATCCCCTCCCTCTGCGTCTCCCTCCCACCCTGCTTATCCCACCCCTCTAGGTGGACACAAGGTGATCATCTTTCTGACATGTGAAATAGGAAGACAGTGAGAGGGGAGTCCTCCCTAGGCCCATATCAACGAACAGTTTCCCATTCCTTTCCTATCTTGTCTCATCCTTACATTGTCAGAAAAATACATCAGCAACATTGCATCCTACTAAAAGTTTGCTAACACCTTTTCCACATAATAGCTATCAACATACTTAATAGACTTCAGCTGTCTTTTTGGGCGATCTGGCAATAAACCTAACTAAAAAAAAAAAAGTCAGATTTTTAAAAAGAAATTCTGCTTTATTGCTTAAATGTCGAAATAATACAGACCACCAGCTAAGCGAATAGTTTTTTGAGAACGAAAGTTGAACACACACATAAAGGGAAGGTGACAAAATGGATTAATGCGTAAAAAGGGGCCCAGATCTGCTGGCAAATCATTGCTATTCTGAGCTCTCCACCCTCAACAATGATCTGAAGAAGCTAAAAAACAATCTGTAAACCCTCTAATAATTCTATCTCCAAATAAATAAAAACACAGTGCAATTCCCTTTTCCATGTCTCTCTCCAGCCTGCTCTTGACTGCATTTCTCCCTGAAAATGACTCTTTACTTTGAGCATCCCTCTTAGTCTTCTTGGATGCTGGGTGTACATCACTGGCTAGAGTCCAATCAGCAATGGAAACGTCTGAGCATTTTGGCAGACTGGCTTGAGAAATTATGCATAGCTTGGTAAATTCAGCCATTGAGCTGAGTTCTGAGAGCCGTAAAGTGATGTACATAGAGAAAGACACAATTCTCAACAGCTGTTGAAAGTCCTTAAAACAAATATCTGTTCCCTACGAGCTTTTATTCTAAAGTTGGTGCACATTTCCAAGGTGGCCCAGGAATCACACAGCAGCCCATCTTTTTTTTTCTTAACATTCTCCGAACCAATTAAGCTCTGAAAAACCATTTAAACACAAGTAGGCCAGGATTTCAACACTTCCAAAAATTAAAAAAATAAAAAAGAGGCTGATATTTGAAATCTTGTTTTCCCTGGCCCTGCCCCCAAAGCCTCAAAAACATTTAGTAATAAATAGAGGACTGAGGACAGAAAATCTTTTTTCCCTCCTAAAAAACTTTTTGTATTAGCTTTGTATTAGTTGGGACTCTTGTCTCTTTCTACTTCTGAGTTTATGGGTAGCCTGTTCAAACCATCCTTAACTCCTCAGTTTTGCACATGGAAGGGAGATGAGGATTCTGCGGACTTATTATACAGATAAGATTTAAAACTCCGTGAATCTTGAAATATCAGTAAGGGAAGGGAAATCTATCTGCCAGTTTTGACTTTCTCATCTGGACTGGTTGTGGCTTTTATTTCCTTTGCACCTGCCTCTCTCATTCTTTTCTTTGGGAGCAAACGCAGTCAACAGGATTTCTAGAAAGGATATTAGCGTACTTAGGTTTCTGGTTTGGGAACAACAAGTTCCCCCTCTTGGTGGCCCTTGAAGTGAGGTGTGAAAGCATCCTGGTGTTTTATTGATGAGAGATCAGGAGGCAAAGATAGATTAGGCTTTGTGGAATGGAGTAGCCAGAAAATAAAGGTGGCTGATCTACTTCTAGGGGCAGTGTGGGTCTGACATTTACTGCCTGCCCATCCATATTCTCATGCTTGGAATTAGAAATAGGCTTGCTCTATAGGCCACCTCGTTGCAGCAGGAGCAATTGAGGTGTTGCTGCTGGACTCTGTAAGCAAGACTCATGCATGCTGTCTGGGACAGATTGTAAGAGATGGTCTCAACCCTTCACCCCTCCTTGTGTCTATGCCTCCTTGCAATATGACTTTGCAGTTCTTTCCGTCAAAAGGTAGCAACTATTTCCCCACTGTCTGCATTTGGGCTGACCTGCTTTGGTCTTTAGAATCTGGTAGATGTGCTGAGGAGCCAGTGGAGCCTAGGCCTCTACCATGGGCAGAATTCCAATGTGACCTGCAGCGACCCTCGCCCTTGTGTAATCTCCTTGCCTTAATTGCTTTCAGCACCTGTGAAAATGACGAGCCATCGCTCTTGTGATTGATTATAAGAGGGATTTTGCAGATATAATTAACTTCCTAAATCAGTTGTCCTGAAGAGGGAGATTATCCAGGTGGTCTTTTTTTTTAAAAATGATTTTTATTTATTTATTTATTTATTTAATTTTTGGCTGTATTGGGTTTTCCTTTCTGTTCAAGGGCTTTCTCTAGGTGCGGCAGGCGGGGTCCACTCTTCATCGCGGTGCACGGGCCTCTCTCTATCGCGGCCTCTCTTGTTGAGGAGCACAGGCTCCAGACGCGCAGACTCAGTAATTGTGGCTCATGGGCCTAGCTGCTCCGCGGCATGTGGGATCTTCCCAGACCAGGGCTCGAACCTGTGTTCCTTGCATTGACAGGCAGATTCTCAACCACTGCGCCACCAGGGAAGCCCTATCCAGGTGGTCTTAATCTAATCAAGTAGCCCTTGAAATCTGGGTCTAGAGATCAGAGACAGAGGAAGTCAGAGATCTGAGGCATGAGGAGGATTTGAAGTGCCCTTGCTGGCTGGAGTGAGCCTTGTGGTAAGGAGTGTGGGTAGCCTCTACTTGCTGAGAGTGAACTCTGGCTGATGGCTAGCAAGGACGCAGAGACCCCAGACCTACAACTGCAAGGAACTGAGTTTTGCTGACCCAAACAAGGAGATTGGAAGCAGACATTTTCACCCCCTACCCCACCCCCAGAGTTTCCAGACAAGAACTTAGCCTGGTTAGTTTTCAACCTTGTGATGCCCAGAGCAAACAGTCATGTTGTGCTGAACTTCTGATTTACAGAACCATGAGCTAATAAACAATTGTGTTAAGGTGCTAAGTTCATCGTAATTGTTACATAGCAATAGAAAGATAAGACAGTCTCAAAAGACCTGTGCACTTCTAGTCTCTCCTGGAAACTTGCCAAGGTCATGAGACCATGCCTGGACTAGCCTACCGGAGACTGAGAGGGCCCCTGGAGCAGAGCTCAAGAGCCTCTGCTGACAGCTGGCCAATTTCTAGAAGCAGAGCCATGTAACAAACCCATATTTGACCCCAGGTGTCTGAGGTGGCTCAGCCTATTGTAAAAACATTCAGCTTATGCTAGTCTAGGTCGCTGTCCTGCAGACTCATGTGTGCTGTGGTCTGAACATCTGTGTCCCCACCCAGATTCACATGTTAAGTCCTAACACCCAGTGTGATGGCATTAGGAGGTGGGGTCTTTGGGAGGTGATTAGGGCATGAGGAAGGAGCCCTCAAGAATGGATTAGTGCTCTTATAAAAGGGGATCCAGAGAGATCCCTTGGTCCTTCTGTCATATGATGCAATTTATGAACCAGGAAACAGGTCCTTACCAGATACCAAATCTGCCACCACTGTGATCTTGGGCTTCCCAGCATCTCAAACTATGAGAAATAAGTTTTTGCTGTTTCTAAGCCACCCAGTCTGTGGAATTTTGTTAGAGCAGCCTGAATGGACTAAGACGATGAACTATATAAAGGATTGTTGTTTGGGCCATTCTGTTTCGGGATGGTGTGTTACACAGCAGTGTCTAATTGATACATTGGCTACCTTCATGAGCAGGCACTATACTTTTGATGTCTGCACTTAAAGCTAACATGTATATTATTACATTAGAAAGGATGGAAGCTGCTGTGCTGAAGATATGCAGCTTTTCTCTGCCTGGTGATGAGACCTCATTTCAATGAGCCATTCAGGTGGCATTCTACCTTAGAGCAGATGAAAACGGAGGTATGGTTTGATCAGGATTACTGCACAGGCTATGCCAAAATTTCTCATTGTCTCTCTAATTCATGGTAGATACATGATCAATTTATAAACATTCGTTGTGATCAGGAGCTCAGGGTACATTATTTTAACAACTCAACTTTTTGCAACTGTAAATACGTTCGCAAATTGTAAATATGTGAAAAAAAAGCAAATTGTCTTGCTGAATTTCTGATTATTGTCAAAAACAGACAGGCTACTGCAAAAATGTAAAGCTGTAAAAGAAATGTAAAAGATGAAGATGAAAAGATTTCAATGGTGCACTAATATTGGAGTTTAAAGTTGTATAGACATTTAAAAATAAATGCAGTGTCTCTGTGTGTGAGTCAGAATTGTCCTCAATAAACTCAAGCACACTGTTTTGCAAACTTGGGAGTCTTCTTCAAAAGGACACAAGCCTATTTTGTGTTCCCTAGATGAACAGGTAGGTCTGTGAAACAAAGATATGGGTTGCTCAATTTCATTTTGAGCTCCTGATATGGCTATCTTGGTTTCAGGAATTGCCATTTCTGTAGTATTTCAGTACTAGGAAGACTGCTACAGCATCTAATGCTACTATCTCCATCAAGGAGATATGATCATGGCTCACCCCAACCCCCAAATTAACCAAGAAATGAGAGAACAGACATCTGTGGATGGAGGTTGCTGTAAGACTAGTGTGAAGGAGGAAATAGATCAGCAATAGGGCTGCCATTGCTGAGGGATTGGGTGGGGAGAGTGCTGTGACAGGGGGAGAATAAACAGTGGCTTAGGAACAACAACAAGCAGGTTATTAAAAGGTTGGACAGGAAAAAATGTCTGTGTGTGAGAAAACTGGGGGTGGGGAAGTGGGTAGGGAACTTAATTCAAAACATTAGTGACTCATAGAGAAAGGAGAACAAAATGTAAGGTGATGATAGAGGATATGTGTTCAAGTTCAAGTTCAGTTTCAACGGCAGAGAAGCTGTGATTGCAACACTGATTTCACTCGTTCAGGGACTTGCAGGGGTGCCCCAGGGAAGGCTATCTACTGGATGTTTCATGTGCTTGACAGGATATTCAAATGGAGGCTGTTGTGGAGGCTTAGATGAGAAACAGAGTCAATGTTACCTAAGAGGAATTCTGCTACATCCAGGTAAATGAAGACTGTGGAATTTGTATAAACACTGTTGCTGCCCATTTGTACCATTTGTGTCAGTCAAGGGGGAGGAAATGAGCAGGGGGGCAAATCAACCCCTAGGAAAGCCTCCATCTTGCATAGACCCTATTCTAGAAGAATCTGGGTATTTCCAAGAAGCAACATTTGTTCTTGAGGGAGAGATAGGTTTCTGGGGGATGCCTGGAAGAGGGGGATAATGCCTCGGACTTAGCTAAAGTCTAGGTTTTGCTTGTGCAGATGGAATCTTCCTCTCTGGAGTGTGGAGAATCTCAGAGGCTTTGGGTGTATAGGAAGGTTGTTGACGGTCATCCATTCCACTGGTCTCTCTAGGAAACATTATTCACACAAACTCCTTTATCTTGGCCTGTGGACCCCTGTCTAGTCCCTTTCTGCACCCCAAACCTCATGCCTACAGCCTTCTTTAGTTCTGGGCAAGGGAAGAGCAGCTTATTGAACTCGGTCTCAGAGAAATGCACAGGTATGTCCATGACTCAGAGTCTTCTGCCTCTTGAATCCCCTTCACACGTAGAGCCCCTCCTCGGAGACCCCAGGTGACCTGAGATATCCCTTTACAATAGCAGTCATTGCATTGTTTTTGGTAATACACTTGTTTTCCCCCCACACTGGACTGTGTTCCTGGCACACGAGTTCTCTGTTTTATTTATCTCCTACCCTCATCACACATCACAGTACCTGGCACACAATGAGCACTCAAATATCCATTGAAAAAATGAGACTAAATATGGAATTACACATATGACCATAATTTGGTTAAAATTTTTCTTTTTGTCCATTTCCTTAGGATGTGAAATCTTGCAGACACAAAGGTCTACATGGATTATATTTCTGTGCAGCATGTAAGGCTAGAAATAGCTGTTGTACAGACCTGGTACTTCAAAGGTGACAGGAAGTTAAGTGTCGCCATCTTTGATCTATAGCCTATATCAAAGAACAAAAGGGCAGGGGAGACTGGGTAGCTGATGAAAGCAATGATCTTGTTTCAAGTTCAAAGCAGAGCTTTTGCGAGCTGTTATGTTATCAGGAGTGACACATCCCACCCATGTACTCTGGACAAACCTTTGGATGTCACCACCTTTGTCTGGGTTGCTAGCTACTGGTGAGTCTCAGGCTGGAAGCACCAGCTTCATGGTCCTGAGGTGTTCTGCAGCCTTCCCTGGCAGGAGCTGTTGACACCAGTGACTGCTTGCTTCTAAGTCAGGTGTGTATTTTATTTTCTGGCAGAGCTATTGTTTCATGACTGTCATAAAACTTCAGATTTAGGGGACATTTCAGGACACGGAAAGAACAATCAAGTTTCATTCCTGAAATATTTTCACTGGCAAGTATATCTTCATCAAATAGTTGGTTCCAAGCAGATCCTGAATATGGGGAGGTATAATTATAGTACGGAGTAAGGCACTTTTTCAGGGATTGGGTATTTATAGATTCTGGCTCCATCATGTCCTAGCTACATGACCTTGGGTTACTCAGTCTCTCTAAGATTCAGTTTCTTTATATGTAAAATGGACATCATATATAAACAGGGCATTGTGAGTGTTGGGAGCTGCTTATTCCTTACTCCTGATGTTTCTTGGCATTTGGAATGACCTCCACCTTCCCCTTCCTCCCCTCTCCATGATTAGCCCAAGGCTTATAGCCTCTTTCCACTACTCCTTACTCATTCAGAATTTATTGACCCAATGGGTAGGTGTGAAAGAGCATGTGTAGTATACCCCTTCCTCTATCATTTCTCCTGGGGGCAAGCTTCTTATAGGGAGTGGATGTTTTTTCTGCTGGGATGGTGGAGAGAGCCCTACCGCCCACTCCCAGTGCCGTCTGATGTGTCTGTCTGTGTGGGCTGCTTCTGAGAAGGTTCCCTACGATCTCTGTCTCATGGTACTCATGCCCTTTTTAAATCTCTCCCCCTTGAGTGTGTGCTGAACCCAGTGACGTGCTTCTAACAAACAAAATATGGCAAAAATGATGAGATATCACTTCTGAGATGAGGTTACAAAAAGACTGTGACTTCTGTCTTGCTGGCCCTCTCTTTCTTTCTCTGGTGGAGCCCTTGCTCTGGAGGGAAGCAAGCTTCTATGTTATAAGTAGCCCTGTGGAGAGGATCATAGAGCAAGGGACTAATGTCTCTGGCCAGCAGCCAATAAGGAACTGAGGCCCTCAGTCGAATGGCCTGTGAGGAACTAACTCCTGCCAGAAGCCAGGGAGCCTGGAAGCCAATCTTTTCCCAGGTGAGCCTTTAGATGACCACAGCCCTGGCCAACACCTTGATTGTAGCCTTGTGAGAGACACTGAGTCTGACGACCCAGCTGTGCTGCACCCAGATTCCTGATCCACACAAACTGTGAGATAATAAACGTTTGATGTTTAAAGCTGCTAAGTTTTGGGGTTATTTGTTACACAGCAATCAGTAACTAATACAGCTGGGCAGGTCTGTCTAATTCTTGTGTTCAGTTTTAGGAAGCCCTTTGTCCCTCAGATTTAAGTGTATTCTCCAGCTTAGCCTATATTGGTCATAAACATGATAGTTTGCTCCCCATCTGCATTTTTCTTTTTGCCTTATTTCCTATGTGTTTATTAATTAGAAACCTGGACAAAGGAGAGGTGGGTTATTTAATACCTACCACACCCTCCTGTAAAAACCTCAACATGAAGGCTCTCCAGAGATGTAACTTGTCTTCAAGAACTGCTGTTGGGTTTGCTGCAAGTGAAGTAGGAGGGGTCCAGCTTTGCCTGAGACAGCATATTCCCAATGCTATCAATAAAAATGCATGCACTCTTTCTAGGAATTGCTCCTGGACTTGACAGAGGCTTATGTACTTTGAAGTCCCTTCATTTCCAAACCCAATTCACAAACTTTGCACGGCCTCTGTCTTGGCCTTGTCATTTGCTCCCATCAAAAACATCCCCACTTGAAGCCTAAATCTTAGGAGTAGAAATCTCAAGTTCATGGGAAGCCCGTGTAGGCGGGATGTGGAGGCTTAAGCAGCTGCTTAACTTTGAGGTCACTTAAGGAGAAGGACTGGCTTTTCCCCACCTGATCATTGTGGCCCATGTTACTTTGGGGAGAAGCAGAGGGAGAAACTGAAATTATCATCGAATAAAGAGTTTCCAGAAAGTGTTAACAATGACACAAACATTTGGCATTTGGCTCCCTTGGCTTTTTCTCACTTGTTCTTTTTCAGTTCAGTGAATTTAAATGAGTGCACACTTAATTCCAAGGCTTTGGCCACTCCTGGACATTTTTTAAACATGGTCTAGGACTGGACACTGTGTGAATAGCCTCTCCCTAAGAGTCCCAGCTCTCTGGAAGGCAGGGAGTGGGCACCTTTTGGCCCCCTCTGGAGGAGCAGGGGGAGACATACGTGACCTGGCAGCTTGAGAAGGTTAAAATGTGCTGTTTCAATTTCTTCCCTTGTGTCCTATTTCAGATTCTACTATTTTTTTAAAAGTATTTAAAAACAGAAAAACAGCATTTGGATTTTATAAAATACAACAGATCAATTCCTACTTGTGGTTTCTCCCTGGAGCCTGGCATGAAGAGCAGTCTGAACAGATATTTTTCAAAAATCATTAGGCTCTCTAGAATTCATGCCCATGACATTTGGATTGGATCCATTTTTTAAATCTAATGCTTTTCTACCCCCAGTGGTCTCTGGCCTTTCATCCTGCTCTTTACATCATGAATTTAGGAAAAAACAAGTATTTTCCCACTGAAAATATATGAGTTCTTTCATGTTCATTGATTTCTGGGCAAACAGGACCGCTTGAGTAGGAGAGAGAAGCATAGCTGATAAATTCTCTGCCCTTTAGGGAGGCTCCGTGATTTTTAATAACCCCCAATTTCTGCTCCCCACCTCTCTCAATTTCCTTTGTGCCTACTCGTGATAAACTTACTTTCATATCTGCATTAGATTACCTAGGGTTATCAAAAGTCATAAGTGATAATTATTTAAGAAGGATTTTATTTTATTTTATTTATTTAAAAAATTAAAAAATTTAATACAATTTTTAAAGGTTACTTTCCATTTAGTTATTACAAAATACTGCTATATTCTCCATGTTGTACAATACATCCTTAAGCCTATCTTACACCCAATAGTTTGTACTTCTTACTTCTCACCCTTATATTGCTCACCCACCCCCCACCCCCAACTGGCAACCACTAGTTTGTTCTCTATATATGTGATTCTTTTTTGGTTATATTCACTAGTTTGTTGTATTTTTTAGATTCTACGTATAAGTGATATCATACAGTATTTGTCTTTGTCTGATTTATTTCACTTCACATAATGCCCTCCAAGTCCATCCATGTGACTGCAAATGGGAAAATTTCATTCTTTTTTTATGGTTGAGTAGTATTCCATTTTATCTATCATCTGAGCCCGTGAGCCACAATTACTGAGCCCGTGTGCCACAGCTCTCTCTCTCTCTCTCTATCCATCTATCATCTATCTATCTATCTATTTATCTATCTATCTACCACAGCTTCTTTATCCATTAATATGTTGATGGGCACTTAGGTTGCTTCCATACCTTGGCAGTTGTAAATAACCTGCTGTGAACATTGGGGTGTGTGTATCTTTTTGAGTTAGTGTTTTTGTTTTTTTCAGATATATACCCAGGAGTGGAATTGCTGGGTCATACGGTAGTTCTTTTTTTTTTAAATTTTTTTTTGAGAAACCTCCATACTCTTTTCCACAGTCGCTGCACCAATTTATATTCTCATCAACAGTGTACATGGGTTCCCCAAAAGGATTTTATTTTAGAAGTCATTATATGATTTTAATGTACAGTTAATATGCGATACACCTACATAGTTAATTTGTAAAATACCTGTCATTTCACTAGGAGACTGTATTCGTTTCCTATTGCTACTGAAGCAAATTACCACAAACTTAGTGTTTAAAACAATATACATTTAAAAAAAAATTAATTCATTTTTGGCTGCATTGGGTCTTCGTTGCTGTGCACGGGCTTTCTCTAGTTGCGGAGAGCGGGGGCTACTCTTTATCGTGGTGCGCGGGCTTCTCATTGTGGTGGCTTCTCTTGTTGCAGAGCACGGGCTCTAGAGTGCAGGCTCAGTAGCTGTGGCACACGGGCTCAGTAATTGTGGCTCACGGGCTCTAGAGTGCAGGCTCAGTAGTTGTGACGCACGGGCTTAGTCGCTCCGCGGCATGTAGGATCTTCCCGGACCAGGGCTCGAACCCGTGTCCCCTGCATTGGCAGGCGGATTCTTAACCACTGCGCCACCAGGGAAGCCCAACAGTATACATTTTTAATCTTACAGTTCTGGAGGTCAGAAGTCTGAAACGGGTTTCACTGGGCTAAAATTAAGGTGTCAGCAGGGCTGGCTTCTTCTAAAGACTCTAGGGGGGAATCTGTTTTCTTACCTTTCCCAGTTTCTAGAGGCTGCGTGCATTCCCTGGATTGTGGCTCCGCATCACTCCAGTCTCTGCTTCCTTCATCACACCTCCTTTGACTCTGACCCTTTCACTTTTTGCCTCCTTCTTTCACTTTTAAGGACCCTTTGTGATTACATTGGGTCCACTCAGATAATCCAAGAAAATCTCCTCATCTCAAGGTCCTTGACTTGATCACACTTGCAAAGTCTCTTTTGTCCTGTAAAGTTAACGTATTCATAGGACATCTTTCTGTGAAAAAGGGCCAATATTCTCTTTACCGTAGGAATTTTCAGAATACTTATTTCTGTGCCATGATAGAAAAGCATCCCATACTGTCTCTATCTGTTTGTATCAAGGCCAGGATGAGACGAAAGACTACAGTCTTTATCATTATTATTGTTATTGTTTAGAAAAGATACAAAGTTTATTGCTGTTCTTTTTTGAATTCCCAGGTAAAACTATGGTAGTTCAACACTAACTGAGATCTTTTGCCCTACTATGGAAGGAATCACCCTGAATTCAATAAATAAACCATTCAGTAAAGAAATCATTAGTTTAGGAACCAATTGGCTCAGACTGCCTGAAACTACACATGTATTGTTATAATTAAATCGCTGCATATTGTTTCAGATTATTATATGTATGCATACACATTACACATAAAATAAAGGCACATTTAACATTCACACAAATCTAAACCAATCACTGGAAAATTTACACAAAGGCTAGTCCTGCCAGGCTGTTTTTTTGAATTTATCTACCTGTGGATTTTATTTGATTCCCTGACATAGGGCAAGTGGAATAAAATCCAGACCACTGGTCCAAATTTCATCAGCCGTAATGAATGATACAGGTCATTAAAGATGGCCATTTCATGCGATCCTCTGACCCAGAAATCTCCATTGATTCCTCGCTGCCCCCTTTAACTTTTCCTGTATTGTCTCCACATTGTCTGTTATATGAACATCACCAAAGCTGTTCTTTCCACTTTTCCCTGACATCCTTAGTGATTTCCAGCATCCCTGTCTTTTGTTATCTTATATTGCCCTCTGCTAGAAGACACTCCTCTTTTCTTCTCCATTAATCTTAAATCACCAACAAATCTACCCACAAATCAAATTATTCTGACTTGGTGATTCCTATAGCACCCAGGATGCACCTTATTCACTTGTAATTTTGTGCAAGCTCTTTTTATTTGCGGCAAGGTGCAACTTTGAAATGTTAACTAATGTATTTTTTTCCTTTTCTGGTAACTATTTGCCCCCTCCTTTTGAGGCAGCTGCCAGGGCATTAAAGTTTTATTAACTTGTCCAAAGGGTGAAACAGCCAAACCAAAGAGTTAGTTCTCAGTTTTGAGGTTTCAAAAGCTTGGCCTCTGAATTTCACACGGCAAGGTTCAGAAGGACTTGGGGGTCAGAAAGTCTATTCCAAAGCCAGTGAACTGTAAACTGGTGTGTGTGTGTGTGTGTGTGTGTGTGTGTGTGTGTGTGTGTGTACCCTGGGGGTTCACAGACTTCCATATCTTTAATTCTCTAGGTCCTCTTCTCAAACTGATCTGTCTATAGACACACTTACCATCTGCAGGGTTTCTTGTTTACTTTTCACACTTGTTCTTTTCCCATTTCCCCTCTTATTCACTCCTATTCTTGCTATGATGGAAAAACTCCCGAGAGCCAAAGCAAGGGACCCTGTGAAATACTGATGTTGAGAAAGCAAAGTGCTCTGATGACTGGCAAACACATCCTTTTCAACTCAGATGGCTTCTAATTCTTTACCCTAAACAAAATTGCTCTTAAATTATCATGAGACTTACTCAAGATTATTCCAAATAATCTTTGATGATAGACTACTATGTTATGTTTAGAATGTAACTCCAGAAAAGTTCAAAGAACTGAAGGCTGTTGCTATAACAAAATCTATTCCATTCCCAGCTACTTATTATTTTTTGAAAAGTTCTTTCAGTGCTATTTATTAAGATGAGGAATAACACTAAAGCTGACCTTTGTCTCATTCTAGTAATAAAATAATATTCCTGTATGAAGAGATGAACTAATTAGGAAAAACAAACCAATCCTGTCCATTTTATTGACATGAATTTCTGCTAGCATTTGAATTATTCTGTTTACTTATCAACATTAAAATATATTTGTATTGTTTCGCTTACTTGTGTACTAAATGAGAAGTGTTATGAGAACTCTTCAGAAGAAAAGTTAAAAAAAAGTTTGAACTGTATGGTCACAGGAAATTTTAAAAAATGTCAATTTATATCCTTTTTTTGAGGGAATTATGATAAGCGTATTTACCAAAATTCTTTCAAATACAATGTTATTGTATTAGGATGAAGTTCTATGGGGAAAATGGAATGGAACTAAGACTTCAAGGAACATTATAAAACAAGATACACGTACATTTATATTTTTAAATGGACAATGGTGTGTATCAAATTCCTTTGGAATTTAGATTCCATTGGAAACATTTAAAAGAGTGGAGTAACAGTTTTATTTTGGACTTTCAATATTTACATTTCCCTGAAAGTCACATCTAGCAACCACTTAAACTTTTGACAAAAACCATATAAATAACCTAAAAATGTGTTGTAACTAGTGGGTATAACATCTTGAAATTATTTTAGGGACTAGATGAGCAAAAAGGCTTGAAGACCAGATCATAAGAGTCATTCATAATGATTTAAAAGCAAGCTTTCACATGAGATTAACAACCTATAGGTTGTGGGTAACAGAGAATGTTGATTTGAAGAGTGACAGTGCCTGGACTTGCCTCTGACAGTAGGTGGGAACTGGGGTCAGGAGATGATAGAATTTGCAGTGTCCAACCTGAGAATTGGCAGAATCTAAGTCCTCACTCTATTCTGCAATTCCTGGGTAGCCAGTGATGGGTGGATAAGAGCAGGAGAGTAGAGACGGCTGCGTGGGAGAAACACCTAGGAGTTATGAAGTTGCATTCATATGGTCCTTCCTAGTGTCCCTCTGGGTCTGGAGCCCAGTTGCCCCACAGCACTTACGCATCTCATTAATGCACACTGTTTAGCTCACGTCCCTTCCCTGGCTCACTTTCCACACTGCCTGACTTATGCTTCCTGAGACCACCCCCCAAATAAACTACCTGCACCCAAGCTCTGTTACAGGATCTGCGCCCAAACCAAGATATGTGCCATCAGTTACTTTCTTAAATGGAATAAAATTAATTTCAACTCAACTTAGCATGCATTTATTGGGTGCATGCTAAGTTGTCTCTAGGGATACCCTAGAACTATTAATTAAAATTAATTAATTAATCAGAATGGAATTGTCAGGAGTATCAGCCGATTCTCTGTACTGTGTGTACATAAAGAGATTTGGGAAAAACTGACCTTGAAGAAATTAATCTTAAAAAGAGACGAAACGTGTAGTGAGAAGCTGCTCTGTCAAAAGCCGGAAACCAAATGCAGAGACATAATAAAAGTTGAATATTTAGTGCACTTCTTTTGGAATAACCACAATTTTTCATTAAACATTTTTTCCTTATGAAATTTGCTGCTGCCCCCTCATGGCAAAGAGGAACCATAAAAGAACCCAAGTGTAGTGTCTGGTTTTAGAACAACGGTTAAGCTTTATTTGTAAGGGCAAATGAGAGTCATGTTCTATTATGGAGTTAATAGGAAATAAGCAAGATTTCCCTCTTAACTTCCATTATGGCTCATACGAATGCTAGTAATGCAATTATGTAAATGTCTGGCTGAGGTTTGGAGTGCTGCCTTTATTATTTAGCTGTAAAGTTATAAAATGTCTAATTTACATATTACTTTTTTTTTTTTTTCAGCCGTGGTCTAAAGCCTATAAACAAGGTTTTATTTTTCAGAGAAGTTTTTTTAAAACAGAGGCTTCTGGCAGTGAGAATATATAGTCTTACCCTGCATTTGGCCTTGAGCTTTGAGCAGGGAGATATGTTTATAACTCCAGCTGGAGAAAACCAAAATTAGAGAGAAATAATAAGCATGTTAATAACTTTATAAGTTATTAACGAGTAGAGTCAGAGGGCTTGGAGGGGGGACCTGAGTTTCGAAACTCTCTTGGATAGTTTTTCTACACGTGTGATCTTGAGCAGAAAACATGGAAGCCTCTTGTGACACTTAGAATCATCACTGAGGCATTAGTGTCAGTTGGTTTGCTTTTTGATGCTCGAAATTACTAAGTTCTTCCTTCACAAAAACACTGTAGTGTTTTAATAAGGAACAGACATGGGTCAGGAAAAAAAAAAGACACAGCATGGAAGGCAGTGCTGGCTGCTTATATATCCATAGACTGTCTAAGCTGGAAAGAAGCTTTAGTATCATCTACTGTTTAAAAAAAACACTTTTTGGCTCTTACTAGGCACAGTGCTAGACAGTTACAAAGATGACCTCATTCTATTGTTTTATCTGTCCTATGAAGTGAGCATGATTATCTCCATCTTTTTTTAAAAGTTTATTTTATATTGCGATATAGTTGATTAACAATGTAGTGTTAGTTTCAGGTGTACAGCAAAGTGATTCAGTTATGCATATACGTGTATCTATTCTTTTTCAAATTCTTCTCCCATTTAGGTTATTACAGAATATTGAGCAGAGTTCCCTGTGCTATATAGTAGGTCCTTGTTGATTATCTATTTTAAATATAACAGTGTGTACATGTCAATCCCAAATGCCCAATCTATCCCTCCCCCAACCCTTTGCCCCTAGTAACCATAGTTCCTTCTCTAAGTCTGTGAGTCTGTTTCCATTTTGTAAATAAGTTCATTTATATCATTCTTTTTTTGATTCCACATATAAGCTGTATTATATGATATTTGTCTTTCTCTGACTTACTTCCCTTAGTATGATAATCCCTAGGTCCATCCAAGTTGCTGCAAATGGCATTATTTCATTCTTTTTAATGACTGAGTAATATTCCATTGCATATATGTACCACGTCTTCTTTATTCATTCATCTGTTGATGGACATGTAGGTAGCTTCCATGTCTTGGCTACTGTAAACAGTGCTGCAATGAACATTGGGGTGCATGTATCCTTTTGAGCCATGTTTTTCTCTGGATATATGCCCAGGAGTGGGATTGCTGGATCACATGGTAGCTCTATTTTTAGTTGTTTAAGGAACCTGCATACTGTTCTCCATATTGGCTGTATCAATTTACATTTCCACCAACAGTGCAAGAGGGTTCCCTTTTCTCCACACCCTCTCCAGTATTTATTGTTTGTAGATTTTTTGATGATGGCCATTGTGATTGGTGTGAGGTGATATCTCATTGTAGTTTTGATTTGCATTTCTCTAATAATTAACGATGTTGAACATCTTTTCATGTGCATCTTGGCCATCTGTATGTGTTCTTTGGAGAAATGTCTATTTAGGTCTTCTGGCCATTTTTTGATTGGATTGTTTGTTTTTAAGATATTGAGCCGCATGAGCTGTTTGTGAATTTTGGAGACTAATCCTTTGATTATTTCCATCTTATAGACTCCCAGAGGTAATGTGGCCAAGGTCTTAAACTAGAAATCAAAGAGCAAAGATTTATTGTTTTTTAGTAGCTTTTGCTTAATTTTTGTTAGATAATTTTATTAATTGATATATAACTGTAGGGTGAATTTTTATTTCATTTCATGGTGGTAAGAGCACAACATGAGACCCAGCTTCTTAAGTTTTTAAGTGTATAATACATTATTGTATATCACTATAGGTATAATGTTGTGCAGAAGATCTCTGATTCATCTTGCTTATCTGAAACTTTATGCCCATTGATTAGGAACTTCCCATTTCCCTCTCCTCCTTGCCCCTAACAACCACTATTCCTTCCACTCTTTGATGCTATGAATTTGACTATTTTAGGTATCTCGTATAGATGGAATCATGCAGCATTTGTTTTTCTGTGACTGGCTTCTGTCACTTAATGTCCTCAAGGTTCATCCATTTTTTTGCATTATTGCAGAATGTCCTTTTTTAAGGCTGAATTACTATAGCATGTATTGATATATACCGCATTTTCTTTATCCATTCATCTTTGATGGACACTTGGGTTGTTTCCACATCTTGGCTGTTGTGAATAGTGCTGCAATGAACATAGGAGTGCCAATATTTTTTTTGAGATCCTGATTTCAATTCTTCTGGATAAATACCCACAACTGGGATTGCTGAATTGTATGGTGGTTTTATTTTTCATTGTTGAGGAATCTTCATACTGTTTTCCATAGTGACTGCACCATTTTTTTTGCATTCCCACCAACAGTGCTCAAGTGTTTCAATTTCTCCATATCCTTGTCAACACTTGTTGTCTTTTGTTTTTTTGATAATAGCCATCCTCACTGGTGGGAGGTGACATCTTATTGTGGTTTTGATTTGCATTTCCCTGATGATAGTCATATTGAGCATTTTTCATATACTTGTTGCCCATTTGTATGTCTTCTTTGGAGGAATGTCTATTCAAGTCCTTAACCCCTTTTTTATTCAGGTTATTAGCCTTTTTAAAAAAACTATTGAGTTATTGTTGTCTGATTTTTAACTACTCTATATATGTCTTCTTTTTCTTCTGTGCTCTCTGTTTTGATATGAAATCTTTGGAAACTCTGTGATGTTCCAAGTTCCCCAGGGTTATAAGTGACAGAGAAGGACTTAGAATGTAGTCTTTGACTCCCAGGCAAGTGGCTTGGTGCTGTACCACCTACCACCACCCCAGGCTTCCCTGTATGACAGAGGAGATGGCTGAGATGCAAGTGTGTAGTGACATGTAGACCAATTGTTGCCAGCATTTAAAAATAAAATCTCCAAGACTTGTAGCAGGTTTTGGAGATGCAGATGTCTGGAGTATAAAAGGGAGTTGAGCCTCCTTCACTACCTCTTATGGATGCCTTCCTTCCCAGAAATAACCAGGACAGGAACGATTTTAACGTCCTTTGGCTGATAAATGGAAACTCACCCAAAGACTTTTCAGATGACTTTCAAAAAAACAAACAAGAAATTTTATACAGGTAGCCTTGGTAGTTTTGTTTTACAAATGCCCATTCTATTCATTTAGTAATTTTCTGTCTTTTCCATCAGACTCTTATTCCTGTTGACTTAGCTTTACATTTACCTAGAAAAGCTTAGTTCATCTAAAATTGTGGAACCTCACAGTACACTACTTTTTAAAAGTTTTTGTTAAATATTATCCTTAAACTTCACTTCTTTAAAAATTTTATTTAGTATTCTCTTTTATTATTATTATTATTTGCTCTTCTTTTTTTGCTGTTTCTTCTTACTTTTTCTTGAGTCTTTTACTTTATTATTATTGTTTAAAAATTTTTATTGGCGTATAGTTGATTTACAGTGTTGTGTTAGTTTCAGGTGTACAGCAAAGTGAGTCAGTTATACATACACATATATCCACTCTTTTTTAGATTCTTTTCCCATATAGGCCATTACAGAGTACTGAGTAGAGTTCCCTCTGTTATACAGTAGGTTCCTATTAGTTATCTATTTTATAAATAGTAGTGTGTATATGTCAATCCAAATCTCCCAATTTATCCCTCCACCCCTCACCCGCTGGTAACCATAAGTTTGTTTTCTACATCTGTGACTCTATTTCTGTTTTGTAAATAAGTTCATTTGTACCTTTTTTTTTTTAGATTCCACATATAAGCGATATCATATGATATTTGTCTTTGTCTGACTTACTTCACTCAGTATGACAATCTCTAGGTCCATCCATGTCGCTGCAAATGGCATTATTTCATTCTTTCTTATGGCTGAGTATTATTCTATTGTATATATGTACCACATCTTTATCCATTCCCCTGTTGATGGACATTTATGTTGCTTCCATGTCCTGGCTATTGCAAATAGTGCTGCAATGAACATTGGGGTGCATGTATATATATATATATATATATTTTTTAAAGGAATTCCTTTATTTTTATTATTTATTTATTTATTTATTTATTTTTGGCTGTGTTGGGTCTTCGTTTCTGTGCAAGGGCTTTCTCTAGTTGCGGCAAGCGGGGGCCACTCTTCATCGCGGTGCATGGGCCTCTCACTATCGCGGCCTCTCTTGTTGCGGAGCACAAGCTCCAGATGCGCAGGCTCAGTAGTTGTGGCTCACGGGCCCAGTTGCTCCTTGGCATGTGGGATCTTCCTAGACCAGGGCTCGAACCTGTGTCCCCTGCATTAGCAGGCAGATTCTCAACCACTGCGCCACCAGGGAAGCCCGCATGTATATTTTTGAATGATGTTTTTCTCTGGGTATATGCTCAGGAGTGGGATTGCTGGGTCATATGGTAGTTCTATATTTAGTTTCTTAAGGAACCTCCATACTGTTCTCCATACTGGCTGTACCAATTTACATTCCTACCAACAGTGTAGGAGGGTTCCCTTTCCTTCACACCCTCTCCAGCATTTATTGTTTGTAGATTTTTTTGATGATGGCCATTCTGACCAGTATGAGGTGATACCTCCTTGTAGTTTTGGTTTGCATTTCTCTAATAATTAGTGATGTTGAGCATCTTTTCATGTGCTTTTTGGCCATCTTTATGTCTTCTTTGCAGAAATGTCTATTTAGGTCTTCTGCCCATTTTTTGATTGGGTTGTTTGTTTTTTGATATTGAGCTGCATGAGCTGTTTGTATATTTTGGAGATGAATCCCTTGTTGGTTGCTTCATCTGCAAATATTTTCTCCTATTCTGAGGGTTGTCTTTTTGTTTTGTTTATCGTTTCCTATGCTGTGCAAAAGCTTTTAAGCGTTTCTTCTTACTTTTGACCTCTGCTTCTACACTAGTTCTAGACTGAAGATGAACCGATACCCTAAAACTCATGATGATTCAGCATTTTCCCCTTGCAAAATCTTAACTTTTGGAAGTTAATGACTTTCTTTTCGTCTGTTTATATCTTCAGAGAATGCCACTGAAGGCATAAACCATATTTTCTTTCTACCAATAAGTCATTTTTATTTCAAGGGTTTGATGACCGTATCAAATAGACATTTATTTGTGTGTGTGTGTGTGTGTGTGTGTGTGAATGTAATGGTTAAGAATGTGATTGCTGATTACCTGAGTCAAATCTGGCTCAAATCTGGTGCTACCTAGGGCAAGTCACCCAATCTTTCTTTGCCACAATCTTGTAACCTGAAAAAGGAGGAAAGACAGTAGTATATGTTTCAGAGAGTTCCTGTGAAGATAATTAAGTTGTACTTGGGACAGTGTTTGGCTCAGAATAAGTAGGAGATAAGTGTTAACTACTATGTAGTAGTATAAATTCTCACAACACGGCTATTGGTTCTAGATCAGCACTGTGTGATGCAAGCATAATGTGGGTCATATATGCAATTGATTGATTGATTGATTGACTGATTGCTGGGCAGGGCCACAGGCCCATAATTCAGGCTTTATTTGCATAACTGAATCTCTGCATCTTCTACCTTTTGGTAAGTGAGCTATTATTTTTGACAGAGGGATCTTCAATAGGAGTCTTGGATAAGACTGATCATTTTTTAACCATCAGGCAGTCCAAGGAACTATTTTAAAAGGGATAATTGAATATCTTCATGTATACATTATTAAGACACCTAAATTTTTGGTGTTTACAGTATATAACCTTACTGCTACTTTTTAGTCTTTTTTTTCATTTTGCACAACCATGATATTAGGTATTAAGTGACATAATTCTTTCTCTACTAATGAACTTGTTTATCCATTTTGCAGACTCTAAATTGAGATCTTGTGAAAAGGAAATAGATAATGTGGGAACACAGAGAAAAATATATTGAAAATCAATGGAAGTATTGTTAACTACAGTATCATAAAATGTAAAGAGGTTCTAGTAGCCACATTTTAAAAAGGTAAAACATAAACTGGTGAAATTTATTTTAATAGTACATTTTATTTAACCCACCATATAAAAATGTTCCAATATGTAGTCAATATAAAAATTATCACAAGATATTTTACTTTTTACAAAAATTCAACTGTGTCTTTGAAATCAGGACATATGTTACATTTCCAGTACCTCTTCATTTGGACCAGACAGTCTTGTGCTCAGTGACCACATTTGGCTGGTGGATCCTGCACTGGGCAGTGCAGGTCTAGATTGCCAAACACTAAGATGGAAATTCTGATACAATGCCTCATTTGCCATGGATATTTTATGTAGCATAGTGGCCAGACTAGTAATACTATTAATCTAGGAATAGGGTTGGACTCAAGAAGTGTTGAGAAGAACTCAAAGTTTGTCTCCAGAGTTCCAGCTCCCAAGTTCAGGGCCTTCCTCCCATCTGGCACAACACTCCCTCCCCCAGGCAGGATCTCATGGGGGAGCCCACCCAAACCTACACTCCAGGGCTTTAGGTTTTGACATTACTGTCCATTCTGTGTCCTAATCCCCAAGGACTTGAATGTGATGAAGTTATAGTTGATTCTTGTTATTTATGGTAGTTATATTTTATAAAGTCTCTGCAAACACTGGATTAGCAAATACTAAAGTGTTGCTCCTGGGGAGGTACAGGGTTAAGTTCTTGGGCCTCTGGTCACCATATTTTCATCAACCATCCAACGTATAACCTTTTTAAATGTATTTCTGTTTAAATATACCTTATTTACCATATACTGTTGATTCTTGAACATTGAACTCATGGCCAACAGCACTATAACTCATGCTTAAATGAAATTTATTCAATACACATACTACACAGTACTTTGGCACTAAGTTTGGGGAACCATTCTATATGTTTATTGATTGACTGATTTCAGTTTTATTGAGATATAATTGACCTACAGCACTGTATAAAATTTAAGGTATACAGCATAATAATTTGACTTACATATATCATGAAATGATGACCACAGTAAATTTAGTGAACATCCACCATCTCATATAGATACAAATTAAAGAAATAGAAAAAAATTTTTTTCCTTGTGATGAGAGTTCTTAGGATTTATTCTTTTGACTTTCATATATAACATATGGCAGTATTAATTATATTTATCATGTAGTACATTACATCCCTAGTACTTATTTATCTTATAACTGGAAGTTTGTACCTTTTGACCAACTTCATCCAATATTCCTAACCCCCCAACCCCCCTTCCCTGCCTCTGGTAACTATAAATCTGTTCTCTTTTTCTATGAGTTGTTTGTTTGTTATTTGAATTATAATTGACTTACAACATTATGTTAGTTCCTCATGCACAACATAGTGATTTGAAGTATCTACACATTTCAAAATGATCACCATGGTAAGTCTAGTTACCATACAAAGATATTACATTATTATTGACTATATTCCTTATGCTGTACATTTCATTTTAAACAGTGAAATCACCAACCAAAAGCACAAAAATACGAAAAACATGGCAGTAACTAGACTGCTAAAGGACACTTGTTTTATAGTATGAGAGCTTAAACAAGAAGGCAGAGAATTGTCTTGATTGACCTCAGTTGGAAATGTATATGTGGGGAAAGTCAAACTTTTTGCCTCTCTGTGCATATCCATGAATGGACACAAAAGTTCCACGAATATTGATTTTGATGTTACAAATAAATTTTAGTGCATAGGCAAATTTGGGAATAATTGAGATTGGCTGTATTCCTTTTTTGACAGCATCTACATTTTCAGAGATGCTTCTAGTGGATGTAGGTGGGCAGTTGGGAAGCTATGGTGTTCCTTCAAACTTCATTACATGGATGATGGCTCATACATGGTGAACTGCCCACTCCCAGGTAGTGGAGCAGCTGCTAAGTGAGAGTACCCTGGGGCTTGATTGGGCAGAGTCAGCTACAAGCAAATAGAGCCAGAGAATGAGCAGAGCTGCACCTTGGGAAAAGGTAAAAGCACAGGAGCCCCAAATCTAGTGATCTTCAAGTGCAAAGCAAGGGCAGGGGTGGGAGATAAAGTCAACTGATGAGGAGGCCATAAGAGATAGTGAGATGAAAAGGTCAGGATGCTTGGGTGAGTAGGGATGGGGTGTCTAGAGTTGCCTTTTTTGGGGAACCAGCTATGTGGGGCATAAGTAAATTTCTCTGGGATAAAGACACAGGGCTTTGAGTGAGCACAGCACCCTGGCTCACACCTAAGCTTACTGTACATAGTCAGTGACAGATTATGCAAGAAGTGTTGGTATTTCCATCTACTCTTTTGTCTCATCATTAATCAAGTTGACCTGATTTTCTTAATTTGCTGGGCCCTCACCCTTTGTAGCGTCAAACCACCTTTTGTTTGAAACAAACAAAGTATATGTATATATTGTAAGTGATTCTAATTTCATCAAGAAAACAGCAGCACATTTAAAATATATAGTGATTCTGTTATTATACACGTTTATCCATTACACGGAACTCTCTTTTGGGTAAGTCTTCTCAAATAGTTTATTTTCTTTTTTTAAAATAAAGATTGTGTTTAGCCTCTTGTGTATCACTCAGTCCCATGTCACAGTAGACATTCTTTAACCATGTTTGTTCTTTCAACTAGGAATATTATCTGGTTTCATTGTTTCCAAACTGGAACTGATTTTTCCTAGTCTTTATTCTACATAAAATTCAGCCTGATCACATCACCTCTTCCTGCCCTTATTCCAAAACACTCTCCACACCTTACCTGTCCAGGAAAATATATTTTGAACAAAATTGACAAGGCTTAGGGGGTGTATTTTCCTACTTTATTGCAGCTTTGTAAAAATTAGGAGATCACATAAGCAAAGAATAGGAAAAATATATCTGGAATGATATAATATGGTACAGTGGGAAGCCAAATAACCAAGTTGGAAAAGGATGCTAGGAAATTAATCAATAAACTAGAATCTGGATAAGATAAAGCTTAGGAAACTTATCCATCAAGTAGAAACATTTTTGTTGAAGAGGTGTCAGGACAATGATATAACGGAAAATTTCGAGAAATAGAAAAACGATCCAATAACTCAATACTAACACAACTCCATAAATGTTACCTACTATTCTTTTTTTTTAATTGAAGTATAGTTGATTTACAATGTTGTGTTAGTTTCAGGTATACAGCAAAGTGATTCAGTTATTCTTTTTCAGATTCTTTTCCCTTATAGGTTATTACAAAATATTGAGTATAGTTCCATGTGGTATATAGTAGATCCTTGTTGGTTATCTATTGGTAGTAGTAGTAGTTGGTAGTAGTATCTGTTAATCCCAAACTTCTAATTTATCCCTCCCACCCCCTTTCCCCTTTGGTAACCATAAGTTTGTTTTCTATGTCTGTGGGCCTATTCCTATTTTGTATATAAGTTCATTTGTATCATTTTTTTTTAGATTCCACATAGAAGTGATATCATATTATAGTTAACTACTATTCTTCCTTGCAGTATAGGGTGGTGGCTAGGAGTGTAGCTCAAGTCAGACAGACTTGAGAATAAATTTCAGGTCCATCATTACTGACTGAAAAAGTTATTTAAGAGTCTCAGCTTTAGTTTTCTTAGCTGTATATGGGCATAAATAGATAAAGTATCTAAAATGATTAATGAGATACCTGGGGCAAATTAACTTATTCAAATAATTTTTTAAACACATATTTCTTAAGCCTGTGCTATGTACCATCTTCATAGACCTTATGGTCAAGAGAGGGAGGCAGACAATCAAATAAGCACACAGGTAGGTAATGGCAGATGGAAAAGGAAAAATACAGAATGTTAGGAGAGCAACAGACAGAGAGATCTGGCCTGATCTGCGGGGCCAGGGAAGGTTTTCTGAGAAAGTGATGCTGGGCTGAGAAGTAGAGGACAACTGGGGGTTAAATAAGGAAAGAAGGAAGGGCACATGGGATGTATATATTAACAATAATTTAAAGTTTATTCCAGATCTAATTCAGGTTAATCTGATTTTAATGTAGCATCACATGGCAACATTCTGAGTTCATTCCTGAGATCACTGTTGTACTTATCTCTGTTTTATAGATCTGTGTAATCTCTGGCCTTGGGGGTAATCTGGGTTTGGATCACAAAACAGTGAAGAAATGAATATATAGATCCTTTTTTGACCTACCTCCTAGAGAAATGGAAATAAAAACAAAAATTAACAAATGGGACCTAATGAAACTTAAAAGTTTTTGCACAGCATAGGAAACCATAAACAAGACGAAAAGACAACCCTCAGAATGGGAGAAAATATTTGCAAAAGAAGCAACTGACAAAGGATTAATCTCTAAAATATACAAACAGCTCATGCAGCTCAATATCAAAAAACAAACAACCCAATCCAAAAATGGGCAGAAGACCTAAACAGACATTTCTCCAAAGAAGATACACAGATTGCCAACAAACACATGAAAGGATGCTCAACATCACTAATCATTAGAGAAATGCAAATCAAAACTACAATGAGGTGTCACCTCACACCAGTCAGAATGGCCATCATCAAAAAATCTACAAACAATAAATGCTGGAGAGGGTGTGCTGAAAAGGGAACTCTCTTGCACTGTTGGTAGGAATGTAAATTGATACAACTACTATGGAGAACAGTATGGAGGTTCCTTAAAAAACTAAAAAGAAAACTACCATATGACCCAGCAATCCCACTCCTGGGCATATACCCTGAGAAAACCATAATTCAAAAAGAGTCATGTACCAAAATGTTCATTGCAGCTCTATTTACAATAGCCAGGACATGGAAGCAACCTAAGTGTCCATCGACAGATGAATGGATAAAGAAGATGTAGCACATATATACAATGGAATATTACTCAGCCATAAAAAGAAACAAAATTGAGTTATTTGTAGTGAGGGGGATGGACCTAGAGTCTGTCATACAGAGTGAAGTAAGTCAGAAAGAGAAAAACAAATACCGTATGCTAACACATATATATGGAATCTAAAAAAAAAAAGCAAAAAAACGGTTCTGATGAACCTAGGGGCAGGACAGGAATAAAGATGCAGATGTAGAGAATGGACTTGAGGATATGGGGAGGGGGAAAGGTAAGTTGGGACGAAGTGAGAGAGTGGCATGGACATATATACACTACCAAATGTAAAATAGATAGCTAGTGGGAAGCAGCCGCATAGCACAGGGAGTTCAGCTCGGTGCTTTGTGACCACCTGGAAGGGTGGGATAAGGAGAGTGGGAGGGAGATGCAAGAGGGAGGGGATATGGGGATATATGTATACATATAGCTGATTCACTTTGTTATACAGCAGAAAGTAACACAACAATGTAAACAATTATACTCCAATAAAGATGTTTAAAAAAAAAGAACTTTAGAAATAGCTAAAGCAGGAGATCACTGTGATTTTAAACTAGCAAGGCAACTGCTGCCATTAATTTTAATATTTGGATGATACATTCTTATTGTAAATGCAACCTTAGGTGGTTTGAAGGGGTAGTCTGCAGGAAATGAGCTGTCAACAAGAATACACCACCTTGATATAGGCCATGATTAGGTCCCATAGTGGCTTGACAATGACACATAAGATCCTCAGCTGGGTCAGCTGTACAGGCAAAGCCCTCGAGGTATTGGGGGATCAAGTGTTTTTCTGGGGAATTGAAAGTTGGCCAGTGTGGCTAGATGGCATTGAAAGAGATGAGCCTGAATAGGTGGGCAGAGGCCACATCAAGCTGGACCTTTATCTTCAGGGCAGTGGGGAACCAATGAAGGACTATAAGCTGGGAAGGGAGACATGATGGGCTGTGAGAATAGAGTGAAAGAGGGGCAAGGGTGAATGTTTGCTCTTTCTGTCCTTACAGTGAAAGCTGATTGATGGTGGCTGAACCGAATGGTGACATGTACAATTGAGAAAAATGGAGAGATCTGGGAAGTGAAATTGACAGGACTTTGATGGGCTTGGTGTGGCCACTGAGGAAGAGGGATATGTTAAGGACGAGTTCTTGTCTTCTGACTGGAAACTGCATATGTGGTGGTGCCATTCGTTGCAGTGGGCAATACCAGAAAAGTACCAGCTTTATAGAGTAACGTGCTTATTTACACACAGACATGTTTCACAAATCTGAAACCATAATGTACATTTTGCCTAACAACTTACTTTTATTCATGAAAGAGCATCAAGATTCATACGCATGTATCTATGCAAACACACATACACAAAAATATTAGCTTTGCCACAATTGGTCTATACTAGCCCAAACCTTCACTTAGCTGTATTATAAACTTAAGAAATGTGAAAATTTTACACTGTTTCTATCACTTCTGAAAATCTGTCTTGTATGTTTTGCTCTTAGGTTTCTAAAGAACTGCAATGTATTAATCCCCTGGTGAAACAGTTATTTTTCTCCCCAGACAGTGAAATTTATGTTTTGAAGATTTAGTATCATATTCAAGATTCTGAACCACTTTCCTGCCTCATGTTCATTATTTTCCTTCTCACCCTGGGTGTATTGTATTTTTTTATTTGTTTGTTTTTATTCTGTCGGTCCTTCTGCCTCGAATGTCCTCTAAACACTTCTGCCCCAGCTGAACTCGTATTCATCCTTCAAGGCCTCTTTGAAACATTACCTTCCCTCTGAAGCTTTTCTGGATCCCTGTCATATTGTTTCTAACCTGCCTCGTTCTGGTGTGAGTTTATCTCATAGACAGACTTGCATTAAAGTGAAGTTGTTCCTATCAGTCTTCTCCTTTAGGTCAATAGTTTCTAACACTTTTTTGATGATACTTTCTGATTTAAGTTGGGCTCTCCTAGAAGCGGATCCTGAGATGAGGAGTGCAAGTCATCTCTTTCGGGAGGGAATGGAGTGGGGAATGGAGACAGGGAAGGGAAGAAAGCTGGTATGAGGTGTGTTACTGAACAGGTAACCCCTGCAGGCATCCAGGGCTCCTTCCCTCTGGGACTTCCGAGAAGCTGTGTAGAGAAGGGGTCCCCAACCCCCGGGCTGTGGACCGGTACCTATCCATGGCCTGTTAGGAACCGGGCCTCACAGCAGGAGGTGAGCCGCTCCCCATCACCCACATTACTGCCTGAAACATCCCCCCCGCCCCCCTTCTCCCACACCGATTAGTAGAAAAATTGTCTTCCACGAAACTGGTCCCTGGTGCCAAAAAGTTGGGGACTGCTGGTGCAGAACAGGTCTCAGGGCTATTGCACCTGAAGGCAAGGATGCTGGAGAGATTTTCCTCTAATGTCAGTTAGTCAGTGGTTGGTTGAAGACTGCTCCAAGGGATCTTGACTCCCCAGTGTTTCTGCTCTGACCTGTTCTGCTTCTGGGCCAAATACACTCCAGCAGCCAGAGGACCCCTCATACAGAAGTTGCAGATATTTGCAGTTGGTGAATAGGGAAAAGTGAGTGCTGAAGGCACTGATGATATCTGCAATGCCCTCTGTATATACATGGAATATTTTCTTACTTCTAAGTCATATGCAACAGTGAAAGCTTCTCCCTTCTCCTCTGAAACAATTAAGAGGACATGTATCCAAGAAGGAAAAGAGGCTATTACAGAGGGAAGAGTGGTAAGGACCTGTTTTTTCTTCTTTTTTTAAATTAAATGTACCTAGAGTTTTTAGCTGATATATTTGAATATGAACATATTAAAAATTAGGGTCTAGAGTTTATAGTGGCTGTAGAAGAAAAGTGAAAAATAACAAGACTCTGGAGTCTGAGTGTTTTTAGTGTGAAAGTGTCACCAGCACAAGGAAGGAGTTATAAAATCTTATCATGAAATACGGGAAGCATTAACCACATAGTTTAAAAAAGGTTAAAAAAGGAGAATTTTCTCATGAACAATGTAACATAAAGCCTGTTTAATGAAGAACTTGGAATTTGGATATGGCTTTGGTTTAGGAATGTGTTATCTGAAGTCTTAAAAAATAGCAAATGTATTTTATGTGAAGCATACACATGGAAACAAGCTTATTTAATTTTTTCCCAGCAGAAAAAAGAGAAAACTGGTTCTTTTCATTCCATTTTCCATATGTTTGTAGCACTCACTATCCTCTGATTCTTTTCCATTGTGTTCTCTCTTCACTCCTACTCTTATTCCTCCTCCCTGGTACTGACTGCTTTTTAAGGTGATGTGATTTCTGCATTTGTAGAGTATATTAATTTTTCAGGAAACGAATCAGTATGGAATTGCACAGTGTCCAAATTATCGGGGTGGTCAAAAAGTTCGTTCAGGTTTTTCATAAGATGTTATGGAAAAACCTGAATGAAATTTTTGGCCAAACCAATATAAAGTATTTAGGTGATTTGTCGTCCATACACATATGGAGGAAACATATATAGATTCTCTTATTTGTTTGCATGGTTCCTATCACAAATAACATTTCAAAAGCAAAGGGAGGTGAAAGTCTTGGTGGACTTGTGTTACCTTATATTACTTTCAAGAACAAAATCAGACCACTCATTGGCTGGTTTTTCTGTTTCCAAATCATATTCCCAGCAGAATGCCAATCCAGACCAGCAGTTTAATTCATTATTATGCAAAGTCCAAGAGAGTGAAATTTTAACCTCTGTTTCTAACCACTTCGTGTTTGTTTTATCTATAATTAACTTAGTGAAAGGCATCTGATGACAGATTCTTCCTTGTGCTCCAGTTACCTAACTTATGAGGCTCTCCAAAGAGTTTAATGTAACCACTTTATACTGAAAAGTGTCATGTGGTAGAGCAGGAATATTAACCAAGAATTCTAGGTGTTTTAACAAGGAATCCCAAAGGGCATTATTGGATGAGCCCACAGGGAGAATGCTTGTAAAATGTGGTTGGTTATGTCTGGGGCATATTGTGGTCAAAAGAACACAGTACCGAAACCAAAATTAGTTCCAAAGTAACTTCAATCCCTTACATCTCTGGAAATCAATGCTTTTTAAAATTCCTTTTCCCACCCTTCTTCCATCCATGATGCAACGGCCTTTATTTTTCAGATGTCGTTCACCTGGGAAAACTCCTCCCCTAGCCCCAGACACTCCAATTTCCCATGCTCTTCTCCCATGCCACTCACCTGATTCTGTCTAAAAAAAGCCCTAAGGAATCAGTTTAGCAAAAGTGAGAGCTCCTTAGAGGGCTGAAAAGAGGAAGACAGACTACGTAAAGCTAGAACCCTTTTTATAGGGCAGTCAGAATTGCTCACAATATTCCAGGTGTATGAGCCAGTTTTGTATGAGGAACGACAGATTTCTATGATTTACTTTTAGCATCCCCCCCTTTTTAAAAAATTTTGGCCATTTTTTTTCCCACTGTGTAGCGCGGCATGCGGAATCTTAGTTCCCCGACCGGGGATTAAACCCGCGCCCCCCTGCACTGGAAGCACGGATTCTTAACCACTGGACCACCAGGGAAGTCCCAGCATCCTTTTTTGATAATTCCAGAATTATTTTTGTTGTTATAGCTTCTGAAAGGACTAATATCTTTATTTTTTTACGGGTTATATCAAGTTTGTTCTGTAACTCTTCTTTGTTTTGTAAATTTTCCTTTACAGATTTATTGAGATATAACTGATATACAAAAACTGCACATCTTTAATGTATACAATTTGATGAGTCGGACATATGCATATACCCATTAGATCATCACCAAAATCAAGGTAACAAGCATACCCATCACCTCCAAAAGTTTCTTTGTGTCCATATGCTTTATCTTGGGAGGGTAATATAGGAAGAAATCTTTATTTACATGGAGTGATTCTCCTTCACCCTGTCCTGACTTATTCTGACTTAAGGAAGAGTCACAAAATGAAAGCTTGAGTTTGCTTATCAAACCAATGCAGCTAGCAGACTATAGAAGTGGGATTTAAAGGGTGGTCTGGGAACTCCAGGGGTTCCCAAGAGAAATTCAGAGGGTCTGGGAGGTCAAAACTATTTTCATAATAATACTAAGACATTATTTACCTTTTTTTGGTTTACATTCTCTCATGAGTGCACAGAGTATGCAAAGTTCATTGCAACTAACCTTTGAAAAATACACTTGCTGAGTTTTGGTATAGTATCAAAGAAGAATATCCACAATTATCTGAAAAGGTTACTAAAATATTCCTCCCATTTCCAATTACATCTCTGTGTGAGGCTGAATTTTCTTTGCATATTTTAACCAAAACAACAGATTGCAGCAAATTGAATGCAGCAGCAGATATGAATATAGTTGCTTTCTGTTAAGCCATGCATTAAAGAGATTTGCAAAAATGTAAAAGTATGTTACTCTTCTCAATATATTTTTTTGAAAACTATAGTTATTTTTCATAAATATATCATGTATGTTAACTTTTAATGGGTTTATTATTATTTTTAAATGAATAAATATATATTAAAAAATTCTCAACTTAAATTTCTAATATAAGAAATATCAATTAACATAACCCATATAAACAAAAACCCCTTGAGATCCTCAGTGATTTTTGAGAGTGTAAAGGGATGCTGAGGCCAAAAAGTTTGAGAAGTGTTGGACTTTGGAGAATCCAGATATCATTCTACATTCTTTGTGCACATGATTAATTACTTCTTCCAAGGGTTGTGTTATATTTCCTTCCCTCACTGGGGTATTTATATTTATTTTAGAGCATAGAGTAATTTCCTACAGGCTTAGAGTTCCAAGGTAGAATAGGGTACATATAACAGCAAGAAAATACAGTAGTAATAGTATGGTACAAAGAGTAATGTCAATTTTAACATTTGTGGTTCAGGATAAGTATCTAAAAATTCAGTATTTAGCCTCCAAATAATAATTTTATAAATTGGGCTAATTATCCTTAAAATACAAGCCTTTCTTTTTGTGTGGTGGTAATGGCCATAAAGAAAAAAAAATAGTGTGAAGTCTGGGAAAGTCATCTAATTCTTAAAAAGTTTAGAAAATGCTGAACTTTCAAAGATGAATGAGGTCTCAAAATTTTAGAGAAAATTTAACAATGTAAGAAAGAAAATTTATGAAAGTAGCTAAATTTTCCTGCTTCCAGGATGAGTACAATTAACACCCGTGGAGACATCTGATGGCCAAATTGTACGTGTATTTTGCTGAAAGCCTTGCTTTCCATTACAAGGTTCGTAGGATTCGCTGGCAAAATAACCACTCTACACTCAGTTAAACAAGAATTTAGAGAGAGTTTATTGAATTAACAAAGATTACAGAATACTGTAATAATTAAGAAAAGAATAGTATAACTAACTGAGAAAGAATAGTAAAGACAGAGGTTTATACATCACTGAATTGGGGAAGCACCTACATCCGGATCCAAGCAGCGCTGGGAAGTCCCTTGAACGGCAATCTGGAGTCCCAGTTGCGAAGGTCCTGGGCTGTGCGTCTACCGCATGGGTGAGACTTCAGTTTGACATTCGAAGGAGCCCGGGTTTTAGCACCAGGCTGCAGGCTGATAACAATCAGCCTGCTTGCAAGTTTGCAGCTCTGGTTGTTGTCATAAATGCCTTGGTTTTAACTCGTAAGTTTTAAGTTCTTAATCTCTGGGGGCTGGCCAGACCCTCAAGGTGCAAGAAGTCCCATGACTAACCTCTGTCTTATCTAGCATTTTATCTAGTGGTGTCCACACGTTTGTTCTCTACATCTGTGTCTCTATTTCTGCCTTGCAAACGGGTTCATCTGTACCATTTTGCTAGATTCCACATACATGGGTTAATATACAATATTTGTTTTTCTCTTTCTGACGTACTTCACTCTGTATGACAGTCTCTAGGTCCATCCACGTCTCTACAAATGACCCAATTTCATTCCTTTTTTTTTAAAAATTAATTAATTAATTAATTAATTAATTTATGGCTGTGTTGGGTCTTCGTTTCTGTGCGAGGGCTTTCTCTAGTTGCGGCAGGCGGGGGCCACTCTTCATCACGGTGTCATTCCTTTTTATGGCTAATATTCTATTGTATATATGTGTGCTGGCGCCATCCCTTGCTGGCCTGGGTGTAGCTCAGCAGTTTGGCATGCAGCCAGCTTTAGCGTCATTGTCTGGTCAGAGAGAGGCTTGGTGCCGCCTCTGAAGCCTGAACAAGACGACTTTACTAGCTTCCCCAACAATATGTACCTCTCTTCAGTCTATGGGTGAGGTAAGACACGAGCAGCATGTGATTGAGAACTAGCAAGGACCAGCAATTTCTCAGAAATACAACCAGTTCCTGCAGAGTCTTTAGATGTTTTTCAAGTGGAAACCAAACATTGCATAACAGGTTAAATGTTATTGTGGTTGCAACTGCCTGCTTTTGAATGCTCAAAGGTATACACCAAGGAACTCTTCTTTGTGAGAATAGATGGCATTTAGAGACAGATTTGAGATTTCCTATGAAAAGTTAGATTTACTGCAAAGTAAAACAATTAACCTATGACTTTGCCTGTAGGGAATGAAGCACTGATAGCTGGTGTGATAAGCAGAATAACAGCCTCCCAAACATATCTATATCCTAATCTCCAGAAAGAACCTGTGAATATGTTACCTTACACGGCACAAAATAACAGCAACAACAACAACAAACCAAAAAAACTTTGCAGATGTGATATTAAGGATTTTCAGATGGGGAATTTATCTTGGGTTATGCAAGTGGGCCTAAGCTAATGTTTTTAAAAAATTAATTAATTTTAATTAATAGGTTTAAAATTATAATTAATTAATTAATTAGGGCTGTTTTTTGTTTTATATTTTTATTTTCACTTTTATTATTTTTTATTTATTATTATTTTTTTATTGGGGTATAGTTGTTTTACAATGTTGTGTTAGTTTCTACTGTACAGCGAAGTGGAGTTCCCTGTGTTATATGGCGGGTTCTCATTAGTTATCTATTTTATACATATTAATGTATATATGTCAGTCTCAATCTCCCAATTCATCCCAACCCCTTTCCCCCCTCTGCCCCCCTTGGTGTCCATACGTTTATTCTCTACATCTGTGTCTCTATTTCTGCCTTGCAAACTGGTTCATCTGTATCATTTTTCTAGATTCCACATATATGGGTTAATATACAATATTTGTTTTTGTCTTTCTGATTTACTTCACTCTGTATGACAGTCTCTAGGTCCATCCACATCTCTACAAATGACCCAATTTTGTTCCTTTTTATGACTGAGCAATATTCCATTGTATATATATACCACATCTTCTTTATTCATTCATCTGATGATGGACATTTAGGTTTCTTCCATGACCAAGCTACTGTAAAAAGTGCTGCAATGAACATTGGGGTGCATGTGTCTTTTTGAATTATGGTTTTCTCTGGGTATATGCCCAGTAGTGGAATTGCTGGGTCATATGGTAATTCTATTTTTAGTTTTTTAAGGAACCTCCATGCTGTTCTCCATAGTGGCTGTATCAATTTACATTCCCACCAACAGTGCAAGAGGGTTCCCTTTTCTTCACACCCTTTGCAGCATTTATTGTTTGTAGATTTTTTGAGGATGACCATTCTGACTGGTGTGAGATGATATCTCATTGTAGTTTTGATTTGCATTTCTCTAATAATTAGTGATGTTGAGCATCTTTTCATGTGTTTGTTGGCAATCTGTATGTCTTCTTTGGAGGATTGTCTATTTAGGTATTTGGCCCATATGTGATTGGGTTGTTTGTGTTTTTGGTATTGAGCTGCATGAGCTGTTTATATATTTTGGAGATTAATCCTTTGTCTGTTGATTTTTCTGCAAATATTTTCTCCCATTCTGAGGGTTGTCTTGTTTATGGCTTCCTTTGCTGTGCAAAAGCTTTTAAGTTTCATTAGGTCCCATTTTTAAATTTTCATTTCCATTACTCTAGGAGGTGGGTCAAAAAAGATCTCACTGTGATTTATGTCAAAGAGTGTTCTCCCTATGTTTTCCTCTAAGAGTTTTATAGTGTGGTCTTACATTTAGGTCTTTAATCCGTTTTTAAAAAATTATTTATTTATTTATTTATTTTTAGCTGTGTTGGGTCTTTGTTTCTGTGCAAGGGCTGTCTCTAGTTGTGGCAAGCGGGGGCCACTTTTCATCACGGTGCGCGGGCTTCTCACTATCGCGGCCTCTCTTGTTGCAGAGCACAGGCTTCAGACGCGAAGGCTCAGTAGTTGTGGCTCACGAGCCCAGTTGCTCCACGGCATGTGGCATCTTCCCAGACCAGGGCTCAAACCCGCGTCCCCTGCATTGGCAGGCAGACTCTCAACCACTGTGCCACCAGGGAAGCCCTTTAATCCATTTTGAGTTTATTTTTGTGTATGGTGTTAGGGAGTGTTCTAATTTCGTTCTTTTACATGTAGCTGTCCAGTTTTCTCAGCACCATTTATTGAAGAGACTGTCTTTTTTCCATTGTATATGCTTGCCTCCTTTGTCATAGATTAATTGACCATAGGTGCATGGGTTTATCTCTGGGCTTTCTATCCTGTTCCATTGATCTATATTTCTGTTTTTATGCCAGTACCATATTGTCTTGATTAATGTAGCTTTGTAGTATAGTCTGAAGTCAGGGATTCTGATTCTTCCAGCTCCATTTATTTTTCTTTTCTTCAAGATTGCTTTGGCCATTCAGGGTCTTTTGTGTCTCCATACAAATTTTAAGTTTTTTTTGTTCTAGTTTTGTGGTATATGTATATATACCCCATCTTCTTTATCCATTTATCTGTTGATGGACACTTGGTTGCTTCCATATCTTGGCAATTGTAAATAATGCTGCTATGAACATTGTTTTGCATATATCTTTTCAAAGTAGTGCTTTTATTTTCTTCAGATATATACCCAGGAGCTGGATCATATGGTAGCTCTATGTTTACATGTTTGAGGAACTTCCATACTGTTTTCCATAGTGGCTGCATTCACACAGGTTTTTAAAAGCAGAGAATCTTTCCTGGCTCTGGTCAAAGCAAGGGAGATGTGGCTATAGAAGAATGGTTAGAGATGCAATATTGCTGGCTTTGAAGATGGAGGAAAGGACCATGAGTGATGGAATACAGGTGGCCTCTAGGAGCTGGAAAAGGCGAGGAATGGATTTATCTCTAGAGCCTCCAGAAAGAAATGCAGGCCTGCAGACACCTTGATTTTGTCCCTAATTGGACTTGTAATCTAAGAAATGCTAGATAATACTTTGTGTTGCCTTAAACCTAACTTTATAGTAATTTTTTACAGTGGAAAATGAACATAGCAAGATTGAAATTGATAACCTAACCATCAGCTCTTTATTTTCTCTTCAGGTACACTATTGTGTGGGCTAATAATATTCCATCTAAACCTGCTGTCCCAATAATAAAATAGGAAGTCAACGAGGCACATGTTGCCTTTCTATTTGTTTCATGAAGTCCTCTTTGGAACCAATTTTTAAGTCTATATCAGAGTGAGTGAAGAAGAAAATCAGTCTTATGGGAAAATCATTCTAAATTTGTGCCTTTCTTTTGGTGGAAAAAGGGAAGAGAAGTAATGAGGAGTCTTAAAAATTACTTATATCAGGCTTCCCTGGTGGTGCAGTGGTTGAGAATCTGCCTGCCAATGCAGGGGACACGGGTTCGAGCCCTGGTCTGGGAAGATCCCACATGCCGCAAAGCGACTAGGTCCGTGAGCCACAATTGCTGAGCCTGTGCATCTGGAGCCTGTGCTCTGCAACAAGAGAGGCCGCAATAGTGAGAGGTCCACGCACCCTGATGAAGAGTGACCCCCACTTGCCGCAACTAGAGAAAACTCTCACACAGAAACGAAGACCCAACACAGCCATAAATAAAATAAATAAATAAATAAATAAATAAATAAAAATTACTTATATCAACTAAATAATTTATTGTGGTTATTTAAGATCAAGAGATATATAAATATTAGTTTACAAAAAATAAAGTTACCATATGATCCAGCAATCCAACTCTTGGGTGTATATCTAGAAAAGACAAAAACTCTAATTGTAAAAGATACATGCACCCCAATATTCTTTGCAGCACTATTCACAGTAGCCAAGACATGGAAGCAACCTAAATGTCCATCAGCAGATGAATGGATAAAGAAGATGTGGCATATATACAATGGAATATTACTTAGCCATAAAAAAGAATGAAATAATACCATTTGCAGTGACATGGAAGGACCTGGATATTATCATAGTAAGTGAAGTCAGACAAAGAAAGACAATATTATATGATATCACTTATATGTGGAATCTAAAAAAAAAGATATAAATGAACTTATTTACAAAACAGAAATAGACTCACAGACATAGAAACCAAGCTTATGGTTACCAATGGGGAAGGGAGGGGAAGGGATAAATTAGGAGTTTGGGATTAACATAAACACACTACTATATATAAAATAGATAAACAACAAGGTCCTACTGTATAGCACATGGAACTATATTCAATATCTTGTAATAACCTATAATGGAAAAGAATCTGAGAAAGAATATATATATATATTCTTATATATATATGTGTGTATGTATATATATATATCTGAATCACTTTGGGTACACCTGAAACTAACACAACATTGTAAATCAACTACCCTTCAGTTAGAAAAATTTAGTTTACAGAGGAGAATGGATCCAAAGAAATGTTAAAAATTATTTGCTAATTTTAAAGCTTTGGCCCAATAGTAGGACAGTGGTAGAGGAAAGGTCAAGGTGGGACACGAAAAAAGAAAAGAAACAGCAATTTCTAAGCTGCTTGGAGAGAGAAGAGCTGTTTCTTTTTCTTTACCCTTAGGGCCAAAGATGCCTAAGAGAAGACCAGAACATACAAATGGTAGCAGCAGTGAAAAGGGAATAAGGCAGTGACTCTGGATGTAAAATTAGAAGTACCAAAGCAGTTTGAAGCCAGCCATGAAGTTTGCCAAGATTTGAAAACATCAGTGCTTACTGCCTTTACATGTTCCACCTGGTATGGGGACCAGGATAATATTTACTTTTAGCATTTTTATTTTGAAACTTTGTATACTTTGTCACTGATTTTTATTTAAAGTCAATCATTTATTTTAAATGATTGGCATTCATTACTTAAGAGTAATTTTTAGTGCCTCTTAGGGCCAAGAGTTTTCCTAGGAGATGACAGCTGGAAGTGGGGGGAAAATAAGGCTTACCTGAAAGAATTCGATTTTTTAGACAACTTTTCCCCACTGTGTCCATTCAAAGCCTACTTGCATTTCATAACTGTAGTGGAAAGGGAATAATTATTTGCCAAAACCTCCTAGAACATGCTGAACATTATGGTAAAAGGAATATAACCTGTAGTAAAATTGCTAAGCAAGGAGTTTAGAGCTACATCCCTAATCAATTGTGTTATCCAGATGGTGTCCCAGATCCAATATAAATTTCCAATATAAATTTTGCAAGGAAAGCAAAAACTTTAAGAAGCTGCATATTGTATTTGAAGTCTCAGGACACTTAGAAATTGACTCATGATTATAAGGAGGTTTAATTGCAAGAGGGATGAATTTGGAGGGCTGACAAAGAACCAGAATGGGAAGGAAAAGAATTTCTATGTGGTCTGAACTATACTCCCCAACTAGGTTTAGCTTATAGAAAGTCAGCATTTTAACCTAGTCCTGGCTTCCTTCTACTGGTCTAGTAAGATTCCGTTAACTTAGTTAATTTCCAAGACACGAGAAGCTTCCATGAGTTCAGTCCTCCAGCTGACGTTTGTACGTGGAGGGTTCTTTTTCTTCTGTCTCTTAAAGTCCCAAATAATAGGTTGGAGAGTATTTTTACTATAAGGTGACATTGGCAGACATGTTTCATAGATTCATGATGTCAATTACCATTAACCATGACCAAATAAGCCACTGACCCATGAACATGGGGTAAAATACCAGTGTCCTGACCTAGGAGAATAATGTCTGAAATACCAAGAGAAGGATGAAAAAAATGTAACACCTCATTAAATATAATGTTATTACACTGTGATTCTTTTTTAATGTAACTAGCTCTGAATCAGAGTATCCAATAAATTTTACACAGGGTGAATGTACTTCTGTAAAAACCATGTTTGTTCTGTGCAGGAAGATGCTGACTAAAATGCAGGGGATGGGGAACGTAAGAAGTGCAGTGTAGCGGAAATTGCCACAGGAAAGAGCTGTCTTTGGCTTGGACCCTTGGATAGAGCAATAAAACAGAAGTCAGGAGGCTTGGATGTCAGCTTTTCTTCATTCCTAGCTGAAAGATGAGTAAGGTACTTAATTCCTCACTGGGCTTCTTCCTCTGTAACATGGTGTCAGTAACACCTACACTTAGCATTATTGTAAAGACTATATTAGAAACAGGAAGCAAGACATCCAATATAATACCTGACACACTGGTGCTTAATGAGGTGGGCTTTCCTCTTCCTTTAGCCTTAATCTAGAAAACAAGGATAATAATGCTTATTTTATACCTTACCCTAGGCACTCCCTCTATTCAGCCAGAGATTCTTCAGGGAAATTCCCCCCATGCCCACCTTTTTTTTTTTTTTTTTTGAGAAAGGTAAATATAATCAACACTTCAAATACGATTGATCATAACGAGGACAGTTGTCTTAACAGTGGAAGAGTTGAGAGAACAAAGTCAGGGCCAAAGGAGGACTAGGTCAGGAAAAGCTACACCCTGGAGGTGATGCTGGTCCTCCAGTGGGAGGAGATGGAAAAGGGCTGCAGACACCCTAGAGACAACCTTCTCCTCCTTGATGTTTTCCTCAGGCTCGAACACTTTAGTGGCCAGGAGCTGGTGGCACTACTTCTTTCTCACTTTAAGGATCAATGACTGGTTAATTTAGCATTTAGGTGTTTTGGGGGAAAGAAAATTGGTATTAACCTATTGAATACAGTTAAATAACATGGAGAACATGCTTAGTATTTTAGGGATGCAGCAGGAAGATTCTATGAAATTAATTTGAGTGAGGATCCCTGGCACATGAACCAAGTGTTTACAGTTCCTGTTTCACCAGGCATGACAAACCCTATCTGACCTATCTGTTCCTGCACAGTGTAAGCAATCTCAGACTTGAAAAGAGGACAGACGTGTTTGTGCTTGCAAACTTTTTCCTTCAATACATTTAACGAAAAACTTACATGCCTGCCTTTGGCTCTCCATCCTTTTACTGATGATATCTTTTTGGCAGACAAATTTCTCTGAAATTTGATAAGACCTGAAACAGGACTAAAGTTCAGTGTATGCAATTTTATTTTTACCTTTCTCAAACCTCAAAACGTTAATGGTACTTAAACATGCATTCTTTTCTTATTTTTGTTTGGCACATATAAATCCTTCTAAAAAATACTCAAACTCAGCAGGCTGATCCACTTAGCTGTAAATTCTGGCCAATTTTTTACCTTCAGAATCTTCCTTGGACAAGTTTTTTGTATTTCATATTTTTCCTAAAGGTGGTTGTAGGGTCATCCACAGCCATCATAATCTTTTTTGTTTCACTGTGTTTCAGGATTCTCTGTGGTAAACATCCATTGACTTTGACTTCCTAAGTTTCTTTCAGCTTTGAGAAATGAGTTTTAAAAGAACATTTCCAGCACTAGAGTAAGCGTACTCCTTGTGAGTGTGTGTACTTTCTTGAATTCAATTTATCTGAGATCTGTTGATTCACTCTTCCATTTAGATTGCAAATGCTTCATAGCACAATTACATCACTGATCCTGATAGAGCTGGATGTTTGTATTTACTTTCCACTCCCCATAACATCAGGTTATTATGGTGATGATATATCATCTGTCTTTAGTTACTTGCTTATTCAGTGAGAGGACTAGTGTATATTCTACCATATAGAGATAAAATGTTCTGTATAAATAATAAGAAGAATTGTTCCCTGGAGTCAAAGAGAGAGGAGTGGCATGAATCCTAAATATTAAAGCTATAATGAATTGGTTTCACTTTCAAATTATCCATTCACTTTAGTTCCTTTTTCCCCCTGCTCAAAAAGTAGCAATTTGGTCAGTTTAGACCAAGTTATAAAGCAGTAACAAACAAACCTAAAATCTCAGAGGCTTACAATAACAAAGAGGTATTCCTCAGTTGTTTAACATATTGGATGTGGCTTGGTTATAGCTCTGTCCCATGTCTTCTTCATTCTGAAGGAGCAGAGAGTATAGACCAATGGTAGAACCACACAATGGCTTTGAAAGGATTTGTTCAGAAATGAACCATGTTACTTACACTCACATTTCATTGGCCATTGCAAGTCACATGGCTAAGCCTGATGTCCATGGAATGAGTAGTGTAATCCTCCCCCAAGGAGGAGACCAACAGGGAGGGAGCCAGTAGGAAGGAACTGGATGAAGAGCAGCAAGTATTTTGAAAAAGTAGTTCAATGTACTCTCTAATGCTTGTTAATACCTCCTTATATATATACACGGATAACATTTACAAACAGTGTGGGTGTAAAGTAATGAGCACGATTTTCCTTAAAATAATTTTATCTAAATTTTTAGTCTCTGAGTAACAGATGTCTCTTTGACAAATTTTTCAACTTCTCCAACATTATCCAAAGGTCTGTGAACATTATTTGTAGTCTCAGTCCTTTGAGGGTGGTTTGAAATTTGGAAATGCCTAGCACTCATTTTTAGTCAATCTGTGTAATTTAGAGTACTTACTGCCTTTGTGACGTTTGGTATGTGTCTGTTAGTCAAGCTTAAAAATTTTTTTCCAAGCTTTAACTTCTCAAGAGTATAGGATGTATCATATGCTATTTTATTAAATAGTTCATTTTAACTAAAATTTTAGATTTTCTTCTGTTGTTTATAAAGTTATCCTGAAGGCCATTTCAAAAAATGAATTCCAACAATATTTTGAGCAATGGTTGTATGGATTAAAATATGTGCCTAATATTAGGTGGTGAACACTTCAGAGGTAAAAAAACTCACTTGGATACTTACATTTTGGTTGATTTTATAAAGAATACAGCAAAACCACGAGACAGTAAGTTTTGGCTAGGGCCTGTCATTCTCCACCCAAGGGGTGGGGTTTGGTTGGGGTAAGTATTTAAGATTCAGTGCCTTAAAAAATAATTGGTCTGTTTATGACACATGTAATAAAATAAAAATATTTTTGTTCAAATAGTTACTAGAAGATAAAGTGGAAAAAATTGGTTTTCATTAACTTTGCAATAATTCAATCTTAGCTTTTGTGAGCTTGCAATTTTTGGATCCTACTTACAGCTTTTGGTTCATTTCCTGTATTAGTTACAACATTTTATAATCATTCCTCATTTGTTTTTGTCTTCCTTTTTCTTTTTTTTACAAGAATTTTAAGTTCCTTGAGGAGATGAAACCAAGTCTTCATATTCCTGGCACACACCTTACAATACTAGTAATTATAATTACAATACCAATAAGACTAACATTTATGAATTATTTATAATGTGCTGAGCATAATTTTAGGCAGTTTCTCATTTGAACTTATTTAAAGCCATGAGGCAGTCAAGTTATATTATTTCCAGTTTATAAATGAGAAAACTGAGTCAAAGAGAGGTGAAGAAACCTGTTCTAACAGCACAGCTAGTAAGCATTTAAGTTCAGTTGGTTCCAGAGCCCATGCTGCCACTAAAACTACATATGCTGCTGAATATATGTTTGTTAGTTCACTATTCATTCAATTAGAAAAAATATTAAGCACAAGCAGTATCTTGAGCAAAGGAAAGATAAGATAAAAGATTGTGGTATTGGCCTTCATATCTGACTCAGACCAGCTAATTAGGAAAGAAAGATGAATGAAGTTTTCCAATGTTGAATCTTGAGCAAGAAGGAATTACTCAGAGAACCGGGAAGAGATAGATGTCCCCGCAGAGAGAAGAAAATATTAAAAAAATAGAGAAGGGAGATTAAACATTTGAGAAATGCGAGTCCAACTACATTCTAGAGTGTGTCAAGTAAAGTGGCAAGAGGACAAGGAAGCTAAGCAGAGACCAGAGGATGGCTGGTTTGAACCATGCTAAGGATTTAAGACTTTAACCAGAAGTGGTGGAGGGAGGCTCTGGAGAATTTTAAGAAGAGCTTGTAATGTGGATGACTTCCTAGTGCCATCTTAAAAGATCTCCTGTACCTTTCATTGTTGTTTTCTGATAGTACTTAGAGTATTAAAGGATGATGTGTATGCTAGTTAAACAATATGGTGGCACAGAGACCTAAGACATCCCTGCAAGTTAGGTCAAAGCAAATTTTGGAGGTTGGACAGTCTACAATTCAAGGCAAAGATGTACATTAACCATCAAAAGAATGGAAAGAAAACAGAAAATGAACCACAGCGCGTACCTGGTATAAATGTTCAACAGGCTTGAGGAATGGAATTACTCAAGAAATTGTTGACCAGGCCGATGGCTGAAAAAATGCATCCTTTGTTGAAAAATCTACCTTTGGAAATACATTTGTAACTGCATCATAATAGCTGAGAAGTTGTATTTTTGGTAACAATTCAATGTTTTGTTCATACCATCCACTACCTCTAGGTTTGTAAGTCAATCTTTAAATGGGCACACTTTCTGAAAATATTTTGAAAAACATTTCACTTTTGATTGTGTGGATGAAGAAGGGAAAAGTCCATGTTGAATTTTACTTGAGACAAACACTGATTAAAGGAGACAAAATTAGAGCTTTTCTTCATTCTTTCTAACAGCGTATGAAAAGTGATTGATACATGTGCATCCGAGATGGATGAGATTGCAAACATGTGGCTGCCATGCTCAAGGCAAATTCCATTATGTAAACCAACTGGACTGCTGAAAGCTCACTGTGCTTTACATTATAAAGAATGCATGCTTTTCTGCACGTTCTGCTAAGACAAAATGATGTGATTTCCAAAAGATAAAAATGCATTTACACTCGGAAGGCTTTGGCATGCCTGGGTATCATTTTGACATTACTTCTGTGCAGTGGAAATTTAGAAGGAGAATCAGAGATTTGGGTTAAGAAACAGACATAAAATCTATAAAATTCCTCATTTTTTGGGGGGCTTATCGATACCTGATATTTGGCAGAAATTTTTAGCCTCGAGTTGGGTTGGCTTAAAAATGAATCCTTGTTAGGTTAAAAATGTTACAAATCATATTAACCAAGTCCTTATTTCTATTATGACATTAGCTTTAGTAATTTGCCATGCTTGCTAAAATTTGGGAGTTGTTGCCATGCTTTCACATTGAAGACCCCTCACAAATGCCACCTTCTTTGTAGACTTTGTAGATTTCTTCCAGCTTCTCATTTGTATAGATCTCTATAAAAACTACACATTTGTTGAATGAACTATTTACTGCTCACAGTAAATATGATATGCATATCTTTCCATTTTTAATGGAGATATAATTCACTACCATAAAATCAGTGTACATTTCAATGGTTTTTGGTGTTTGCACAAAGTTGTACGATCATCACCACTGTATAATTCCAGAATATTTTCATCAGCCCACAAAGAAACCCAGTACCCATGGGCACTCACTCCCCAGCCCTCTTTCTCCCCAGACCCTGGCAATCACCAGTCTACTTTCTACCTCTATGGATTTGCCTATTCTGGACATTTCACATACATAGACGCACGTAAAATGTGGCCTTTTGTGACTATCTTCTTTCACTTAGCATACTGTTTTCAAAGTTCATTAGGTTGTAACGTGTATCAGTAATTCATTGTTTTTTATTGTAGAATAACATTCCATGGTACGGATATACCCATTTTATTTATTCATTCATCAGTCGATGGATATTTAGGTGGTTTGCACCTTTTGACTATTACACATTATGCTGCATAATATGAATGCTATAAACATTCATGTACAAGTTCTTGTGTGGAACATGTGATATATTTAAATATATTGTATTAGAATGAAATATTTACTTTTAATATTTATTTATTTTTATACATTTAAATATATTTTATTAAAATTAAAACATTATTCACATTTAAAAATTTATTAAAGAATTAATTCAACATTAAAATATTTAAAATACATAAAAACATACTATTAACATTTTGGTTTATCTTCTTTTAGGCTTCTCTGGTTACATTTATGATGCCTTTGTTTAAAAAAGCCAATTTAGTAACAAAATATGCATACTGTTTGATATTCTACTATTTTTACTTTACTTTCCCGATAGTAAAGTATGTATGGTATATATATTTCTAAGATAGAATTTTTAATAATTATATATATCTCTATATTTTATTTTAAATATTAGGTTATCTTTCTGTACATTATAACTGCAATTCTTGAGGGCAGTTACTTTGCTTTATTCTTCATCCCTTTTTCTCCTTCCACTAGTAGCTAGCAAGTATCATCTAGAGTAGTAGTCTCTCAAATGTTTGCTGAAATGAATTTAAAATATATATGGAGTTATAGAATTTCAGGTTTGAAAAGAGTCTTAGGGGTCATCTGGTACCGTGAATAATATGGATGATATGCTTTTTGAGTTAAAAGTGGATTTAACTAGTGACTATAATTTTGACTTTTAAATGTGCATATTTAACCTCTATACTATGTTCTTTGATTAAACCATTTGGGAAGACTGAAAGAAGAGTAATAGGAAATTTGCTCCTAAGTCAGATCATGAGTAATGTTTAGCAACTTCCTGGATTCCTGTATGATAAAATTTGAAACTTGGAGAGAAATGATGAATGATTTTTTTTTTTTGCAAATTTAAAACTACATTGGTGAAAATAAATATTATTTTTTAAAAGTATGAAATGTTCAACAAAGTCATTAAAAAATCTCAGCTACCTCCAGTGTTGTCTTGTCAGATATTCACAGGTTGTTTCATAACAGAAAAATGTATTTGTTTTGCATGTTGGGTTCAAACTTCATATTCTAACATCACTGTTGACACTTTATCTATTGTTGAATCACAGTAACATCACTAACTGTATATTGCCAAGTTGAACTTGTTACAATTTTTTAAAAATATCATTAATCCCAGCACCTAGATTGTGGTATTGAAATCCTACTTCTCACTTTAGGAATCTAGGGCTTCTTGGAGGAATAGCTGATTCCAGGTTCTGAGGCAGGATATGCACAAAATTAGCCAATTTGTGCCAAATTCAAGGAAGCCATCAGGGACCACCAGTGTCAGAGACCACCAGGAGCCAACTTGAAGAGACCACCTCACTAGTAAAGGATGGGACAATTTGAGCTTTAATAAAGGTTTGAGTTGCCATAGAGTGAACCTCATCAAAATATTTCAATCCTTAAATTCATAATTAAAAAAATAATTGGTCATTTTTGGAAGATAATAGAGAATCAATTCATTATCTTGAAAACTCGTTTAAAAAAGGGAAGGATCAAGCATTTATTGTTTTTCCCACATGAAGTGTTCTACTCAATAACAAATAGTAGATGAGAAGCATCTCTTTATAAAGTGTATTCCAGTTAATAAACAAAAAGAACTGATAGAATTATCACCAGTTAGCAACACACAAATACAGATCTAAGCATTGAGTTGCTGTCACAAGAGAGAAAGCCAGACATGACATACCTTCTGATGAAAGAATTCACCACCACCTATAGTCCTGCCAAATGGCTCAAATCTGAGATTGATCAGGGCTTTGGACCCTGCTGCTAATTTGCAGGAAGTAGAGAGGGCAGAGAAGCTTGGTGAACTGCACTGTGAATACGCAATCAACGTAATTCAGACTGAGGGAAGCTCTGCAGGTTAAAGTACCTGTGTTCTTCACAGATAAACTGAAAGGAGAAGAAAAGGATGAAGAGGGACACTGTAGATTGGAAATGTCTTAGCAGATATGTTGGATTTTAAAAAAATTTGCTAAGACTAAACTATAGAAAATATTTAGAACTTATCGCTTTCATGATAAGCCTCTAAAATGCAAGGAAGCAATTTCTGTAAAGGCAAGAGAGAAGTGGCTGTGTTCGGGATGGGCCACATGGAGGGGCTTTTAGGTGGCAGGCAAAGCTCTATTTCTTGACTCAGGTTAGGGTTTCAGGCATTGTATTAGTTTCCTATTGTTGCCATAGCAAATTACAAAAAAAAAAAAAATTAGTAGCTTAAAACAACAAAACTTTTTATCTAACAGTTCTGTAGGTCAGAAGTCCAGGTGAACTTGACTGGATCCTCTGCTATGGGTCACAAGGCTGAAATCAAGTTCTTGGTCAGCTGGGCTCTTATCTGGGGTCTCCAAGCTGATTCACACTTTTGGCAGAATTCAGTTCCTTGTGGCTGCAGGACTGAGGATCCTGTTTCTTTTCTGGCCGTCAATCATGGGACCCTCTCAACTTCTCAAGGCTACCCCCTTTCCTTATTCCATTTTCCCCTCCATCTTCAAACAGCAAGAGTGGGTTGCATTCTTTTTATACTTTGGATCACTCTGATTTCTCCTTCCCCTGCAACTCTTCCACTTTCCTCTTCTGTTTTTAAGGGCTCATATGATTACATTGGTCTCACCTTGATAATCCAGGATAAGCCCCCTATTTTAAGGTCAGCTGATGAGGAAACTTAATTCCATCTCCAAAGTCACAGTAGTACCTAGATTGGTTTTTGACTGTATAACTAGGGGACCAGAATCCTGGAAGGATGTCTTTAGAATTCTGCCTGCACAGGTGTTTTTACCTTATACATTTGTTTTGTGTAGTTTTTTGTATTTGTCTTTTATTTTACAAATATAAAGCCTAATGAGTCATTGAGGCAGGCAAACTGGAGCCTTCTTGTGATATTAGAAAGATAGTTACTAAAGATGTTTACCTTTCTTTAGAGAAAAAACAAAAAAATATTTTTTTTCTTAGCAGAAATAATTTGTATTTTCACTTTGTCTAAGAATAATAAAAAATATAGGTATGAAAAAGTAAATTCTGGAATTTGCTGCTTTTATTAATGTAAGTAACTCTAGAACATTTGCAATAAAAGATCATGCCTTAATAAAACATGATTTGGAGTAATTAAGAGTGGTTTTAAAGGTGCATTCTTTATAATAGTTTATGGATTCTTAGGATATGACTGCTTGAATCCATTTTGGCAAGAGCTTTTATAACAGCTGATACTCTGGTTTTCCTGCCATTTTATAATTACCTTTTGGTATAGTTACCATTACATTTTTTGCTAACTTAATTGGTATATCAAAGTTGATCTACACTAGGGGTGGGCAAACTTTATTTTTTTAAAGGACAGATAGTATTACTTTCATTTTTGTAGGCCATATCACTTCCATATTCAATTCTGTCACTGTAGCCCAAAAGAACATAGATGATACCTAAATTAATGGGCATAGCTGGATTTGGCCCATGAGCCATAGTTGGCAGAGCCCTGGTGTGTGTGTGTGTGTTCAGTATTTTGCTAGTGAGATTATTTTCACTGTATTCATTTGTATGAGTATATCAGACAAAAATAAACAAAATAGAGGCAGCCACAAAAACCTATACTTTCCTTTAATTGTAGCATAAAGATTTCAGTCTTAGAACAAGTTTTACAAGTATGTGTAATGCACATATCTGGATTCTTCTCTGAGATTTGATAATAAAGCTAAGTATATTTGTATCAACCTTCTTATTCATTAATCCATTTAACAAATATTTATTGAGCACATGCTATGTGCCAGGCACTATTCTAGCTGCTGGAGATAAGCAGTTAACCAAAGTCCCCACCATCAGCATTCTAGTTGGCCTGATGTTGATAATGTCAAGAGTCCAGGATATAATAAGCAACAGTTTTTAATAGTTTCTCCCCGACTTGCAATAGAGCAGTATATGAATACAAATGTTAACGCACTTTTATTGTTAGATTTAAATATTGTTTGCAGGACTTCCCTGGTGATGCAGTCGTTAAGAATCTGCCTGCCAATGCAAGGGACACGGGTTTGAGCCCTGGTCTGTGAAGATCCCATGTGCCACAGAGAAACTAAGCCCGTGTGCCACAACTACTGAGCCCATATGCCACAACTACTGAAGCCCGCGTGCCTAGAGCCCGTGCTCTGCAATAAGAGAAGCCACCACAATGCGAAGCCTGCACACCGAAACGAAGAGTAACCCCCACTCTCTGCAACTAGAGAAAGCCCACGCACAGCAACGAAGAACCAACTCAGCCAAAAATAAAAAATAGATAAATAAATTTATAAAAAATTAAAAAAATATTGTTTGCATATGCTTTCCTATAAATTGACTATTCAATTAGTGTTGAAAAATATCTGTGCACCCCAATGTTCATTGCAGCACTATTTACAATAGTCAAGACATGGAAGCAACCTAAATGTCCATCAACAGATGAATGGATAAAGAAGATGAGAGATACACACAAACACACACACACACACACACACACACACACACACACACACACACAATGGAATATTACTCAGCCATAAAAAAGAATGAAATAATGCCATCTGCAGCAACATGAATGGACCTAGAGATTTCATGCTAAATGAAGTAAGCCAAACAGAGAAAGAAAAATATCTCATGATATTGCTGATATGTGGAATCTAAAAAAAAAAAAAGGTACGAATGAACTTATATACAAAGCAGAAATAGACCCACAGACATAGCAAACAAATTTATGGTTACCCAAAGGGAAAAGGGGGAAGGGATAAATTAGGAGCTTGGGATTAACATAAACACACTACTATATATATAAGCTAGATAGCCAATAAGGGTGTACTGTATAGCACAGGGAATTATACTCAACATTTTTTAATAACGTATAAGGGAAAATAATCTGAAAAAGAATATATATATTGAGTTATATATAACTGAATCACTGCTGTACATCTGAAACTAACAACATTGTAGATCAACGATACTTCAATAAAAAAAAGAAAAAGAAGAAAAATATCTGAGACTCTATGTTATATGTTCACTGTAGTTTGTTTCAGATTTATACTGGAGCATGCTAGGATTCAAAATTATTTTGCAAAATTTTACTGTGTAACACCCATTGAAGTCCTGGGCAATGTACCATCACACTTTGTTGTCTTCAAGATGTATTGTATAAATTTGAGAGATGCTGCTTTCATTGGACATACTGCTGTGATTGAAATCAACCCTAGTTGAAGAATCAGCTGGTGATAATTGAACATGTGGACAGTTTAACTTGAGACTCATCAATTTATCATAGCCATCAATAACTTTTATTTTTAGCTGGTGATGCATATCCATTTTTGGTTTTAGAGGAATTTATTCTTCTTACCTGGGGAAAAGGAAAAGTTAACTAAGAAGACCTCAAGACTTTTAATAACTCTATAATGAAAATAAAAAGTCAAACTTTAGCTAGAACTTACGAGTGCCAAAGTGTTGGGCATTCACTTTCTCTTGCATAACTGACAGTTATGCTGTGGTGAGACCCTCTCTATCCTTAAGCCTTTCCTGGCATCTGAGTGAATTACATGTGCCCTGCAGTCATGTCCTTCCTAATGTACTCTTACATGAGTTAACGTGCATAGGTCTAAATTTAAAAAAATGTTGAGCTATGACTTATCTCCTCAATCACGTTTACAATATATTTATATATCATTTACAAATATGGTTAGAGAAACTTTACTCTAATATCTGGATAAAAACAAGTTATTCTGGTAGCACTAGTTTCTACTCTGTTTAATTTTGGTGGATGTGTACATGCTTGTGGACACATAGTATTTTCTTTTCTTTCTTTCTTAAAAAATATATTACAAATAGCTAAACTACACAAAAATATGAATCACAAGTTTGTAGAATTCCTGGAGCTCCTCCATAAAACCCTAAGGTCCTGTAGGACAAATCTGAGACATTCAATCTATCAATTCCTTTATTTTTCTGCATAAGAAATAGAAGCCCAAAGAGATGGTGCATCCAATGTGGCAGCTCTGAAATCAGACCCAGGGGGCCAACCCCCTGGTGCAGTGCGTTCTCTATTGTTATGGCATGAATTTGCATTAATAGACATTACAATCTCTGTAATTTACTTTAAAGTATTTACCATTCTTGACATTTGGTATGTGCCAGTTAGCCTTTAACTTTAGCCCTGTGGTCAGGTACACTGCTAGCAGGATATCCATGGTGACAGGTGGTGTTATGTGAGAATGGACCCACTCTGGAAGCAGCTTCTACACACCCTTTTGTTCTATATCTTTTAATCTGTAAATGATTTAAAAAATTTTTTTATTGGAGTATGGTTGATTTACAGTGTTGTGTTAGATTCCGGTGGACAGCAAAGTGAATCAGTTATGCATATACATATATCCACTCTTTTTTAGATTCTTTCCCCATATAAGCCATTATAGAGTATTGAGTAGTAGAGCTATACAGTAGGTCCTTATTAGTAATCTATTTTATATATAGTAGTGTGTATACATCAATCCCAATCTCCCAATTTATCCCTCCCCTGCCTTACCCTCCGGTTAGTTCTATATCCTTTTGATTAACTGTGGATGCTTTATGAATTAGCACATTGATTCCAAATTTGGGTTTCCATTGCTGAATCCTGTTTGTTCATTAGCATGATGTTTGTCAGAAATAGACTTTAGCTCTCACGGATGAAATCAAACATATTTTGAACATATGGATTGGCTTCCACTCTTTTGAACAGGGTATAAGCCTCCATAGACGTCTGCACTAGTCTTTTTGGGATGACAATCATGTCTGATTCCTTAATGGGTTCTCAGTCTAGACACTGGTTTAGGAGGACTTCTGACTGTATGGTGCCCTCTGGGCATTGAATCCTGCCTCCAAAATCTTGCTGAGTCTGCTTCAGGTGAACTTTTCATAGCATGACCACTAAAAGGGCTTTATCCAGTGTGTAGAACAAGTTGTATAAACTCTTTTACACTCTCTGTTGATAAGTATTTATTAATAGATGTCTGCCTGTATGATGGAATTTGGACTGAGATTTGTTTTCATTAAAATCACATAGCCAGGGGACTTCCCTGGTGGTCCAGTGGTTAACATTCTGCACTTCTACTGCAGGGGGCAAGGGTTCGATCCCTGGTCGGGGAACTAAGATCCCGCATGCTGAGCAGTGTGCCCCCCCACCAAAAAAAATTAAAATCGCATAGCCAGGTGTGGGGGAATAGTATACTCTTGCTGTCTCAGCCTTCTTTGGTATCCAAGAATCTAAGAGTGCAGGACCAAACTAGCTTAAGTAAGTTTGCGACTACAGGTGATATACCTAATTTTGAGAGTCAGTGGGTTCTTAAGTCTTCTGCTCCCTTAGTATATTTTTTCCTTCTTCCGTTTACCACAGCGTTTTGCTAAATTTACAAGAAAGTGGGAGTTGCCTCTCTGGCTCTTTGTGACTCCCTGGGAAGTGATTGATTTTGTTGTCCTTCAACTTCCTTCCCTTGCTGGTACTATTGCTTTTGGGACACAAATGTCATGATCCCAATGACCCCATGTCAAGCTCCCAGCACCATTCCTTGTAGAATTGAGTCAGATCCACAGGTACTTTGTCATCGGGGTGGGGCGGGAAGTTGACCTGGGGACTTAGAGCTCAGGTGAGTTAGTGGCCCACTGGAGATTCCAAGTGTTATGGGCTGAATTGTGTTCTCACAAAATTCATATGTTGAAGTCCTAACACTTAGTACCTCAGAATGTGACTGTTTTGGAGATAGAGCCTTTAAAGGGGTAACTGAGTTAAAATGAGGTCTGTAGGGTGGGCCATGGTCCAATATGACTGATATTCTTACAAGAAGAGGAGATTAGGACACAGACAGTTATAGAGAGAAGACCGTAGGAAGACACCAGGAGAAGGCAACCATTACAAGCCAAGGAGAGAGGCCTCAGAAGAAACCAACCCTGCTGACACCTCGATCTTGGACTTCCAGCCTCCAGAATGGTTAGACAATAAATTTCTTTCATTGAAGCCATGGAGTCCGTGGTACTTTGTTAAGGCAACCCTAGAAAACTAATGCACCAGGTAGTTTGTTCCCAATTCTACCTGCCTGACTCCTCTCCTTGATCTGTTGTTGCCGCTTCGGCCCTGACTCTGAAAGCTCACACACTGGAATTGGGGTTAAGCCTTCTAACATTCCATTTTGTGTTAGAGTGAGTTCCAGAAAGCAGTGTAGTGTCCAGCCGACCCTGCAGGAGGAGCTGGCTTTGGAAAATAAGACACCTCAGACTCGCAAATGAGAAACTTCCCGCTGCAGCTCCAGGCCCTGCAAGGAATTGCTAACAGAGATGTAACATTCTGGATTGTTTTTATTCTCCTCTCTGCAGGTGAGGAAAACTCTCTCTGGTTCCAAGTTAAAAACACATGTTCCAATACCACAGGAACTAAGATGAGTTTTCAACTTTCTGTTGCCAGTCCCCAAGGATGGACTTATGTCCAAGGTTTGTGCCTTTCCTAGCTCTGAACTAGATTATTCATCCCTGAAAATCCACCTTGTTAGTTGGAAAGCAAGCCATAAATAAACCCCAAATTGATACTGAGATTGGGAGGAGAAAGTTATATATACCTACTTCCTTTAAAATGCATCATCAATCGTTATAATCTTTTTTTTCTTTTTTCTTTTTGGCTGTGCAGCGCGGCATGCGGGATCGTAGTTCCCCAATCAGGGATCGCACCCGACCCCCTGCAGTGGAAGCATGGAGTCTTAACCACTGGACCACCAGGGAAGTTAGTTCCAATCCTTATAATCGTAAAGTCATGTCCAGAGCGAGATTGGGAATGTATCATGTCTGTTTCTATTTTGTAGTATTTTTGTTCAGCTTGCTCTCTGTCCTTTGTCAGTGATGGATACGTTGCCCCCACCACTGACAATTTTGTTGGCAGTCACTTTGGATATTCAAGACACTTAAAAACAGCTAAATAAAACATAGGTTTTCTGAAAGATGGACCTTGGGGTGGGATGAATCAGACTATGGTCTTCCTGACATAATTTGCACATCTGCCAATTTGGGACCTATCAATTTTCTGTCTGGAACACCACATTTAAAGAAATATATTGGTTATGGCAGTAAAAGTTTACTATTTAACTTCTGTGAACCTTGCCTATAAAACTAGAGTAACCACCTGTTCTATCCTCTTACACGTGGTAGACATGGAGGAACAGCCAATTGTTTTGAAGCACTTGATAAACGGGCTAAAATCACACATAGAGTGTAAGCTTCCTATGATTTATCAATGCAGTCTAGCTCCCAGAGCCTTATGTTGTTAGTGAATCATTCAGAGTTACTGGGTCTCATAAAGAATTCACAAGTGCTAAAATCTGGTGATAAAAAAGACTAAAAAAATGCAAGTGGGTAAACAAGGAGCTACATGGTAGATGAACCTCTTGTTTATCTCTAGAGGGGGCAGACAATCTTACTCAGAGAATCATTCTTTTCTCCTACCTGAATGAGTTAGGCTCCTGTGAATCCCACATATTTGAGGTCACTGGTCAGAGGTATCCTTCAAGTTATCTGAGTGGGTAAGGCTAATGAATGTTTTCTCTTCAAGTCCTGAAAGACATTAGCAATCATGATGCGAAAGACACTTTAGCATTTTTATATTTTTTTCCCGCTTATCTAGTTTCTTTAAGTGATATAAATGGTTTGTATCTGAGCTAAGTGTTTGAGTTAGGGCTGGTGCTGAGGGTACCAATGTATCTTAAATTCATTTCTGGAGTGAGAAAGTGTATTTAAATCCACTTACAACAACAAGAGAGAAATAGTGTCAGACAAATTTCTGATTGGAGAAAATAGTAATGAGGGATCTGACTTAAATGGTAAAACACTTAGATGATCTTTATTTTTTCTTTTCTTTCTTTTCTTCCCTTTTCTTTTTCTTTCTTCTTCTTTTCCCCCCCTCCTCCTTTTTCTCCTCCTCCTTCTCCTCCTCCTCCTCCTCCTTCTTTGCCTTTAGTGTGTGGAAGGAGGAATAAAAAAGCCAGGGTCAACTAGTTATAAAGGAGAGAGCTTTGCTCAGTTGAATCAGGAAATGTGAGATTAAGGGAACAGCTGAGATTTAGTACACATCTGTGAGAGAAGCTTTGGGGTTTTAATTTCTTTAATTAAAACAAACAGGGAAAAATGGAAAGAGAGAGCAGGAGACAAGGAGAGAAAAAATAAAACAGGACATCCTGGTGCCTTGAACCACCTGGGTGCCCTGGACAGCCTGGTAATGTGGCCCCTTACACCACTCATCTTTAAATATTTGTCCTATATTTATTTTAGAGGAGGGGCTGAATACTGCTTGGGGAACGACAGAGGAGGAAGGCTACCTCGTGGCAGAGCCCACTCTCTTCTCTATTGGTAGGGATTTAGCTCTGGCCGCAAACTTCCTTGTCCTTGTCCTCCTCTACCAAACGAGAGCCCTGCACCACCTGGGGGACAGTTGAATAAGCACTGAGAACTAAAATATTGCCTGCCATATCAGTAAACAAAGGATGTTGCAGCCATCAAGCCATCACATTACAGCCACCTGGATGGTGAGCCCTGAGAGAGCTCAAGAGAGAGATAAATGGGCTGCCCACTGCCAAGCCCATCTGGCAGTCAGCCACTGCAGCCATCCCCAACGGTGCCCCCGAAGGGGACTCAGGATGAGAAGACACAAGATACTGGCCTCAGATAGCTGAGGTGCATATCAAAAGAATGATTTCAGTGAGCCCAGACTCTTGTATCTTCCCAAACACAGAAAAGTGCTAAATTCCTTAACTTGAGAGATATACAATATTCTTTTATTAACAGTAATCTTTTGACTACCTGGTTTTGTTGCAAAATCTCCTATATATCCTGCTCCCTTCCTCTTTGGAGCAGCTTCTCAAAGTTATCTGAGACTCTGTCTCCTGGGCTTGAAGTCCTAAGAATGTCTGCCAAATAAAACATAACTCTCAACTTTTAGGCTGTGCATTTTTTTTTTTCAGTTGACAGCACCTATGCCTAATTCTAGGACTCACCTAGAGCCTTCTTGGCCACAAATAATAGAGTTCATCTAAACATATGCGGTCCTCTCCTTGGAAAATGCTGTTTTCTCCATCTTCTGAAATTTCTAGTGGAGATTTAGTGCCTCAGTGATTTATAGCATCTCCTATAGATTGGTACAGGGGGCACTTGTCAATCTGAGTGAGGCTGAAGGTGGGAGAAAGCCAGAGGAAGAGACTTTGTGGAGGACAGGACTCGAGGAAAGGAAGTTCCAAATGATTTAAAATTTTTTTTTTTTTTTAACATCTTTATTGGAGTATAATTGCTTTACAATGGTGTGTTAGTGTCTGCTTTATAACAAAGTGAATCAGTTATACATATACATATGTCCCCATATCTCTTCCCTCTTGCATCTCCCTCCCTCCCACCCTCCCTATCCCACCCTTCTAGGTGGTCACAAAGCACCGAGCTGATCTCCCTGTGCTATGCAGTTGCTTCCCATTAGCTATCTATTTTACATTTGGTAGTATATATATGTCCATGCCACTCTCTCACTTTGTCACATCTTACCCTTCCCCCTCCCCATATCCTCAAGTTCATTCTCTAGTAGGTCTAAGAGTGAAAGAGAACTAGAAAATGTTTAAAATGTAATAGTAATAAGAATGGTAATAATTTGAGCTTCTGCTTCCATCTTGGGAATTTGCTTTGCAAGAGGGACTACTCTAATGTCTGTGCTCTGCTGTTTGAAAAACAATGTCCACCTTGAAAAATGGATATGAATCATTTTTTTAAAGATTTAACATATAAGCAATATCATATGATATAGATGAACTTATATACACAAAACAGAAATAGACCCAGAGACATAGAAAACAAATTTATTGTTACCAAAGAGGAAAGGAGGGGGAGATAAACTGGGAGATTGGAATATAATACACACACTACTGTATGTAAAATAGATAATGAACAAGCACCTACTGTATAGCACAGGGAACTATACTCAATATTTTGTAACAACCTATAAGGGAAAAAATCTGAAAAAGAATATATATATATATATATTATATATATATATATATTATATATATATATATATATATATATATATATATATATATATATAACTGAATCACTTTGCTGTATACCTGAAACTAACACAACATTGTAAATCAACTATACTTCAATTAAAAGAAAGAAAAATGGATATGACTGTTCATATGATTGATGGACCTAGAGTTTTTATGGTCCACTATAGAATGAATAAGTCACAGACTTGAGCAATTTTCTGATTTCCAGTGAAATTATAGAAAAACCATCTATTGGCTTAAAGATTTTGCAAATTAAATTATAAATATTAGTACTAAGACCAAATTTATGTGTGACATTAAAACCAACATCTTCAGAGAGTGGAAATGATTCAGAGGATCATGTTTATGATTGTGGAAGCAACTGTCAAATGTAATTAAAGAAGCCAAGGGTCCTAGTGACTAAGGGCATAAATGAGATTTATGAAATGATGATGTCCCTGGCACTGCTGTACCAAACTTAGCCTTTTGGGAAATAGCATTAAGCACTCTGAGTCTTCTAAGGACGTTGTAAAGAGTAGGTAATTCACCTTCTTCCCCCCACTGCCAGTCACCTAGGTCAGGGGTCCCCAACACAGGGGCAGCGGACCAGTATTAGTCGACGTCCTGTTAGGAATTGGGCTGCACAGCAGGAGGTGCGCAGCGGCAGAGCAAGCAAGCGAAGCTTCATCTGCCGCTCCCCATTGCTCACATTACCGCCTGAACACCCGCCCCCCCTCCACCGTCCATGGAAGAATTGTCTTCCATGAAACTGGTCCCTGGTGCCAAAAAGTTGGGGACGACTGATTTAGGTGGTATTTATCACCACAGCATTTCAGATTGGGAAATAGCTTCATCTAATCCCATAAATCGTTGATTTCATATAGAATGAATACAGAGTTGGTCTTTGTTTACCTCCAGGGCTGGGCACCTACAGGAGACTCTTCCTTTTCCAGTAACCAGAGGAAGAGTTTGCCTGCAAAGGGAGGAAGAGTGCTATAATTAACCTGCTGCATTCCACTCATAATTAGGGCTCACTTTTTGCCTTGAGTTTTGAGACAGGATCTGTTTGGACCTTTATTCTTCTTTACTCCAGCCCTCTATTTCCCTCCCTCTTTTCCTTACTCCAGTCCTTTATTTCCCTCCACTGCCTGTTTTCATTTCTTTCCAAGATGTGATTAATAATTCCCACATTCTGGTGGGCCCCTCAAAGGGTAAAGGTGAAGCACAGGAGAAATACATGAATCACTGGCAAGACCCAAGCTGGCTGCAGCCCCTGAGACCTCAGTCTCTTCATGAAGGTTCCACCTTGGTCCGTATGATGATGCTTCTCCCTCCTCCATAGCGAGGACACAAAGGACAACTGGTTACATCACTTTCTAACAGGAGAGATTTTCCATTACACTTACTGGACTCACTAGCTTAGTAGAAAGATCATCACCATATAATGTCGACTTCCATGAATTTTGGGGTGATAAAACCTGTCTATATTTGAGAAGTTTTTCATGAGTAGTTTTATTGAATAGAGAGAAATCTTAAGACCTGAAGCTATTAGACAGCAGCAAGAAAGGAAAATACACTTGGGAGTTTTAAAAGGTATCCCACTTGGCAAAAGTGCTAAGTTGGGTAGGGGAATAAATGCTGCTTTAGGTTTTTATTTCGTTTTAACAAAATAATTTTTAAAAATCATGTGGGACCAAGTCATTTGCATCAGACTTTTGCACATTTAGATGACAGGCACGGTTTCTCAAGACTATAAATTCTGTATTCAGTTTAAGAAAGTGTATTTTTGATTGAGGTTAACACAGTATTTAAGTTAATGGAAAACATGCTTCCATTGCAGAGTATTTCCACCAGAATTGCTGGATTCTGTACAACAATCTGTTTCTATTTTGAAAAAATATGTGGTGCTGTTGTATGACCTAAATATTCCTTTTCCTCCCTCTTATTTCACTGTTCTACATTCACTTGCTTTCTTCTTCAGGTATATTCAAATAAATAAATGGCATAGTATGAATTCAGAAGAAAATATTTCCTAATTCTATATATCTTTAATGTTTCAGAGAAAAAATATTTTGCTTATAGTCTGAGCTTCATTTCAATATAGAGAGACATGATTCCCACTACTGCTACCCAAATGATTTTGGAATTGGGAAGAGAGATGTAGTGTCAGAAAGTGACTCTTAAACTCTGTGTGAATTAAATTTTTCTGAGTAACAAACCACTCCAACATGTATTGGCTCAAAATAGCAATCATTTTTATGTTGCACACCTATGATTTTCAAGTGGAGTTTGGTTGATCTGACTTGTCTAGGCAGCTCCAATTCATTTTGGGTTCAGATGGGCTTGGGTTCTTGCTTGGGCTTAGTCTGTCAAAGAGTGCTAATTCTGGGGTTTGGTCTGGAGAGGTAACATCTACTGGGGGATGCTCTTCTCAAGCATGAAGTTATATGGGCAAGCAGGAACGTGATTTAAATTTGGAACTGGCACTTTGTTATTTTAAGAAAATTTTAAAATATGTTTATTTTTTTATTATATTTTTTACATCGAGCACTTCAGGAAAAAAAATAATTACAATGATTCAAATATATGAATGTTTCAAAATCAAAATGCAATCCCTGGATTCAATAAATATCACCACCCAAACTGGCACTCTGTTACCCATATATCACTGCCCAAAGTGGGTCACATGGCTAAGTCCTACATCAACAAGGTGGGAAAATTTAGTAGGAGGAACTGCAAAGTCAAGTGGCAGGGTGGGGGAAACACGGAGAGGAGAAGAATTGGGAGCCAATAATTCAATCCATCAGAAACCCCAATTCAGTCTCTTTTTTCTGCAGGTGGGAATGTTGCCATTGTGTTATCCTTCTTTCTCCACTGGGGCAGCAAGACATAAGAGGGAGGCAACTTCAGCCAGTCATGACTTGCTCTGATCTCCATGTACAGCTTTCCCTGGGATTCTCAAACTTTGGTGTATGATGTGATTATTGGTGAGGTTGGTAACAATGCAGATCCTGAGTCCCATTTGCAAATTTATTAAATCGTAACAGGTGGTGGCAGGGCCAAGTCATTTATATTTTTAATGAGTTCCTCCATGATTTTGATGCATTTTGACTTTTGAGACTCACATCGGTAGAATAAGGTTAATTGAAGTGGTCAGTCTGGGTCTTGAACTTGATGGAACACTAGCAGTTTGGCAAATGTGATAGATTTCATTATTGTTCAGCAAATACTACATCCTCTGCACAGGAGGTGATTACTTCCTTGTTCCAAAGTTGTTGGATGTAGTTGTAATATTGATTTTGGCCAATGGGATGACATACTTCCTGTTCAAGTAAGGTTTTAACTTTGTTTATATTGTTAGACTTTATCTCTTGTGTTCCTGCCCTCTGCCATGAGAATAACTTATCCCAGGCAGTTATGGGTGCATCAGCCTGTGAAGGATGTTGTACATCCCAGAATGAGGGAACCAGATGTATAGTCTGGAACATAGTCACTGCAGCTGCCTCATAGACTCATGTGTGAAAAATAACTGTTAGTTGTTATAAGCCAGTGAGATTTTGGGATTGTATCTTATACAACATTATTGCAGCAAAAACTGACAAATACAAATCAACCAAACAAGGTAAACGAGGCATATATTAAACTGGGACAAAAACATACTACTGTCAGATTTTTAAATGCCTTTTGAAGACTTATTCGAGGCTATCTTTAGTGTTTGTTTTATTTTGACTTAACCTACATGAGAATGCTAGAGAAGGAGAAAATTGGCTTATAAAGAGATTTAGTCAGGATCTAGAACACTCTCAGAATTGGTCTTGATTCTGAATTTTTTTCCTTAGGGTCTCTATGTGTTTTTCCCAGACAGAATAGGAGGTTTTGCATTTTCGCTGTTTGTTTGATCAACAATAATAACAACTAATAATAAATGTTAGTATGTGCCAAGTGCCATCCTAATTACTTTCCATGTATTAATTCATTTAATTCTTCAACAACTCTGTGAGGTAGAGACTATTATTATCCTCATTTCATGGATGAAGAGCTGGGCTCACACTGACCACACAGCCAGATGACGTAGCTCTGAGAACTCTAACTTCAGAAACTATTCTCTTGACCACTTTGTTGTTGCCTCTATAAGTTTTCAACACATGCTACCATTTTTTATTTAAAACTACATTAATGCTCCTCCTAGAAAAGCAAGTTGCCTAATCTCCATCTAGAACAGAAAGACTTCAGATGTCAGCAGTAAAATGTGGGTACAACATTTCCTTGAAAGAAGACTATCTGTTGCAATATTTGTTCTTTATTCCACCGCCACGCCCGTTTTGGTCTAGAATATTTCTTTTTCCACTTTCTAATTCCCTCATCAGAGAAACAGTAATTATGGCTTTTCATTTCATTTTAACCCAGAAACCTGAAGGCAGATTATACAATTTCCAGCAAAGCACTTCATTAGAATAAAAATTCAACAAAACAACACATTTTTACATATTCCATGAGTTCACGGCAATGAGATGCAATTTACACAGGGTAAAGTTACAATTTAAAAATTGTGTAAAATAATAGCATCTGGTTATTTAGGACTTACTCAAAGGCATTTTTCAGATATTGGCTTTACTTCTAATAACAAACCTGCAGATAAATTATGATTATCTTCTTTTGTGGGCAAAGAGGTTGAATCTTAATAAAATCACACAGCTATGTAAGAGAACAACAGTGGAGACAGATTTTTATGATTCCAAATTGTGTTGTCTGGTCTCCACACCTCATCACTTCTCTTACTTTGAAGAAATGCTATTTTTAAAACCCTTAAATTACTGCATAAAAACTAGTTTTTCCTATTTATTCTCATACTATTTAAATCTCTGAAATGGATTTAGCTCTCAATCTCTTTTCTACATAGCAAGCTCAATTGACTGAATGCATACTAATAAATATAATCTCTCCTGAGTACACATTATTATTAGATGAGTGGTAAACAGGATTTAAATACAGCAAGAGAGCTCTCATTCCTAAAAACAAAAACAAAAACAAAAAACAAAAAAAACCTGCTCTGCTTTTTACTGCCCTTTTAATTTTTGTTCCAGCCTGGGCAAATCTATTCTACATCTGTGGGACAATCTGTTCTCTGCTTCCCTTAATGGTTAAGTGGAGGACAGATTCTTAGCTATCTCCTCTAGCTGATCTTATCATTTCATGTCTCTATTTAACACAGTGTAAAACAGTTGTTTGATCTACAAAATTGTTCCTAAATCTGTTTACCTATCACACTAACATTGTAAGAAGACAATATTCCTAGAAGAGAATCCTTTTATGTTTGCATACCAGATTATTCAAAGACATATATTAGCAACCTCAACTCTTTTTCTGGTATAAAGAGCACAATAAAAATTGCTTGAAAAAAGTTGCTTTAAAGAATCTTCATATTATACTCTGAAGGGAATAGAACAGTTAAATGCAGAAAGTGCATTCTATAATTTTCTCACAAAAATCACACATTTTCCTACATATTAAAAAAAAAAAAGATAGATGGGAGGCAGAGTAAGAAGAAATTGATTTCCAGTCTGTTTCTATTCAAAGCTCAGACAAATGGAAACAACCTCAAAGATCCAGGGCCATAGGGGGAAAAACATGGGTGTATCAGTTCTCCAGAAAACCAGGACCATCAGGATGTGTATATATAGAGAAAGAGATTTATGATATGGAATTGGATCACATTATTATGGAGGCTGGCAAGTCTAAAATCTGCAGGCTCGGCCAACAGGCTGGTGACCCAGTAGAGTTCCATTCTGAGTTCAAAGACAGTGTGCAGTAGAATCAGGAAGAGCTGAAGTTGTAGACAAAGTTCAAAGGCGGTCTGATGGAGAAATTCTTTCTTGCTGGAGTGGGGTGGGGTAGAACCAGTCTTTTGTTTTATTCAGGCTTTTGACTGATTGGATGAGGCCCACCCACACTAAGGAGAGCAATCTGCTTTACTCAAAGTCCACTGACTTAACCTCGTCTAAAACATCCTCATAGAAACATCTAGAATAATGTTCAGCCAAATATCTGGTCACCCTATGGTTCAGCCAAGCAGTCACATTAAATTAACCATCTCAGTGGACATAGGATCCAGTCCTTCCATCTTTCTGTCTCAGGTTAAGAAATCACAGTAAGCTGAGAAGATATCCTGAAACATTACTGAAGGAGATAACTTCAAAATTGTTTGAGATGATTAGTTATTCAGTGGGCAAGCATCTTTCAGGCTAAGGAAAATTTAGAATTAAGTATAGAAATGTTTAATAGGGCCAAGTCTACAGTTAGTATTGCACTTGAGAAGACTCTGTTACATTGGTATTATAAGTATTTATAATAGTTAAGAGAATTTGGTCTATGTATCACTCAGGATAGGTGTGGTTATGCTATGATAACAAATAACTCTCAAATCCTCAAGGATAGGTAGGAAAATACACTTATAAAAAAGTTAACTTATTTTTTCCGTTTCATTGAAATACAGTTTACATATAACATTGTGTAAGTTTAAAGTGGACAATGCGATGATTTGATACACATATATATTGTAAAATGGTTACAACAAAAAGGTTAGTTTACACCTTCATCACCTTACAAAATTAGCACTTTTTGTGGTGAGAATATTTAAGATTTACTTTCTTAGTAACTTTCAAGTATATAATTCAGTATTCTTAACTATAGCCACCATGCTGTATATTAGATCCCATAAATTATTCACCTTATAGCTGGAAGTTTGTACACTTTGGCCAAAATGTCTCATTTATCCCACCTTCCTGGCCCTTCACAGCTACCATTCTACTTTCTAATTCTATGAGCTTGGCCTTTTTTTTTTTTTTTTTTTTAACATCTTTACTGGAGTATAATTGCTTTATAACTGTGTGTTAGTTTCTGCTTTATAACAAAGTGAATCAGTTATACATATACATATGTTCCCATATCTCTTCCCTCTTGCATCTCCCTCCCTCCCACCCTCCCTATCCCACCACTGTAGGTGGTCACAAAGCACCACCGAGCTGATCTCCCTGTGCTATGCGGCTGCTTCCCACTAGCTCTCTATTTTATGTTTGGTAGTGTATATATGTCCATGCCACTCTCTCACTTTGTCACAGCTTACCCTTCCCCCTCCCCATATCCTCAAGTCCATTCCCTAGTAGGTCTAGATCTTTATTCCCATCTTGCCCCTAGGTTCTTCATGACCATTTTTTTTAATTTTTTATTTTAGATTCCATATATATGTGTTAGCATATGGTATTTGTTTTTTCTCTTTCTGACTTACTTCACTCTGTATGAGAGTCTCTAAGTCCATCCACCTCACTACAAATAACTCAGTTTCATTCCTTTTTATGGCTGAGTAATATTCCATTGTATATATGTGCCACATCTTCTTTATCCATTCATCTGGTGATGGACACTTAGGTTACTTCCACGTCCTGGCTATTGTAAATAGAGCTGCAATGAACATTGTGATACATGACTCTTTTTGAATTATGGTTTTCCCAGGGTATATGGCCAGTAGTGGGATTGCTGGGTTGTATGGTAGTTCTATTTTTAGTTTTTTAAGGAAGCTCCATACTGTTCTCCATAGTGGCTGTATCAATTTACATTCCCACCAACAGTGCAAGAGTGTTCCCTTTTCTCCACACCCTCTCCAGCATTTATTGTTTATAGATTTTTTGATGATGGCCATTCTGACCGGTGTGAGATGATATCTCATTGTAGTTTTGATTTGCATTTCTCTAATGATTAGTGATGTTGAGCATTCTTTCATGTGTTTGTTGGCAATCTGTATATCTTCTTTGGAGAAATGTCTATTTAGGTCTTCTGCCCATTTTTGGATTGGGTTGTTTGATTTTTTGATATTGAGCTGCATGAGCTGCTTGTAAATTTTGGAGATTAATCCTTTGTCAGTTGCTTCATTTGCAGACATTTTCTCCCATTCTGAGGGTTGTCTTTTCATCTTGTTTATGGTTGCCTTTGCTGTGCAAAAGCTTTGAAGTTTCATTAGGTCCCATTTGTTTATTTTTGTTTTTATATCCATTTCTCTCAAAGGTGGGTCAAAAAGGATCATGCTGTGATTTATGTCATAGAGTGTTCTGCCTATGTTTTCCTCTAAGAGTTTTATAGTGTCTGGCCTTACATTTAGGTCTTTAATCCATTTTGAGTTTATTTTTGTGTATGGTGTTAGAATTTCATTCTTTTACATGTAGCTGTCCAGTTTTTCCAGCACCACATATTGAAGAGGCTGTCTTTTCTCCATTGTATATTCTTGCCTCCTTTATCAAAAATAAGGTGACCATATGTGCATGGGTTTATCTCTGACTTTCTCTACTGTTCAGTTGATCTATATTTCTGTTTTTGTGCCAGTACCATACTGTCTTGATTACTGTAGCTTTGTAGTATAGTCTGAATTCTAGGAGCCTGATTCCTCTAGCTCCATTTTTCTTTCTCAAGATTGCTTTGGCTATTCGGGGTCTTTTGTGTTTCCATACAAATTGTGAAAATTTTTGTTCTAGTTCTGTGAAAAATGCCGTTGGTAGTTTGATAGGGGTTGCATTGAATCTGTAGATTGCTTTGGGTAGTATAGTCATTTTCAAAATGTTGATTCTTCCAATCCAAGAACATGGCATATCTCTCCATCTGTTTGTATTATCTTTAATTACTTTCATCACTGTCTTATAGTTTTCTGCAAACAGGTCATTTGTCTCCTTACGTAGGATTTTTCTCAGGTATTTAATCTTTTAGTTGCCGTGGTAAATGGGAGCATTTCCTTAATTTCTCTTTCAGAGTTTTGATCATTAGTGTATAGAAACACAGGAGATTTCTGTGCATTATTTTTGTATCCTGCTACTTTATCAAATTCATTGATTAGCTCTAGTAGTTTTCTGGTAGCATCTTTAGGATTCTCTATGTATAGTACCATGTCCTCTGAAAACCGTGACAGCTTTAGTTCTTCTTTTCCAATTTGGATTCCTTTTATTTCTTTTCCTTCTCTGATTGCTGTGGCTAAAACTTCCAAAACTATGTTGAATAATAGTGGTGAGAGATGGCAACCTTGTCTTGTTCCTGATCTTAGTGGAAACGTTTCAGTTTTTCACCACTGAGAACAATGTTGGCTGTAGGTGTGTCATATATGGTCTTTATCATATTGAGGTAAGTTCCCTCTATGCTTACTTTCTGGAGGGTTTTTATCATAAATGGGTGCTGAATTTTGTCAAAAGCTTTCTCTGCATCTATTGAGATGATCACATGGTTTTTATCCTTCAATTTGTTAATATGGTGTATCACATTGATTGATTTGCTTATATCGAAGAATCCTTGCATTCCTGGGATAAACCCCACTTGATCATGGTGTATGATCCTTTTAATGTGCTGTTGGATTCTGTTTGCTAGTATTTTGTTGAGGATGTTTGCATCTATGTTCATCGGAGATATTGGCCTGTAGTTTTCTTTTTTTGTGACATCTTTGTCTGGTTTTGGTATCAGGGTGATGGTGGCCTTGTAGAATGAGTTTCACAGTGTTCCTCCCTCTACTATATTTTGGAAGTGTTTGAGAAGGATAGGTGTTATCTCTTCTCTAAATGTTTGATAGAATTCGCCTGTGAAGCCATCTGGTCCTGGGCTTTTTTGCTGGATGATTTTTAGTCACAGTTTCAATTTCTGTGCTTGTGATTGGTCTGTTTATATTTTCTATTTATTCCTGGTTCAATCTTGGAATATTGTGGTTTTCTAAGAATTAGACCATTTCTTCCAGGTTGTCCATTTTATTGGCATATAGTTGCTTGTAGTCATCTCTCATGATCCTTTGTATTTGTGAGTGTCAGTTGTTACTTCTCCTTTTTCATTTCTAATTCTATTGATTTGAGTCTTCTCCCTTATTTTCTTGATGAGTCTGGTTAATGGTTTATCAATTTTGTTTATCTTCTCAAAGAACCAGCTTTTAGTTTTATTGATCTTTGTTATTGTTTCCTTCATTTCTTTTTCATTTATTTCTGATCTGATCTTTATGATTTCTTTCCTTCTGCTAACTTTGGGGTTTTTTTGCTCTTTAATTGCTTTAGGTATAAGGTTAGGTTGTTTATTTGAGATGTTTCTTGTTTCTTGAGGTCGGATTGTATTGCCATAAACTTCCCATTTAGACCTGCATTTGCTGCATCCCATAGGTTTTGGATCATCATATTTTCGATGCCATATGTTTCTAGGTATTTTTTGATTTCTTCAGTGATCTCTTGGTTAGTTAGTAGTGTATCATTTAACCTCCATGTTTTTGTATTTTTTTACCGTTTTTTTCCCTGTAATTGATATCTAATCTCATAGTATTGTGGTCGGAAAAGACACTTGATATGACTTCAATTTTCTTAAATTTACCAAGGCTTGATTTGTGACCCAAGATATGATGTATCCTGGAGCATGTTCCATGAGCACTTGAGAAGAAAGTGTATTCTGTTGTTTTTGGATGGAATGTCCTATAAATATCAATTAAGTGCATCTTGTTAATGTATCATTTAAAGCTTGTGTTTCCTTATTTATTTTCATTTTGGATGATCTGTCCATTGGTGAAAGTGGGGTGTTAAAGTCCACTACTATGACTGTGTTACTGTCAATATCCCCTTTTATGGCTGTTAACATTTGCCTTATTTATTAAGGTGCTCCTATGTTGGGTTCACAATATTTATAATTGTTATATCTTCTTCTTGTGATTGATCTCTTGATCATTATGTATTGTCCTTTTTGTCTCTTGTAATAGTCTTTATTTTAAAGTCTATTTTGTCTGATATGAGAATTGCTACTCCATCTTTCTTTTGATTTCCATTTGCATGGAATAACTTTTTCCATCCCCTCACTTTCATTCTGTGTGTGTTCCTTGGTCTAAAATGGGTCTCTTGTAGACAGCATATATACGGGTCTTGTTTTTTTTTTTTTTTTTTTTTTTTTATGGCTGTGTTGGGTCTCCGTCTCTGTGTGAGGACTTTCTCTAGTTGTGGCAAGCGGGGGCCACTCCTCATCGCGGTGCATGGGCCTCTCACTATCGCGGCCTCTCTTGTTGCGGAGCACAGGCTCCAGACGCGCAGGCTCAGCAGCTGCGGCTCACGGGCCTAGTTGCTCCGCGGCATGTGGGATCCTCCCAGACCAGGGCTCGAACCCGTGTCCCCTGCACCAGCAGGCAGACTCTCAACCACTGCGCCACCAGGGAAGCCCGCGGGTCTTGTTTTTGTATCCATTCAGCCAGTCTATGTCGTTTGGTTTGAGCATTTAATCCAATCACCTTTAAGTTAGTTATCAATATGTATTTTCCTATTACCATTTTCTTAATTGTTTTGGGTTTGTTATCATAGGTCTTTTACTTCTCTTGTGTTTCGTGCCTAGAGACTTTCCTTTAGCATTTGTTGTAAAGCTGTTTTGGTGGTGCTGAATTCTCTTAGCTTTTGCTTGTCTGTAAAGGTTTTAATTTCTCCATCGAATCTGAATCAGATCCTTGCTGGGCAGAATAATCTTGGTTGTAGGTTTTTACCTTTCATCACTTTAAATATGTCCTGCCATGCCCTTCTGGCTTGCAGAGTTTCTGCTGAAAGATCAGCTGTTAATCTTATGGGGATTCCCTTGCATGTTATTTGTTGCTTTTCCCTTGCTGCTTTTAATATTTTTTCTTTGTATTTAATTTTTGATGGTTTGATTAAGATGTGTCTTGGTGTGTTTCTCTTTGGATTTATCCTGTATGGGAATCTCTGCACTTCCTGGACCTGATTGACTATTTCCTTTCCCGTATTAGGAAAATTTTCAACTATAATCTCTTGAAATATTTTCTCAGTCCCTTTCTTTTTCTCTTCTTCATCTGGGACCCCTGTAATTCGAATGTTGGTGCTTTTAATGTTTTCCCAGAGGTCTCTGAGACTGTCCTCAATTCTTTTCATCCTTTTCTGTTCATTCTGCTCTGTGGTCGTTATTTCCACTATTTTATCTTCCAGGTCACTTATCCTTTCATCTGCCTCGGTTATTCTGCTATTGATTCCCTCTAGAGAATTTTTAATTTCATTTATCGTTTTGTTCATCATTGTTTCTTTGCTCTTTAGTTCTTCTAGGTCCTTGTTAAATGTTTCTTGTATTTTCTCCATTCCATTTCCAAGATTTTGGATCTTCTTTTCTATCATTACTCTGAATTCTTTTTCAGGTAGACTGCCTATTTCCTCTTCATTAATTTGGTCTGATGGGTTTTTACCTAGCTCCTTCATCTACTGTGTGTTTCTCTGCCTTCTCATTTTCTTAACTTACTGTGTTTGGGATCTCCTTTTCACAGGCTGCAGGTTCTTAGTTCTCATTGTTTTTGGTGTCTGCCCCCAGTGGGTAAGGTTGTTTCAGTGGATTGTGTAGGGTTCCTGGTGTAGGGGACTCATGCCTGTGTTCTGGTGGATGAGTCTGGATCTTGTCTTTCTGGTGGGCAGGACCGCATCTGGTGGTGTGTTCTGGAGTGTGTGTGACCTTATTTTGATTTTAGGAAGCCTCTCTGCTGATGGGTGGGTTTGTGTTCCTCTCTTGCTAGTTGTTTGGCATAAGGTGTCCAGCACTGTAGCTTGCTTGTTGTTGAGTGGATCTCGGTCTTAGCCATGAGATAGAGATCTCTGGGAGAGCTTGTGCCATTTGATATTACATGGATCCAGGAGGTCTCTGGTGAACCAATCTCCTGAACTCTCAGAGGCATAAGCCTGACACCTGGTCGGAGCACCAAGACCCTGTCAGCCACACGGCTCAGAAGAAAAGGGAGAAAACAAGAAAAAAGAAAAAATAAATAAATTACAGTTATTAAAATAAAAAATAAAAAAAATTAAAAAGTAATGAAAAAAGAAAAAAAAAAGGGGACAGGCAGAACCTTAGGGCAAACAGTAAAAGCAAAGCTGTACAGACAAATCACACAAAGAAGCATACACATACACACTCACAATAAGGAAAAAAAAAATCTATATATAAAAAGAAAAAGGAAGAGAGCAACCATATCAATAAACAAATGTACCAATGATAATAAACTCTAAATACTAAAGTAAAATAAACATGAAAAAGTAAATACATTAGATGCAGAGAGCAAGCCCCAAGTCTACAGTTGCTCTCAAAGTCCACTGCCTCAATTTTGCGATGATTCTTTGTCTATTCAGGTATTCCAGAGATGCAGGGTACATCAAGTTGGTTGTGGAGATTTAATCCGCTGCTCCTGAGGCTGTGGGGAGAAATTCCGTTTTTTTCTTTGTTCGCACAGCTCCTGGGGATCAGCTTTGGATTTGGCCCTGCCTCTGCGTGTAGGTAGCCTGCAGGCATCTGTTCTTCTCTCAGACAGACAGGACGGGGTTAAAGTAGCAGCTGATTGGGGGCTCTGGCTCACTCAGGCTGGGGGGAGGGAGGGATACGGAATGAGGGGCGAGTGTGAGGCGGCTGAGGCCCCCGTGACATTGCAACAGCCTGAGGTGTGCTGTGTGTTCTCCCGCGGAAGTTGTCTCTGGATCACGGGACCCTGGCAGTGGCGGGCTGCACAGGATCCCTACAGGGGAGGTGTGGATAGTGACCTGTGCTTGCACATAGGCTTCTTGGTGGTGGCAGCAGCAGCCTTAGCGTCTCATGCCTGCTCTGGTGTCCACACTGATAGCTGCGGTTCGCGCCCTTCTCTGGAGCTCGTTTAGGCTGTGCTCTGAATCCCCTCTCCTCGCACACCCTAAAACAATGGTCTCTTGCCTCTTAGGCAGTTCCAAACATTTTCCTGAACTCCCTCCCAGCTAGCTGTGGCTCACTAGCCTCCTTCAGGCTGTGTTCACGCAGCCAACCCGAGTCCTCTCCCTGGATCTGACCTCCAAAGCCAGAGTCTCTGTTTCCAGCCCCCACCTGCCCCAGTGGGTGAGCAGACAAGCCTCTCAGGCTGGTGAGTGGTGGTCGGCACCAATCCTCTTTGCAGGAATCTCTCCACTTTGCTCTCTGCTCTCTGCACCTCTGTTGCTGTGCTCTCCTCCATGGCTCTGAAGTGTTCCCCTGCCCACCCCCCATCTCCGCCAGTGAAGGGGCTTCCTAGTGTGTGGAAACTTTTACTTCTTCACAGCTCCCTCCCAGAGCTGCAGGTACTGTGCCTATTCTTTTGTCCCTGTTTTTTCTTTTGACCTACCCAGGTACTTGGGGTGTTTCTTGCTCTTTGGGAAGTCTGAGGTCTTCTGCCAGCATTCAGTAAGTGTTCTGTAGGAGTTGTTCCACCCGTAGATGTATTTCTGATGTATTTGTGGGGAGGAAGGTGATCTCCATGTCTTGTTCCTCCACAATCTTGAAGGTCTCCAAGCTTGGCCTTTTTAAAAAACGATTCCATATATAACAAAGAGTATGCACTATTTGTCTTTCTCTGTCTGATTAATTTCATCAGTATAATGCCCTCAAGGCCCATCCATGTTGTTGCAAAAAGCAGGATAGGAAAATATGTTTCATTTTGTCCTCATCAGGGCCTGAGCCTGATGGAGACACCACCATCTGGAGCACTGTTGGTAAACATTTCTGGGAGAAGAGAACATAGCACTGGCTCTTGAAGTTTTCTAACTAGAAAGGGACACGTGTTGCTTCTGTTCATATTTTATTGGCCAAACCAGTCACATGACCAGACCTAACTTCAATTGACAGAAAAGCACATTCTTACTATGAATATGTAAGAAAGGACTGTGGATTATTGTTATTAACCTTAATGCATTAAGCCATTAAAATAGCATTAGATGAGGATTCTAATTTTTTCCCAGGTTTATTGAGAAATATTTGGCATACACCACTGTATAAGTTTGAGGTGTACAGCATGATCTTTTGACTTACATATATTGTGAAATGATTATCACAATAGGTTTAGTTAACATTCATTATCTCATACTGATACAGTAAAAAGAAAATAAAAAAAATTCATCTTGTGATGAGAACTCCTAGAATCTACTCTCTTAACGGCTTTCCTGTATACCATCCAGCAATGTTAACTATAGTCATCATGCAGCATCACATCCCTAGTACTTATTTATCTTATAACTGACAATTTATACATTTGACCACCTTCCTCCAATTCCCCACCCCCTCTCCTGCCCCCTGGCTCTGGTAACCACAAATCTGTTCTTTTTTTCTATGAGTTTGGTGGCTGTTTTTTTCAGACTCCACAATAATTGAGATCATACAGTACTTTTCTTTCTCTGTTTGACTTATCATAATGTCTTCAAGGTCCATCAGTATCTCAGACGATAGGGTTTCTCATTTTTAAGGCTGAATGATATTCCATTGTATATGCATATAGCACAGTTTCTTTAAGTAATTCTAATTTAAAATGTGCAATCTGCATAATCAATTTAGACTTGTGATTTTAAGGTCAAAGTTTGAAGTTTATGAATAATATTGGAAAATTTAAAATAACTTGATATCCATAATATGTATAAGTTTAATTTGTTACATATAAAAGAATTACTTTAAAAGTAAGGAAAAGGAAAGTTTTTTTTCTATAAATTGGACAATTAAGTACCTAAATATACAAATGCAACTAAGAAATATTTAAAGAAACCTAAGTAAAATTTAAAATGTGATTATAAATTAATCTCAGTATCTTTAAAAGTGACTTAATTTTTTTTGGAGTTATGAATGGAGTAATAAGCTTTTTATGTTGAATTTAAAGGTATAAGAAGGAATTAGGTTTTTGAATTTATTTTACTCTAATAAGTAAATATTAATATTTAAAACTAAAGTAAACTTTTGAAAAGAAGTCACCCTTTTTTTGGGGTATCAAAATCTCCCATTCAATATGTAAATGCTGCTATAATCTACAGGTCTACTTTATTTTCATTTCTGAGCATTTAAGCCTGTGGAATGATTATTATTAGAGACTTAAACATGAAGGATCTACTAAAATGTAGAGCATAATAGAGGAAGACCTGAAGATGCAGTCTGCTAGGTTTCTAGCAGAGTGATAATCTTTTCTCTTTAGCTTACATAAATAAATTTAAAAAATGACAAATTTTAGGAGGAAAAAATCATGTTTTCAATACTCTCTAATGTTCCTCTTTTACAAGTACAAACTGCTGTGCAGGTAAAGTTGATGATAGTTCATGTAGGTAAAGTACTTACTTGAATTGGTTGGAAGTAGAACAGGAAGAGAAATACTGTATTTGATGAAATCCACTGTTTACAGTTCCTTCAAAATGTGGGTCTATGTAGTGATTTACTCCTGATGAGTAAGAGCAAGTAAGATTTTCAAAAACATATGACAATTTATATAATGTATGTACATATATTTATTTATGGCTTCATCTGTACCACACAAGAAACTATAATGGCTTTGCAAAGACCACAGATCTTTTGCATACAAGTCAAAGTGTCTATTCCATGTGGCTTAGGAAAATGTGTACAGCTTCCATATGGGTAAAAAAGGTTTTCTGACACTCAAACAAAAAGAATCAACCATCAAAGAACCTACTGAAACGTTTGACAAATATCACAGCACTCTGAATTCTAGTTTTAATGTCTACACATTTTATTTTGCAATATGCTTTGTCATTTTGTAATAGAGCTGTACAGAAGTTTCTGCCAAAGACCATGGGATTTAATGGATTATTATACTATATGTAAACGCATACATGTATATGTGTATATACGTTGATGTTTATTTCAATTTGTCTCCAGTTTACATAGCCTACTAGATATCCTAATGATTGACCATTTCTCTCATGGTGAAACTAAAGAGGTGCCAACTCTCTTGAAGTAAATTCCAAAACCTCAGAATAATGATTAAATATTTGATTTATACAGTTTATTTCTCCCAGAGTGTTCATTTTAAATTAACTCCGCATTGAAGGGAGTGATCATCTTAGTGATCGACAGTGCTAAGTTAGGTTGACTTGGTCTTAACGTCATCAATGACCATAACCAAAAAAAGAAAGAAAAGGGAACAAAAGAAAGAACAGAAAAAACCTTACATGAGAAGCCAACATTGCATTAGAATTTGGGTTATCACATAATGTTGAACTAGGCTGTTCTTTCCTGTGGGCCATGTGATGTGATACTTGAGGTCCCTATATTCCCACAGATCCCCTTTCATCTGCATGCTGCACTGCAGAAGTCCCTAACCACAGCCACAGGCTAGATTTGGCCCATCATAGTGTTTCATTTGGCTTATACAATGTTTAAAACGTCTGTGAGCCAACATTTTGAAATTGGAAGCTTTCACATAAAAATCCAGATTTCTGGCATCTCTCAGAAAATTAGAAGATCTGGGAAATGGACTCATATTACCACATTGCAGTCTCTGGCTGGTTGGGCAGCTACTGCCCCCTTTAGACGGGCATGTACTTTCCATGGTCCCCACCAATTCCTGCTGCTTCCTAACACTGAAGGTGTCAGTCCCCACTTACTGCACTCACTCTGTTTCTTTTTCAGTAGAAAACATTTCTCTCTACCGGTATCTGTATAAAAAGTATGGTACAACTGAAACTAACACAACATTGTAAATCAACTACACCCCAATAAAAATTTTTTTAAAAGTATGTAAAAATATGGCAGTATTTAAGTCAGATTGTTCTTTGTGGATTCTCTTCTCCTTTTCTCTCGCCTCCATTGAGGGTTAATTTCTCTCCCCTTTCTCTCACTGGATTTGAAACAAAGATTTAAGAAACTGTTGATTAGTTTTAGTACTGAAAGGTTCTCAGAGGCATATTTGCTGGTCTGCTTTTTCTCCCAAAGGCCATATAAGATTGGGCTTGGGGAAAGTAAGAGAGACGAGGAGAAGGGAGAAGCAAATAAGAGAGTGTGCCAGTATTGGCTCTCAGCTTGGAAACTACCCTCCTGTATAGTAGGCTTGGTGATGCTGGGACCTGGACTCTGCAAGCCACCTTTTGCTTGTGCTGTTAGGCTTTGCCAGCAGAGAGCACAAGGAGGGGCACAAGAGGGGCCACAAGGCTGGAGGAGGCTGAAGGGGTTTGCTTCTTGTTGGTTCCCACCGGCTTCCTGTTTGCTTGAAGTTCTTGTGAGCATGGCCTAAGCAACACTCCTTCACCCTGACAGCAGCACTTCCTTCATGACATGACAGTGGAATACGATTTGAAGTTTTTCCCACACTTGCCAAACCAGCTTCATCATGTGGTCCCCTTATGCCCACCCCTATTCCCTCTTCAGAGGTCTAAGTCTTAGTTCATGGGGACCTCTCCTCCAATCTTTTAAGTTTACATATTCTGGAGTTTTTTTGCTGTTGTTGTTTTCCCCTCAGTTCTAGGGAATGGAAGCTGCTTCCTGCAGTTGCTACTTTTGTGATGCCTTAGAGTTCTCTTTCTTTCTCTACTTAACAAATTTATAGTTAATTATTTATGCTACTTTCTCTCTGTTCAGATAACTCCTTCCTGACTGGATCCTGACTAACAGACAGAAGAAAAGTTGGTTGGGTGTGCAACCCAATATGGTAGCCACTAGTCACCTTAAGTACTTAAATGTAAATTTAATTAATATAAAAATAAATAAAATTAAAAACACAGTTTCTCAGTTTTATTAGGCACATTTCAATGTTCAATAGCCACATGAGGCTACTGGTTGCTGCATTGGACAGTGCAGGTATAGAACATTTCTGTCATCACAGGAAGTTCTCTTAGGTAGTGCTGGGCTAGAGAAATGAGGGGTCCTCAAAGTAGAGGGGAAACATGAATGGAAGATCTTCTTTAGAACCAGGAAATAACTGGAAGATACTGAGGATGAGCTCTTCTCAAGAAAGACTGAAAAATAGAGATTCTTTGATCAAAATGCAATTAACTTAAAAACCAATAAAAAAAAAATAGAAAACCATCATATACTTGAAAGTGAATGACATGATAATGAAATTATAATGAAACATTTCATATCTAACTTGAACGTTATTAGAGGCATATGTAGAGACAACTAAATATTTTAGAAAAGAAGAAAATATGAAAATTAATAAATTAAGCATCATCTCAAGAAGCTAGAAAGAGAACAGCAAGTAAAATGCAAAGATGGTACAAATTACAAAAAAAAAAAAACCAAACAAACAGATAAGAACAGAAATTAATCACATAGAAATATAATAGATAAAACTAAGAAAGTCATGAGTTAGTTTTCATGACAAGCTTAATAAAGTTGGTAAATCCCTCAGAAGATTTATCAGGAAAAATTAGAGAAGACACAAATAGTAAATGTCATATAAGAACAAGAAAATATTACTATAGATCCAGCAGACATTAAAAAGGCAATAAAAATATTTTGAATATTTCAAGACCAATAATCTTGAGAATTTAGATGAAATGGACCTATTCCTAGAAAAAAATAATTTACTAAAACTAATCCTAAAAAAGTAGAAAATATGAATGGTCTTTTAACTATTAAACACTTGACTCAGAATTATACTTTTTTTCCTTCAAAGACAAATTCAGGCTCACATGGCTTCCCTATTTCTGTCAAATATTTAAAAAAGACTTAGTTGCAGTCATTCACAAATCCTTCCAAAAAATAGTAATGGGGAAACAATCTCATTTTATGGAAGTTTTCTAAACCTTGTTACCAAACCAGTCAAAGGATGAAAATGTACAGTACAATTTTACACTAACAAATGACCAAAAATCCTAGACAATATAATCACTAAGCAAATCTAGCAATATATTATACCATGACTAAGTTTTTTATATTCCAACTTCTTCTGGCATTTTGTGAAATGTCTTGGACAATAATAGAGGTGCTAAAAAACTAGAAATGAGCGAACGCTGACAAAATAGATACTAACATCCTGAAATGAAAACAAATAGATTTTGAGCACTATGGATTGATGAGGTTGATTATCAATTTGGGACATAATATTCCAACAGATTAACTCACAGATATCTTTTGAGCCCTTTGAAAAACCGGAAGTACTTGCTACAAGTGATTATGAATTCACTTAGAATAAGCCTTTCAAATATCCAAAATTCCTTTTTTTAATAAAGCTTCTAGGTTGATTGATGAGGAAGAAAATGTTACAGGTAAGGATATCCCTGGTGGCACAGTAGTTAAAAATCCGCCTGCCAATGCAGGGGACACGGGTTTGGGCCCTGGTCCGGGAAGATCCCATATGCCACTGAGCAACTAAGCCCGTGCACCAAAACTACTGAGCCTGCACTCTAGAGCCCGTGAACCACAACTACTGAAGCCTGTGTGCCACAACTACTGAAGCCCATGCGCCTAGAGCCAGTGCTCCACAACAAGAGAAGCCACCTCAATGAGAAACCCACGCACCACAAGGAAGAGTAGCCCCTGCTCGCCGCAACTAGGGAAAGCCCGCACCCAGCAACGAAAACCCAATGCAGCCAAAAATTAAAAAAAAAAAAAAAAAGTTACAGATATACCAGCTTGTTATGGCTTAGAGAAAATACCTTTGTGGACAAAAAAGAAAAATGTGGTCAGGATGATAATATATTTAGGAGAATTATATATCTAGGTGAATCTTTGAATACTAGGTTGACCTATGAAAAGTAATCAGTATCTTTGAATGTCAGAGAGTCTCTGGTTACATGCCACAGGTGTTTAAGACTCTGCTTCCTCAATATTGTGGATGTGCTTAGGAAGCACGAAGTTAACATGGACTTTGGAGGTTTAGCTAATATATTGGATGACAGAATCAGGATCCCGAATCAGGTTGAAATAAAGGACCAGGTTTAACAAGATGAAATGTAACAGGATTAAAGAAAGATGTTACAATGATTTCAGAATCAACTGAACAAATATAGACTAGCCAAGATGTGCCTTAACATTAATTTCTATGAAAAGGACTGAGGGTTTTTTTGTCAGCCATGAACTCATGACAAGTCAATAATGTAATGGGTCTGCCTAAAACCTAACTCAACCTTAGATTTCATAGGTAGTTAGGTAGCCACAGTGACAAGGAGGTAACAGGTAGAGTAATAATAACCCACTAACCATATCTCACATCGTTTGTCACACTATTTGGATGCCACACTGGGAAGGTGATACTGATAAACTGAAAGTTTTTCAAGGGAAGGCATGCAGAATAAAGAAGGGATTTGAAACCTAAATAATATTAAGAAAAATTGCATGCATTTAGCTTAGAGGAAAGAAGACATGGTGTCATTTCAGGAGTTCTTATCAAATAGAAAAGTACTTTTATTCAGTTTTCCAGGAGGTAAAATTAGAAACAGTGGGAGGTAGATATGTATGTCTTCGCTATGGATGGAAAAGTTTGCAGCCATTAGAAATGTCCTAAAATGAAAGGGTTTCGGTTACATTGGAGAAACTCTGGTTTCAAAGTGTTTGGGTTAATATTATAAATCCTGTTATTTTAGTGTTAGAGCCAAATGCCATATTGAGGTTAGGTGATATTTATTTATACAGTTTATATTTTTGGAACCTAAATTTTTTTTGAATGATAAACATGATTTTAAGAATTCTACACTTTCCAGGATTTTTGCACACAGAGCACACATAGCAAGAAATAGCTTAACTCAAAGAACTGCTGTTCGAAAAGTCCATGTCCTCATTTATTCAAAATTTGAGATATTTGAAGAGTTAATCTAATTCACTTACATTTTGTGTTTGCCTTTCCCCCCTCAGTATGCCTGTTACACAGTCAATAGCCCTAGGGTAAAGAACTGTTTCAATCCAAGTCTGTCTAGGAAGTTTGGCCTAAGACAATGTCATTTATGGTTAAGAAAGATCTTTGTTGTGCTAAGTAATTTTTTGTGGTTGGCAGCCTTAAAAGTTGGGATTGCAGGCGCTTTTTTGGATATTATATCATAAGTATGGATGAGTTGCAGTATAAACATTGAAAAACCTTCAGTATGCTTTGTCCAAATAAAAGAATAACCATCCAAGCTATGAAGAGATACATCTCAAATATTCTGATTGCCACAGATTTTTTTTTTGGTCTTTTTCTCCAGTTATAATTTTTCATGATGTTGTAGCCTGCCAGTATCAACAAATTTGTGTTTTCTGGTAGGATAATTGAGTTGAGATATTTCTCCTCTGACATGAAGTCAGAGCATTAAGTTACAAACCTATGGGTTAGATCTTTGTAGTAGGGAAAGCTGATTCCTCCCTGAAGTCACCCCTGCCATAATTTAGATACAACAGGACTGCTGATTTTTTGAGTAAACAGTTAATTTCTTATTATTCAGGAGCTGATCTTGCCATTTGTATATGATTCAGATCTTTAGCCTTTCCTTTTCTTAGATCTTGCTGCCAACTCTTGACTATTTAATCACACTCTTCTGTATCTTTATATTTAGACTACCTAACCAGGAACAAGAAACTGATCGTTTAATTTTGGAAATTTCATCAAATGTTTCTTTTAGAAAGTTTATGCAATGTGCAAACATATACATAGTTAGGTATGAAAACAATTTAATATACTGTTGAGCATCAGGAAAGGTTATCAGTGAGAAATGTTTACTTATCCATGCCACTTAAATATTGATAAGAGCTAATACTTGCTGAGCACTTATTATGAGCTAGGCATTTCATGTTTGATAATACAGTAGTCTTAGAAAATAGGTTTTCTAAGTTTTCAACTGGAGAAGTTAAGGCTCTGAGAGGTACATAATTTATCAGAGGTCACACAATGGTTGAATAGGAGTGCCAGGATTTGAACTTAATAAGTCTTTCTTACACAGAAGTCCTTGTTTTACATTGCCTCTACTTTGTATTTTAAAAGAATGAAATTAGAACACTCCCTAACACCACACACAAAAATAAACTCAAAATGGATTAAAGACCTAAATGTAAAGCCAGACACTATAAAACTCTTAGAGGAAAAGATAAGCAGAACACTCTTTGACATAAATTGCAGTGAGATCTTTTTTGACCCACCTCCTAGAGTAATGAAAATAAAAACAAAAATAAACACATGGGACCTAATGAAACTTAAAAGCCTTTGAACAGCAAAGGAAACCATAAACAAGACAAAAAGACAACCCTCAGAATGGGAGAAAATATTTGCAAATGAAGCAACTGACAAAGGATTAACCTCCAAAATATACAAGCAGATCATGCAGCTCAATATCAAAAAAACAAGCAACCCAATCAAAAAAATGGGCAGAAAACCTAAATAGACATTTCTTCAAAAAAGACATACAGATGGCCAACAAACACACAAAAAGATGCTCAACTTTACTAATTATTAGAGCAATGTAAATCAAAACTACAGTGAGGTATCACCTCACTCTGGTCAGAATGGCCATCATCAAAAAATCTACAAACAATAAGTGCTGGAGAGGGTGTGGAGTAAAGGGAACCTTCCTGCACTGTTGGTGGGAATGTAAATTGATACAGCCACTATGGAGAACAGTATGGAGGTTCCTTAAAAAACTAAAAATAGAACTATCATATGACCCAGCAATTCCACTACTGGGCATATACCCTGAGAAAACCATAATTCAAAAAGACACATGCACCCCATTGTTCATTGCAGCACTATTTACAGTAGCCAGGACATGGAAGCAACCTAAATGTCCATCAAAAGAGGAATGGATAAAGAAGATGTGGTACATATACACAATGGAATATTATTCAGCCATAAAAAGGAATGAAATTGGATCATTTGTAGAGACATGGAAGGACCTAGAGACTGTCATACAGAGTGAAGTAAGTCAGAGAAAAACAAATGTCGTATATTAATGAATATATGTGGAATCTAGAAAAGTGGTATAGATGATATTATTTGCAAAGCAGAAATAGAGACACAGATGTAGAGAACAAACATATGGATACCAAGGGGGAAAGGGGAGGGTGGGAGGAATTGGGAGATTGGGATTAACACATATACACTATTGATACTATGTATAAAATACATAACTAATGAGAACATACTGTATAGCACAGGGAACACCATGTAATGCACGGTGGTGACCTAAATGGGAAGGAAATCCAAAAAAGAGGGGGCATATGTATATGTATAGCTGATTCACTTTGCTGTACAGTAGAAATTAACACAACATTGTAAAGCAACTATACTCCAATAAAAATTAATTTAAAAAAAAGTATGGGCAGTGAAGTGGACCTTTTGTCTATCTCCTCTTCCACTGGATGATTAGAATGTCATTGATTGTATGAAGATTAGTTGCATTAGTTTAGGTGGAAGCATGACGTCATTCTCTTCATTTGGAAGTTTAAGGTAGTTATAGTGATAGGATGGATGCTGAGTTAATGAGTTAACAAGGATATTGTATGGACTCTGCTGGGTTGGTTGTGGTTGTTTCAACTTGGCACCATCACCAACAGCCCCTTTTGAGGCAGTGAAACACATTTCCCTGAATCCCTTTCCCTGTGTGGTGCTGGGTTAGAATTTGCCAATAAGAGGAACTTGAGTGATATTTGGAAGGTGTAAGTGAAGTAAAACTTTTATCTTGGGAAGGTCCTGATGGTTAGATGCAGCTGGTGTCTAGACCTTTCCACAAGCTTCCACTTGGTCGTTCTGGAACTTTTTTGGACTTCTCCAGATTGTGATTTCTCTAGGTTGTGGCAGAGGAAGTGGTTTCCTCTGCCACAACCTAGAGAAAGGTCCCACTTCATAGCTGCGGCAGCTTCTCAAATTTCCTAGGGATCAATGGCTTTTCCCACCATCTTCTAAAACCTTCAATGCTGCATCCTTTTATATTTGTGTACTCTTAATTTCTATATTTCATTTATTTCCTTGTAATGTTGCTGTTGACTTTGTTTTCCTGACTAAACCCGGATTGGTATATAAAATGTGACTTTTCATACATTTAAAAAGATTGTAATGATACACTAATTTTCCATTTTGATGTAGGAGTGAGTGGGAAGATAGGATAACTACAAATGAGAAACTGGAAGCAATCTAAAGTTTAGAAGAATCTAAAGTTGAAAAAAAGCCCCAGTAATTGTCATAATTCCTTATGTAATAGTACATATTTCACAGCGTGGATATAGTTTCAATTTTATTTTGTTCAGGAAACATCCATTGAGTAAGAACTATGTAAAACACTGAGCTGGGAAATCCATAGACAGCAAATACTTCTTGAGAACTTACCGTGAATCAGATGCTTAGATTTTCAATTCATACCACAACCCTCATCAGATAGATAGTATTATCCTTATCTTACAGATGGGAACTTCACGCCCAGAGAGAATAAGTAACCTAACAGAGCTAACAAGGTGGTTTAAAACCTGGGCTACTATTCTGATCTATTTTCAAATCTGTTCTATCCACTGGTCTAAGCTGCTTCCTGTCCAAAAAGAATTTTTAATTCAATGGATTTGGAAAAGAAAACATATCCCCTACCCTCCTTGATGAATTCAAATGGATTATTTTAAAAACGACTTAGAGTCAGATTCACTTTTTTCCTTATTTATAGCAAATTTTTATTCATTTAGGCACTATCATGCTTCCAAGCAATTGCATCTAGCCAAATAGTTTTTATTCGTTCATTTTCCTCCCTGTGTTGGTTTGTCAAAAACAAATTCCAAGTGAAGAACTTTTGTACTCACTGAAATTGGTGAAAAATAGTGGAAACAAGTACAGGAAGGCAAAGAACCTGTGTATTTTCCAACATAGAACATTTTGACTCAATATTTCAAAAGAAAAAAAAAGATATTTCTAAGGCATATTAGGTCCAAAATGTGTCTTAGGAACACCTGTAATTTTTCTGTAGTATCTGTCTACTGATTGAAGTTCTTTGGCAAATGTTTGAATTCAAAGTGAATTAGCTTCCAGGTGAGTTCAGTAAACTCTAAAGATGGATATTTATACAGCATGAGGTGAGTGATGAGAGTAAAAGACAATGTTTTCATCAAGTACATATCTTTTACATGTGGGTCAAGTAGATAATGAAGTAAGCAGTTGGAAATTGGCTTATATACATTAAGCGTTTCATATCCTTGGTATAAGGAATTTTAGGCTGCCAAACTTGTGTTCTCAGAAACCTACAGTAATTCTGTTGCAAAGAACATATAACCTAGCATGTTAAGCTAACGTGCAGAAACACTTTTCTAAAATTGGGCACTTTATACTAAAACTATGAATTGCAAGCAGATTTTATTTACTTGTTCCAATAAGTCTGAATCTGTGGTAAGGTTTTGGTTTGGGCAAACCTGGGTTTCTAGAAAAACGGAAGGTTTAGAGAAGTATGTTAAAAAGTGTATATTATATTTCTTCTTCTTTTTTAAAACTATCTTTATTGGATTATAATTGCTTTACATTGTTGTGTTAGTTGCTGTTGTATAACAAAGTGAATCAGCTATTTCTTCTAAACGGATGGAAGGTGGTCCTGACAAGTTCTACTTGAGAGAACATCTGTTCAGGAAAAATTTTCAGGCTTTCCTTGATGTGAGAGTGAAAAAAATTGTTTCAGGGATCTCTAATTTTTGTTCATATTCCATTATTAAAAAGATCCTCATTTGTCTGAGGCTAACATTCAGTCTCCTTCCCTTCCAAAGTGAGTAGTGAAACAGAGAAAGAAATCACTGCAGATAACCATGGAAACAGTTACTGGACATATCTGCTTTTCAGAGTGTGTACAGGCAGAGATGATTCCTACTTCCACAAAATGTTTGGCTCTTTTTAAAATTACTAAATTGATGGCTTATAAACATAATGATCATGATAGATAGCTAACTGAATACTTTCACTATAAGGACCTGTTTTGATTGTCTTAGAGCAAGACAGTGAGACCACTGCAATCTTCTATGAAGTAAACCCACATATTTTCACAGAGTTTCATCTGATCTTCCTCTTCATGGTTGCTCTACTTCCTGCTCACTCCATAATTATGACATGATTTTTGTTAATGGCTTTCAAATACCATTCATTGGTCAACGACAACTCCAACTGGTGAACACAGTTCCAATGTAAGTCAATGTCTGGGACTGTCCTATCTCATTGGTCTTTCTGACTTAAAGCTAATGACTCCAAGGGATAAGCTAGTTTGGACACTTTTTTTTTCTTTTTTCTTTTTTTTGTTAATCATGGAAAAATATTTTCTAATGATCATTTGGGCTTAGGCATTTTTTCCCATGATATCTGATTCTATTGTTAGTACATGCATTAGACTGAGTACAATGACATTTGGGATTTCCAAACTCATTATCATATGCCTGAACTAAGCACAAAGGAGTACATTTATCTGGGCCTAAGATATCTACTGAAGCAGGGATGCTTTCATTTATTCATTCATTTAGTCAAATAAAATAATAAACAAACAAGAAAATTGTCAAATGGTAAGAAGGTTTATGGAAAAGTGATAAAGAGTTGGCTGAGAAATTATTTTAGCTTGGGTGATTGACAGAGGCCCCTGTGAGGATGTTTTATTTAAAAAAAAGATTGGGACCACCAGTCCCTCCCAACAGGAAACTTGCACAAGCCTCTTAGATAGCCTTCATCCACCAGAGGGAAGACAGCAGAAACAAGAAGAACAGAAGCAAGAAGAACTACAGAGGCAAAAAGAGAGCAGAAGCAAGAAGAATTACAGTCTTGCAGCCTGTGGAACAAACACCACATTCACAGAAAGATAGACAAGATGAAAAGGAAGAGGGCTATGTACCAGATGAAGGAACAAGATAAAACCCCAGAAAAACAACTAAATAAAGTGGAGGTAGGCAACCTTCCAGAAAAAGAATTCAGAATAATGATAGTGAAGACGATCCAAGACCTCAGAAAAAGAATGGAGGCAAAGATAGAGAAGATGCAAGAAATGTTTAACAAAGACCTAGAAGAATTAAAGAACAAGCAAACAGAGATGAACAATACAATAACTGAAATGAGAAATACACTAGAAGGAACAAATAGCAGAATAACTGAGGCAGAAGAATGGTAAAGTGACCTGGAAGGCAGAATGGTGGAATTCACTGCTGTGGAACATAATAAAGAAAAAAGAATGAAAAGAAATGAAGAGAGCCTAAGAGACCTCTGGGACAACATTACACACAACAACATTTGCATTATAGGGGTCCCAGAAGGAGAAGAGAGAGAGAAAGGACCAGAGAAAATATTTGAAGAGATTATAGTCGAAAACTTCCCTAACATGGGAAAGGAGATAGCCACCCAAGTCCAGGAAGTGCAGAGAGTCCCATACAGAATAAACCCAAGGAGAAACATGCCGAGACACATAGTAATCAAAGTGGCAAAAATTAAAGACAAAGAAAAATTATTGAAAGCAGCAAGGGAAAAACAACAAATAACATACAAGGGAACTCCCATAAGGTTAACAGCTGATTTCTCAGCAGAAACTCTGCAAGCCAGAAGGGAGTGGCATGATATACTTCAAGTGATGAAAGGGAAGAACCTACAACCAAGATTACTCTGCCCGGCAAGGATCTCATTTAGATTTGATGGAGAAATCAAAAGCTTTACAGACAAGCAAAAGCTAAGAGAATTCAGCACCACCAAACCAGCTCTACAACAAATGCTAAAGGAACTTCTCTAAGTGGGAAACACAAGAGAAGAAAAAGACCTACAAAAACAAACCCAAAACAATTAAGAAAATGGTCATAGGAACATACATATAGATAATTTCCTTAAACGTGAATGGGTTAATGCTCCAACCAAAAGACACAGGCTTGTTGAATGGATACAAAAACAGGACCCATATATATGCTGTCTACAAGAGACCCACTCCAGACCTAGGGACACATACAGACTGAAAGTGAGGGAGTGGAAAAAGATATTCCATGCAAATGGAAATCAAAAGAAAGCTGGAGTAGCAATACTCGTATCAGATAAAATAGACATTAAAATAAAGAATGTTGCAAGAGACAAGGAAGGACACTACATAATGATCAAGAGATCAATCCAAGAAGAAGATATAACAATTATAAATATATATGCACCCAACATAGGAGCACCTCAATACATAAGGAAACTGCTAACAGCTATAAAAGAGGAAATCGACAGTAACACAATAATAGTGGGGGACTTTAACACCTCACTTACACCAATGGACAGATCAACCAAAGAGAAAATTAATAAGGGAACACAGGCTTTAAATGACACAATAGACCAGCTAGATTTAATTGATATTTATAGAACTTTCCATCCCCAAACAGCAGATTACACTTTCTTCTCAAGTGCACAAGGAACATTCTTCAGGATAGATCACAGCTTGGGACACAAAGCAAGTCTCAGTAAATTTAAGAAAACTGAAATCATATCAAGCATTTTTTTGACCACAAGGCTATGAGATTAGAAATCAATTAGAGGGAAAAAAAGATAAAAATCACAAACATATGGGGGCTAAACAATACGTTACTAAATAACCAAGAGATCACCAAAGAAATCAAAGAGGAAATCAAAAAATACCTAGAGACAAATGACAATGAAAACATAATGATCCAAAACCTATGGGATACAGCAAAAGTATTTCTAAGGGGGAAATTTATAGCTATACAAGCCTACCTCAAGAAACAAGAAGAATCTCAAATAAACAATTTAACCTTACACCTAAAGGAAGTAGAGAAAGAACAAACAAAACCCAAAGTTAGCAGAAGGAAAGAAATCATAAAGACCAGAGCAGAAATAAATGAAATAGAAACAAAGAAAACAATAGCAAAGATCAATAAAACTAAAAGCTGGTTCTTTGAGAAGATAAACAAAATTGATAAACCATTAGCCAGAACTATCAAGAAAAAGAGGGAGAGGACTCAAATCAATAAAATTAGAAATGAAAAAAGTTACAATAGACACCACAGAAATACAAAGCATCCTAAGAAACTACTACAAGCAACACTATGCCAATAAAATGGACAACCTGGAAGAAATGGACAAATTCTTAGAAAGGTATAACCTTCCAAGACTGAAACAGGAAGAAATAGAAAATATGAACAGACCAATCACAAGTAATGAAATTGAAACTGTGATTAAAAACCTTCCAACAAACAAAAGCCCAGACGAGATGGCTTCACAGGTGAATTCTATGAAACATTTAGAGATGAACTAACACTCATCTTTCTCAAACTCTTCCAAAAATTGCAGAGGAAGGAACACTCCCAAACCCAATCTATGAGGCCACCATCACCCAGACACCAAAACCAGACAAAGATACTACAAAAAAAGAAAATTACAGACCAATATCACTGATGAATATAGATGCAAAAATCCTCAACAGAATACTAGCAAACAGAATCTAACCACACACTAAAAGGATCATACACCATGATCAAGTGGGATTTATCACAGGGATGCAAGGATTCTTCAATATACACAAATCAATCAATGTGATACACCATATTAACAAATTGAAGAATAAAAAGCATATGATCATCCCAATAGATGCAGAAAAGGCTTTGACAAAATTCAACACCGATTTATGATTAAAAACTCTCCAGAAAGTGGGCACAGAGGGAACCTACCTCTACATAATAAAGGCTATACATGACAAACCCACAGCAAACATCATTCTTAATGGTGAAAAACTGAAAGCATTTCCTCTAAGATCAGGAACAAGACAAGGATGTCCACTCTCACCACTATTATTCAACATAGTTTTGGCAGTCCTAAGACGGCAATCAGAGAAGAAAAAGAAATATAAGGAATACAATTTGGAAAAGAAGAAGTAAAATTGTTACTATTTGCAGATGACATGATACTATACATAGAGAATCCTAAAGATGCCACCAGCAAACTACTAGAGCTAATCAATGAATTTGGTAAAATTGCAGGATAGAAAATTAATGCACAGAAATCTCTTGCATCCTCATACACTAATCATGAAAAATCTGAAAGAGAAATTAATGAAACCCTCCCACTTACCATTGCAACAAAAAGAATAAAATACCTAGGAATAAACCTACCTAGGGAGACAAAAGACATGTATACAGAAAACTATAAGACACTGATGAAAGAAATTAAAGATGATACCAACAGTTGAAGAGATAAACCATGTTCCTAGATTGGAAGAATCAATATTGTGAAAATGACTATACCACCCAAAGCAATCTACAAACTCAATGCAATCCCTATCAAATTACCAATGGCATTTTTTACAAAACTAGAACAAAAATTCTTATTATTTGTATGGAGACACAAAAGACCCCGAATAGCCAAAGCAGTGTTGAGGGAAAAAAACAGAGCTGGAGGAATCAGACTCCCTGACTTCAGACTATACTACAAAGCTACAGTAATCAAGACAATATGGCACAAAACAGAAATATAGATCAATGGAACAAGATAGAAAGCTCAGAGATAAACCCACGCTCATTTGGTCAACTAATCTATGACAAAGGAGACAAGTATATACAATGAAGAAAAGACAGCCTCTTCAATAGGTGGTGCTGGGAAAACTGGACAGCTACATGAAAAAGAAGAAATTAGAACACTCCCTAACACCATACACCAAAATAAACTCAAAATGGATTAGAGACCTTATGTAAGATCAGACACTATAACACTCTTAGAGGAAAACATAGGAAGAACACTCTTTGACAAATCACAGCAAGATGTTTTTTAACCACCTCCTAGAGTAATGGAAATAAAAACAAAAATAAACAAATGGGACCTAATGAAACTTAAAAGCTTTTGCACAGCAAAGGAAACCATAAACAAGATGAAAAGACAACCCTCAGAATGTGAGAAAATATTTGCAGACAAATCAACAGACAAAGGATAAATATCCAAAATATATAAACAGCTCATGCAGCTCAATATTAAAAAAACAAACAACCCCATCCAAAAATGAGCAGAAGACCTAAAGAGACATTTCTGCAAAGAAGACATACGGATGGCCAAGAAGCACATGAAAAGCTGCTCAACATCACTAATTATTAGAGAAATGTAAATCAAAACTACAATGAGGTATCACCTCACACCAGTTAGAATGGGCATCATCAGAAAATCTACAAACAGCAAATGCTGGAGAGGGTGTGGAGAAAAGGGAACCCTCTTGCACTGTTGGTATGTATGTAAATTGATACAGCCACTATGGAGAACAGTATGGAGGTTCCTTAAAAAACTAAAAATAGAATTACCATATGACCCAGCAATCCCACTACTGGGCATATACCCAGAGAAAACCATAATTCAAAAAGACAAAAGCACCCCAATGTTCATTGCAGCTCTATTTACAATAGCCAGATTGTGGAAGCAACCTAAATGCCCATCAACAGACAAATGGATAAAGAAGAGGTGGTACATATATACAGTGGAATATTATTCAGCCATAAAAAGGAACGAAATTGGGTCATTTGTAGCCACTTGGATGGATCTAGAGATTGTCATACAGAGTGAAGTAAGTCAGAAAGAGATAAACAAATATTGTATAGTAACACATATATGTGGAACCTAGAAAAGTGGTACAGATGAACCGGTTTGCAGGGCAGAAATTGAGGCACAGATGTAGAGAACAAACATATGGACACCAAGGGGGGAAAGTGGTGGGGGTGGGGGTGATGGTGTGATGAATTGGGAGATTGGGATTGACATGTATACACTGATGTGTATAAAATGGATGCCTAATAAGAACCTGCTGTATAAAAAATATACAAATTTAAAAAATAGATTGGAATTAAAAGAAGACATTATCCATGAAAAGATTATGTGTTGAAATTTCCAGGAGCGATGAATATCTAGGGCAAAGGTCCTTAACTTGGATACAAGAGAAGAGCATTTGAGGCACAGAAAAGAAGTCTAGTGTAGCTGGAGTCTAGTGAGTGTGGAAAGAGTGTTCAGACAAGGTCCAAGGGGTATGAAGGGGACAGACCACGTAGGGGTTTGTAAACCAGGGTAAGGGGATTGGGTTTTATTCTGAGTGTGATGGAAGACATTGGAAGGTGTTGAATAAGTGATATGATCTTGTTTATGTTTTGGAAGGTCACTCTGGCTGCTGTGGGAAGTATAATACAAATTTCGGAGATGGCAGCAGTAGAAGCAGCTAGAAGATAATTATAGGGATTCAGGTGAGGGATTATTATGGTAACTTGGATTAAGGTGATACTAGAGGAAAGTTGCAAATTAGAGTAATTTGGGATGCTTGTGAATGTTAAATCTTATTGATTGTGAGACTAAAAATATGTAGCTGGTGTCATAAGGAAATGGCATATCTTAAAGGAGTATGTGTTGTTGGCATGTTAGGCCCTGGGAATTTTAGTCATAACTTAGTTAGATTATATTTGGTACATAATTTGGCTTTAGCATGCCTCTGTGTCCTCAAATACATTAGAAATATGTCACCTAAATAAGTGAGGAAAGAATAAAGTGAATACACAGTGCTGTTTTAATTTAAGAGTTTAGGTAAATTACAAAATTACTTGAGATGCTTTTGGCTGTATATAGCAGAAAGTCTCAAGCCAAATATATTTAAACAGAAAGGACATTTATTTTCTTCCATTTTTGGTAATCCAAAGGGTTAAGTGGGGTCCAGGCATAATAAACAGTAGTTCAATGGAGTCATTGAAAATTCAGGTTTTTTTTCTGTAACTCTGCTCTGCCATTCTTGATCCTAAGAATGGTTCTCATGGGAACCAAGATGGCTCTCTGTGACATTTGGGAGATTATTTTCCTTGCTGGTGTCTATTAGGGGAAAGATAGAGATTATAATCCTTCTCTCCAGTTTGATTGGGCCAATTTAGGTCATAGGCTCATCCCGGGACCAGTATCATTTTCCTGGGCAATGATAGGCTCACCATTAGGCTAAGCTAATTAGGATTTCTCCAGGGAAGAGGGGAGGGTGAATGCCTGAATAAAATCATGGTTCTGATAGGAAAGAAGGAAGACTTGTTGGGTAGTCAACAGTATCTATGACAATTATCTAGCATTCATTTTAATGTTTTAATAAAATCAGTAAACACTATTTGCATTTTAAGATCTTAGAGGATCAAAAATGTGGTGTGAATAATTCTTGAAATAATAAAAAGCTTTACCTTATTAGGAAAAAATGTAGTGAAACAACTTCAGAAACACAGTTATTCAAATCCAATTCAAAGATCTTAAATCACAGAAATGTGGTAACTTAATTTTCTACCCCAAGCTAAAGGAAAATTTATGAGACAGGTATAATGTACTGTGTTGTGGACTGTTGGAATCTGAACAAGTTGTCTTCCTTGATTTTCACATTTTGATATGTTTTTCTTCCCATTACCACCTACCTCTTTTCTTTACATTCCTGTTAGATTTTTCTCTTTTGCAAAATAATGGCACATTAATAACGTGGCAGACCTCATTTTCTATTTCTCTGTAATGACATTAGCAGAGGTCCTCTGAAGTGATTGATGTTAAGACAGAGTCCAAGGAAAATGATGTGTTTGAAAGACCATGGTCTACCCTTCATGATAATGTGCCATGCAAGGTACTATGTCAATGTGGTCATTATACTGTGCAGACAAAAATGAAATCTATTGTTTTGATAGGTATTAATTTTGATTGAGCTCAGATTGCAACTAGCAATTAAAAATTCATAGATGATCATCCATTCAGGTAACAATGGTTAGAAGCTAAATAACACTACTTTGTATCAATTGTATACATAAGACATGCATGCCACTTTCTATTTTGTTCAAAGTACCCTATTTTTAGTAAACTCCTCTTATTTATCTCCTTCATTTTTCTCCCTAAAAGCCTTAATTTGACTAAACATAAGCAGAATATTTTTATAGTGTTTCTTTCAAATCACTCTTCTGGTGGATTCCTATTATAGCTAAGTTCAAAAGTACAGTTACTTATTAAATTGCTACATTATTTATTCATCATTTACATGAAATTGGGGAAGGGAGGGGGGAAGGAATACCTCTAACTGTGAACTTGGTCCTTATTTTAATTTAAAAGTGCTCATATTTGAAAGTGGGCAAAGCTTTCATTGGAGCAGAAAACTATGCACTTTGGCACAATTCATATTTATTTTCAGAATAGCAATGTATCCTTAACTATCCTTCTGGATAGAATTTGGTCAATCCGCAGAAATAATAATTATACAACTCCAGCTATGGTCTACTCTCTTCTTGACAGTATTTTTGACACTCTTGATTCCCTTCTTTTTTCATCCAATTACTTCTGACACAATACTTTCTTCTGATTTCCCTCCTACCACTCTACATCCCTTTTTAGTACGCTTCACTGGCTCTTTTTTGCTCTGTCACACCTTAAATGAAATCGTTTCCTAAGGTTCTCTTCTACTCGTCTTTCTTGCCCTCTTCTCCTCAACCTTCTGTTTCTTCAACCCCCTTCCTCTTCTGAGTAACCTCATCCATTCCCACGGATTTAACTCTCATTTATATGCCTATAACGTCCACATCTGCATCTTTATCCCTTCCTTCTCAAAACCAGACCTCATCTCCCAATAGCTGGCCAGACAGCTCTCCTTGGCTATTCCACAGATGTCTGACCCTCCAGATATGACCTACACTGAACTCATCTCAAAGAATTGCTCCTATGTATGTTAACTACTGGTTCCCCCTCCGCCACTACCCAGAAAGCATAAAGTATTCAGACTCCTCCCCTCCCTCAACCCTTACATCTAATTGGTACCTACACTTATTATAATCCCATCCCTGAAATATCCCTTAATTCTCTCTCCTCCTTTCCTAGACCAGTGTCACTCTGCTACTTCTGCTTCCCAGTATTAACTGGACCATGTTAATCAATATCTTTTATCTGTATTCCTTGCCTCTAGTTTCTTCATGCTTCCATCCAGTCTCTGTTTTCATCCATTCCAACAAATCCCTTTATTTCCTATTATTTGAAGAATAAAGTCTAGACTCTCAAATGCCCTTCACTCCTTCTCAGCCTTGTTTTCAGTCTCATTCCCATCCATATCCTATTTCAGCCACATCAGAATTGCTTGTTTCCAAACATGTCATGTATTTTCATACTAAAAATTTTATTATTGCTATTATATTGCTTTTCCTCAAGCTGTTTCCCCTGCCTCCACTTCCCTCTTCACTTTCCTCAAAATCATACTGCTTCTACATCTTTGTACTTGCTGTTCCTTTGGCCCAAAACAATATTTCCTCAGCGCTTAGCATGGCAAGCTCCTTCTTATTGTTTAGATCCCAGATGAAATGTCACCTCCTCATAGGTCATTCCTGGCCATCCACACCAAAGGAAACTCTCATCCAGTAGTTGTCCCATAACCCAACATGATGTTGCTATACTTCAGATTACTCATAACTCTCAGAAATTCTCCTGTTTGTGTATTTACTTCTGCCTCCCCAACTAGAGTGTAATGTACTTGAAGAAAGGACTTTGTCTTATTTGCTGCTTCTCCTCAACGCCTAAAACAGTGTTTGGCACATAGTAGGTGATCAATAAATATTGTTGAATGAATAAATGAATTTAGATTTTTTTCAGTGAGGTGATATGATTTGTTTCTTTGATATACCATGTACTTATTGATAAATCAGGTCAGACAAGAGCCCCCTTTCTGCCCTATTTCTTCCTTCTAGATGGGTTTAGTTTTTGTGGAAATTTTTCTCTACTTATGAACCTTTTCTTTTAATTAAATTATATGACTTTGAAGTGAGAGGGGAAAAGCAAGGAAATATTGTTGATATTAACTTGGAGACACAACCAGACTGAACCCATCTGATTAGTACCCAGTTCTCCTGGGTCACCACAGTGTGGAGAAGGAAATGTACTTGGTTGGGAAATCCCAGGATGCAGAGACAAGAGACATGTATTCCTGTTCTTGCCCTGACACCAACATTCATCATTATGGTGAGTAGGTTCTTCAAGCTCTATGGAATCAGAATCATAATTTGGGAGATGAAGGTTGAATTAAATGGTCTCAAAAGTCTCTTTTACCTTTAGAGTTCCGTGCCTCTTTGACTCTTCAATTCAACTCAATCATTCACTCAACAAATATTGAATACCTTCCTGTGCAAGGTACCATGTTGGATGCTAGAAATACAGTCGATGGTCTCCTGCCCTCAGGGAGCTTACAGACTAATGGCAGGGGCAGATATTTATAAATGACCACATGGCACTATTCCTGGATTGAAACAGGTATCTCTATGGAACCAAAAACACCCCACATTTCACATCCTTTTTGCCATAGAACCTGCTCTGACATAACAATTAGGTCTGATTTTCAGGATCTTCTTATTGGAGGGTAAGTCAAAATTTTTATTTCAAAGAAGTATTTGAATATAGAAAGTTTGCTTGAGCATTTTTATAGAACTCAAACATGGAGTGGATTTTTTAAGCTGTTATTATAATTTTTCAAGTTCACAACCCCTTACTCCTGCCTTTAGGGGGTAGGTGGGGAGGAGGTACATAGAAGAAAAATATAAAATACCATTAAGGTATCCATGCTGATAAATTCAGCCTTGAATAGTGCTTTGCATTCCAATCTCATTATTAAGCTCTCAGTCTCATGGAAGCACATATTCATTCATATTCAAGAATCACTGTCTTCTGTAACTATCTTCTGTCCAGCTTCAAGGAACTTAGTAGAGAAGAAGGAAAGGCCATCTTTCTCTTTCAATAACTCCCTCTTATTCTTGTCCCTCATGCCTGTGTGCATTCTAGGCACTGCCCAGTGCATCCCATCCCATGCCTGAGGAGAAAGGATTGTTTGAGAACATTTGTGTTGATGTTTTTCATCAGCATGGGGTATGTGTATGTATAGTTGTGCTGTCTATTCACTCCATGTGGAAGCTGTGCAGTGTGGGCTTCTGCACCCCCCAATCCTCACCCCTGGCATATTTTTATAGGTAATGTATACTCCCTTCCTTTGTTCCCTCTTCTGTAACACCAAGGCATGGTGAACCACAGGGATCTGGGGTTGGCTGGCCTCTCAGAATTTCCCCAATACTACCTTCTGCATCACCTTCTGGGCCTATCTTATCCCATCCCCAGAATCCTAGGTACCTTCTTCATTCCCTTCCAAGTTCCCTTGGTAGAAAAGTAGAAGCAAGCTCTGTACCATATTTCCAAGCCACTCTCTATGGAAGATTGTATTTTCCAAAGATGGCTGTTAGATTATCTCTCACTCCTCATGTTCTTCTTTAATGTGACCTTATCACCACCCCCATCATAACAAGAAGACTATTTCCATAAATGACTTGTTTGAACAATAGAATGAATTAGAAGGGATGTTCTGGAACTTCTGAGGCTAGTATATGAGAAGTCTTGCAGCTTCTGCCTGGAATGCTTGCTCTGGGATGACCAGTCCTTCGCAGACCTCCCACACCCTCTCAATGCTGTGAGAAGCCATAAGTCACAGAGAGAGGCCACACTGAGCCCCAAGCTGATACCCAGCATCAATTCCTAGCGATATGAGTGAGTGACTTTGCACACCTGTCCTGTGAACCTTCAGAAATCTCCAGATCCAGTTGCTACCTGACGGATACTGCATGAGAAATACCAAGCAAGACTCTCCAGCTGAAACTACTCAACCGATAGAACCATGGAGATAACATATTGTTAAGCCACTAAGTTTTGAGCTAGTTTGTTATGCAGTTGTAGATAACTAAAACACCTTCAAACTTTATGAGAGAGTCTATTGGGTCAAGCCTTTGAAGGAGGAATGACAAGTTCAATGTTCCCTTTCCTCCCCCACTCCCACAACCTAGGGAGGGATTAAGAAAGAGGCAATAGCCCCCTGCTGTCTTCCTCTCCCTCTCTAGTCTTCTACGAAGAAAGTGGGGTGGAGGGGTCATGGTGTCCTTCAGGATATTCTTGAATGAATCACCCAGCTCAATGATTATGGTGTATCTATCAGGACATCAGGCTTTTGCTGGGGTAAAGAGTAAGTGTGATTAATTTTTCTTCATAGTCATCATTATGCTACTCATATAATAATGATATAGACAAATTGCAAACCTCCATAAATATATACTGAACTTTTTTCTTGAGATAAGATAAATATACTTTATCAAGGAACCCAATTATCCTTTAGTTTAGTAAATCTCAGTTTTAATGTGAATTAGAATCACCTAGGAAATTGGTTTAAAAATTCTGAATCCTGACTCTATCCCTTGGAAAGTCTGAATTTGTAGGTCTCTAGTGGGGCCCAGAGATCTGCATTGTAAAATAAAAGTAGCCCAGGTGATTTTATGTAGACATTCAGGGGACCACATCATGAAAAATTCTTTTTGATCCTTTCTCCTTTGAAATTTGTGTCAACTTTTCTGAATCCCTAAACCTTTTAAAATGTCTCTGAAACTTTTAAAGTTATTTTTACCCTTGTAAGACAGCCTCTAACAGAACAGGATCTTGGACAAAAATTGACAGTGAGATAAATGGAAAGAATTGAAATATATTTAGAGAAGAAGGAATCCATTAGAAATTGGAGGCTGACTGAAGATAGACTGAATTCATAGAATATTAAGAAATAGTAGTTTTATGTGAGACCCTCCTTAAACTAATTTCCCGGTGTAGCCTTGTGGGTGAATGTAGTCAGTAAAAGGGCAGTGCAGCGTGGAATATTGGAAAGGGAGTCTGGCAGGAAAGTGTGCCCTGTCTCCAGCACTCCCAAGGGGAGAACTAGTAGATTACCTGTCTAGCCTCATAGACTTACTTCTCAGTCTTCTACAGAAGGCAGGGACTCAGTAGCCTCCTTGATGAGGACACTCCCACCCCAAGCATATGCATATTCAATTCCATTCCCATAACTCACCAGGGAGCATTCAGATTTGCAGTTTGGCCTCCTGAAGCCAAGTCTCCAGGGCCATAGAAGTGACCTCAGCCTGGAGAGGCTTTTGAATGCAAATACCAATCTCCCATCACATTAGTAAAATTATGGAGCAAGGCAATGTTTGTACCTTTCTGAGGAACTAAAAATTAGATTTCCAGTATTTTACATTGCCTGGTTATCATATCCACCAGAATAAATTAGAGAATCACTATGAAATAATTATTAAAATAAGGAGCTGATCCATCTAAATATTTCTAGAATTTAACTCTCACACAAAAAAGTAAGATTTTTGTAAATTGTTGAGGCCATTGGAAAATAGTCATAATTTAACACTTTCTTCTGTGATTTCCTCAGTCATTAGCACATCCAACCCAGGAAAATGGAGAAATATAAGGAGGGAAAAACAGCTATGATTCCTGTGGCTTAGACTTGAGACTGGCTAGATGTTTACTAAATTAATTTCCAGTGATTCCTGGGCATCCATTTCCCAGCTTTCTTTGCAGTGAACAAAAATGTGTGGGGGCCATGAGCTTGGATTTGTCGTAGTGGAATTTGGAGATAAGTGCTACATACAACTTCAAGCCTTGGTCCATGGAACCTTCTCACATGCTCTTGTCACATCATTGGCTTTCACCCTATCACTGGCTTCATGCAGAGAAGGATGAAGCCTGGGAGGATGGTGCTACTACAAGATGTCAGAAGACTGCATCCCCGAATGACTGTATGGAGCAGAAACCCTTGTTGATTCCATCTGATTGTGATGTGAGCAAGTAATAAACTCTTAATGTGTTTATCCACTCTGATTATGGGCTTCATTTTAACATTTGGCAAATTCTAGTCCAGGTTATAAATATCACCTGTTTACTAATATGTCGGGGGACCTGACTTTTTCAGCTTCATATTTCCTTTGAGCACCAACATGAGGGTTTGAGTCCCATGTGTACCCACCTCTGGAATTCAGAACTCACTGGCCACATTTGGGTAAGATATGGCAGATACATTAGAGATCTATTTGCACTAGACATTGTTCAATGTTCTGGGAGAGAATTTATCCTCAGGCACAGAGATCCAGGAAGATAGCTTGGTGTGATAACAAAGCAGTGGTTGTGTGAGGGAAATGGTTGCTGTGAATATGGCTTACTATTTGGTTTTGAATTTTTCCCTGGCCCAGTGCCAGTTGCCTGGATCCTAGGGAGAGAAAGAGAAATTTGGTGATAAAAACTGAAGAAGTTGTGTAATCGGTATTTGTTTCACTTGTGTGTGAAAACCACGACATTTGTTTTGCTGAGTGAAATAAATCAGTCTCAGTTTCTATCCATCCGGGTTTGCAGGATTTTCAAACTCGGTCATGGTTTGGTGATTGTTCACCCTGTCCTAGGGTCTTTACAGCAACCAAGAGGCTTTCCCATCTTAGAAGATTAGGGTGAAAACCCTTCAGTCCATCACTGTCTTTTCTGAGATGCTCATGCTTAAGGCCCCCTGTTCCATTAAAAATGGGTGGCTCTGTGATCTGGGTAGGAAGACTTCTAAATGATCAGTCCTCAAGCCTTTATCCAACTTTTGCCCAGAGGTCCTGCTTCCCTTGAGTATGGGTGGAAGATGGGGGGACAAATTATATTCCTCAAGGAAAGTAATCACTGACTTTCTTCTAACTCAGGGAAGCCACTAGAGATCGAGTAACTCTTTCTACTTAGTTCAAACATCACCTTCTATCCCTCTTCCTGACTTTTATTCTATCTTTGTGGATCTGAAATATTAAAGCTGTGTACTCTCCCCCAAGTTGTGGGTGAAGGAGAGGTTATACTTTTAAAAACAAAATTGCTGGCATCTTCCCCTGGGTTGGGGAAGGTGGAGGTTTTTATTCATTTGTAAGTTTACATCAGCAAAAACAAAATAAACAAGAAAGCTAAAAGCAAGAACAAACAAAAAGAAAGCAAAAAAAAAAAAAGAAGCAATAAAAAATAAATAAATAAGAACAAGTTTTTCTTTTTTCACATCTTTATTGGAGTATAAATGTTTTACCATGTTGTGTTAGTTTCTGCTGTACCAAAGTGAATCAGCTATATGTATACATATATCCCCATATCCTCTCCCTCTTGAGCCTCCCTCCCACCCTCCCCTTCCCATCCCTTTAGGTCGTCACAAAGGACAGAGGTGATCTCCCTGTGCTATGCAGCAGCTTCCCACTAGCAATCCCCTTTACATTTGGTAGTGTATATATGTCAATGTTACTCTCTCACTTCATCCCAGCTTCCCCTTCCCCCACTTGCCTTCAATTCCGTCTCTACATCTGTGTCTTTATTCCTGCCCTGCTACTTGGTTCATCAGCGCCACTTTTAAAAATTCCATATATATGCATTAGCATATGGTATTTGTTTTTCTCTTTCTGACTTACCTCACTCTGTATGACAGATTCTAGGTCCATCCACCTCATTAAAAATAATGAGTTAAATTAAAAGTAACTCAATTTCATTCCTTTTTATGGCTTAGTAATATTCCATTGTATATATATATGTGCCACATCTTCTTTATCCATTCATCTGTTGATGGACGTTTAGGTTGCGTCCATGTCCTGGCTATTGTAAATAGTGCTACAGTGAACATTGTGGTACATGTGTCTTTTTGAATTATGGTTTCCTCAGGGTATATGCCCAGTAGTGGAATTGCTGGGCCATATGGTAATTCTATTTTTAGTTTTTTTTTTTTTTTTTTTCATGTAATGTCTGAAACATTTATATTAACATATTTCCATACATATTTCCATACAAATACAAATATAAGATTTTTAGAAATTTCATGTAATGTCTGAAACATTTATATTAACATATTTCCATACATATTTCCATACAAATACAAATATATGATTTTTAGGAATTTCATGTAATGTCTAAAACATTTATATTAACATATTTCCATACAAATAACCCAATGAAAGTTTAGTATTAGTTGTTTTGTTTGTTTTTTTATACTGCAGGTTCTTATTAGGCATCAATTTTATACATATCAGTGTATACATGTCAATCCCAATCGCCCAATTCAGCACACCACCATCCCCACCTCACCGCAGTTTTCCCCCCTTGGTGTCCATATGTCCATTCTCTACATCTGTGTCTCAACTTCTGCCCTGCAAACTGGCTCATCTGTACCATTTTTCTAGGTTCCACATACATGCATTAATATATGATATTTGTTTTTCTCTTTCTGACTTACTTCACTCTGTATGACAGTCTCTAGATCCATCCACGTCTCAACAAATGACTCAATTTCGTTCCTTTTTATGGCTGAGTAATATTCCATTGTATATATGTACCACATCTTCTTTATCCATTCGTCTGTTGATGGACATTTAGGTTGCTTCCATGACCTGGCTATTGTAAATAGTGCTGCAATGAACATTCGGGTGCATGTGTCTTTTTGAATTACGGTTTTCTCTGGGTATATGCCCAGTAGTGGGATTGCTGGGTCATATGGTAATTCTATTTTTAGTTTTTTAAGGAACCTCCATATTGTTCTCCAGAGTGGCTGTATCAATTTACATTCCCACCAACAGTGCAAGAGGGTTCCCTTTTCTCCACACCCTCTCCAGCATTTGTTGTTTGTAGATTTTCTGATGATCCCCATTCTAACAGGAGTGAGGTGATACCTCATTGTAGTTTTGATTTGCATTTCTCTAATAATTAGTGATGTTGAGCAGCTTTTCATGTGCTTCGTGGCCGTCTGTATGTCTTCTTTGGAGAAATGTCTATTTAGGTCCTCTGCCCATTTTTGGATTGGGGTGTTTGTTTCTTTGATATTGAGCTGAATGAGCTGTTTATATATTTTGGAGATTAATCCTTTGTCCGTTGATTCATTTGCAAATATTTTCTCCCATTCTGAGGGTTGTCTTTTCGTCTTGTTTATGGTTTCCTTTGCTGTGCAAAAGTTTTGAAGTTTCATTAGGTCCCACTTGTTTATTTTTGTTTTTATTTCCATTACTCTAGGAGGTGGATCAAAAAAGATCTTGCTGTGATTTATGTCAAAGAGTGTTCTTCCTATGTTTTCCTCTAAGAGTTTTATAGTGTCCAGTCTTATATTTAGGTCTCTAATCCATTTTGAGTTTATTTTTGTGTATGGTGTTAGGGAGTATTCTAATTTCATTCTTTTACATGTAGCTGTCCAGTTTTCCCAGCACCACTTATTGAAGAGACTGTCTTTTCTCCATTGTATATCTTTGCCTCCTTTGTCATAGATTAGTTGACCATAGGTGCGTGGGTTAATCTCTGGGCTTTCTATCTTGTTCCATTGATCTATGTTTCTGTTTTTGTGCCAGTACCATATTGTCTTGATTACTGTAGCTTTGTAGTATAGTCTGAAGTCAGGGAGTCTGATTCCTCCAGCTCCATTTTTTTGCCTCAAGACTGCTTTGGCTATTCAGGGTCTTTTGTGTCTCCATACAAATTTTAAGATGATTTGTTCTAGCTCCGTAAAAAATGCCATTGGTAATTTGATAGGGATTGCATTGAATCTGTAGATTGCTTTGGGTAGTACACTCATTTTCACAATGTTGATTCTTCCAATCCAAGAACATGGTATATCTCTCCATCTGTTGGTATCATCTTTAATTTCTTTCATCAGTGTCTTATAGTTTTCTGCATACAGGTCTTTTGTCTCCCTAGGTAGGTTTATTCCTAGGTATTTTATTCTTTTTGTTGCAATGGTAAATGGGAGTGTTTCCATAATTTCTCTTTCAGATTTTTCATCATTAGTGTATAGGAATGCAAGAGATTTCTGTGCATTAATTTTGTATCCTGCAACTTTACCATATTCATTAATTAGCTCTAGCAGTTTTCTGGTGGCAGTTTTAGGATTCTCTATGTATAGTATCATGTCATCCGCAAACAGTGACAGTTTTACTTCCTCTTTTCCAATTTGTATTCCTTTTATTTCTTTTTCTTCTCTGATTGCCGTGGCTAGGACTTCCAGAACTATGTTGAATAATAGTGGTGAGAGTGGACATCCTTGTCTCGTTCCTGATCTTAGAGGAAATGCTTTCAGTTTTTCACCATTGAGAATGATGTTTGCTGTGGGTTTGTCATATATGGCCTTTATTATGTTGAGGTAGGTTCCCTCTATGCCCACTTTCTGGAGAGTTTTTATCAGAAATGGGTGTTGAATTTTGTCAAAAGCTTTTTCTGCATCTATTGAGATGATCATATGGTTTTTATTCTTCAGTTTGTTAATATGGTGTATCACATTGATTGATTTGCGTATATTGAAGAATCCTTGCATCTCTGGGATAAATCTCACTTGATCGTGGTGTGTGATCCTTTTAATGTGTTGTTGGATTCTGTTTGCTAGTATTTTGTTGAGGATTTTTGCATCTATATTCATGAGTGATATTGGTCTGTAATTTTCTTTTTTTGTAGTGTCTTTGTCTGGTTTTGATATCAGGGTGATGGTGGCCTCATAGAATGAGTTTGGGAGTGTTCCTTCCTCTGCAATTTTTTGGAAGAGTTTGAGAAGGATGGGTGTTAGCTCTTCTCTAAATGTTTGATAGAATTCACCTGTGAAGCCATCTGGTCCTGGACTTTTGTTTGTTGGAAGATTTTTAATCACAGTTTCAATTTCATTACTTGTGATTGGTCTGTTCATATTTTCTGTTTCTTCCTGATTCAGTCTTGGAAGGTTATACCTTTCTAAGAATTTGTCCATTTCTTCCAGGTTGTCCATTTTATTGGCATAAAGTTGCTTATAGTAGTCTCTTAGGATGTTTTGTATTTCTGCAGTGTCTGTTGTAACTTCTCCTTTTTCATTTCTGATTTTATTGATTTGAGTCCTCTCCCTCTTTTTCTTGATGAGTCTGGCTAATGGCTTATCAATTTTGTTTATCTTCTCAAAGAACCAACTTTTAGTTTTATTGATCTTTGCTATTGTTTTCTTTGTTTCTATCTCATTTATTTCTGCTCTGATCTTTATGATTTCTTTCCTTCTGCTAACTTTGGGTTTTGTTTGTTCTTCTTTCTCTAGTTTCTTTAGGTGTAAGGTTAGATTGTTTACTTGAGATTTTTCTTGTTTCTTTAGGTAGGCTTGTATAGCTATAAACTTCCCTCTTAGAACCGCTTTTGCTGCATCCCATAGGTTTTGGGTCGTCGTGTTTTCATTGTCATTTGTCTCTAGGTATTTTTTGATTTCCTCTTTGATTTCTTCAGTGATCTCTTGGTTATTTAGTAACGTATTGTTTAGCCTCCATGTGTTTGTCTTTTTTACGTTTTTTTCCCTGTAATTCATTTCTAATCTCATAGCGTTGTGGTCAGAAAAGATGCTTGGTATGATTTCAATTTTCTTAAATTTACTGAGGCTTGATTTGTGACCCAAGATGTGATCTATCCTGGAGAATGTTCCGTGCGCACTTGAGAAGAATGTGTAATCTGCTCTTTTTGGATGGAATGTCCTATATATATCAATTAAATCTATCTGGTCTATTGTGTCATTTAAAGCTTCTGTTTCCTTATTTATTTTCATTTTGGATGATCTGTCCATTGGTGTAAGTGAAGTGTTAACGTCCCCCACTATTATTGTGTTACTGTCGATTTCCTCTTTTATAGCTGTTAGCAGTTGCCTTATGTATTGAGGTGCTCCTATGTTGGGTGCATATATATTTATAATTGTTATATCTTCTTCTTGGATTGATCCCTGGATCATTATGTAGTGTCCTTCCTTGTCTCTTGTAACATTCTTTATTTTAAAGTCTATTTTATCTGATATGAGTATAGCTACTCCAGCTTTCTTTTGATTTCCATTTGCATGGAATATCTTTTTCCATCCCCTAACTTTCAGTCTGTATGTGTCCCTAGGTCTAAAGTGGGTCTCTTGTAGACAGCATATATATGGGTCCTGTTTTTGTATCCATTCAGCCAGTCTATGTCTTTTGGTTGGGGCGTTTAATCCATTCACGTTTAAGGTAATTATCGATATGTATGTTCCTATGACCATTTTCTTAATTGTTTTGGGTTTGTTTTTGTAGGTCCTTTTCTTCTCTTGTGTTTCCCACTTAGAGAAGTTCCTTTAGCATTTGTTGTAGAGCTGGTTTGGTGGTGCTGAATTCTCTTAGCTTTTGCTTGTCTGTAAAGCTTTTGATTTCTCCATCAAATCTAAATGAGATCCTTGCCGGGTAGAGTAATCTTGGTTGTAGTTTCTTCCCTTTCATCACTTTAAGTATATCATGCCACTCCCTTCTGGCTTGCAGAGTTTCTGCTGAGAAATCAGCTGTTAACCTTATGGGAGTTCCCTTGTATGTTATTTGTCGTTTATCCCTTGCTGCTTTCAATAATTTTTCTTTGTCTTTAATTTTTGCCACTTTGATTACTATGTGTCTCGGCATGTTTCTCCTTGGGTTTATTCTGTATGGGACTCTCTGCGCTTCCTGGACTTGGGTGGCTATCTCCTTTCCCATGTTAGGGAAGTTTTCGACTATAATCTCTTCAAATATTTTCTCTGGTCCTTTCTCTCTCTCTTCTCCTTCTGGGACCCATATAATGCGAATGTTGTTGCATTTAATGTTGTCCCAGAGGTCTCTTATGCTGTCTTCATTTCTTTTCATTCTTTTTTCTTTAGTCTGTTCCGCAGCAGTGAATTCCACCATTCTGTCTTCCAGGTCACTTATCCGTTCTTCTGCCTCAGTTATTCTGCTATTGATTCCTTCTAGTGTAGTTTTCATTTCAGTTATTGTATTGGTCATCTCTGTTTGCTTGTTCTTTAATTCTTCTAGGTCTTTGTTAATCATTTCTTGCATCTTCTCAATCTTTGCCTCCATTCTTATTCCGAGGTCCTGGATCATCTTCACTATCATTATTCTGAATTCTTTCTCTGGAAGGTTGCCTATCTCCACTTCATTTAGTTGTTTTTCTGGGGTTTTTTCTTGTTCCTTCATCTGGTATATAGCCCTCTGCCTTTTCATCTTCTCTATCTTTCTGTAACTGTGGTTTTTGGTCTGCAGGCTGCAGGATTTTAGTTTTTCTTGCTTCTGCTCTCTGCCCTCTGGTGGTTGAGGCTATCTAAGAGGCTTGATGGTAGGCTCTGGTGGTGGGTAGAGCTGACTGTTGCTGTGGTGGTCAGAGCTCAGTAAAACCTTAATCCACTTGACTGTTGATGGGTGGGGCTGGGTTCCCTCCTTGTTGCTGTGGTGGTCAGAGCTCAGTAAAACCTTAATGCACTTGACTGTTGATGGGTGGGGCTGGGTTCCCTCCCTGTTGGTTGTTTTGCCTGAGGCAACCCAACACTGGAGCCTACCCGTGCTCTTTGGTGGGGTTAATGGTAGACTCTGGGAGGGCTCATGGCAAGGAGAACTTCCCAGAACCTCGGCTGCCAGTGTCCTTATCCCCCCGGTGAAACAGAGCCACCACTCGCCTCTGCAGGAGACCCCCCCAACACCAGCAGGTAGGTCTGGTTCAGTCTCCCCCAGGGTCACTGCTCCTTCCCCTGGGTCCCGATGCACACATTACTTTGTGTGTGCCCTCCAAGAGTGGGGTCTCTGTTTCCCCCAGTCCTGTCAAAGTCCTGCAATCAATTCCCACTAGGCTTCAAAGTCTGATTCTCTAGGAATTCCTTCTCCCGTAGCCGGACCCCCAGGTTGGGAAGCCTGACGTGGGGCTCAGAACCTTCACTCCAGTGGGTGGACTTCTGTGGTATAAGTGTTCGCCAGTCTGTGAGTCACCCACCCAGCAGTTATGGGATTTGATTTTACTCTGATTGCGCCCCTCCTACCGTCTCACTGTGGCTTCTCCTCTGTCCTTGGACGTGGGGTATCCTCCTTGGTGAAGTCCAGGTTCTTCCTGTCAATGATTGTCCAGCAGCCAGTTTTGATTCTGGTGCTCTCGCAAGAGGGAGTGAGAGCACGTCCTTCTACTCCGCCATCTTGGTTAATCCCAGCTATTTTTAGTTTTTTAAGGAACCTCCATACTGTTCTCCATAGTGGCTGTATCAACTTACATTCCCACCAACAGTGCAGGAGGGTTCCCTTTTCTCCACACCCTCTCCAGCATTTATTGTTTCTAGATTTTTTGATGATGGCCATTCTGACCTGTGTGAGGTGATACCTCATTGTGGTTTTGATTTGTATTTCTCTAATGATTAGTGATGTTGAGCATCTTTTCATGTATTTATTGGCCATCTGTATGTCTTCTTTGGAGAAGTGTCTATTTAGGTCTTCTGCCCATTTATGGACTGAGTTGTTTGTTTATTTGATATTGAGCTGCATGAGCTGCTTGTATATTTTGGAGGTTAATCCTTTGTCAGTTGCTTCATTTGCAAATATTTTCTCCCATTCTGAGGGTTGTCTTTTCATCTTGTTTATGGTTTCCTTTGCTGTGCAAAGGCTTTAAGTTTCATTAGGTCCAATTTGTTTATTTTTGTGTTTATTTCCATTTCTCTAGGAAGTGGGTCAAAAAGGATCTTGCTGTGATTTATGTCATAGAGTGTTCTGCCTATGTTTTCCTCTAAGAGTTTGATAGTGTCTGAACTTACATTTTGGTCTTTAATCCATTTTGAGTTTATTTTTGTGTATGGTGTTAAGGAGTGTTCTAATTTCATTCTTTTACATGTAGCTGTCCAGTTTTCCCAGCACCACTTATTGAAGAGGCTGTCTTTTCTCCACTGTATATTGTTGCCTCCTTTGTCAAAGATAAGGTGACCATATGTGCATGGGTTTATCTTTGGGCTTTCTATCCTGTTCCATTGATCTATATTTCTGTTTTTGTGCCAGTACCATACTGTCTTGGTTACTGTAGCTTTGTAGTATAGTCTGAAGTCAGGGAACCTGATTCCTCTAGCTCCATTTTTCTTTCTTAAGATTGCTTTGGCTATTCGGGGTCTTTTGTGTTTCCATACTAATTGTAAAATTTCTTGTTCTAGTTCTGTGAAAAATGCCATTTGATAGAGATTGCATTGAACCTGTAGATTGCTTTGGGTAGTATAGTCATTTTCACAATATTGATTCTTCCAGTCCAGGAGTGTGGTATATCTTTCCATCTGTTTATGTTATCTTTGATTTCTTTCATCAGTGTTTTATAATTTTCTGAGTATAGGTCTTTTTCTTCCTTAGGTAGGTTTATTCCTAGGTATTTTATTCTTTTTGTTGCGATGGTAAATGTGATTGTTTCCTTAATTTCTCTTTCTTATCTTTCATTGTTAGTGTATGGGGATGCAAGAGATTTCTGTGCATTAATTTTGTATCCTGCAACCTTACCAAATTCACTGATTAGCTCTAGTAGTTTTCTGCTGGCATCTTTAGGATTTTCCATATATAGTATCATGTCACTGGCAAACAGTGACAGTTTTGCTTCTTCTTTTCCAATTTGTATTATTTTATTTCTTTTCCTTCTCTGATTGCTGTGGCTAGGACTTCCAATACTATATTGAATAATTGTGGCGAGAATGGACATCCTTGTCTTGATCCTGATCTTAGAGGAAATGCTTTCAGTTTTGAATCATTGAGAATGATGTTTGCTGCGGGTTTTTCACATATGGCTGTCATTATGTTGAGGTAAGTTCCCTCTATGCCCACCTTCTGGAGAGTTTTTATCATAAATGGGTGTTGAATTTTGTCAAAAGCCTTTCCTGCATCTATTGAGATGATCATATGGTTTATATTCTTTAATTTGTTGATATGGTGTATCACATTGATTGTTTTGCGTATATTGAAGAATCCTTGCATCCCTGGGATAAATCCCACTTGATCATGGTGTATGATCCTTTTAATGTGTTGTTGGATTCTGTTTGCTAGTATTTTGTTGAGGATTTTTGCTTCTCTCTTCATCAGTGATATTGGTGTATAATTTTTTTTTTCTGTGATATCTTTGTCTGGTTTTGTTATCAGGGTTATGGTGGCCTCATAGAATGAGTTTGGGAACATTCCTCCCTCTGAAATTTTTTGGAAGAGTTTGAGAAGGATAGGTATTAACTCTTCTAATGTTTGATAGAATTCACCTGTGAAGACTTCCGGTCCTGGAGTTTTGTTTGCTGGAAGATTTTTAATTACAGTTTCAATTTCTTTACCTGTGATTGGTCTGTTTGTAGTTTCTAATTCTTCCTGGTTCAATCCTGGTTCAACACTTTTCCAATAATTTGTCCATTTCTTCCAGTTTGTCCATTTTATTTGCATATAGTTGCTTGTAGTAGTCTTGTATGATCTTTTGGATTTCTGCAGTGTCAGCTGTAGTCTCTCCTTTTTCATTTCTAATTATATTGATTTGAGATCTCTCCCTTTTTTGTCTTGATGAGTCTGGTTAAAGGTTTATCAATTTTGTTTATCTTCTCAAAGAACCAGCTTTTAGTTTTATTGATTTTTGCTATTGTTTTCTTTGTTTCTATTTCATTTATTTCTGCTCTGATCTTTATGATTTCTTTCCTTCTCCTAACTTTGGGTTTCCTTTGTTCTTCTTTGTCTAGTTGCTTTACGTGTAAACATGGATAGTTTATTTGAGATTTTCTTGTTTCTTGAGGTGAGCTTGAATTGCTATGAATTTCCCTCTTAGAACTGCTTTTGTTGTGTACATAGGTTTTGGATCACCATGTTTTCATTGTCATTTGTTTCTAGGTATTTTTTGATTTCCCCTTTGATTTCTTCAGTGATCTCTTGGTTATTTAGCAGTGCACTGTTTAGCCTCCATGTATTTGTGTTTATTACTGTTTTTTTCGTGTATTGATTTCTAATCTCTTAGCATTGTGTTTGGAAAAGATGTTTGATAAGATTTCAGTTTTCTTAAATTTTTCAAGGTTTGATTTGTGACCCAAGATGTGATCTCTTCTGGAGAACGTTTCGTGTGCACTAGAGAAGTAATTGTATTCTTCCGCTTTTGGATGGAGTGTCCTAAAAATATCAATTAAGTCTATCTGGTGTATTGTGTCATTTAAAACTTGTGTTTCCTTATTTATTTTCTATCTGGATGATCTGTCTGTTGGTATAGGTGGGGTGTTAAAGTCCCCCACTATTATTGTGTTACTGTCGATTTCTCCTTTTATGGCTGTTACCCTTTGCCTATGTGTTGAGGTGGTCCTATGTGGGGTGCATAAATATTTATAATTTTTATGTCTTCTTCTTGGATTGATCCCTTGATCATTATGTAGTGTCGTTCCTTATCTCTTGTAACAGTCTTTCTTATAAAGTCTATTTTATCTGATATGAGAATTGCTACTCCAGCTTTCTTGTGATTTCCATTTTCATGGAATATCTTTTTCAATCCCCTCACTTTCGGTCTGCATGTGTCCCTAGGTCTGACATGGGTTTCTTGTAGACAGCATATATAAGGGTCTTGTTTTTGTATCCCTTCAGCCAGTCTATGTCTTTTGGTTGGAGCATTTAATCCATTTACATTCTTGGTGATTATCAATATGTATTTATTTGCCTATTACCATTTTCTTAATTAATTTGGGTTTGGTTTTTTGGTCTTTTTCTTCTCTTGTGTTTCCTGCTTAGAGAAGTTCCTTTAGCATTTGTTGTAAAGCTGGTTTTGTGGTGCTGAATTCTCATAGCTTTTGCTGGTCTGTAAAGGTTTTAATTTCTCCATTGAATCTGAATGAGATCCTTGCTGGGTAGAGTAATCTTGGTTGTAGGTTTTTCCCCTTCATCACTTTAAATATGTCCTGCCACTCCCTTCTGGCTTTCAGAGTTTCTCCTGAAAGATCAGCTGTTAACGTTATGGGGATTCCCTTTTATGTTATTTGTTGCTTTTCCCTTGTTGCTTTTAATATTTTTTCTTTGTATTTTAATTTTTGATATTTTGATTAATATGTGTCTTGGCAGGTTTTTCTTTGGGTTTATACTGAATGGTACTCTCTGTGCTTCCTGGACTTGATTGACTATTTCCTTTCCTATGTTAGGGAAGTTTTTGACTATAATCTCTTCAAATATTTTCTCAGACCCTTTTTTTTTCTCTTCTTCTTCTGAGACCCCTATAATTCGAATGTTGGTGCATTTTATGTTGTCCCAGAGGTCTCTGAGACTGTCCTCAATTCTTTTCATTCTTTTTTCTTTATTCTGCTCCCTGGCAGTTATTTCCAGCATTTTATCTTCCAGCTCACTTATCTGTTCTTCTGCCTCAGTTATCCTGTTATTGATTCCTTCTAGAATATCTTTAATTTCAGTTATTATGTTGTTCATTACTGTTTTTTTGCTCTTTAATTCTTCTAGATCCTTGTTAAATGTTTCTTGTATTTTCTCCATTCTGTTCCTGAGATTTTGGATCATGTTTACTCTCATTACTCTGAATTCTTTTTCAGATAGGTTGCCTATTTCATCTTCATTTATTTGCTCTTTTAGGTTTTTACCTTCCTCCTTCATCTGTAACATATTTATTTATCATTTCATTTTTTTTTTTTATTTGATGTGTGGGGCTGTATTCCTGTCTTACTGGTTCTTTGGCTTGAGGCGTCCAGCACTGGAGTTTGCAGGCAGTTGTATAAAGCTGGGTCTTGGTGCCAAGATGAGGACCTCTGGGTGCCCTCACTCTGATTAATATTCCCTGGGTTCTGAGGTTCTCTGTTAATCCAGCAGTTTGATCTTGGAGCTCCCACCACAGAAGCTTGGGCCTGACCTCTGGCTTGGGAACCAAGATCCTGCAAGCCACATGGTGTGTTAAAAAGAAAAAAGAAAAAAAAAACAGGAGAAGTATAATAACAAAGAATAAAAAACAATATAAAATTAGAAAGATAAAAAATATATTAGGAAAAATAAAAATATAATTGAAACAACTGCAAGAAGGTAAAACAAAACCACAACAGAAAAAAAAAGGGCAAGAAGACAAAAAGAGCAGAACAATAACAAAGTATGAAGAATAAAATAAAATTAGAAAAATAAATGATTTATTAGAAAAAAATATAAATGAATCAACAACAATGAATCAACAACAAAGTAAAACAGAAACCCAATCTAAAAGAGGAAAAAAAAAAAAAAGCCTTGGCTATGTGGGGCAGAATTTAGACGGAGGTGGAACTTAGGCAGGGGCAGGGTTTAGGGTGGGGCAGGGCCTAGGCTCAGAACCCATGCAGCCAGAAAAGGCTTTGGGGGTGAGGCCTAGGTGGCCCGACGTTCAAGCATGTGTCTGGGCCTCTGCTTAGGACCTGCGCAGAAGGGGAGAGGCAGCACATTCAAAGGGCAGCCTCTGGAGTGTGGAATTCCAGAGTTTGGAGGTAAGGCCCTGGGTGAGGTTGTGTGGGTGGGATTTAGGCCCAGAACTTTGGAGGGGGCCTCAGAGGGGGTCTCTGAGTGTAGAGGTAGTGCCCTGGGTATGGGTGTAGAGTTGGTGCTTGGGCTCTGCATGGCAGGATGGTGGCTCTGAGGGCAGAGGATTAGGCTCAGGAGCCCAACAGGCTCCCTGGTGCCTAACTGGACAGGGAAAGTGCTGGCCACATTCCCTTCCATTCCTCTGTGCCCCCCTCCAGGGTCTCCCCCAGTGTCTTCCCCATCCCCGCTGGACCACTAACTGTGGGTGGGTTCCGCTGGGTGTAGGAACCCCTCCCTTCCCCCAGCCACCCCTCAGGGGTGCTGGTCCCATAGATCTGGCCTTTACTTTTGCTCTGCCTTCCCTCTCTCCCCCTCCCTCAGGACCCACGTGGCTGGAGGGGGACTCAGTGGACAGAGGATCAGGCCCATGATCTCAGCAGGCTCCTGGGGGCCCAAGTGGGCAGGGGAAACCTGACCATGCTCCCTTTTGATCCTCTGCCCTCCCAATGGTCCCCTAATTTCCCCCTTCGGGTGTGGGGTCCCTTCTCCTCCCCTTTCACTCCCCCCATGCCCCACATCCTACCCAGTCGCTGGGGGTTCCTCCTGTCCCCTTAGGTGTCTGTGGTCCCCCACCAGTGCCTGGTAGGTGCCCTAGTTGTGCGGAGACGTGAATTCCCCATCCTCCTAGTCTGCCATCTTGACTCCATCCCCAGTTTTTCTTCTTTATAGTACAAACAAGTCAGTTTTTCTTAATAGTACATTCTGTTACAAATATTTTCAATAAAATGTACAATATTTGGAGGTAGAGTATAAATCCTTTAGTATCCGCCTGAGCATATCAAAGAAATGGAGATATATCCTCCCCAACTCTATGTCAGAACACCATATATATTTGGCATTGTGATTGTCCTTGGTAGAAGCTATAATCTCCAGTGGAGATATCAGGTAGAAGCTGAAATATTAATCAGAAATGGATGTACCCAGAATAAAAGGCAGGGGTGTTAGAGGCTAGCATGTTACTTAAACCAGAGGCAGCTGTGGCAGGTAAAATAGAAATATCCAATGAATACCAAGTGAGTTCTAGCTGATTGGATTTGTTTTTGAGCCCTCATGAGACACCTGCTAGGGACTCCCAGAAGTGCTTGGTAGTTGTAGTGATGGGAGAAGACATTCCAGGCAGCTAGATTTCTGCAAAATCATGGATCCTGAGATACATGAACTAAATTGAGAGTGAATATGTTTCCACTGGATGGTGACAGCCCTTGATTCCACTTTAGCTCGATTCCAGTGGTTTCCAGGGTCTACATGCTGATTCAACCCTTTCTCAAATCTATGAATCATTTCATAAACAATTCCCTTTCTGGATACCTGAAAAACTTAGAAATAGTCATGTCATTTTCCACACTGTGTGCCTCAGACTCAAATGGCCTGGTAGCTTTTGTTCTTGCTGCCCTGGGAACCCTAAGACCACTTTGTGAATGAGCCCAAGCTAGTCGGCTGGTGGATGTGAATCCACATGGAGGAAAACCAAGGAATGTGCAGATAGCCTCCATCCATCATGTGAGTGATGCCATCCTAGATCATCTAGCTGTCAGTCAACTTGCTAGCTAACTCACAGACATGGGAAAGCCAAGGAGAATCAGATGAGCTGGCTTGGCCAGAAGAACTGTCCTCAGGATCATGAACCAAATAGTCATTCTTTTAAATAACTAGGTTTTGGGGTTGTTTGTTGTGCATCACAAGCTAACTGATACATTATTAAAATCATGAAGAAATTGAAACTCTGTACGGATCTATAAATAGTAAGGAGGTTGAATCAGTAATCAACTACGTCCCAACAAAGAAAAGCTCAGGACTGTGTGGCTTCACTGGTAAATTATAGCAAATATTTAAAAAGACTTAACACCAATTCTTATCAGACGCTTCCAAAAAATTGAAGAGAAGGGAACACTTCCCACACTCATTTTATGAAGCCAGAATTGCCTGTAGAAGATCATGCACCATGACCAAGTGGGATTTATCCCGGGGATGCAAGGATGGCTCAACTTATGCAAGTCAATAAATGTGATGCACCACATTAACAGAATAAAGGCTAATAGCCACATGATCACCTTAATAGATGCAGAAAAAGAATTTGACAAAAAATAAAATTAAACAAATTTGACATTTGTTTTCCTTTCCTTAGAATCCTAAAATGTTTTCCATCACCTACTGTAAACAGGGCCCTCAAGATCTAGCCCCCTCTTCTGACCTCTCAGGCGTATCTCCACTTTATAGTTTCCCCTACAGCAACGAGGAAATGCTTTCAGTCTCCTTGTGCACCATGCTCCTCCTTCACTTGCCTGTGCTCTCCCTCCACCTCTTTTCCACAGCGTTACTTTCTACGTAGCCTTCCAATCACAGATCAGATTCCGCTTCCTCCAAGAAGCCTGATGGGTCAGATGTCTCTCTGTGTTCTCTGATTCCTATCCCTATCATTGCACTTAAGACTTTAAAAAAGTATGTTTACACCTCATAAGTAGACTGTGAGCTTCTTGAGGGCAAGGTTTGTAGCTATTTTGTTTTCTTGTATTCCTGCTACCTATCAGGTTGCCTGCCTGTTGAATGAACACATGTTCTAGATTTCAGGAATATCAAAATAAATAAAACATGGCAAAAAATAGCACTCAAATCTTGTGGCTACTTTTTACTTTTTCTTAGAGATCAATAACAAAAATCCATGTTTTTTAATCAATTAATTTCTGTCTCTGAATTCTATTTCTCTCCTACCCAAGGAGTTGCTTTCTGATTGATATGGAGGGTACTGATACAAACCAAATTAGATCAAGAGCACAGAGGAATTTTTTCCACTAACAGTAATTATAAACAATAATGCTTACATTAAAATGCTTCAAACTAAAACACTTGAGGGTAACACTGGTATCTTTCTTTTTCATAATTTTGAACTCACATTAGATGAGTTCACCTAGTTTAGCTTCCCAGACAAATTCTACAGTGTTTTAAAGTTCACCTCTACTTACCCATACAAACCCACCGAGCAGGAAGGTTCATCAGCTTTTGACATTTATGAGTTGTAAACGCAAGTTTTGACTGAAAGTCTTTGCTAACCTCAAGCAGAGGAGGGAGGCATTTGTGTGCGTGAGAGGAGCTTGATGGCAGCCAGATGACAAGTATTACACTGATGATGGGGTTTTCGGGTATCTTGAGAGCTGAGCAGTGAGCTTCATTTTTTGTTTTTTTAAAACTTTCATTTAATTTTATTTATTTTTCTTTCAGATAAGTGCTAGCCCAAGTGCCCTCTATTATATCAATGAAAACAATTTGTGTATTACAATGATCTGTTAATCCTTCTGATTCATTGTGTCTCAAAAATCATGCAAATGATAACCTATGAACACATCAATAGGAATGAAGGTGGGAGAGAAGAGAGAATCCAGAGAAAACAAGAGAAATGAAAAGCTCTCAAAATCACCACCCTGATATCATTAAAAAATAAGCAAGATAAACCCACAATACACGTACCCACTTTGCCCACAGAACTGTGGCAAGGCTGAGTCAGTGTGTTACAGAACAAGATATGAATATTCTGCTTGGATATCCAATCTGAAAACAAAGAGAGGAAATGACTTAGCAGGAGATTTGCTCATGAACTGCTTTGTCAATTCTGAGCACAGCAACGCAGGCTGAGCTACCTGGAGATGCCACTGACTTCTGTTTGAGAAATCACTGGATAACCATTAAAACCATATTTTAAAAGTTTGTTTAGGATTTCAAGTTTGTGTCATGTGTGATCCCAGTAGTGATTTTTGGAAATGCAGTTTTGAAAATGCTAATTATGAGTGGTGCTATACTAGGGATTTCGGTAAAAGTGACAGATTCATACTCTTTGTCCAACTTATAAATGGGACAGTGCTTGTTTGGATAGAGCACGGATAATTGAATAAAACGATGAAGCCAAAATAAGACTGGGCAGCAAGATTCATAGATTATCATTGAAATGAAATTTTTTCTCCATTGCAATATAAATTTAACTCAGGGGAAAGATGTGCTCCTCTTTTTGATTTTTTTCTGAGTCTCTCTGAACTTGGACAGGTCACACTTGGCTAAATCACAGCAGTGGGGATAAAGAGGTGTAGGTTGAGGAGGTGAAGACTGGTCATTTGCAATCAGACAGGCATGTTCTGGGAAGCCGATTTTATGATATAGAAGCAAAAGCAAGAGCATAATTTGGAGGATCAAAGGAAAGCCACATTTCGTGATGTTACATAGAAAGTCATGATGTCTGTTTCTGTCCATTAGCTCTCCATTTTCAGTTTAGACACCAATCAGGAAGTTGCTAGTTCTGCAAAAGAGAGCAAAATAGAGCTCCTACTCTACCTAGAGAAACAGGGGATGGGCACATGCAGAAAACTGTCCTCAGAGTAGCTGAAGATTAGTGGCTGGCATTGAGCAAGCACAACAAGAACTCCTTCTCAGAGTAAGTGGTAAGAAGGTAAACAATGAGCCATTATTAGTGGGTGTTTTGGAGGCAGTGTCTCCATTTACTGAGGATAATTAGTGTTATCAGAAAATTCAATTTTTAAAAAAGAAGATATTTAATAAAGCTTCTGAGTTAAGGAACTGCAGCCAGTGTACATAAGTGTAGAAAAAAACCAGTGTGGATAAGGGTCTCCACTAGCTTCTTTAGTGGAATTAACCCTTTAGTAAAGTAATGCAACATGGTGGTCTAGGCTGTGCTCTCCAATATGGTAGCCACTAGTCACAGGTGGCTATTTAACATTAATTCAAATTAATTTAAATTACATAAAGTAAAACCTGTTTTCCTCAGGCACATTCACCACATCAAGGCCTCAACCGCCACATGGGCTCAGTGGTACCAGTACTGGACAGCACAGACAGACCAGCTCCATTATTGTGGAGAGTTCTACTGGATGGCTCTGGAAGAGCATTGTCTTGGGAACCTAGTATTGAATTTTGAGTCTGCAACTTGGCAATGGCATGACTTCTGTTTCCTCATATTTAAAATAAGGTGAAATAATAGTACTTGCTTCCTGGAGTTGTTTGGAGGACTAAACAAGAGAGTTCTTTTAAAATAAAGTGTGAAGAACCATACCTGGCACAGAGTAAGTGCAATATCAATAGTTTTAAAATGCATGGGCGTCTACTGCCTATATTCATTTGTATACAAACATTCATTTGTTTGTATACATTTATGCTTATGTTACTTTTTAGTAATAATGATGGTCAACATTAAGTGCACACTTACTCCTTGTGGACTAAGTGCTTTATCTGCTTTGCTTGACTTAAGTGCCAATAAGATCCCAGTAGGAAGAATCTGTTAGTATTACTTAATAGTTGAGGACACTGAGCTCAAGGTCACTCAGCTAAGAGACAATTTTTGAACTTGACTGACTTGGAACTGCTACAGTATTTTCCAGTATGATGAGCTACCAGACTCCAAAGTCTATGCTGTATTGTCTTTTGTTCTGTAGACTAAAACCAACGCATGTTTCTTCTGGCTTAAATCTGAGTTAAAGAGATGATTCACAGATAACTTATGTAATAATAACAGCTAAGCATCACATAGTACTTAATACATGTGACACACTGATCTAGGAATTTTACTTGTACTATATTAATTCATTTAATCCTCACAATAATTTTGTGATAAGTACCGTTACCACCCCATTTTGTCACTGGGCAAATTGAGGTTCAGAGAGTCTCAGTATATTGCCTAAATTCACACAGCTAGCCCATTGGGACTCAAATCTTATTTTTAATGTTGTTTTTTCATAATCACTATGTTTACTGCCTAGGGTTTCAGTACACAGTACAAGAGTCCAAAGATTGTTGGCCTAGGGAGACACTGCCTGTCCAGTGCAGAATAGATTTTGGTGCTCGAAATGGACAAAGCCAAGTAACTTCACTGAATAGCTACTGAACTACTTTAATCAAGGCTATTTCAGTCCTGTGTGCTATGTGTGCATATCCTGACTCGCCCTTTCCTTGGGGAAAATAGGGAGAAAAGTACATACACGGAAATGTACTATTAGCTGCTGCACCAAATTTGGCAAGGACTGTGGATCACAGCCTTTCAGCAGAGGTGCATTCTCCTGCTGGCACATGTTTGTGGTTCCAAGCTCTGATCCACAGGATCTCCCCCTGCACACTTCCCAGTCTCTCTCCACATCAGGTGGATCCCTGTGACAAAAGGCAAAGTGATGTCTTTTGGAAATCACATCTAAGCAAAGACCAATTCTCTGTTTGCAGTTCTTAAAATAATTTTTGATGAAATAAAGCCTTCTGAGTCAGAGGATATGACATCCTCATTTGCATGATTCAGAATGGCAGTGACGCCACAGGTAGTGATTGAGAAGGAGTTCCCGAACGTGGAGACATTGAACAATTAAACGGGTACTGTTTTTGGCACCAAACGAACTGCCTTGGGTAACTGAAACCCGGGCCATTGGCCCCAGCACAGGAAGCCGGTGGCTATCAGAACTTCACAGTAGGTGATTCCTGTTACCTCCCCAATGTTTTCCTGGAGTGGGGGGCTGACAGCCGACAGTTTTTTGAGTGAGATAGAAGTTGCTGGACTTCTTACCCAGAGCTTACAGGGTTTAGTATATGCATCGCTTTCTTTGGAAAGGCTCAGAGAATATCTATATTATATTAGAATGGGAATTAGTAACCTGGTAGCCATGTACAGGAAAAATATCTTGAGGGCATCTTATGAACACCTGAAAGTTGTATGCAGAAGGTTATTTTTGTGTCCTGGGAAAAACGGCCCACAGATGCCATTATATTTTCAAGGGGATCTCTGGCCTCTAAAAGATTAGAACCGTATTTTGATAATTGCACATTTAAGAGATCACAGAGAAACCTTTATTACAAATTATAGTGAAGTAGAATTTTAAAAGCTGGACTGCTGCTGAAGTAGCAGGGTCCATTGCAAGTAGCATCTTCATCTCTCAACATAAAAAACCTCAAAGTTCTCATGTATGGATATTTTTAGAATGCGTGAGAATGTGGACATGACTGTCACGCTGCACTTAACCAATAACAGCCCTTGTAGACTTCTTATTCCATCTCTTTTATTCCCTAAAATGCTTGCCATGATTTTGAAGGGAATTGCTCTGTGTACTATTAGAGTAACACTTTCCATCTAAGTAGGAGTTTAAAGTCTTGGATGTGGATTTTCAGTAGTAAATGATGTCCTTTACAGATGAGGCATTGAGCGTTCTGGCTCGTAATGAGAGCCCAACTATGCTCACCTGCTCTGCACGGTTACCACGCGGGCTGCCAGAAGGCTTATTGATAATGAAGAGCTGCGTTCCTAAGCTTTATAGAGACCAACCTCTCCCTCCCTGCCTGTGGGTTCAGACTTGCTTTCCTTCAGGTCACATGGAGCAAATGCTCCTTCTGTAGAGATACCAGTCCCCATAATCCTGTCCAATGTGTGAACATATCGTGATTAGAGCATGCTTGCTGGTGTTAGAGTCACGCCATGGATTGCCAAAAATATGTCCAATCACGTGTCAATCATGGTAGGAGCCATACAGAGGGAGGAAATGGGACTCTGATTAAAAATTTCTTTTGCGAGGTATTGACAGTTGAAATAAACCACCTGCAGTAAGAGCAAACCTGCTTCTACTTTCTTTCCTCATCCTACTGTTAAATTCCACTGCTTTCTTTCCTAAGGTGATTCATCAAGGAGATATTTACTGCCACGAAATCACTGATTTTGGCTTTGTGTTAGCTACTCTCACTGGTTAAACCCAAACTGTACAGCAAGTATTGGAAGACAGTTAGAAGAAGGTATCCTGGTGAAGTTTTATATAAATAGAATTTCCTTGCCTATAAGCCAAAACTTACAAGAGCAAAGAGTTGAATTTCTATTTCACTGTGGGGACAGAAGAAGAGAATTGTTAATGTGGACATCAACAGAAAATGAAAACGCAGTTTGCTACTGCTCTGTAAAAGTTCTTTCTGTTAAACAGAAACTTTAGTCCCCCACAATAGTCGGGAAAAAAAAATCATGATATTGAGAATGATTGGTTCATAAGCTCTTCTGTTTAAGAGAAGTTATTTAATATTTTTAACAAGATTTAAAAAATTAGAGTGTAAGAATATCCACTTTCAACTACAGTTTTGCTGCCACACTGAATCTCTCTTTTTTTTTTTTGCTATTCATCAAAAACTTCATGTGACATAATAAAAATCTCATTTAAAGCATCTCTCCTCAGATTGCCAACAAGCTAGGAGCTTGTTAGAAATTCAGATTCTTGGGCTCCAGCCCAGACATACAGAACCAGAATCTGCATTTTAGCAAGGCTCTCAGGGGATTTGGATGCACATTCAAGTTTGAGAAGCTCTGGTTCAGGGTGAGATTTCCCAAGCTCAGATAATTGTCCTAATCACCTGTGTGTAGAGCTCTTAAGAAATACTGTAGAGATTCAGTTAATGAGTTTTTACTCATCTCACTCTCTGGTTTAAAAACCTTTCTCATTTACTTCAGTAAAACATCCTGGCTAGTGACCACAGCAAGCTGACTGCTCTCAGCTTGTAGCCCATTCTCGAATATTCCAAAGCTTTTCCACACATGCCATTTGATGTACGTCCTTTCCAGAGCTGTGCTGTTAGTTCCTAATCCTACTAATGATACAGTGCCAATAATGTAAACTGATAAAATGTGACTGAGGAGAGAGTGACAAAGTTTATTATTGTATGTGGACAAGGAAATTGTGATGGAAAATATTGTAACAATCTAAAGACTTATGTTCAGATTTCTTTCCAAATGTCTTTAAGTCCTTGTTCTATTTTAAAGAAACTAAAACCAGAAAGTGTACACCCTGTCTTGTGGGTGTGAAATGTGCAAGAAAGATGGTTTTACTCTTCATTCAGGAGACCTAAAGGAGAAAAAATATCTTTACACCACAGGTGTAGCAAATGGATATGTTTATATATTTTAGTTTCATTTTAAACTGTTGTACCTTAAAGCTGTCCACTTGCCATATCTTTTCTGATTCCTTGAGTTCTGCAACTTTTGTGTTGAACAAATCAAATGCCAGTTATAATTTTGTCAGGTTAGAGGATTTTTATTACACATATTCCTGGATCTCATCCCAGACCACGGAATTAGGGTGAGACTTGGAATATATATTTTTAAAAAGATCTGGCAATCAGTTAGGCTTGGAAATTATTGAATTAGAGAATTCTGACTAACCAACAATTACAGAAGTAGGAAAAATTCAACAGGTTTAGATATTTTTAAAAATGTCACTAACACATTTACTGAAGAATTTCCAGAACTTTTATAATAAAAATGCCTCAGCTGATTCCACAGATAATATTTTGGATATTGTCTACATTTCCTGGTATGATGTTTTTGAAGTTTTCCCAGGACTGGACCAGCTGGCCCCTCTGAAACAGTCCATCTGTAAACCAGGAAGAGGGAGAGCTTGGATTGTGGTCAAATTTTTCCTATGTCAGTTTCAGAGTATTTAAATTTCCTTCTGCACTCCAACCCCACTGACACTGGTCAGAATGGTACATATATTTTCTTTGGAGAGACTTAATAATTTCTAGTGACTTCCTGTTTCCTTGTTCACTGGTAAACTGACATAGGAAACTGATCACAGGTGATTTTGGGGAGACTAAGCTGTATTGATTCTCACTGGACTAGTGGACTAAGTTTGACCCTCCCTGATTTGGTTTATCTGCTCACTAATATGCCTTCCAGACCTCTGAGGAAACCTGGATGCTGCTAGGTCATTGATTTATGAAAAGATAAACAACCTTCAAATGACAGGAGGGCTGGAAAATGAGATTACTGCCTGCCTCTTAAATTAGAGATGACAGCTACTGTTATTAGATTTGAGTCTTGTCTTTAAGCCTTTAAGCATGTTTTAAATGAGCCATCTTCTGGACCTGTCACTCAGCCTGCAGTAGCTACTTTGCAGAGCTCTAGCATTTGGCTATCAGATACACACCTAACGTCTGCCAGCACGTTAGGACCCTTGCTTTGAAAACTCACATTCTGGATATTTTGAGTGAGAAATGCCATTGATACCAACCAGGGTTCTTGGCCTTCCCCAATCAATAGAAATTGACTAGAGGCCAGACAAGAAATTCAGACAAGGCTTTACTGGGGCTCCCGCACTGGCTGCAGGAGGGAGTGAAAACAAGTAACATGTTCCCTTGCTCGCTGGCTGGCTGAGGAGGGGCAAGCTTGTTCCTCATATGGGGTGAGGGTAGGGGTGTGTCCAGGGGTCAGGCCAGAGGGGTGGCTTACATGTTTTGCCCACCCCTTAGGTGGTGTTGAGCGCAGGGGCCATGCTCAGTACACTGCTTTTGCTCCCAACACCTTTTTTTTTTTTCTCCTGGCTCTTCAGAAGTGACAAGTTATTGTTTTTTTTTGTTTTTTGTTTTTTGTTTAGTTTTTTGTATCTTTTGGTCCAGAATTTGCCCCAACTACACATGCACACAGTTATTTTTAGCCCCATATAGTTTCTTTGTATTTTGTTGCTTGAGGAGAGGTGAGTCCAGGTACAAGCATTGCAGCACTGCAGCAAAGGGTTCCAGGTCCCAGGCCTGTCTCACCATGATTGATTTTGATTTTCAGGGTCCAGGTTGGAATATCTGCTCAATGTGGAGGTGATAGCTTCATAAAAATGGACCCAGGTACACTTATGTGTAACACAAGACAACACCATGGTAACTTCACCCTTGGCCCCAGAATCTGGCTATCTAGTTATAATTCACAACCCATCTCCTCCTCTCTAATTACCAGTGAGGCTAGAGAGAAATAGACAATTCAAATCTGAGCCCACTAAATGTGTCAAATATTCTGAGAAGTGAACCGCCGAGACTCAAGTAAATTCTGTGGTTTCTCACGATAAGCCACTGTTTCCTCCATTTGTCTGATCTTTACAGTTTCTGTGTGGGAGGTTGGGTGAGGGAGGGTTTTGCTTAAATATATAGGTCCCAGTCCTTATTTCCAGAGATTTCCATTCACTAGGTCTGTTGTGGGAGGGGGCAAGTGATTCTTATAAACAAACAAGTTCGGGCATCACCGCTTTAATGTTCTAGGATTCATTTCATTCTTGTGTCTTATGAATTATGTGCCCTCAGTAGACTAGTGATGGTGGTGAACACATGTAACATCAAAGTACCAGGGTGAAGTGTGCTAAATGTTTCTTGTGATTCTGAAAAGTCAATGGCAGTATGTGGTGCTTGCTTATTCTAAGCAGCAGGACTATTCAAGAAGATTGTTCTAGCCAAGACATGGAAACAACCTAAATGTCCATTGACAGATGAATGGATAAAGAAGACGTGGTACATATATACAATGGAATATTACTCAGCCATAAAAAATAATGAGATAATGCCACTTGCAGCAACATGGATGCACCTAGAGATTATCATACTAAGTGAAGTAAGTCAGAAAAAGAAAGACGAATGCCACAAGATATCACTTATTTGTGGAATCTAAAATATGACACAAATGAACCTATCTGCAAAACAGAAACAGACTCACAGACATAAAGAACAGACTTGTGGTTGCCAAGGGGGAAGGGAGTGGGAGAGGGATGGATTGGGAGTTTGGGATTGGCAGATGCAAACTGTTATATAGAGAATGGATAAACGACAAGGTCCTACTGTAAAGCACAAGGAACTATATTCAATATCCTGTGATAAACCATAATGGAAAAGAATATGAAAAAGAATGTATGTGTATAACTGAATCACCTTGCTGTACAGCAGAGATTAACACAACATTGTAAATCAACTATACTTCAATAAAATAAATTAAAAAAAGAAGACTGTTCTGCAGAAAGTATGATCTCATTTGGACTCATAAGGATACTAGAGGACCCCAAATTGGTCTTATTAATAATAACACAGTAACAATAAGCAATTCTTAACTCACAGTAGTTGTGAAGATCACTTAACCTTATGGCAGCCTCGAAACTATGAAATAACTTTTTTTTTGTATTTTAAAATGTAAATACCATTAAGTTAGCATGTCAGATAAAAAGGCAGCTTCTTATACTCTTTGTGTATGTGCGCGTGTGTGTGTGTATGTATGTCTAGGTACACAGATAACTTCTAGGTACAGGAAGTTTATGGACTATACTTAAGTTGATTTTAGCATTTGAAACTGTTCAAAACTGTCCAAATGGAAGGGACAAATCATTGATGCTTCATTTTATACATCAGGACACTGAAACCTGAGGAGGCTAAAATGATGCAGTTATTGTTGGAGCATGGATAAGAATTGTTAGTATAAATATCTGGTTCAGGGCACATTTTTACTTTAAAATCAACTTTATCAAAGTATAATTTACATGCTATAAAGTGCACATGTTTTAAGTGTACAGTTCAATGAGGTTTGACAAATATAACCATTTGTGTAACCGCCATCTTTATCAAGCTGTGTAATATTTCCACAACCCCAGTAATTTCCTTTGTGCTTATTTGCAGTCAGTCACCAGCACCCTCAGCTCCAAACAACTGCTGCTCAAATGTCTATCATTGTAGATTAATTTTGCCTGTTTTAGAATCTCACATAAATGATATCACAAAATATGTGCTCTTTTGTGCTTCTTTTATTCAGCATAATGTTGCTGAGATTGATTCTTGTTGCTGCACATTTCATTTTTTTTTTATTGCTGAACAGTATTTTATTAAATGAATATACCACAATTGGCTTATCCATTCCCTCATTAATGTATATGTGGGTTATTTGTAGTTTTCAGTTATTATGAATAAAGCTATCATCATTCACATGCAAGTGTTCCTGTGGATATATATTTTCTTTTCTTTTAAGTACCTAGGAGCAGAATTTTGGGGTCACATATTAGGTATATGAATGGTTTGAAGTGGTATATCATTGTGATTTAAAAAAATTGAGATATAGTTGACGATTAAGACATGTATGTTTAAAGTGTACAATTTGATAAACATGTATATTATAAAATCATCACCACATTCAAGCTACTTAACCTATCCATCATCTTAGATAGTTACCACTGCCTTTTTTTTTTTTTTCCTGATAACTAGTGATCTTGAGCATCTTTTCATGTGCTTGTTGGTCATTTGTATTGCTTCTTTTGCCTGTTCAAATATTTTACCCATTTCTTTTTTGAATTGTTTGTCTGATTATCACTAAGTTGCAAGAGTTCTTTATATTAATATTTATGCCCTTTTTTAAAAAAAAATTATATGTATTAGAAACATTTGCTTCCAGTCCATGGCTTCTCTTACTATTTTCTTAATAGTGAATTAACCAAATATTCCTAAGTATCTATTTTATGTGCTCTCTTGGCTTCTTGGCAGTACTTGTTTTTATTAACTTTTAGTAGTTGCTCTAGGCCTAAAACTTATCTAAGTCTATTTAGAATCAATGTTGTACTACTTCACATGTCACAGTTCCTAGTTAACACTTACCACTTCTCCTTGCAATAACCTTACAGTAGTATAATTGTGCTATCCTTTGTGCTATTTTATGATACCTTTTACTTCTAAAGTAAAAAGTTCCCCTTTGAATGCTAGTATTTTTGCTTTAAATAGCCAGTGATCTTTTAAGGAAGTTACAAGAACAACAATGAAAAAGTCTTTCATATTTACTCACTTTTTTTTTTTTACCAAATCCAGTGGCCTTCAATTCTTGCAGATTTAAATATCTGTCTTGTATCATATTTTCCCCCTGCAGATTGAAGAACAGCCTTTGACATTTCTTTTTTTTTTTTTAAAAAGCTCTTTTATTTATTTATTTATTTATTTATTTATTTATGGCTGTGTTGGGTCTTCGTTTCTGTATGAGGGCTTTCTCTAGTTGTGGCAAGCGGGGGCCACTCTTCATCGCGGTGCGCGGGCCTCTCACCATCGCGGCCTCTCCCGTTGCGGAGTACAGGCTCCAGACACGCAGGCTCAGTAGTTGTGGCTCACGGGCCTAGTTGCTCCGCAGCATGTGGGATCTTCCCACACCAGGGCTCGAACCTGTGTCCCCTGCATTGGCAGGCAGACTCTCAACCACTGAGCCACCAGGGAATCCCCCTGACATTTCTTTTAGTGCAGATTTAGTGTTAACAAATTCTTTCAGCTTTTTTTAATCTTAAAATGCCTTTTTCGATCCTTGCTTTTAGAAGATATTTTCAATGGATATACTTATCCTTGTAGTTATACTTCTTGTGCTCTTCATTCCTCTGTGTAAATCCATATGTCCATTTGGTATCATTTTCGATCTACCTCAAGAGCATTTCTTTTAGTGTGGGTCTGCTGGTGATGAATTACTTCACTTTTGTATCTCTGAACACATCTTTATTTAGTCATCATCTTTGAAAGATATTTTTGATAGGTACACAAGTGTAGGTTGACATTTTTTTTGTTCAGTACTGTGACGATGTTTCTCCTCACTTTTCTCCCCTCTGAAGAGAAATCTGATACTAATTTTATTTTGGTTCCTCTGTATGCAGTATTTTTTTTTCTCTGGTTGCTTTTCAAAAATTTTTTGAATATTACTGGTTTTGAGCAATGTGATTATGATATGTCTTGGTGTAGTTATTTATTTATTTTTCTTGTGCTTGAGGTTTGTTTAGTTTTTTTTTGGATCTGCTGGCTTATAGATTTTATCAAATTTGGAAAAAAACTTGGCCATTCACTCTTTAAATATTTTTTTCTATCCTCCTCTCACTCTCTTTTACTTCTAGGTCTCCAATTTCACAAGTATGAGGCCCCTTGAAAGTTTTCCCTCAGCTCACTGATGCTCTGTTCATTTAAAATTTTTGTTGGATTCTTTTCTCTATGTTTCATGTTGGTCATTTCTATCGGTATGGCTTTAACTTTACTAATTTTTGCATCGGTAATATCTAATTTGCTGTTAATTGCATCCCATACTTTGTTGTGTGGAATAGCTGCTTTGCTCTTCTCAGACTCTCATCTCTGTGTCCTCATCTCAGGAAGTCTGCTGGTTTCTGCTATGTTCCAGCTCACTGTGATGTGATCTAGAACAATCTTTCAAGGCAGTAAGCTGGGACAGCTGTCTTTCATTTCTCATCTCTCATTGCCTGATAGCCAGGTCTTAAAAAACTGTTGTTTCACATATTTTTCTGTTTTTTGTTGTTTCAGGTCAGAGGATAAATTAGCCCCTACAATTCTATCTTTGCTGGAAGTGGAAATCTCTTAAGTACTTTTTCATGTGCTTTTTCAATTTGACCACCCTCAAGCTATTTATATTTCTAATTATAGATAGTAATAATAATATACCTTATATTTGTATAGTGCTTTAAAGTTTATGTAATATTTTCAGTCTTCTAAAAAATTTAATAATCATGGTATAATTATATTTATTTGACAAAATAATAGAAAGACACTCTTTGAACTTCAGTTTTCTCGTAAGCAAAATGAATGAATTGAACTGGAATATATTTAGGGTTCCTACATGTTGTAATATTTTAAAAAAACTTTCAAAAGTAAGTTTTTATTGCTGGGCTTGTTTTAATATGAGTTCCACAAGTATCTGTTAAGAACCATTCTCTTTTGGAATAGCCAAATTTTTTCTTTATTGAAGATTCTGGAATAATCCTTTTCCTGAAATAAACCTTATTCTGGAAACAAGACAGCTTTGCGAAAAAAAAACCCTTACCTTTTTGTTTTTCAGTCTAATGTTTCTTATTATTTTTTAATGGTTGTATGGCCAGAACTCAGTGGTGATGTCACTCTTCTTCATTTGATTTTAGTAAGTTGGGTGAATGGCTTAGCAAGTGGCTTTCTAAAAGGCTAAGGCCCATTTTAATAATGAACTAAAATATGATAAATACAAATCAATTTACCTATTAGACAAAAAATCTAGATCCTGCCTTTCCTCTCCAGTTCATCTGACCCCTGGCATCTGCGGGTTTATTCTGTTTAGTACAGGAGAAGCCCATATTTTCCACACTGTGTGGTCTATAGCTGGTCACTTCACTACTTGGTGTAGTCACACTGCATCATGAGCCAGTGTGAGTGCCCCAGGTGCAGAAAGCCCATACACCCTCTTGTCGCTTCTGTTGGTATACCTGACTTTCTGCCTTGGGTTCCTGGTTAGTGTTCCTAGTCCTTATAGGGCCCTGTTCCAGACTCTAGCCCATTGAGTTGGGAAATTGATAGTATCCCCAGCTCTTTCCAGAGTTCTTCTTTGGAGTCTCTAGATTCCAAATAATTATAGTCACTTGTGAGGAGCTTGATACAAAATAGATCATTGTCTTGGAATGGTGATGTCACCAGATACATGATGGTGAGTTTGGTCACTGCCTAGAAACCACTGTGGCCACCCGTCCTTAATTAGATTTGTCCCCTTGGATGTCAGCAACAAACAGACCCCATAACTTTGTTTTGTATCTGTGCTTTATTATCCATTATATTAGATAGGAATGAAAGAATGTGATTTCTTACGTCTTATAGAGAGAAATAATTTAGAACTGTGTCAAATACCAAAATTGGTGGGTAAGAGGATGGGACATTTTAATGGACAGGAGAGGCTACTTCATCGTGGCATTGAGAATTCCTGTAGTTTACTTTAACATACTTTCTTTAAAATCCTGGATAAAATCCTACTGAAACTTTTCCTACGTACTTTTGGTTTTACAAAGACTAAAACTGAACAATCTGTTGTCATTTTTTGCTTCCTTTTGGAAGAAGGATCATACATTTTAGTTCATACAGATAACAAACACAAATTAAAATAGTTTGCTGATAAGACAATAACTTTTTCTGAGTTTTACAGAATTCTAGTTTTTCCCTTCTCATGTCTGAAACTGCTGGAATTTGCTTGACGCTGCAAGCTGGCATTAGAATTTTAAGGGACATTTCCTTAGATTTCCTGAGACATACAGAGTTTATTTCAGATTATGGTCTGTGGGAATCATAGTTCCTTAAAGTTCTATTGATTTTTATGTTATCCTTAGTTCTTAGCAACCCAAACAAGAATTAAAACCATATTAGTTTAATAGGAAAATTAATTATTTATTTTATTATTATTTTTTTCAAATAAGAAAAGACATTTTCTTCTTTATATTTTTCTATTTTCGAATATTTTTTAAAACACCTTTATTGGAGTATTATTGCTTTACAATGGTGTGTTAGTTTCTGCTGTATAACAAAGTGAATCAGCTATACATATACATATATCACCATATATTCTCCCTCTTGTGTCTCCCTCCACCCTCCCTATCCCACCCCTCTAGGTGGTCACAACGCACCGAGCTGATCTCCCTGTGTTATGTGGCTGCTTCCCACTAGCTATCTATTTTACAGTAGGTAGTATATATAAGTCTATGCCACTCTCTCACTTTGTAGCAGCTTACCTTTCCCCCTCCCCGTGTCCTCAAGTCCATTCTCTACGTCTGCATCTTTATTCCTCTCCTGCCCCTAGGTTCTTCAGAACCATTTTTTTTTTTTTTAGATTCCATATATATGTGTTAGCATATGGTATTTGTTTTTCTCTTTCTGACTTACTTCACTCTGTATGACAGAATCTAAGTCCATCCACCTCACTACAAATAACTCAATTTCATTTCTTTTTATGGCTGAGTAATATTCCATTGTATATAGATGCCACATCTTCTTTATCCATTCATCTGTCGATGGAAACTTAGGTTGCTTCCATGTCCTGGCTATTGTAAATAGAGCTACAATGAACATTGTGGTACATGACTCTTTTTGAATTATGGTTTTCTCAGGGTATATACCCAGTAGGGGGATTGCTGGGTGGTATGGTAGTCCTATTTTTAGTTTTTTAAGGAACCTCCATGCTGTTCTCCATAGTGGCTGTATCAATTTACATTCCCACCAACAGTGCAAGAGGGTTCCTTTTTCTCCAAACCCTCTCCAGGATTTATTGTTTGTACATTTTTGATGATGACCAATCTGACTGGTGTGAGCTGATACCTCATTGTAGTTTTTGATTTCCATTTCTCTAATGATTTAGTGATGTTGAGCATCCTTTCATGTGTTTGTTGGCAATCTGTATATCCTCTATGGAGAAATGTCTATTTAGGTCTTCTGCCCGTTTTTGGATCGGGTGGTTTGTTTTCTTGATATTGAGCTGCATGAGCTGCTTGTAAATTTTGGAGATTAATCCTTTGTCAGTTGCTTCATTTGCAAATATTTTCTCCCATCCTGAGGGTTGTCTTTTCATCTTGTTTATGGTTTCCTTTGCTGTGCAAAAGCTTTTAAGTTTCATTAGGTCCCATTTGTTTATTTTTGTTTTTATTTCCATTTCTCTAAGGGGTGGTCAAAAAGGATCTTGCTGTGATTTATGTCATAGAGTGTTCTGCCTATGTTTTCCTCTAAGAGTTTTACAGTGTCTGGCCTTACATTTAGATCTTTAATCCATTTTGAGTTTATCATTGTGTATGGTGTTAGGGAGTGTTCTAATTTCAATTTTTTACTTGTAGCTGTCCAGTTTTCCCAGCACCACATATTGAAGAGGCTGCCTTTTCTCCATTGTGTATTCTCTCCTTCTTTATCAAAAATAAGGTGACCACATGTGTGTGGGTTTATCTCTGGGTTTTCTATTCTGTTCCATTTATCTATACTTCTGTTTTTGTGCCAATACAATATGGTCTTGATTACTGTAGCTTTGGAGTAGCATCTGAAGTCTGGGAGCCTGATTCCTCCAGCTCCATTTTTCTTTCTCAAGATTGTTTTAGCTATCTGGGGTCTTTTCTGTTTCCATGCAAATTGTGAAATATTTTGTTCTAGTTCTGTGAAAAAAGCCATTGGTCGTTTGATAGGGGTTGCATTGAATCTGTAGATTGCTTTGGGTAGTACAGTCATTTTCACAATGTTGATTCTTCCAATCCAGGAACATGGTATATCTCTCCATCTGTTTGTATCATCTTTATTTTCTTTCATCAGTGTCTTATAATTTTCTGCATACAGGTCTTTTGTCTCCTTTGGTAGGTTTATTCCTAGGTATATTATTCTTTTTGTTGCAATGGTAAATGAGAGTGTTTCCTTAATTTCTCTTTCAGATTTTGCATCATTAGTGTATAGGAATGCAAGAGATTTCTGTGCATTAATTTTGTATCCTGTTACTTTACCAAATTCATTGATTAGCTCTAGTAATTTTCTGGTAGCATCTTTAGGATTCTCTATGTATAGTATCATGTCATCTGTAAACAGTGACAGCTTTACTTCTTCTTTTCTGATTTGGATTCCTTTTATTTCTTTTTCTTTTCTGATTGCTGTGGGTAAAACTTCCAAAACTAAGTTGAATAAGAGTGGTGAGAGTGGGCAACCTTGTCTTGTTCCTGATCTTAGAGGAAATGTTTTCAGTTTTTCACCATTGAGAATGATGTTGGCTGTGAGTTTGTCATATATGGCCTTTATTATGTTGAGGAAAGTTCCCTCTATGCCTACTTTCTGCAGGGCTTTTATCATAAATGGGTGTTGAATTTTGTCGAAAGCTTTCTCTGCATCTATTGAGATGATCATATGGTTTTTCTCCTTCAATTTGTTAATATGATGTGTCACGTTGATTGATTTGCGTATATTGAAGAATCCTTGCATTCCTGGAATAAACCCCACTTGATCATGGTGTATAATCATTTTAATGTGCTGTTGGATTCTGTTTGCTAGTATTTTGTTGAGGATTTTTGCATCTATGTTCACCAGTGATATTGGCCTGTAGTTTTCTTTCTTTGTGACATCTTTGTCTGGTTTTGGTATCAGGGTGAGGGTGGCCTCATAGAATGAGTTGGAGAGTGTTCCTCCCTCTGCAATATTTTGGAAGAGTTTGAGAAGGATAGGTGTTAGCTCTTCTCTAAATGTTTGATAGAATTCGCCTGTGAAGCCATCTGGTCCTGGGCTTTTGTTTGTTGGAAGGTTTTTAATCACAGTTTCAATTTCAGTACTTGTGATTGGTCTGTTCATATTTTCTATTTCTTCCTGGTTCAGTCTCGGCAGTTTGTGAATTTCTAAGAATCTGTCCACTTCTTCCAGGTTGTCCATTTTATTGGCATAGAGTTGCTTGTAGTAATCTCTCATGATCGTTTGTATTTCTGCAGTGTCAGTGGTTACTTCTCCTTTTTCATTTCTAATTCTATTGATTTGAGTCTTCTCCCTTTTTCTCTTGATGAGTCTGGCTAATGGTTTATCAATTTTGTTTATCTTCCCGAAGAACCAGCTTTTAGTTTCATTGATTTTTGCTATTGTTTCCTTCATTTCTTTTTCATTTATTTCTGATCTGATCTTTATGATTTCTTTCCTTCTGCTAGCTTTGGGGTTTTTTTGCTCTTCTTTCTCTAATTGCTTTAGGTGCACGTTTAGGTTGTTTATTCGAGATGTTTCCTGTTTGTTGATGTAGGCTTGTATTGCTATAAACTTCCCTCTTAGCACTGCTTTTCCTGCATCCCACAGGTTTTGGGTCGTCGTGTCTCCATTGTCATTTGTTTCTAGGTATTTTTTGATTTCCCCTTTGATTTCTTCAGTGATCACTTCGCTATTAAGTAGTGTATTGTGTAGCCTCCATGTGTTTGTATTTTTTAGAGATCTTTTCCTGTAATTGATATCTAGTCTCATAGCATTGTGGTCGGAAAAGATACTTGATATGATTTCAATTTTCTTAAATTTACCAAGGCTTGATTTGTGACCCAAGATATGATCTATCCTGGAGAATGTTCCATGAGCACTTGAGAAAAATGTGTATTCTGTTGTTTTTGGGTGGAATGTCCTATAAATATCAATTAAGTCCATCTTGTTTAATGTATCATTTAAAGCTTGTGTTTCCTTATTTATTTTCATTTTGGATGATCTGTCCATTGGTGAGAGTGGAGTGTTAAAGTCCCCTACTATGATTTATTACTGTCGATTTCCCCTTTTATGGCTGTTAGCATTTACCTTGTGTATGGAGGTGCTCCTATGTTGGGTGCATAAATATTTACAATTGTTATATCTTCTTCTTGGATTGATCCCTTGATCATTATGTAGTGTCCTTAGTATCTTATAATAGTCTTTATTTTAAAGTCGACTTTTTTTGATATGAGAATAGCTACTCCAGCTTTCTTTTGATTTCCATTTGCATGGGATATCTTTTTCCACTTCCTCACTTTCAGTGTGTATGTGTCCCTAGTTCTGAAGTGGGTCTGTTGTAGACAGCATATATACGGGTCTTGTTTTTGTATCCATTCAGCCAATCTATGTCTTTTGGTTGGAGTATTTAATCTATTTACACTTAAGGTAATTATCAATATGTATGTTCCTATTACCATTTTCTTAATTGTTTTGGGTTTGCTTTTGTAGGTCTTTTCCTTCTCTGGTGCTTCCTGTCTAAAGAAATTCCTTTAGCATTTGTTGTAAAGCTGGTTTGGTGGTGCTGGATTCTCTTAGCTTTTGCTTGTCTATAATGATTTTAATTTCTCGGTCGAGTCTGAATCAGATCCTTGCTGGGGAGAATAATCTTGGTTGTAGGTTTTTCCCTTTCATCACTTTAAATATGTCCTGTCACTCCCTTCTGGCTTGCAGGGTTTCTGCTGAAAGATCAGTTGTCAACAGTATGGGGATTCCCTTGTACATTATTTGTTGTTTTTCCTTTGATGTTTTTAATATTTTTTCTTTGTATTTAATTTTTGACAGTTTGATTAATATGTGTCTTGGCGTGTTTCTCCTTGGAGTTATCCTGTATGGGACTTTCTGTGCTTCCTCAAATTGATCGACTATTTCCTTTCCCATATTAGGGAATTTTTCAACTATAATCTCTTCAAATATTTTCTCAGTCCCTTTCTTTTTCTCTTCTTTTTTGAGACCCCTATAATTCGAATGTTTGTGCATTTAATGTCATCCCAGAGGTCTCTGCGAGTGTCCTCAATTCTTTTCATTTTTTCTTCTTTATTCTGCTCTGCAGTAGTTATTTCCACTATTTTATTTTCCAGGTCACTTATCCGTTCTTCTGCCTCAGTTATTCTGCTATTGATTCCTTATAGAGAATTTTTAATTTCATTTATTGTCTTGTTCATCATTGTTTGTTTGCCCTTTAGCTCTTCTAGGTCCTTGTTAAATATTTTTTGTATTTTCTGCATTCTATTTCCAGGATTTTGGATATCTTTACTGTAATTCTGTATTGTTTTTCAGGTAGCCTGCCTATTTCCTCTTCATTTGTTTGGTCTGGTTGGTTTTTACCTTGCTCCTTCATCTGGTGTGTATTTCTCTGTTTTCTCATTTTGCTTAAATTACTGTGTTTGGAGTCTCCTTTTCACAGGCTGCAGGTTTGTAGTTCCCATTGTTTTTCGTGTCTGTCCCCAGTGGCTAAGATTGCTTCAGTGCATTGTGTAGGTTTCCTGGTGGAGGGGACTGGTGCCTGTGTTCTTGTGGATGAGGCTGGATCTTGTCTTTCTCATGGGCAGGGCCACATCTGGTGATGTGTTTTGGGGTGTCTGTGACCTTATTATGACTTTAGGCAGCGTCTCTGCTAATGGGTGGGGTTGTGTTCCTGTCTTGCTACTTGTTTGGTATAGGGTTTCTAGCACTGTAGCTTGCTGGTCTTTGAGTGGAGCTGGGTCTTAGCCTTGATCAGGAGATCTCTGGGATAACTTTCACCATTTGTTTTTAAGTGGAACCTGGAAGTCTCTGGTGGACCAATGTCCTGAAGTCAGCACTCCCACCTTAGAGGCACAAGCCTGACACCCGGCCCAAGCACCAAGACCCTGTCAGCCACACGGCTCAGAAAATAAGGGAGAATAAAAAGAAAGAAAGGAAAAATAAATAAAATAAAATAACGTTATAAAAATAAAAAATTATTAAAAATAAAATAATTGGGAAAAAAAAAGAAAAATAAAGAAATGTAGAAGAGAGTAGACAAACCAAAAAAGAAATCCACCAATGATAACAAGTGCTAAAAGCTATACTAAAAAAAACAAAAAAACGGACAGACAGAACCCTAGGACAAATGGTAAAAGCAAAGCTCTACAGACAAAAATCACATGAAGAAGCATACACATACACACTCACAAAAAGAGAAAAAGGAAAAAAACTATATATCTACATATTAAAAAAAAAATGAAGAGAGCAACCCAATCAAGAAACAAATCTACCAATGATAATAAACTCTAAATACTAAACTAAGATAAACATAAAACCAGAAACAAATTAGATGCAGAAATCAAACCCCAAGTCTACAGTTGCTCCCTAAGTCCTCCGCCTCAATTTTGGGAAGATCTGTTGTCTATTCTGGTATTCCAGAGATACAGGGTACATCAAGTTGATGGTGGAGATTTAACCTGCTGCTCCTGAGGCTGCTGGGAGAGATTTCCCTTTCTCTTCTTTGTTCGCACAGCTCCTGGGGTTCAGCTTTGGATTGGCACCTCCTCTGTGTGTAGGTCGCCTGAGGGCATCTGTTCCCACCCAGACAGGATGGGGTTAAAGAAGCAGCTGATTAAGTGGCTCTGGCTCACTCAGGCCTGGTGGAGGGAGGGGTACGGAATGCGATGTGAGCCTGCGGCCCGCAGAGGCCGGCGTGATGTTGCAACAGCCTGAGGCGTGCGCTGTGTTCTCCCAGGGAAGTTGTCCCTGGATCACGGGACCCTGGCAGTGGCAGGCTGCACAGGGTCCTGGGAGGGGAGGTGTGGATAATGCGCTGTGCTTTTACACAGGCTTCTTGGTGGCTGCAGCAGCAGCCTTAACATTTCATGTCCATCTCTGGTGTCGGAGCTGATAGCCGTGTCTCACGTCCATCTCTGGAGCTTGTTTAGGTGGTGCTCTGAATCCCCTCTCCTCACGCACCCCGAAACAATGGTCTCTTCCCTCTCAGGCAGTTCCAGACTTTTTCCCGGACTCCCTCCCGGCTAGCTGTGGTGCACTAGACTCCTTCAGGCTGTGTTCATGCAGCCAACCCCAGTTGTCTCCCTGGGATCTGACCTCCGAAGCCCGAGCCTCAGCTCCCAGCCCCCACCCACCATGGCGGGTGAGCAGACAAGCATCTTGGGCTGGTGAGTGCTGGTCAGTACCAATTCTCTGTGTGGGAATCTCTCATCTTTGCTCTCTGCACCCCTGTTGCTGTGCTCTCCTCTGTGGCTCCGAAGCTTCTCCCCCAACCCCCGGTCTCCGCCAGTAAAGGGTCTTCCTAGTGTGTGGAAACTTTTCCTCCTTCACAGCTCCCTCCCAGAGGTGCAGGTCCCGTCCCTATTCTTTTGTCTCTGTTTTGTCTTTTTTCTTTTGCCCTACCCAGGTACGTGGGAAGTTTCTTGCCTTTTGGGATGTCTGAGGTCTTCTGCCAGCGTTCAGTAGGTGTTCTGTAGGAGTTGTTCCACATGTAGATGTATTTCTGATGCATTTGTGGGGAGGAAGGTGATCTCCACGTCTTACTCCTCTGTCATCTTCAGGAACATTAATTATTGTTGGCAATGCAGAAGAAAGGAGTGCACTGTATCAATACTTCGTCTCTTCAGCCTTTTTGTAATAAGATGCTCTGTCCATGCATTGTTTTAAAGGACCCCGAGACAAAGTATAATAAAAAAGAGTAGGGATAAAATGAAGATTTTAAGGGTATCCAATGGGTAGGAAAGAGTAAGAGCTCCTTTATAAGTTTATGTTAGTATCGCTGGGAGGAATGCTAATGGGTAGTAAGATGAATGTTTCACAAAAGTCATCTCTTACAGTATCATGTGATTTGGTGAAAGTGAAGTCAGTTTACAGAACGGTAGTAGATTTACTTTGGCTTTGATTTATCTCAATTTCTCTATGCTGCCTATGGTATTTACTTTATGTGCTTTTAAATATATGTAGCTAGAAAATGACTTCTCATAAGACATAAAATTCTATGAGCTACCTCTAGTCTTCTTCACAAACGCTTATCTGAAACCAGTGTATTGGTTACCAGGACTGCCATAATAAGGTACAACAGACTGGGTAGCTTAAATAACAGAAATACATTTTCTCAGAGGACTGGAGGCTAGGAGTCTGAAATCAAGGTTGGTTCCTTGTGAGCGCTGTGAGAAAAAGATCTGTTCCAGGCCTCTCTTTCTTGGCTGATAGATGGCTGTCTTCACATGGTCTTCCCTCTGTATGTGTCTATGTCCAAATTTCCTCTTCTTATCAAGATATCAGTCATACTAGATTAGGGCCCACCATAATGGCTTCATTTTAATGTAATTCCCTCTGTAAAGTCACTATGTTTAAATACAGTCACATTCTGAGGTGCTGGGGGCTAGGACTTTACATAAATATTTTTGGGGAGACACAGCTTATAATAACCAGTATACATGAAATACCCCACCAGAAAGATAGTTTATGATTATTATATATAAACTTAAGCCCAGAAATTTTAAGCACTGAAGTCTAATTTTCCCCTGTTATACTCATGCGTTAAAAAAATGGTCACTAGTCTTGAGTGAGATGTGTGCCAATATATGGTTAAAAAGTAAAAGTACTCACTTGAAGGGGAGTGTTCTCACGCAAGTGCAAGGATGAGTTATGGGACAGTGTTTATAGGATCACTGACAGATTTAAAACTAGTCTTTCCAACCATATCAGTTTACACAGTAATTTTAGGGAAAAAGTAGATCAATTCAAAACATACAGTTAGAGGAGGTTCACTTGTGAGTCACCAGCGTTTAACCAGAGAACCTAGCTTTTCTAATAGTCAATTCAAAATAAGATTCCAGGTTGCATTTTGGCACAAATCTTTTATTTATAGTGGAGAATGATTTAGAAGTATAAAACAAACTATGAATTATGGATCAACATATAAGCCATTAATCAAGGGACGAGTGCACAGTCATTATAAGAAAATAGGCCAGCAGATTCCTCTTGTAAGAAGTTCAAACAAAAAACATTTTTGTTTTTGTGGATATAGGGTTGCAAGTCAGGATAACCTGAACATTTTATTTTTAAAAGAGAGGTGGCAAAGAGAAAGACTTATGAGAGATTAAAAGTCTTGAGTGACGTTTCAAGCAAAACTAATTTTAATATGCTTATTGTACCACTGATACTATAAAATTTAAATTCCTGTACTGATTTTGATGCCACTTGGTTTTATTCTTCCTCTTATTCTTTTTGTATTTAAGATACTCAAGAATTTCAAATAATAGAATATTAGACATTGCTTAGGCTTTTCTATTTTGCCATTTCCAGGAACAGCCTACAATTTTAATTTAAGACCTTTAGAAATACTATTTTGTCCAGGCATTGATAGGCAGCTAGGGTGACATGAATCAACAGATTCTCTGGATCACGAGGAATGGCTTTTGTCTGCCTCCATATGGCAATGATCAAATGCTTTGTAGTGCAGAGAGAAATATTGTAACTAGAGGTGGCACTTCCTAGAACTTAGGTCAATGATTGGCTGATTGAGAGCCCAGCAGTTAATAGTTATAGAATGTGAAATGGAGGCAGTGAGAGATTTGTTAATTATTTGACACCCTTAAGGATCTTGAGTATGAAATCAACATAAATTACATATTCTTAGCCTGGCATACAAGGGCCTTCATTATTTGGTTCCTGTTTGTTTCTCCAGCCTCATTTTGTGTTGTTCTCCCTTCTTCCTCTAATTTAGCCCTGCTTGCCTTTCTTCAATTCCTCAGTGCTAAACTACTCCCTACCTCATGGCCTTTGCACAAGTTGTGCCTCTGCCTGACAGGTTCTTTTTCCAGATCTGAACATAAATGTAACCTTCCTCAGCCAGGCTATTCTGGACTCAATTAAAATTAGCCACTAAGTCACTCTCCATGTTATCTCCTTGCTGTACTTCTCTCCCTGGCTCTTATGTCCATGTCATATTTTTCTTGTCTATTTTTTTTTTTTTAATAGCCAATTGTCTGTGGCCATCTGACTGGAGTCTAACCTCTATGAGAGCAGGAGTTTATCTATCTTATTATCACTGTACCTCCAATGCTTTGAAAAGTGCTTGGCACATAGTAGTTTCTTATTTAATATTTGTGAAATAAATGAGAAAGGAAGACAATTATTTACTCCCTGCCACACTGGGTAGATACCATCCTGAAGGATGTTTTGAGTTCTACATCATTTTTGAGGTAAATATTTACTGTAATGAGCAGAGTTTTAGAGCTCAGTCCACTCCTGTTCGCCTGCTGACTCTTTAGTGCTGATGCTGGAGTGCCCATGGTCTCCAGCACTATGACTCCACATTTCCTTTTAATTGTACTGCATTCTAATCTCAATGTTTGAGGGAGAGAGAGGAAGAGGGACTGAGAGAGAGGAAGAGAGAGGGAGAAGAAGAGGAGAGGGAAGGAGATAAAGAGGAAGAAGAGGAAGGAGGAGAGGAAAAGATGAAGGAGGAAGAGGAGGGAGAGAGGAAAAGAGGGGAGAGGTAGCCATGACTCTAGTAAAATCCTGCAGAGTATATTTTTTAGCCCTTCCTCCTTCCCAGCATCTTCCTGTTCCATTCTGGGTCATGACCTACAGGTTTTTCTAAAAGTCACCTGAATGCAATCACTCTGGGTGGGAATTTAAGGTGGCCAATAGGAGAACCAGTTTTGAATGAGAAAAGGGAGAAGACTCTTTTATCACCCTTACATCTCCCCATACTAGGGCATGCCTACTCCACATTTAAGATCTGTCCCTGTAGACAAAGAGGCCTTCCAAAACTGTGTATTCCAGAGAAACACTCAAAGGTTAGGAAGGAGTTAGCAAAGGCTGGTTACTTTGTGCTCTAAAATGGAATTCTGTATAGGATGGAAATACCTCACTGAAAAAGTAATGCTTACAAGATTGAAAAATATCACTCACTGTCCAAAAGTGTTTTCAAAACTGAAAAAGAGAATCACTTTTATGCTGTCTTTAGAGGCTTCTGTATTAGCTAACTCGCTAGGTAAGGCTGTGCCATGTGCCCTGCGGAGACACTTATGCTACTTCCGATAACAACTTCTTGGATGAGATTTAAGTCAGATGTCACCTATTAAATTCCATATTCCAGTGTCTCATGTTTCAGTGAAATGTTACTCTAATCTAATTTATCTGAGGACATTTTCTTCCAAAAAATATGTCATTTAGTTTAACAAATTGCCTATCATGTTTTTCTTAATAGCCTCAGAATCCAAGAAAATAGTGAAAACTCAAGTTGAAATCATGGCTTTGTCTTAAGCCATGATCATATTTTTCACTCTAAAAACTTCTGAAAAACTTTTCATTTCAAGGTTTTGTTAAATTGCAAAATGTTTGATGGGCAGGTTTCAATATGTTTCCTGTGTGTGAAAACCAGAAAAGTGAATTATAAGCAACAATCTTGACCAAAAATAAGCTCCTTCACTAATAGTTGAAACAAAAGTAAAAGCACTATAATAGAAATTGTAAAAAATAAGATTGTGAGAATCTGAATATAGTTCAAAGGATATATATGTTCATAGTTCACAGATAAGAATTGACATCTTAAGTAGTTTTGATTTTATAAACTGTTCATGATTCATCTTTTCTGAGTCAGTTATGTGACTTGTTTAAAAAATTGTGGACATAGCATCATGATTTTGGATTCAATTCCTGGAGAGAGAAAGATATATATATATATATCTTTATATATATATATATATATATATATATAGAGAGAGAGAGAGAGAGAGAGAGAGAGAGAGATTGCAAATTTTACTTTCATCCATACACATTGTGTCAAAAGGGCCTCATAATGTGTGTGTAAAATAAGCATTAATTTGCTGGCTTTTCATGAAAATGTTTCACTGTGAAGAAAACACTGCATTGTATTGTCAATACTTGTCCACAGGAGGAAAGTCAGGGATATCTTCCTTTCTGAAGAAAGTGCAATTTTATAATGATACTTTACAATGGAAGTGCAAATACTAGTAAGAAAGCTTAGCTAGCATCGGAGCACTACAACATGGATTTGAGGACATTGCCTACATTACTAACTCCATTTCTTCTAGTCAAAAATAGTATTAGCCTTGAAACTAATAGTTTCTAGTTTATTGGATATACAAATTGACAAATGCAACTGATACCTACCTTAAAGTGAATTTTTAATAATCAGAGAATGAACACATGTTATTAAACTGGCCTAGTTTTCACTTGAAAGCTTCTCATGATTCTTAAAGACTGTACGTTTATACTTCTAGACCCACCCTTTCACTTGAGTGTTCCATGTGTTTGATTGAATACTAGACATTTACATTTCAGTATTCTGCCTTTTTTCAAACTCAACTTGACCACAACTGATTTATCAAATCTTTGAAACCCATGGTGCAACTCAAGTTTTAGGTTTCGTCAATGATATCGACATATTTTGGCTATTTGGGATTGGAAATATGGGGCAGAGTAGCTCAAAATATTTGTTTGTGAAAGCACTTATGTGAATTCTTAAATTCTGTCCAAATGCAGACTATTAATATTTTTGTCTCATCCCCCGTTTGCATTTTCTATATAAAATCATGCTAGTCTAACTTTCAATGTTTCAGTATCTTTCTCTATCAAATCTTCTGTTTGAACTATTGTTGCCATTCAAATCTTCATTATCTCATGGGCCTGTATTCAGTAACAGCTCTGTTCATGTATTTATTCTCTTATTCAGAGCTATGTATTGCCCAACTATTCTGCCAGGTAATATGGCAGGTGGTTCAGTGGTTACAGTGATAAGAGAGAAATAGTTCCTGCCTCCATGAAGTTTACAGTCTAATGGTAAATGTAGACAGAGAAGTGGGTTGAAGCCTGGTAAATATAATGAAGAGGAGCAGAGTCCTATGTTTGCATACACTGGTGAACCCAGTCTCGACTGTCAGAAAATCTTCTAGCTGATCTCTTTCTGGTCTGCAATGATGACATCAGTTTTCCTCAAACACCATTTATACCATATCATTCACACTAAAAAACTGACTAAACCTTGATCCCTAGTCCAGTCTGAATATGTTTAAAAGCCTCCATAATCTGGCCGGTTCCTACTCATTGACATATGTTTCTCAGGACACTTGCTTCTAGTCAAGAAGGTTTTCTCACTGTTCCATGAATATATCATACTTTCCTTGATCTCTATGTCTCCTTTTCAGACATCACCACCTTTGTCCTTGATCCACACACAGTTTTACCCAGTTAAAAGCCCTGGTCAGAATGAATTCCTCATGTTTTGGATTTGAATGGCTAACCACTTTGAAATACTATCTCTTGTGTATCTCTTACAACTCCAAGTTTACCTTCTAGATTTGTACATTTTTGGATATTCCAGTTGGCACATCCAACACTGCTTTCTAAGGTGATAAGCAATTTCTTTTTTTTTTTTTTAATCTTGAAACAAGTTACGTGAGTGTACATATGTGTGTGTTTTCATGGAGATTTTGCTTTAACAAGTTGGCCAAAGAGAATTCATCATACTTGACAAGTCACTAATAAGTCAAGATGACAATTTTCTTTGTCCAAAGTATTGTAAATACCTTTAATAGAACATAATTATCATAATTTTATTGCTTTTCTATTTTGGCATTGAAATAGAAATATTCTAGTTATGGTACTTACTAATGAAGTATTTGGAACTTTTCATGTAAAACTGACCTTGGGATTAACATTTCCCATACTTGTTTTTGATATGCATATATACATACATAAACATACACATTGTGTATACATTTACTCACACTGTTACATATATACACATATACAGATTACATATTTATATATGTATATATGCATTAAGACATTTAAACGTGGGGAAATTTAGATTAGCCATTCATGAGGAGGGAAAAATGTGGTTTTTATAATTGAAAAAAAGCTTCCAGATGCACTCAACTGTGTTTAAAAATTAGCTTAGTTAAAAAAAAATCCCATCTCACCATGGCCTTTATTCTTAATTAGAACAAGTGTCTTTGACATATTTGAAGACACTTGACTTAAAAATAGCCAAGTTGAAAGTATGTAAGAGTGACACGTGAGCACCATTCTTGACTGCACTTCGCACTCTATATCTGTTGCAGGCATCCATCTCCTTGACTTCAAAGAGAGTCTCCCTTCCCATGAAACCACTACACAGTGAAACAATCTGTCCATCTTCCACTTCCATTGTTTTTGAAACTCAGCATTAATATCTGTACAACTGAGCTCAGTGAAGTCTTGTGTCTGACAAAACATCCAGCACTTTGCCACATGACAATAAAGTTCCTTTGCAAAGCTCATGGTTCCCAAATGGAAATCCTGCCTTCACTCTGTGGAGATGACGAGACTATGAGTAAGAGCAGACCAAGGTCTGTATGTTTAAAATTATGGGTGTTTCATTAACATAAGTGCATCAACATGTGGATCAATCCTGCATGATCTATGCCTAAAAATCAAGGGGAAGGATGTATTCAAGGACATATCCTATGGTCAGTATGGACAGATTTAGGACAGTCCTCTCCTCTTTAAGCAGTTAAATGCACAGACCTGTACAAGACAAATTCATGCTCAAGAACAGCAGTCCTGAGGCATGTCGTGGTCCCAACACATCAAAGAAACCTTCAACTCTGATCACTCCACTGTACCACAAAAGCAGGAAAGAGGACAAAGACATTTCAGGAAGATCTGTGCAGAACTGGAAAGGAAACCATGTGAGGCTTTGGGGAGGTGGACTGGTATATAGAGTCCAGGCTTTGACAGCAGACAGACCTGGGTTTGAAACCTGGAAATATTCTTTACTTTGAAGTCTTGAGATAAGTCATTAAAAGTTATGTAACTTCTGTTTTCCCATGTGCAAAACAGGGAGAATAATATGTACCTTATTGTTTTCTTGTGAAATTAACAATAATTCCTGGCACGTAGTAGGTGCCTGTATTAGGACTCTTCAGAGAAAGAGAACAATAGGATATTTATCTATATCTATCTATATCTGTATGTCACATGAGACAATCCTATATACATAGATATTTATATATTATATATATGGAATTGGCTCATGTGATTATGGAAGTTGACAAGTCCCAAGATCTGTCATCTGCAAGCTGAAGACCCTGAAAGTGCCAAAGTTTCAGCCTGAGTCTGAAGACAGGAAAAAATGATGTCGCAGCTCAAGGCAGTCAGGCAGGAAGAGTTCCCTTTTTTGGGGGAAAGGTCAGCCTTTTTGTTCTATTCAGGCTTTCAAATGATTAGGTAAGACCCATCACATTGGAGAGGAAAATTTACTTAGTCTACCAATTCAATTGTTAATCTCATCCAGAAACACCCTCAGAGAAACACCTAGAATAGTATCTGACCAAACATCTGAGCACCCTCTGGCCCAGTCAAGTTGACACATAAAATTAGTCATCAGAGTGCTTTATAAATGATAAATTCTATTAATTATAATGACCAGAAATGCAGTTTATTCCCTTTTCTTAGCCCTACTTCTGTTTAACATCCTGCTGAAATTGAAATCTCATATTTTGCTTTGAACTTGATCCATTTGAATAATCAATACTTATTATTTATTTTATAAATATTAATAATAACTATTTATTACTAATAAAAATGGCTACTTAAAGTCAAGAGAGCACTAGAACTTGGAATAAGGAAAATCATCAATGTGGTCTACTGTTTATAAATGTGTTTTTTTAATGAAAGTTTTTTTAATGACACTTTCAATAGTAAAAGAAAAAATATAACATTGCCATTAGTACAGGGCACAGGAGTATAATTGGCCATGTAACTGTAATGAAGCCCACTGCATCCAGCCACGACTTCAGTGTGGTGGCTGGATGGTTAACGGGATGAACTCTAGTCATTCCTCTCCTGTGATTAGTTCCAAGGCTTAGTCCAAGACTTTCCATTTTATAACTTTGGGTAGCAATGCCTACCAATCTCCTCCTCCTTGCTGAGCATTATTGTACACCAGGTCACTCGCTGGTCAGCATGGTATAAAATAGACGTGTCTAACTTCACTCATTGTAGACATTTGTTGAATGAAAAGCCAAAGCTGTGATTCATCTGGAAGAGCTCCATCTGTCTTTCTCATAGAGGGAGTGGTAAAAATTACTACTGTCACAGGCAGAAACTTGAAGGGGCCTTTTTCAAGGGAAAAAGACAAAAACTTAGTCCTTTCCAGCAGTGGGGTGGCCAAGGAGTATGGACACACTGGTTCTAAACTAAGAGCCAGCATCAACACTTCATGTGACCTTGAGCAGCCTCAGTTTCCTCATCGGAAAGTGAAGGCTTGGACTGGATGGCTTACATGAACTTCCAGCCACAGAATCCTTTACTTCTAAGGGCACTGCTCCCTGTGGCAGTCGGCCTGCCTGGACCAGATGAGTGAATGAAACTTGCTGTATTGACGAGCTTAGACAGGCCACCTGCAGGGCTCACCTCCATCCTCTGAGCAGACACGCATCTTGGAGTGAACCAGGTGGAATCTGAGCCCTGCCATGAAGACAGCATTGCTGTCATCCCATCTTTGAACCAAGAGGCAAAGTACATTTTTTTTTTTTGCAAGTGCAGGCTCCAACTGAGCTGCTGAAACTAAACACCACAGTGAGAGTGATATGGCATTATGAGCTCATTCAGAGAACAAAAGAGTGAGACAAATAAAGCTGCCCTGAGGCTGCAGAGTCATGCAAGTATGGAGAAGGAAATATGAAAAGGAGATCACATCTCAATAAAAGCAATTAATATTCCAGAGCATTGAAATGTTTTATCTCATTTCCCCCCTGCAATTTAAAACCTGCACAAACACATGTGTATATTTCCTCAGTATAAAAGTATTTTGGAAGAGAGGAAGCTCTGGGGGTTATATTCTGGAAAGCGATATTGTCATTTGCTAAGTGTCACTAAGGGGTTGCCTATGTTACTATAGAATAAGAAAAGGCGGTCTATTGGGGTATGCTTGAAAGTGAGACCAAGAATGGTGACTTAGTTTGGGTTCCCCCAAAGTGAACTTTGAGACAAGTATTAGTGGTAAATGATTTATTAAGGAAGTGTTCCTAGGAGAAATCTGTAAGAAGGCAGGAGAAGAAAGACAGAGGTAGAGATGAAACTAGTAGATCGTGGAGGAGAGCAGAGGATTCCCTTGATTCTGCAGGGGAAGTCTGGTGTGTGGCTTAGCCTCAGTTTGTCTCTGCTGGAGGCCAGGGAGCTGGGCTTTCTTAGTCTCTTGCCTGGCAGTCATTGGCTAATGCTGCACCTAAGGGATGAAAGCTTCCCAGTACTTGGGAAGCCTACAGACAAACCTGGAACCCCGAAGGCAGTTCTTCAAAGAACAGTGTCAAATGCTGGCCACTGGGAGAAAACAGGCACCAAAGTTGGGGTGGGGCTAACAGAAACAGAAAGGAACTCAAGGAGATCTGGGAGGAGCCCTAAGTGTCCCTGAGGGGCACGCCTCTGTGGCTCAGATGTACTGCATGAAGTCCATTGCATCCAGCCACGATTTCAATATGGTGGCTGGAGGGTTAATGGGATGAACTCTAGTCATTCCTCTCCTCTGATTAGTTCCAAGGCTATAACTGATATCTATTATCTCCTTCACTACCCATCCAAGATTCCTCTCATTCTCTTCAGACTTAGGGGGCTTGCCTTCTGATGTGACCCAGATTTTCCTTCCTGAGCTATCTAGCTCCTGATTACTATTCCCTTTTCAGGCTGTAGTTGTTGTAAATTGTCCATTCACAGTAAAAATTTAGCATGGGGACATGAAGAGATGCCTAGCGGATACCCAGAGACACAGTCTTAGAATGGCATGCAGTGCTCCATTATTCACTTTCAGGATTAATACCTATGAACAAAATGTGGAATACAATGATTTTAAATTCTAAAATGTTAATTATTTTATTTTATATAATTTTTCAGCTTTGTTGTGGTTTAATTGACATGTAACTTTATTTATATTTAAGGTGTGCAACTTGATGTTTTGATATACATGTACATTGTGAAATAATCACCACAGCCAAACATATCTGTCACCGCACATAGCCACCATTTTCTTTTTTCTTCTCTTCTCTTCTCTCCCTTCTTCTCTTCCTTTCTTTTTCTTTTTTTGTGGTAGGAACACTTAAGATCGTATCCTCTTAGCAAATTTCGTGTATACAATACAGTATTGTTAACCATAGTCACATTGCTGTACATTAATTAGACCTCCAGAACTTATCTCACATAACTGAAACTTTGCTGCATGATCTCACTTAAATGTGTGTCTTAGTCCATTCAGGCTGCCATAATAAATAACACAGACTGAGTGGCTCATAAACAACAGAAATTTGTTTCTCACAGTTTTGGAGGCTGAAAGTCCAAGATTGGAGAACCAGCATGGTTGGGTTCTGGTGAGGAAACTCTTTCAGGTTGTACATGGCCTACTTCTCATTGCATCTTCAAATGTCAGGGAGCAGAGAGAAGCAGGCTTTTTTGGAACTCTTAGAAGAGCAATAATCCCATTCATGAGGGTGCTGCCCCATGACCTCATCTAATCCTAACTACAACCCAAGAGTCCCTCTTCCTAACACCATCACATTGTGGGGTAGAGTTTCAATATATGAATTTTAGGGGGATGGAAACATTCAGTGCATAGCAACATGTAATCTAAAATAGTCAAACTCATAGGAGCAAGGAATAAAATGCTGGTTTTGAGGGACTCAGGGGAGGGGGAAATAGGGAGATGCTGGTCAAAGGGTAAAAAGTTTCTGTTATTTTATATAATTTTTATTATAATGAAAATTTTTAAGTCCAGTAAAATAAATCTGTCAATTTTATTGAGTTGTTTTGCACATTCCTTGTCACCTATTAGGCACCTTATACCTATTTGATGATTAAATAAATAAATACATTGTAAGATTTCAATAAATATATGTACAATGGAACAATAAAGTAATTTTAACAAGATACAGCCCACAAATTTAAGTTACCAATAAAGTCCAGTTTTCTAGGAAGAAAAAAGTCCAAATATACTCTTTTTCCTTTGTACTTAAAAGAGCATCAAGAAAAAAAATGTTTTCTTTTTTGGGAAGCCAACATTCTCTCCACAAAGAGAAAATATTAGACTTGCACAAGCCATTATTTGATGGCAATGCAAGATTGGAACATTGCATGCTTCACTAGAAGCATAGTGTTCTGTTGAGTATCTGTTCCTTGATCCTCACACTTCTTGCTTCCTGACAAGGTAATGAAAGGAAGTGTCTGAAGACTGGGTTTAATGGTGTGCCTGCCAATTATGAAATGAGCAGCCATGCTGCTCTCTTCTTTGATTTTCAAACAATCACTAATTCAATGAATTCAGTATCTGTTGAGTACTTAGTCGGAGCCAGCTTCAGTTCTTGGGACTAGGTAAGTAGCAGTGGAAAGGAAATCTCTCTGCTCCTCTGGGCTTACACACTAAAAAAAGAAGAGTATTCATCAACAAATTTCAACAAAGAAGAGAGAGATATCAGAAGGTGACAAGTGCTAAGGGGGAAAACAAAAAGTGGGGAGGAGGTGGAAATTGCCAGGGGCTGAGGTGGGTGGTGCAATTTTAAACAGTGAATGTGTTGATAGAGAAGGTCTCAACTGCAAGATGATATTTGAACAAAACCCTCAAAAACCTGAGGTTGAGAAATGTGCTATCCAGGGAAAGAACAAGTCCAGGAAGAGGGAACAACAGGTAGAGAAAACTTGAGCATGTTTGAGGACTGGGTCAGGAAGTGTAGGGCTTTGAAAGCCATTGGCAGATTTGGGTGTTTACTCTGAGTGCTTGGTTGACACAACCTGACTCGTGTTTTAACAGGACCATTCTGGCTGCGGGGTTGAGTATAGACTCTGGTAGAATAGGCCATGGTGCAGCATAGGGGTGGAGGAAGGGGACAAGGCAAGTGGCACTGGTGTCTTGGATCACTTTGGTAGCACGAAAGTGGTGGGAAACAGTGCATATGAATATATTTTGAAGTAGAGCTGACAGAATATTCTGGAAGATTAGGTATTTGGTTTGAGAAAAACCTGTCAAGAATAACTCCAAGACTTTTGGCTTAAGCATCCAGAGGAATGGAGTAGCCATTAACAGACCTGGATTATTATGGGAAGTGGAGGTCTGGGGTGATCAGGAGTTTGGTTTTAGACATGTTAGGTGTCCAGGTAGAGGAATCAAGTAGGCAGTTGGAGCCTAGTGTTCAGGTGAAAGTGCCATATTAAAAACCTACTTTGGGGAGTTATAAGCATATAGATGATACTTTAAAAACCACGAGACTGAATCAAGAGAGAGAGAGTACAGAGAGTAGAGGGCAAAGTTCTGGAACACTTCAACACTTAGAAGGGGAAGAAGAAGAGAAAGTTACAAAGGCGGTTGAGTACATCCTATGAGGTAGGAAAGGAAACTGGCAGAATCAAGTGTAGTCTTCTGGAAGCCAATTAAAAACTATTTTAAGGAGGTTGTGTTCAACCATGTCAAGTACTGCAAAGAAGTTAAGATGAGAACATTGACTTTTGGTTTTAGCAACATGGAGGTCTATTACCTTGACAAGAGTATGATGAAGTGATAAGAGGAAAAACTGATTGGAATGGGTTCAAGAACAAATGGGAGAAGAGAAGCTGGTGGAGAGTAAGCTTGGAGAGTTTTTCTATAAAGGGGAACAGGAAAACCTCACAGTAGCTGGAAAAGAGAGTAGGATTAAGATAGAACGAAACTTATTTTTTAAATGTGGGAGAAATAATAGCATATTTGTATGCAAATAGAAATGTGTCAGGAGAAGGAAATATATTATTGGTGCAGGACAAAAGGGAGAATTGTTAGAGCAATGTCCTTGATTTCATGAGAGGGGATGTACATGCGGAGAGTTTAGCTCTCTACAATTTCTCACTGAGGTCAGACTACATCCACCCTCCTGAACCCCAAATGTAGGGGTAGCATATCAAATTTCTGAGTAACTCTGTAAGCCTTTCCCACATATTGCTGGTAGAATATCATATCTTATGTGTTGTGATGCCTAGACCACATATTCTACCACACAAGAAATTTTGAATTTCTTTTTTTGACATTAACCATTTGCATTTTTTTTAAGGAGAAGGAATTGCGTTGTTATAAGACCAAATCACTTTCTAAGCCTAGAATATAAGGATCATGAAAACGAATATGGTATCCCTTCCCCAAATGATACTTCAATTTGTGATTTGTTCTTGTTCTCTGGCAATAATAACCTATTTGGCAAGCTCAGCAGAAGAAATGACACAGAGGACACTACTCCATCATCAAGGCCATTGATACTTCTTTGTTTCGAAGTCGGCCTCTGTATTGCCTGTACTTGCATTCCCTGGGCCATGTGACCCTCATGGTGTCTTAATCCTGTCATCTATATCTGCTTTCACCTTCACTTGCACCACCCCCAGGAACACAAACCAGATTGGTTATCCTCTGCAATTTTACCCATCATTTCTGAAGTGCTAAACTCTGACATTCAATCTCCCACTACCTTCAATCTTTATTGCCACTGGGGCTCTTTCTGACCTTATCAATAATCACAGGGACTACTATCGGAAAAGACCTGGTTCCTTTTATTGGAGAATGGTATTAGAAACTAAGGTCGGCACTATGTCTACTGCTTTTAGGGTGTTGTTTCATCTAGATTCTCTCAACTGTCAGAGAAGGAAATATACTTGTATACCAATCCATATATCTATGCATATCTATAAATATTTCTATATGTATCCATCTTTATACTAAGCTAAGCATGAGTTCATATGGATGTTTCCAATTCTGCCAGTATACACGGGGATCAGTCCAGCATTTCCCCCTTGCTTGTCTGTAACTTTTATGACAACATTGAGAAATCTGGCCCCCACTATCCACCATCAAATACTTAATTGTTCAATTTCAGTATACATGAATAGTGGTTTCAGAATTGTTAGCCCATATACCCATGAGAAACAACTTTACTAACTAAAGCACATGCATAGTACTTTGCCTAAAAGTCTTATAGTCTTTATTCATTTCCAAAATTATTTAGATCAGTACCTTACTTCCTTATCCCTTTCAGTGATGTTGTTTTATATACTTGTAATACAGTTAGATTGTTTTGTCACATCATGCGATCCCTTGACCTCTTAGATTGTTTTACAAAAATTTACATACATTAAAATCTTTAGCTAGTACAATTCTGAGTTTTCACAGATATAGAGTGTCATATAGCCACCACTACAGACTCATACAGAATAGTTTCACTGCCTTAAAAAATGACAGTGAAACTACTGGTAAAAATCTCTCTACCAACTCTAAAGTTTTGCCTTTTCCAGAAGTTCACATAAATCAAATCATATAGTATATAGCCTTTTAAAACTGGTGTCTTTCACTTAACAATACTTATTTAAGATATTTTTGCATGACTTGATAACTTATTCCATTGTATGGATATACTGCAGTTTGCTTATCCATTCACTTATTTAAAGACACCTTGGTTGCTTCTAATGTTTGGCAATTATAAGTAAAATTGTTATAAATATTTACGTGCAGGTTTTTGTGTGGAAGTACTTTTCACATCTGTTAGGTAAATATCTAGAAGCATGATGGCTGGGTCATATGGTAATACTATGTTTAGCTTTGTAAGAAACTTCCAAACTGTCTTCCAGAGTGGTTGTACCATTTTTTATTCTGCCCAGGAACGAACGCACGTTCCTGTTGCTCCTTATCTTTGTCAGCAATTGGTATTGTTAGTTTTTGGATTTTAGCCATTCTAATAGGTCTGTAGTGGTATCTCGTTGTTTTAAGACTGGTTTGTTTATTTATTTGCTTATTTTTTCCTTTCAGTTTTATTGAGATATGGTTTACATACAGCACTGTATAAGTTCAAGGTGTACAGCATAATGATTTGACTTACATACATCATGAAATGATGACCACAATAAGGTTAGTGACCATCCATCATCTCATACAGATACAAAATAAAAGAAATCGAGAATTTGTTTTTCCTTGTAATGACAGCTCAGGATCTACTCTTAACAACTTTCATATATAACATACAACAGTGGTAATTATATTAATCATGTCTCTGGGGTGGGGCCTGGGGCTTTTGGAACTGGTGCCAGCCTGCTGGTGAGTGAGGCCAGGTCCTGGGGTTAGTGTTGGCTCGCTGGTGGGAGGAAGTGGGCCCTGGAGCCTCTGGCTTTGGGGACCAGGGGTCCCGGAAGCTGACGTCAGCCCATTGGTGGGTAGGGCTGGGTCCTGGGGCAGCTGGGGACTCAGAGAGGTCTATAGCAGCTGGCCTGCTGTTGGGTAGGACTGTGTCCCCACCCATCTAGCTGCTTGGCATGGGGAGTACAGGCCTGGTGCCAACCGGCTGGGAGGTGGGACCGGTCCCAACGCTAATAAACTAGAGAGAGGACTCCAAAATGGCCTTTGCCAGCACCAGTCTCCTTGTGGTAAAAAGAGCTCCCCAAGTGGCTGCTTCCAGTGTCTCTGTCCCCAGGGTGAGTTCCAGTTGCCTCCTGCGTCACTGGGAGGCTTTCCAAGATCAGTGAGTGGGTCTGACCCAGGCTCTTTTCAAATGACTGCTTCTGCCCTGGGTCTTGGAGTGTGTGATTTAGCATGCACCGTTTAAGGGTGGATTCTCTGTTTCCTACAGCCTTCTGCCCTCCTGAAACCAAGCCCTGGTGGCCTGCAAAGTCAAATGTTCTGGGGGCTCTTCTCCCAGTGCAAGACCCTTGTGCTGGGGAGCCCAGTGGGGCTTGGAACCTTTGCTCTCTGGGGAGGACCTCTGCAATTGTGATTATCCTTCCAGTTGTGGGACATCCACCCAGGGGTATGGGTCTTGATTCTACCACATCTCCACCCCTCCTACATGACTCACTGTGGTTCATTCTTTATATCTTTAGTTGTAGAAGATATTTTCTGCTAGTCTTCAGGTCATTCTCTTTGATAGTTGCTCTGTAAATAGTTGTAATTTTGGTGTGCCCATGGGAGGAGGTGAGTTCAGGGTCTTCCTACTTGGCCATCTTGGCCACTCCCCAAGATTGTCTGGCTTTGCATCCCTGGATAGTTACTAGCTGTGTGCCCTTGGCCAAATTACACAGCTTGTCTAAGCTTCATCTTTAAATAGAGATAATGACAGTATTGATCTTCTAGATGGTGTTGGAAGGTGGTGATTAATGCCATATGAATAGAACTTGGTGTGTACTAAGTGCTCAATAAACATTGTCTCCCATCAGACTGAGAAATAATTTCCCTGAATGAATGTACACAATGGTCAGAAGTTAACTGATATTAACTGTTTATTTTAAACCTCTCCAAATTCACCCCATTATTTAATACATACAGAAGTGTGCTCTTTATATTTTTAGAATAGTTCCCTGAAATTTTGCTACATACAGTATTCCTCATTGTCCTCCAGTAGGATTATGAAGTCTTCATATATAAAACTGACTTTTACTTTCCAATTGCTGTACCTCTATTCATGCCACCTTTTGACATCTTTTCTTTCAAAATTCAAGCCAGATTCCGCTAAACCCAAATAATATGTCATTTTACCCAAAGAGCCCTTCCTTAATGCTCTGGCTAGAAGAGGCCTCTTCCTTGTTTGAAATAAAAAGTTTTAAAAATCTATTGCATATTTATGGTTTATATAATATCTACTTCCAAAAATGTGAGACTATAAATAAACATGACCAAAAATTATATACGTATATACATAATGTATATACATACATATTAGAAAGTATATATCCTTCAAGGTGGTTGATTTGACAGGCTTCACTTATTTAAATTCCTCATTGGCAGTTTTATTCACAGCCAATATCCTGCAATTTTTGAATATCCTCAATTGTGGCTAGCATTCATCCTTTGTAAATTTTCTTTAGCTGCCTATCCTCTTTCTCTTTACTTCTCACATTAGTCTATTCAATAATCCCTGACTGTGTAACCCTATATAGAAATAAACATGGAAATATGTCTATATATGAATATTGCTGGTTATTTTACAACAGGGGATCTTACAATTGCTCTTTTCACTCAAAAATTCCTTGTTGGAAATCACTACAAGTCATTAGGTATAGCACTAATTTGTTATTTTTAATGTGCTTTCTGCCACTATAAATACATGGCCTTATATTCTAGGGGTTTGGACAAATGTATAAATGATATGTACCCATCATTATAATATCATACAGAGTATTTTCATTGCCCTAAAAATCCTCTGTGCTCTATTTATCTGTACCTGCCTCCCAGCTCCCCTGGGAACCCCTGATCTTTTTATTCCATATTTTTTGCATTTTCCAGAATGTTTTATAGTTGGAATCATATGTTATGTAGTCTTTTCATTTTGGTGTCTATCACTTAGTAATGTGCATTTAAGCTTCCTCCATGTCTTCTTATGGCTTGGGAGCTTATTTCCTTTTAGTGCTGAATAATATCCTATTGTCTGGATGTACCACAGTTTATTTATCCATTCACCTACTAAAGGACAGCTTGCTTGCTTCTAAGTTTTGGAAATTATGAATAAAGCTGCTATAAACATCTGTATGCAGATTTTTGTTGGACACAAATGTTCATCTCATTTGTTCACCTCATTCAGATAAAGATCAAAGATTGTAATTGCTGGATAGTATAGTAAGAGTATGTTTAGTTTTATAAGAAATGGCTAAGCTGTCTTCCAAAGTGGTTGTACCATTTTGCATTCTCACCAGCCATGAATTGTTGCCAGAATTTGGTGTTGTCAGTGTCTGGTTTATGGTCATTCGGATAGGTGTGTAGTGATATCTTGTTATTGTTTTAATTTGCAGACCATAAGGTTTTCAAAGCTATGGACTGGTTCTTATTTGCTTTGTATCTCCCTAGTGCTTTGATAAATATTTGTTTAATTAATGGCTTTATCAAATAATACAATATGAATGTTCTATTTACAATGATGAGTATTTGAACTGCTGCTTTTTAATAATTTGATACATGTTCTTAAAGCACCTATTAAGTGCAATACACTTGCTTTATGTAGAAATATAGCATAAAAGACACAGGCTTGTGGGAGAATATCAGTAACTATATAGTGACAAGTCATGTGATGAGGGTCATGGGAGAGTTTTTGGTTTCTGCATTTCTGGAATGGTCATATTGGTCTCTACATGAAGAAATTGACCAGAGGTGGTTGCTGTGGTCATGACTTTCAAAAGATTAGGCTTTGATGGTTAAAGTCAATATTTCTAATTATAGGACTATGAATTAGGTGGTTTTTCATGCCTGAGAAATGACACCTCAATCAAAATAATGTGGTCATTGATTATGTCTTTTGAAATCATTTTTAGAAAACTACCTAGTGTAATTTATTCTCTAATTTTTAAACTCTTCTATTTAATTATGGTCAAAAGTATCACTTATTCAATTCAGATGAGGCATGAGACATTTTTCTCACCAGTATACTTTTACTATAATATATATCAAATGCTAGTTAGATACCTTTGAAAGGAACTTATTTTTGTACTCATGAAGCACTACAATTTTCAAGTAGGAGTGTATGTTACAAGGGGAAAATATGTTGAGACTTTAGCCCTTTGAGCGAATGACTTAGGAACTTTAGAAATTTGATATTAAAAGTTAAGTTTAATTGTTTCAGCATCTCACCTACTCAATAACTGGACATTGAACGTTCACACATATAGGCTTTACAGACCAGGTCAACACCTAGGGTAGTTCCTCTTTGTAAATCTCAGAGGAACACCTTGGCAAAGTCAAAGAGAGTATGGACGTAAGATTTGGCCATAATTCTGTGACTTAAGCAAATTCCTTAATTTCCCTATTCCCCTATTTTTTTTTTAGTTGTAAAATGAATAAAATATTAGTTACTCATATGCAAGGATTACATGAGATACTATAAGAAAACCTCTCAGCATTTATGGATTGCTCCAGAAATGGTAGTTATTATAATTGCAGCTTCAAGCTGATTAGTAAAAAGTCCAAAGTGATATTATAGAATTAGTCATATTGTTTTTAATGTTAAACAAAAATAACTATGGAGAAGTTATTGATTTTGGTCTGGGGCCAAGTTCAAGGTGATCCTGGGTCATCTCCATGTGCCAGAAAACAAGAAAAATCTTGAAGACTAGTGGGATCACTTCAAACGCGGGCATCTTAGAGAGGATACCATTGGCCAATTTTGGGAAAATAAAAAGCACCAAAAAGACAGTGTATTGATTATAATACAGTAAAGTTTTAAAAGATCCATCACTAATTAGGCACAATAAAAGAGAAAAGGAGGAAGGGGCAATAAAAGCACTTACTTTTAAATCAAGGAAATATTCTAAAGAACAAAAGTAGGGAGACATTAGACAGTGAAATAGCTAATTTGGTAAGTATCAACGTGGATATTATAATCATTGGGTTATATAAAAAAATTCATGAGGCACAGTGTTAAACTATCACCCCACAATTGCAAAGAAAAATATATGTCTCTGTAACAGTAGAGGAAGTTGATATTTAATCAAGTGATAAAATTCAATATCATTATTAGTGGGATAACTTGATATTATGTGTCTTCTGAAGTGATGCAACATGGACTGTACAATCCTACCCGTGAAATATTGTTTCAAAAAATGTTCACCTGCATTTAGTCAAGTCTCTAGACCTAACTTCCTGGTCACAAAAAATAGAGGAGCAAATAACTCCAAACTGAAACAAGAGGACACATCCAGTATGTGGGATATTGTATGACTGGCCAGGACTCTTTGGGTGACTGTCCCACATAAAAAGATACACGTCAACTGTATTCAGTACATGACTCAATTGTAACCTGGATTAAAAAAAAAGAACAAAAGAAAAAGAAAGTCATTATATTTTTTAGCATATTGTATGTGTTATATGTATAATATTACATATATATGTAAAATATTACTTGTGTTCTTAGGTGCAGGAATGGTACTGTGGATGCTCTTATCTATATGATCTCATATATGAGTATGAATATTTGCTTAAGTATTTACAGTGAAATGTCACATTGTCTCAAACTTACTTTCCAATGTGGAAGAATTTTAACACTTGGTGAATCTAGGTAAGGAGTATATGCTGGTCATTGTATAAGCCTTTTATCTTTTCCAAAGTTTTCATGTTTCTCAAAATAAAAATTTGAGTGAGAAAAAAACCCAAAATAATCATTTTATTTTTTCAAGATTTAAAATTGTAATTATTGAAAAATTTTCCTTCATGAATTACTTAAGGTAGACATAGATAATTATGCTCATTTGCATAATGATAGAAGAAATTAACTCTATTTACCAGTAAAGCAGACAGTGTCAATTTCTTTTAGTGGCAAGGATAACTCTTTCAGATTATCTCAAGGCATTTTTAATGTTTTTAATTTAAGTTTTTAAAATAAAGAGTCACATGGAGATAGAGAAAGCAGGAATCAGCTTCATGGTTTAAGGGATCTGAGGAAGAGCTGTAGCACCAGCCCTTGTGGTGACAGCCCTAGTTCAGGAAGCCGAAGTGTCTAGTGTGGTGACTTTAATAGACGTAGGCTCTGGCTTCTTCAGCAACAGGAACTTGGTGCTCTTCCAAGATGCTGGACTCTCTCTACCACTCTTGTTGCTACCACATTACATCTCTCTCCCAAATTCTGTGACTCCCTCCATCCCCCATTTAGCTCTTTTTCTTCTTTCTCACCCATGGCTTTTTTTGTATCATGGCGTCTATGCTGCTCATTCTTTGTGTATTTTTCAACTTCTTCATCTTCTACCAATTGATTGACTTTCCTTTTGTATTTCTGGTTTGAATTGTCCCCAAAAGAAAAAAAATCAATCAGCTAAGTTGATTATCATCATCTCTGGTTGGATGTAATTTTGTTTATCTCAGGTCACCTACTGGATGTGATGGCAAGCCTTGAGATTCTCAGCCCTGCTGCTTTGGCTTAACCGGGTGTGTTGGCTTACAGAAAACCTATGTGTTAATGGATGTTACATAACAAAGCCATCTATGTGTAAGGAACCCCCTAGCGTTGCTTCCTAGGCAGAGCCTGTGGTGTGAGGGTAGCAGTTTCCCACAGAGTTAAGCAATGGGTGGACAAGAAGCTTGATAGGCTTTTACGGTACACAAAGTCAGAGTTCTTCTTACATTTGGTTCACCTTGTCTAAGTATGACTTCGAGAAAGTAGAGTCTCTGTTTACAATGCGAGAATTTTATTTGCCACGTAATTCGTGAGTCCACCTTTCAACGATCTAAGAGATGTTTTGAGATCTGTGAACTTTCAGCTATTGAAAAGCTTATATTACTCTCAGATGTCCATTGGGATGGGAGAGAGTGAGTACACGCTGCACTTAATAGTCCTGATCTTCTTGCCAGCTACATCTGGGGCTGGCATGGAAATTGTCTCGCAACATCACAGTTTCCTTATCCTTTGACTGAAATGCTCCCTCTGCATATCCTGCATGCAGAGAACACCAAAGTAGATCGTATCTAATTGCCACAGGCAGATGAATCACCTCTAGGAAACTTGTGATAGTCAACAAATCTTGGACAATTTGTTTATCTATTTGGGCTCAGAAGAGTTTCCAAGCAAGTTGCATTTTGGATTTCTGGAATACCTATTATATAGTAGGTGAAGAGATGCTAGGCTGCAAATAAAGGGTTTTTTTTTTAATGAGAAAAATCCAAATCCACTGGCATTCATGGATAGCTGGAAATGTCATTTACTGGGGATAACAGTAAATTATAAAGAAATGGATGGGTCTGCACACACCCATTAGTAACCGTAATTGGGAGCTTGTGGAGAGGAAGGGTGAATAATCCATGCCAGAAGGAAAGAAGTGTTATGCATGTAGTAAATCAGTTTTGTAGGTCACATGCTACCAGTGAGTGTCCTAGCAATTTGTAATAGTAATTTCACATTATTTCTGTACCACTAAGGAATAGATTTAAAGAAATCAGTCAATTAATTTCAAATCTATTAATACACCATATCAATAAATCATAGCTATTATAAGGATTAGAGTAAGATAATAATAAATCAATTTAGCACACAACCCAAGTTTCTTGAATGTCTCTAACATGAAAAGCATCAAGCTTGGTAATAGATGGCTTGAATGGTTCAGAGCAAGAGCTGTGGAGTCAGAGAGCCTGGGTTTGAATCTCAGCTCATGCTTTAGCCAGTGTTGACCTTGGGCAAATGATTTAAACTCTCTGAATTCCGGTTTGCTCATCTGTAAAACTAGAATAATACTGAGGATAATCTACTTCACAGGGTTGATGTGAAGTCTTGATATGCAAACAAGGCGCTCAGACCCTGGCTTTTAGTATGTGGTCAGTAAATACCAGCTCTGTCTTATTGGCAAAAAGAGTGATACATGCACAAACACCTACCTTACTGGGAGAAAAAGGAATATAACAAGTGCTATGAGACAGAGTAAAATAAGTGCAAACAAACTAACCATTAACTTCCTTAAGTTTATGGACAGGGAGCAATTAATTCCAACTTGGGTGACCAGAGGAAAGTTAATGGAAATTTTGACTGTAACTTAGAGAGAAGGAGGTCCTACAAGGCCTACAGATTTTGGTAAATCTATGTTTTCACAGTCCCCCAAAGACTCTCATTTTGCAAATGAAAACAATGAGGCTCAGAGAGGTTAAATAACTAATGCAAGGTCACAGAGGTGGTAAGCAGAAGCACACCGAGAAACCTAAATTTGTCAGATACAGTGGTGTAAGTTTAAAAAATGGCCACATTAAGATTTTTTTTTTATATATGATAGCATTAAAGATTTTTTCCCTAAACATTTTCTCAAGCTATAGAGATATGTCCATGCCACTCTCTCACTTTGTCCCAGCTTACCCTTCCCCCTCCCCATATGCTCAAGTCCATTCTCTAGTAGGTCTGGATCTTTATTCCAATCTTGCCCTTAGGTTCTTCACGACCATTTTTTTTTTTTTTTAGATTCCATGTATATATGTTAGCATATGGTATTTGTTTTTCTCTTTCTGACTTACTTCACTCTGTATGACAGTATCTAGGTCCATCCACCTCACTACAAATAACTCAGTTTCATTCCATTTTATGGCTGAGTAATATTTCACTGTATATATGTGCCACATCTTCTTTATCCATTCATCTGTTGATGGACACTTAGGTTGCTTCCATGTCTTGGCTATTGTAAATAGAGCTGCAATGAACATTGTGGTACATGACTCTTTTTGAATTATGGTTTTCTCAGGGTATATGCCCAGTAGTGGGATTGCTGGGTCATATGGTAGTTCTATTTTTAGTTTTTTAAGGAAGCTCCATACTGTTCTCCATAGTGGCTGTATCAATTTACATTCTCACCACCAGTGCAAGAGGGTTCCTTTTTCCCCAAACCCTCTCCAGCATTTATTGTTTGTAGATATTTTGATGATGGCCATTCTGACTGGTATGAGGTGATACCTTATTGTAGTTTTGATTTGCATTTCTCTAATGATTAATGATGTTGAGCATTCTTTCATGTGTCTGTTGGCAATCTTTATATCTTCTTTGGAGAAATGTCTATTTAGGTCTTCTGCCCATTTTTGGATCGGGTTGTTCATTTTTTTAATGTTGAGCTGCATGAGCTGCTTGTAAATCTTGGAGATTAATCCTTTGTCAGTTGCTTCATTTGCAAATATTTTCTCCCATTCTGAGGGTTGTCTTTTCATCTTGTTTATGGTTTCCTTTGTTGTGCAAAAGCTTTTAAGTTTCATTAGGTCCCATTTGTTTATTTTTGTTTTTATTTCCATTTCTCTAGGAGGTGGGTCAAAAAGGATCTTGCTGTGATTTATGTCATAGAGTGTTCTGCCTATGTTTTCCTCTAAGAGTTTGATGGTGTCTGACCTTATATTTACGTCTTTAATCCATTTTGAGTTTATTTTTGTGTATGGTGTTAGGAAGTGCTCTAATTTCATTTTTTTACATGTAACTGTCCAGTTTTCCCAGCACCACTTATTGAAGAGGCTGTCTTTTCTCTACTGTATATTCTTGCCTCCTTTATCAAAGATAAAGTCACCATATGTGCATGGGTTTATCTCTGGGCTTTCTATGTTGTTCCATTGATCTATATGTCTGTTTTTGTGCCAGTACCATACTGTCTTGATTACTGTAGCTCTGTAGTGTAGTCTGAAGTCAGGGAGCCTGATTCCTCCAGTTCTATTTTTCTTTCTAAAGATTGCTTTGGCTATTCGGGTTCATTTGTGTTTCCATACAAACTGTGAAATTTTTTGTTCTAGTTCTGTGAAAAATGCCATTGGTAGTTTTATAGGGATTGCATTGAATCTGTACATTGCGTTGGGTAGTAGAGTCATTTTCACAATGTTGAGTCTTCCAATCCAAGAACATGGTTTATCTCTCAATCTATAAGTATCATCTTAAATTTCTTTCATCAGTGTCTTATAATTTTCTGCAGGTCTTTTGTCTCCTTAGGTAGGTTTATTCCTAGATATTTTATTCTTTTTGTTGCAATGGTAAATGGGAGTGTTTTCTTAATTTCACTTTCAGATTTTTCATTATTAGTGTATAAGAATGCAAGAGATCTCTGTGCATTAATTTTGTATTCTGCTACTTTACCAAATTCATTGATTAGCTCTAGTAGTTTTCCGGTAACATCTTTAGGATTCTCTATGCATAGTATCATGTCATCTGCAAACAGTGACAGCTTTACTTCTTCTTTTCCAATTTGGATTGATTTTATTTCTTTTTCTTCTCTGATTTCTGTGGCTGAAACTTCCAAACCTATGTTGAATAATAGTGGTGAGAGTGGGCAACCTTGTCTTGTTCCTGATTGTAGTGGAAATGGTTTCAGGTTTTCACTATTGAGGACGAATGTTGGCTGTGGGTTTGTCATATATGGCCTTTATTATGTTGAAAAAAGTTCCCTCTATGCCTACATTCTGGAGGGTTTGTATCATAAATGGGTGTTGAATTTTGTCGAAAGCTTTCTCTGCATCTATTGAGATGATCATATGGTTTTTCTCCTTCAATTTGTTAATATGGTGTATCACGTTGATTAATTTGCATATATTGAAGAATCCTTGCATTCCTGGGATAAACCCCACTTGATCATAGTGTATCATGCTTTTAATATGCTGTTGGATTCTGTTTGCTGGTAATTTGTTGAGAATTTTTACGTCTATGTTCATCAGTGATATTGGCCTGTAGTTTTCTTTCTTTGTGACATCTTTGTCTGGTTTTGTTATCAGAGTAATGGTGGCCTCATAGAATGAGTTTGGGAGTGTTCCTCCCTCTGCTATATTTTGGACGAGTTTGAGAAGGATAGGTGTTAGCTTTTCTCTAAATGTTTCGTAGAATTCTCCTGTGAAGCCATCTGGTCCTAGGCTTTTGTTTGTTGGAAGATTTTTAATCACAGTTTCAATTTCAGTGCTTGTGATTGGTCTGTTCATATTTTCTGTTTCTTCCTGGTTCAGTCTCGGAAGGTTGTGCATTTCTAAGAATTTGTCCATTTCTTCCAGATTGTCCATTTTATTGGCATAGAGTTGCTTGTAGTAATCTCTCATGATCCTTTGTATTTCTGCAGTGTCAGTTGTTACTTCTCCTTTTTCATTTCTTATTCTATTGATTTGAATCTTCTCCTTTTTTTTCTTGATGAGTCTGGCTAATGGTTTATCAATTTTGTTTATCTTCTCAAAGAACCAGCTTTTAGTTTTATTGATCTTTGGACCATTTCCTTCATTTCTTTTTCATTTATTTGTGATCTGATCTTTATGATTTCTTTCCTTCTGCTAACTTTGGGGTTTTTTTGTTCTTCTTTCTCTAATTGCTTTAAGTGTAAGGTTAGGTTGTTTATTTGAGATGTTTCTTGTTTCTTAAGGTAGTTTTGTATTGCTCTAAACTTCCCTCTTAGAACTGCTTCTTCTGCATCCCATAGGTTTTGGGTCATCATGTTTTCATTGTCATTTGTTTCTAGGTATTTTTTGATTTCCTCTTTGATTTCTTCAGTGATCGCTTGGTTATTAAGGAGTGTGTTGTTTAGCCTCCATGTGTTTGTATTTCTTATGGTTTTTTTTCCTGTAATTGATATCTAGTCTCATAGCATTGTGGTCGGAAAAGATCTTTGATACGATTTCAATTTTCTTAAATTTACCAAGATTTGATTTGTGACCCAAGATATGATCTATCCTGGAGAATGTTCCATGAGCACTTGAGCAGAATGTGTATTCTGTTGTTTTTGGATGGAATGTTCTATAAATATCAATTAAGTCCATTTTGTTTAATGTATCATTTAAAGCTTGTGTTTCCTTATTTATTTTCATTTTGGATGATCTGTCCATTGGTGAAAGTGGAGTGTTAAAGTCCCCTACTATGATTGTGTTACTGTTGATTTCCCCTTTTATGGGTGTTAGTATTTGCCTTATGTATTGATGTAGTCCTATGTTGGGTGCATAAATATTTACAATTGTTATATCTTTTTCTTGATTGATCCCTTGATCATTATGTAGTGTTCTTCTTTGTCTCTTGTAATAGTCTTTGTTTTAATGTTTATTTTGTCTGATATGAGAATTGTTACTCCAGCTTTCTTTCAATTTCCATTTGCATGGGATATCTTTTTCCATCCCCTCACTTTCAATCTGTATGTGTCCCTGGGTCTGAAGTGGGTCTCTTGTAGACTGCATATATATGGGTCTTGTTTTTGTATCCATTCAGCCAATTTATGTATTTTGGTTGGAGCATTTAATCCATTTACATTTAAGGTAATTATCAATATGTATGTTCCTATTACCATTTTCTTAATTGTTTTCAGTTTATTTTTGTAGGTCTTTTCCTTCTCTTGTGTTTCCTGCCTAGAGAAGTTCCTTTAGCATTTGTTGTAAAGTTGGCTTGGCGGTGCTGAATTCTCTTAGCTTTTGCTTGTCTGTAAAGGTTTTAATTTCTCCATCAAATCTGAATGAGATCCTTGCTGCGTAGAGTAATCTTGGTTGTAGGGTTTTCTCCTTCATCACTTTAAATATGTACTGCCACTCCCTTCTGGCCTGCAGAATTTCTGATGAAAAATCAGCTGTTAACTTTATGGGGATTCCCTTATGTGTTATTTGTTGTTTTTCCCTTGCTGCTTTCAATATTTGTTCTTTGTATTTAATTTTTGATAGTTTGATTAATATGTGTATTGGCGTGTTTCTCCTTGGATTTATCATGTATGGGACTCTCTGTGCTTCCTGGACTTGATTAGCTATTTCCTTTCCCATATTATGGAAGTTTTCTACTATAATCTCTTCAAATATTTTCTCAGTCCCTTTCTTTTTCTCTTCTTCTTCTGGGACCCCTATACTTCGAATGTTGGTGCATTTAATTTTGTCCCAGAGGTCTCTGAGTCTGTCCTCAATTCTTTTCATTCCTTTTTCTTTATTCTGCTCTGCCGTAGTTATTTTCACTATTTTATCTTCCAGGTCACTTATCTGTTCTTCTGCCTCAGTCATTCTGCTATTGATCCCTCCTGGAGAATTTATAATTTCATTTATTGTGTTGTTCATCACTGTTTGTTTGCTCTTTAGTTCTTCTAAGTCCTTGTTAAACGTTTCTTGTATTTTCTCCATTCTATTTCCAAGATTTTGGATCATCTTTACTATCATTACTCTGAACTCTTTTTCAGGTAGACTGCCTATTTCCTCTTCATTTGTTAGGTCTGGTGAGTTTTCACCTTGCTCTTTCATCTGCTGTGTGTTTCTCTGTCTTCTCATTTTTCTTAACTTACTGTGTTTGGGGTCTCCTTTTCACAGGCTGCAGGTTCATAGTTCCCGTTGTTTTTGGTGTCTGTCCCCAGAGGCTTAGGTTGTTTCAGTGGGTCATGTAGGCTTCCTGGTGGAGGGGACTAATGCCTGTGTTATGGTGGATGAGGCTGGATCCTTTTTTTCTGGTGGGCAGGTCCATATCTGATGGTGTGTTTTAGGCTGTCTGTGGCCTTATCATGATTTTAGGCAGCCTCTGTGCTAATGGATGGGGTTTTGTTCCTGTGTTGCTAGTTGTTTGGCATAGGGTGTCCAGCACTGTAGCTTGCTGGTTTTTGAGTGGAATTGGGTCTTTGCATTGAGATGGAGATATCTGGGAGATTTTTGCCATTTGATATTACATGGAGCTGGGAGGTCTCTTGTGGACCAGTGTCCTGAACTTGGCTATCCCACCTTAGTGGCACAGCCCTGATGCCTGGCTGGAGCACCAACAGCCTGTCTTCCACACGGCTCAGAATAAAAGGGAGGAAAAACAGAAAGAAAGAAAGAAAGAAGATAAAATAAAATAATATAAAATAAAATAAAGTAAAAAGTTTTTAAAATAAAAAAATAATTATTAAGAAAAAAAGTTTTTAAAGTAATTAAAAAAAAAAAAAAAGGACAGACAGAACCCTAGGACAAATGGTAAAAGCAAAGCTATGAAGACAAAATCACACAGAGAAGCATACACATACACACTCATAAACGGACAAAAAGGGAAAAAAATATATATCGTTACTCCCAAAGTCCACCTCCTCAATTTGGGATGATTCAATGTCTATTCAGGTATTCCACAGATGCAGGGTACATCAAGTTGATTGTGGAGAGTTAATCCGCTGCTCCTGAGGTTGCTGGGAGAGATTTCCCTTTCTCTTCTTTGTTCGCACATCTCCCGGGGTTCAGCTTTGGATTTGGACCTGCCTCTGCGTGTAGGTCGCCTGAGGGCGTCTGTTCCTGCCCAGACAGGACCGGGTTAAAGGAACAGCTGATTAGGGGGCTCTGGCTCACTCAGGCCGGGGGGAGGGAGCGGTACAGATGCGGGACGAGCCTGGGGCGGCAGAGGCTGGCGTGACGTTGCACCAGCCTGTGGCGCCGTGTGTTCTCCCGGGGAAGTTGTCCATGGTTCACGGGACCCTGGCAGTGGCGGGTTGCACAGGCTCCATCCAGGGGAGGTGTGGAGAGTGACTTGCGCTTGCACACAGCCTTCTCGGTGGCGGCAGCAGCAGCCTTAGCATCTCATGCCCGTCTCTGTGGTCCGTGCTGATAGCCACGGCTCGCGCCTGTCTCTGGAGCTCCTTTAGGCGGTGCTCTTAATCCCCTCTCCTTGCATACCCCGAAACAATTGTCTCTTGCCTCTTAGGCAGGTCCAGACTTTTTCCCGGACTCCCTCTCGGCTAGCTGTGGATCACTAGCCCCCTTCAGGCTGTGTTCACGCAGCCAACCCCAGTCCTCTTCCTGGGATCCGACCCTCGAAGCCCGAGCCTCAGCTCCCAGCCCCCACCCACCCTGGCGGGTGAGCAGACAAGCCTCTCGGGCTGGTGAGTGCTGGTCAGCACTGATCCTCTGTGCGGGAATCTCTCCGCTTTCCCCTCCACACCCCTGTTGCTGTGTTCTCCTCCATGGCTCCAAAGCTCCCCCCATCCTCCACCAGCAGTCTCCGCCTGTGAAGGGGCTTCCTACTGTGTGGAAACCCTTCCTCCTTCACAGCTCCCTCCCACTGGTGCAGGTCCCCTCCCTATTCTTTTGTCTCTGTTTTTTCTTTTTTCTTCTGCCCTACCCAGGTACGTGGGGAGTTTCTTGCCTTTTGGGAGGTCTGAGGTCTTCTGCCAGCATTCAGTAGGTGTTCTGTAGGAGTTGTTCCACATGTAGATGTATTTCTGATGTATTTGTGGGGAGGAAAGTGATCTCCACGTCTTACTCTTAAGCCATGTTGAAGCTCTCCCTGGTAACGTTCTCATTGCATCTTTGATTTGCATTTCTCTAATGATTAGTGATGTTGATCATCCTTTCATGTTTGTTGGCAATCTGTATATTTTCTTTGTAGAAATGTCTATTTAGGTCTTTTGCTTATTTTTGGATGGGGTTGTTTATTTTTTTTTATATTGAGCTGCATGAGCTGCTTGTATATTTTGGAGATTAATCCTTTGTCAGTTGCTTTGTTTGAAAATATTTTCTCCCATTCTGAAGCTTGTCTGTTCATCTTCTTTATGGTTTCCTTTGGTGTGCAAAATGTTTTAAGTTTCATTAGGTCCCATTTGTTTATTTTTTATTTTATTTCCATTTCTTTAGGAGGTGGGTCAAAATGGATCTTGCTGTGATTTATGTCATAGAGTGTTCTGCCTATGTTTTCCTCTAAGAGTTTTATAGTGTCTGGCCTTACAATTAGGTCTTTAATCCATTTGAGTTTATTTTTGTGTATGGTGTTAGGGAGTGCTCTAATTTCATTCTTTTACATATAGCTCTCCAGTTTTCCCAGCACCACTTATTGAAGGGACTGTCTTTTCTCCATTGTATATTCTTGCCTCCATTATCAAAGATAAGGTGACCATACGTGCATGAGTTTATCTCTGGGCTTTCTATTTTGTTCCACTTATCTATATTTCTGTTTTTGTGCCAGTACCATACTGCCTTGATTACTGTCACTTTGTAGTATAGTCTGAAGTCAGGGAGCCTGATTCCTTCAGCTCCGTTTTTCTTTCTCAAGATTGTTTTGGCTATTCAGGGTCTTTTGTGTTTCCATACAAATTGTGAAATTTTATGTTCTAGTTCTGTGAAAAATGCCCTTGGTAGTTTGATAGGGATTGCATTGAATCTGTAGATTGCTTTGGGTAGTAGAGTCATTTTCACAATGTTGATGCTTTCAATCCAAGAACATGGTATATCTCTTCATCTGTTTGTATCATCTTTAATTTCTTTCATCAGTGTCTTATAGTTTTCTGCATACAGGTCTTTTGTCTCCTTAGGTAAGTTTATTCCTAGATATTTTATTCTTTTTGTTGCAATGGTAAATGGAAGTGTTTCCTTAATTTCTGTTTCAGATTTTTCATTTCTGTGTAGGAATGCAAGATGTTTCTGTGCATTAATTTTGTATCCTGCTACTTTACCAAATTCATTGATTAGCTCTATTAGTTTTCTGGTAACATCTTTAGGGTTCTCTATGTATATTATCATTTCATCTGCAAACAGTGACAGCTTTGCTTCTTCCTTTCTGATTTGGATTCCATTTATTTCTTTTTCTTCTCTGATTGCTGAGGCTAAAACTTCCAAAACTATGTTGAATATGTTGAATAATAGAAGTGAGACTGGACAACCTTGTCTTGTTTCTTAAGTTAGAGGAAATAGTTTCAGTTTTTCACCATTGAGAATGATGCTGGCTATCAGTTTGTCATATATGGCCTATCTTATGTTGAGGTAAGTTCCCTCTATGTCTACATTCTCGAGGGTTTTTTATCATTATCTGTGTTGAATTTTCTCAAAAGCTTTTTCTGCATCTATTGAGATGATCATATGGTTTTTATCCATCAGTTTGTTAATATAGTGTATCACATTGATTGATTTGCGTATATTGAAGAATCCTTGCATTCCTGGGATAAACCCACTTGATCATGGTGTATGATCCTTTTAATGTGCTGTTAGATTCTGTTTGCTAGTATTTTGTTGAGGATTTTTGCATCTATGTTCATCAGTGATATTGGCCTGTAGTTTAATTTCTTTATGGCATCTTTGTCTGGTTTTGGTATCAGGGTGAGGGTGGCCTCGTAGAATGAGTTAGGGAGTGTTCCTCACTCTGTTATATTTTGGAAGAGTCTGAGAGGGATAGGTGTTAGCTCTTCTCTAAATGTCTGATTGAATTCACCTGTGAAGCCATCTGGTCCTGGGTTTTTGTTTGCTGGAAGATTTTTAATCACAGTTTCAATTTCAGTGCTTTTGATTGGTCTGTTCATATTTTCTATTTCTTCCTGGTTCAGTCTTGGTAGGTTGTGGTTTGCTAAGAATTTGTCCATTTCTTCCAGGTTTTCCATTTTATTGGCATATAGTTGCTAGTACTCATCTCCCATGATCCTTTGTATTTCTGCAGTGTCAGTTGTTACTTCTCCTTTTTCATTTCTATTTTCTTTGATTTGAGTCTTCTCCCTTTTTTTCTTGATGAGTCTGCCTAATGGTTTATCAATTTTGTTTATCTTCTCAAAGAACGAGCTTTTCGTTTTATTCATGTATGCTATCGTTTCCTTCATTTCTTTTTCATTTATTTGTGAACTGATCTTTATGATTTCTTTCCTTCTGCTAACTTTGGGGTTTTTTTGTTCTTATTTCTCTAGTTGCTTTAGGTGTAAGTTAATGTAGTTTATTTCAGATTTTTCTTGTTTCTTGGGTTAGGATTGTATTGCTATAAATTTCCCTCTTAGAACAGCTTTTGCTGCATCTCAGATGTTTTGTGTGGTCGTGTTTTCATTGTCATTTGTTTCTAGGTACTTTTTGATTTCCTCTTTGATTACTTCAGTGATTTCTTGGTTATTTAGTAGTGTGCTGTTTAGCCTCCATGTGTTTTATCTTTTACAGGTCTTTTCCTGTAATTGATATCTAGTCTCATAAGATTGTGATCGGAAAAGATATTTGATAGGATTTCAGTTTTCCTAATTTTACCAAGGCTTAATTTGTGACCCAAGATATGATTCATCCTGGAGAATGTTCCATGAGCACTTGAGAAGAAAGTGTGTTCTGTTGTTTTTGAATAGAATGTCCTATAAATATCAATTAAGTCCATCTTGTTTAATGTGTCATTTATAGCTTGTGTTTCCTCATTTATTTTCATTTTGAATGATCTGTCCACTGGTGAAAGTGAGGTGTTAATTAATGTGTTAGTGTCAATTACCCCTTTTATTGCTGTTAGCATGTGCCTTATGTATTGAGGTGCTTCTATGTTGGGTTCATAAAAATTTACAATTGTTATATCTTCTTCTTGTACTGATCCATTGATCATTATGTAGTGTCCTTCTTTGCCTCTTGTAATAGTCGTTGTTTTAAACTCTATTTTTTCTGATATGCGAATTGCTATTCCAGCTGTCTTTTGATTTCCATTTGCATGGAATATCATTTTCCATCCCCTCACTTTCAGTCTGTATGTGTCCCTAGGTCTGAAGTGGGTCTCTTGTAGACAGCATATATATGGGTCTTGTTTTTGTATCCATTCAGCACTCTATGTCTTTTGGTTCGAACATTTAATCCATTTATGTTTGAGGTAGTTATCAATATGTATGTTCTTTTTACCATTTTCTTAATTGTTTCTGGTTTGTTATTGTAGTTCTTTTCCTTCTCTTATGTTTCCTGCCTAGAGAAGTTCCTTTAGCATTTGTTTTAAAGCTGGTTTGGTTGTCCTGAATTCTCTAGATTTTGCTTGCCTGTGAAGGTTTTAATTTCTCTGTCGAATGTGAATGAGATCCTTGCTGGTAGAGTAATCTTGGTTGTAGTTTTTTCCCTTTTATCACTTTAAATATGTCCTGCCACTCCCTTCTGGCTTTCAGAGCTTCTGTGAAAAATCAGCTGTTAATCTTATGGGGATTCCCTTGTATGCTATTTGTTGCATTTTCCTTGCTGCTTTTAATATTTTTTCTTTGTATTTAATTTTTGATAGTTTGATTAATATGTGTCTTCTCATATTTCCCCTTGTATTTACCGTGTTTAGGACTCTCTGTGCTTCCTGGACTTGATTGACTATTTCCTTTCCCTTATTAGGGAAGTTTTCAACTATAATCTTTTCAAATATTTTCTCATCCCTTTCTTTTTCTCTTCTTCTTCTGGGACCCCTATAATTCGAATGTTATTGTGTTTAATGTTTTCCAGAGGTCTCTGAGACTGTCCTCAATTCTTTTCATTCTTTTTTCTTTATTCTGCTCTGTGGTAGTTATTTCCACTATTTTATCTTTCAGGTCACTCCTCCGTTCTTCTGCCTCAGTTATCTGCTATTGAATCCTTCTAGAGAATTTTAAATTTCATTTATTGTGCTGTTCATCATTGTTCGTTTGCACTTTAGTTCTTCTAAGTCCTTTTTTTTTTTTAAATTAATTAATTAATTTATTTATTTTTGGCTGTGTTGGGTCTTCATTTCTGTACGAGGGCTTTCTCTAGTTGTGGCAAGCGGGGGCCACTCTTCATCGTGGTGCGTGGGCCTCTCACTATAGCGGCCTCTCTTGTTGCAGACCACAGGCTCCAGACGCGCAGGCTCAGTAGCTGTGGCTCATGGGCCCAGTTGCTCCACGGCATGTGGGATCTTCCCAGACCAGGGCTCGAGCCCATGTCCCGTGCATTGGCAGGCGGATTCTCAACCACTGCACCACCAGGGAAGCCCCTCTAAGTCCTTTTTAAACGTTTCTTGTATATTCTCCATTCTATTTCCAAGATTTTGGATCATCTTTACTATCATTACTCTGAATTCTTTTTCAGGTAGCCTGCCTATTTCCTCTTCATTTTTTAGGGCTGCTGGATTTTTACCTTACTCATTCATCTGCTGTGTATTTCTCTGTCTTCTCATTTTCCTTAACTTACTGTGTTTGGGGTCTCCTTTTCTCAGGCTGAAAGTTCATAGTTCCTGTTGTTTTTGGTGTCTACCCCCAGGGGGTAAGGTTGTTTCAGTGGGTCGTGTAGGCTTCTTGGTTAAGGGGATTGGTGCTTGTGTCCTGGTTGATGAGGCAGGATCTTGTCTTCCTGGTGGGCAGGACTGCGTCTGGTGTTATGTTTTGGGTGTCTGTGACCTTCTTATGATTTTAGGCTGCCTCTCTGCTAATGGGTGGGGTTGTATTCCTGTCTTGTTAGTTGTTTGGCATAGGGTGTCCAGCACTGTAGCTTGCTGGTTGTTGAGTGGAGCTGAGTGTTAGTGTTGAGATGGAGATTTCTGGGAGAGCTTTCATCAATTGATATTATGTGGGGCCTGGAGGTCTCTGGTGGACCAATGTGCTGAACTTGGCTCTCCCACCTCAGAGGCTCAAGCCTGACCCCAGGCCGAGACCCTGTCAGCCACTTGGCTCAGAAGAAAAGGGAGAATAAAAGAAAGAAAGAAAGAAAGAAAGAAAGAAAGAAAGAAAGAAAGAAAGGGAAGAATAAATTAAAATAAAATAAAAATCAAATCAAATAAAGTTATTGAAATAAAAAATTTAAAAAGTATTAAAGATAAGGAAATACAAAAGTAATCAAAAAAAAAGAAAGAAGAGAGCAAACAAACCTTAAAACAAATCCACCCATTATAACAAGCACTAAAAAGTTTATGAAAAAAACACAAAAAGATGGACGGACAGACACCTTGGACAAAAGCAAAGCTATACAGAGAAAATCACACAAAAAAGAATACTCATACACACTCACAAAAAGAGAAAAAGGAAAAAAATATATATTAAAAAAAAGGAAGAAAGCAACCAAACCAATAAACAAATCTATCAATGATAATAAGCTCTAAATACTAAACTAAATCATAAAACCAGGAACAAATTAGATGCAGAAAGCCAACCCCAAGTCCACAGTTGCTCCCAGAGTTCACCGCCTCAATTTTGGAATGAGTCGTCTATTCAGGTATTCCACAGATGCAGGGTACATCAAGTGATTGTGGAGATTTAATCCACTGCTCCTGAGGTTGCTGGGAGAAATTTCCCTTTCTCTTCTTTGTTCGCACAGCTCCTGGGGTTCAGCTTTGGATTGGCCCCACCTCTGCGTGTAAGTCACCTGAGGGCATCTGTTCCTGCCCAGACAGGACGGGGTTAAAGGAGCAGCTGATTAGGGGCTGTGGCTCACTCAGGCTGGGGGGAGGGAGGTGTACGGAATGCGGGGCGAGCCTGCAGCAGCAGAGGCCAGTGTGATGTTGCAACAGCATGAGGTACGCCCTGTGTTCTCCCAGTGAAGTTGTCCCTGGATCACGGGACCCTGGCAGTGGCGGGCTGCACAGTCTCCTTGGAGGGGAGGCATGGATAGTGACCTGTGCTTGCACACAGGCTTCTTGGTGGCTGCAGCAGCAGCCTTAGCATTTCATGCTCGTCTCTGGTGTCTGTGCTGGTAGCAGCAGCTCGCGCCCATCTCTGGAGTTCGTTTAGGCATTGCTCTGAATCCCCTCCCCTCGTACACCCCAAAACAATGGTCTCTTGCCTTTTAGGCAGTTCCAGACTTTTTCCTGGACTGCGTCCTGGCTAGCTGTGGTGCACTAGCCCCCTTCAGGCTGTTTTCATGCAGCCAACCCCTGTCCTCTCGCTGGGATCTGAACTCCAAAGCCGGAGCCTCAGCTCCCAGCCCTCCCCCACCTTGGAAGGTGAGCAGACAAGTCTCTCAGGCTGGTGAGTGCTGGTTGGCACCAATTCTCTGTGGGGGAATCTCTCCACTTTGCCCTCTGCACCCCTGTTGCTGTGCTCTCCTCGGTGGCTCTGAAGCTCCCCCCCCCCCGCCCACCCCCCATCTCCACCAGTGAAGGGGTTTCCTAGTGTGTGGAAACTTTTCCTCCTTTGCAACTCCCTCCCAGAGGTGCAGGTCCTGTTCCTATTCTTTTTTCTCTGTTTTTACTTTTTTCTTTTGCTCTACCTATGTACGTGGGGAGTTGTTTGCCTTTTGGGGAGTCTGAGGTCTTCTGTCAGAATTCCGTTGGTTTTCTTTAGGAGTTGTTCCACATGTAGATGTACTTGTGGGGAGGAAGGTGATCTACACCTCTTACTCCTCTGCCATCTTGAAGGTCCCTCTTTCTAGTATATCTTTAAAAAACATTTCCTAATTTATGTCTGGGATTTATAGAGCTGTGTTATAGCACATACTTTAACAATTATACTGACAGACATAGAGTTATAGAATGTTAATATTAGAAAGGACATTAAAGGTTATTATTATTATTTTTAAAAAACCCATCTATATAATGCTTAGTAGTTGCCAGGCATAATTTAACATGCTTTACAAATGTTAACACATTTGAACCTCATAGCAACAATACGAGTGGTAAGTAGCATCATTACTTCCACTTCATATGTGGGAAAATTGAGAGCCATAGAAAGGGTAAGTGTGTACATTTCTACACTAACTTCCCAGAGTTAGTGCAGACTTCACAGGTTAAGGGCACAATCTTTAAACAGACTGCCTTTACTTTATTTACCAGCTGCAAGCTCTGGGGATTCTCAGGCTACTCATGCTTTTGACAAATGGCTACAAATCTGGGGGTTCACAGAACTCAGGAAAGCACTATACTTATGACTGCAACTTTATTATAAAGATACAAATAAAGTGGACCAGTGAAATGAAGAGATGCACAGGGCAAGGTCTGGAGGGTCCCAAACGTAAAACTTCCATGTCATCATGACATATCACCATCCTGGCACATGTATATCACCAATCAGGAAGTTCAGCCAAGCTCTGATGTCTAGAGTTTTTATCTGGATTTCATTATCTAGGTGTGATTGATGAAATAATTAACCACACAATTGAACTCAACCTCTAGCTCTTTTTCCTCCCTGGAGGTTGGTCAGAAGTTATCTGGCTGAAAGGCCCAACCCTCCAATTGCATGTTTGGTCTTTATGACATGACATAGCCCACCCCCATCCTAAAACTATTTGGGGACCCACCAGGAGTCACCTTGTCAGCAAATGATCTTTATCTGTAAGCAATGCTGCTCTAATATCAGCCTCATTCAATTCTCTCATTGAATGAATTTTATCTCGTTTAATCACTACAAGAATTCCTGAGGGAAATGTTATTCTCAGTTAATAGAGAAGGTACAAAATGAGACTCAGATAAGTTATATTTCCACTTGTATATGGAATCATAACCCAGGCTCTCAATGTTTAATGGCAGTGTCCAGAGAAAACATTTGTTTCTTTTCACCATCAATTAGTAGCACAGGTCATTGAAAACATTCTATAAAGTTAAAATCTTGACTCTCATACAGATATAAAATGAACACATGTTAAAGATTTTTATTTATCTCATTATTAATGAGGGTCCCAGGCAGAAGATACAACTAGTTCAAAGAAAAAGTAAAATAGCAGAGATATTTATGAATCAGAAATATTGAAATGAATTGCAAATCTTTGCAAAACTGGATCTCTTTTGGATGTGGGGAGAGTTGTCTCTTCAAATGAGAGAATTTGTTTGCATGTCTATAGACAAGAATTATTTGCATCACCATCAGTTATCTACTAAAAGCAATGAAAGATCAAGAGCTTCCTTAGAATCAGAATCAGATAACAGAAGGTTGTGCTCTAAAGGATGAGTAGCTTTACATGTAACACATTTTCCTACACCATCAAACAAAGATTGTTCAGGTTATCAGTTTGAGATGCCTTTATCTCTTCCTACAAATAGAAACATTTAAGACCTTAACTACCTTCAAGTTTTTAAATTCTAGGATATCTTTGCCTATATCTTAATTGCAGAGACTCTCATGTTTGAAAAGGTTGTTTGGCTCCCTGGAATTCTAAATGAAACATTCCAAGAAGCCTAGGAAACTTCTAGGGATGTATAAAGCTAAAAGAGAAAAACTTCCGCCATTTAGGAATAGTCCTAATATATTATTAAAAGAAATAAAACTGACCCATGTCAGAAATAAAACTGATGTTGCAAGAGAACATCTATATGAGTAGAAAATTCATGCAGTATGGAGAGGTAAAAAATTAAAAAGTAAAGGACACTTTACCCACCCCCAGGTGGCTCTCCAATATTATCTACTATTAGCAATGTATATGTCATTTTTATTACCCAAAAGAGAGTATATAATACAATGTTCTGAAACTTACATTAAAAAAATAATATATCTTGGAGAGTTTTACATGTATGTGAACACAAATATACTCCATTATTTTTACCAGTGACATAGAATCCCATTGTAAGATGAACCATATACATTGTGGAAATAAAGGAAGACCATCCAAATGAGAATGAAGAGAGGTCATTTATTCAGTGTTTGCCGTAGCAAAGGAGTCATCGACCATTGCTTGTGTTTGGTAGATACTCAAAGGCTATCAGGTGACTGGGAAAGCTTTATAGTGAAAAGGGGAAAGGTTTAGGTATGTACTATTTCTGTTTCATACCTTTTTATTGCTCCCATATCCTTTTTCCCAGAGGCAATTATTTAACTCTATTTTCTAATTGCTTCTCCTGGAATTTGTGCATCTCTATTGTTATAAATAATGTGTGTATCCTGCCATGTTATAATTCATGAATTTTAGGGAATATCTACTTACTGGATATTATGGTGACTCAGGATTGAACTCTCTTATACTGTGTCTTGTGCTTTCTTTCCTCTTCTCAGTATAGTTATATTAGTGTTTATTCTATCTGACATTCATTGGACTTCCTTTACCTGAGGAATCATGTCTTTCAAAACTTTGGGAGAAAACCCAGCCATCATCTTTTTGAGTATTGTCCTTCCCCATTTTCCCTATAATTTACCTCTAGAGCTCAGAATAGATATATTAAGACTTTCTTACACTTTTCTCCATGTCTTTTAACCTCATATTTTCCATATAATTTTTTTCAGATGTATCATCCAACTCACTGATTCCCTTTTCAACTTTGTCTATTCTTCTGCTTTACATTTGTGTTGTTTTAAATTGTAATTACTATATTTTTCACTTCTAGAAATTCTTTATTTTTCAAATCTTCTTTGTCGTTTTTATAGTTTTGCTTCAATCCCCTCTTTGATTTCCTTGCACATATTTCCTTACATATATTTGATTTCTTTACACACATTTATTATTCCTTACACATATTTGTTTATACATAGTTACTTTATGCTCTTTATCTAATATCTCAGATCTTTATGGATATGCTTTGGTGTTACAACTGATTTTCACTGAACATAGTTTATTACCTTGGATTACTTCTAATTTTTTTGTTTAATGTGAGCATATGCTTATTGTAACCACCTCTGGGAATCCTGTGAGGTTTGGGTGAAGGGTAATTTTATTTAGAAAGGAATTGCCCTTGTTCCTATGGAATACCCTGGGGTACCATCAACTGGTGTCCATTTTTAACTAAAATTCTCACCCTGGGCTTCTGCATAGCACATAGTATACATTTATGCCATGGTGGGTGGCTTTGTTTTTTGGGTTTTGAAGAAATGGTTGACTTTCTTTTCTTTCTATCTTTGTTGTACAGTTTCTCTTCTTTTTCATTATTTTTTCTAGGGTGTGGCTCTCCTTCAGCCTCAGCTTTATGTAGGGTTGTCATTAGTCTGGTTCTGTGCTCTACCCAGATCCAAGGCTTAGTTGGCAGTACTCCAGACCTCTCTACCACCTACCCAAGCCCTTTGACCACCAGACCACCAGGCTCTGATGATGTCCTTAGGGTATGGGACAGTTCTCATTCCTGGAGCAGTGGTTTCACCTTAATGAGATGTGATTTCTCTTACTTCCTTGTATGTTCTTCTTATTTCAAAAATTTTATTTTCCTGGAATTTTTTTTGGTGATATATTTCAGGAGGATTTTGGAATCTTTAGTCCAAGAAATTACTGGAAACAAATTTTTCAGTTGCCTTTATATATTGTAATAAATTCATTTAATTTTCTTCCTCAATCATATACAGAAGATGCAAGGCAGAACTATGTTTATTTTACTAGTAAGTACTGCTTCCATTACTACTGGTATGGGTTTGCTGAAGAAAGCAAAATCTTAACAAGTTAGACCCAAGTTCCTGAATCCTAAATCTATTGAGAATTCATATAAAATATTGTGTTGAATGGCAGCTCCACCAAAATATCATCAAATGGTTGATAAACCAAAGCTGAGTTTATTCTTACTGTGGAAAAGAGAACACTACTTTGAGAGGACCTTGTTAGTATCTCAGATTGAGGAGGACAAAATTGAGATATATGTGAGATTTTGAACTCTAGTTTAAGGCAGGTCTTTCAGTGCAGGGACTTGGTTGTGATTGGGTAAGAATCATAATATAATTGTTTAGTTCTGTTGTGTATAGCAAAGATTTTGAAATAAGGGTTTCAAAGAGTCTTGGGCTATAAATTTTCTTTTGGTTCTTTCTATTGAAGATTCGATGGGTATTTCAGGAAGATCTTGGAATGAAAAATAAAGTGATTTGCAACTTTTATATTCTGGGCAAATAAACATTTATATTCCTGGAATAGTAAAGTCCTGTTGATGGAAACCGTAAGACGTATGAGTGTAGATGCTTTCAGTTCTCAAGTGGAAAATAGTAGCTGTTTGAGAACACTTTATAAAATGGTACAACTTAATAATAAAAGGAACATCATTCACAGAACCGTGCAGTGCTGCACAGTTTGAACAAAATATGGCTATGGTGCTAAATGCATTTTTCTCAACAAAACTTCCAGTTGTGATATAATGATAGATGTGATCTCTAAAATTATATAATGTAATTAAAGTGATAAGACACTTTTCGGCACTTGGATTTATAAAATCTGAGGTGATGTGTTCAGGAGACTACATTTTTGAGATGTTCATTGTGATGCCTTTAGCCCTATTGTAAGGATATTTTTTCTTCTGTAATCCCATCAACAGTCTCAGACTCCCTTACACAAGGACAACCAGAGGGCAGAAAAACCTTTTTAGAGGGTTGCATGCTTTGGATGAAAGGGAAAGAATTCCTAAGGGGGTCTTCTGGCTTGAATCTTGCTTTTGTGCCCAATAATCTAAAGATATTGTATATCATTTAATCTAAGATGCAGTCAATTGGAAGAAGATCCATTGTTTTATGTACTACAACAGAGAAACCCTACCAATTGAACTATGTAGTAATGCTCTCTTATAACCTAGAATTTTTATTTTATAGTCATTAAAATAGTTCTTTTATATCTAGAGATGTATTTTTTATCACATGTCATTATTTAGCATTGGTAAAAAGAACATATGCCAACTAAATTGTTTATTCTTAAGATGCTTTCACATAACATCTCTTCAGAAATACTTTTTGACTTGGAGGCATTGACGTTAGTGCTTTTCCAACAATATCATCATCTGTGCCATTAAGAATGTTGGTAGCACAGCGTTTCTTAAGAATATTCCTCTGCTGTTTCTGAAATTCTCTTCCAATGACACCTATTCTGTAAACCTTGATGCAACATGCAAACTCTCTGGATCTTATGAGCCAATATCAAGGGAAGATTTTCAGTTAACAGTCAGGATTCGCATTTCTTCATCAAATCATCCTTAAATAGTTTGCTGGCTGATAGTTATACCACCAGGAAAAATAACCAATTTGGTTTGTATGAGGTAATGGCAATTATAGTATGACAATAGCCTGGCTACTAGCAATTATAAGATATCATTAATTGTGTATCTTAGAATGAATGAAATGAAAATTTGTATTAAAAAAGCTACCAACTATACTATTTCCTCTTAATCTTTCCTAATTTATTCTCTACTATATAATCTTGTTAACTTGATTTTCTTAGCCCTCTGGGAGAACTTCATTCTTACTTTAAATATTTAGTTCTAGGACTGAGTAAACTGGAAAACCCTCTGCAGAGCCTTGGAGGGCTGGTCCTCTTTCCTTTTTTTTTTACGATAGGAATAGAAAAGAGTTTTATTTGAGCCAAACTGAGGACTACAGCTTGGAAGCCAGCTTCCCAGATTACTTTGAGAAACTGCTCTAGAGAAGCCTGGTTTTCAGTACAGTTTTATGTCTTGTGAGAACAAAGAACATCAAGCAAGTCAGGGATACATTCCTTCAAGGTTTAAAAAAAACAGATCAGCTCATGCACAGCTAGTCAGTATGGCCTTGGCACCTGGGAAGGGAGTCTTAGTATGGAAGGAGTACCAGCATTGGCATCCCAGGAAGGGAGGCATTTAATCTTTATTTTTAACATGGACATTCTTTACTTCTGGTCAATGCACACTTTTCTTTAATAATTAAAGCAGATGTACAATGTATGTTTGATAGGCCACAAACAGGCTATTTTAGTTAGCATAAAATGCAGGTTAACTCATGTATAAGCCGGAATGACTTGCCCATACCTCAATATGTGAACATTTCTTTTTATCACAGGTTACCAGAAACTCAGTATCTTAATCTCACCCTGAAGGCTATAATGTACAATTTGCAGAATGATATTTTACTGGTAAAACATATTTGATTCCTGGGTGGTATAAGAGGAAGTTTCAGTTGCAAGGTAGAATATGACATCAAATTAAGGAACTGGCCTTAGAAAGCTCACCATCTGAGAAAGAGATGTTATACTTATATGTCCCTTTTGGATTAAGTTATATAACCCAAGGTGTCCATGTGTGTGAGCTGGACTACCATCTGGTCCTGGAATGAAGTGAGACTAATAAATTCACTTAAAATGTCAGCTTCAGTTTAAACTATAAGAGCTAAGTGGTCCCCAAACAGAAAACCCAATAACTCAGTCCTTTGCTATACAAGTTTCTTTAACACTCAGCAATAAACTAATCCCCAACTGGTGGAGTAACCTCAGTGGTTCTGACTCCTTTTTAGTGAATTTGTATGATATGCTGCTGATTATAATATTTTAAGGGAAAGCATAAAAAGTGTTTACATATTTTGGAAATATATTCTCTAGTCTTTAGGAACGTAGTAAGAATTATATCTACTCTACATCATCAACAATGACTTTTAAGGCATAAAAAATTTTTTTCTTTCTTAATGTATCAGCCATTCCAAGCTTCTATGAAGCTTTTTTGCATTTCAGGGTTTCCTAAGACCACTGGCCTCAGCTCAGTTTTCTTTTTTAATTCGTAAATATAAAAGATTTATATTTTTGGTATGGAGGGGCAAGAGATTTACCCTTGTCCTTCTTAAGTTAACATAACAAGATTCATTGGTTCCAGAGCAAAGGCTGTAATCTACATTGGGTATCGAGGTATGGGGAACTCATTATTATTAAGCTCTCATATACTTAAGTATAAATTCTGAGCTTGCTTACTAAATACAAAAGGCATGGCCCATGGTTTCTCTTGGTTTCTTTCTTAGTTTAACTTTCTAGTTGAGGAAGGAAAACTTGTGCACAAACTTGAGAATAACAGCAGGAGCAGTATATGTACACAGCAGAATGAGGAGCAATGGCAATAAATGCTTACAGATGTTGAGGGGGAGGGGTAATTTTTGGCTGATGAGTTGGAGAGAGTTTAGTGTAGGAGGCATAGTTTGTGGTGAGTTTCAGTGACATTTTCTTTTCACTGGTTTTACAGGGAACAGGGTAAGCACTTTGCTTTTGCATGTGAAGGCTTTCTTTAGTTCATTAGAGTTTCATGTTGTAGCAAAGCCAGTTGGACTCTGTAAAAATGGCTGGGATGATGCACCAGAAGCCAGGAATGCTGTCATTTTTTGCTTAAATGGGTGGGGAGTGGGGCGGGAGGCTAAACAGGATTCAGCAAGCAACTTGTTGGGGAGCTCTGCCCATCCCATCCTCCCTCTTCCCTCAGGTTACATTCTTTTTCTGAACCATCTGACCTTGCAGGGCCCAGTACATAACTGCTCCCTGCCCTGAGGTGGAAAAGTATAATTCACTGGACCCATCGTGATGGGAATGGGTCCAAGAGAATGTGTAGTGAGAACTTTTCTAGGGTCTTCCTTTTTACTTTTGTTCAGATTTGGGAGAGGATGGTGTGGAGAATCACCTGCTTCTTTTGGGAAGAACCTCTCTGCCCACCTGTTTCCTGCAGCTGCTGCTTCTCACCAAGCTCATTTACATAAGAAGTGCATCAAATGGAAAAAGTCAAGTCACATGTAAACTATATTAGGAAATTAATGATGTTCACTTTTAGCAACAAAATCTCAGTTTTTGCATACTGTCAGGTTTCTTAATGATGTTTTAGAGATTCAGAATTGTCATTTAGCAACTGTTTGTATACGAAAATTTGCTGCCAAGCTTCTTTTATGCTTTGTCAGTCAAAATGACACTTGCAATTGTCAGGTGTGACCTAAGCTACTTTCAGGGTAAGAAGAGTTTTGGAATTAAGCTTTTTCAAAGAAAGTTTAGTCACCAGAGTGAACAGCCAAATTTTGAATTTGGAAGAAAGCAAAACTGGAGCCTTCTGCACTCCCTGAGGGTGAAACATTCTTCAGTATTTCCAAGGAAAGGATTGGACCTGGGCTAATGCCCTTAGTGTTAGACTAAGGACTAGCGAATATGCATACTTTAGAATGAATAAAAATTGCTACACTTTTTAAATGGGCACATATGTCTTTCCTGTCCCATTTTATTTTTTTTGTGGTATGTTTACTTAGTTCTCTTAAATATTTATCATTTTAAATTCACAAATTAAATAAAATGTACAAATCTAATAAAAGTCTATTATTTTAAAAAAACTAATAAAATTAAAAAAAATCTTAGTTTCACTGCCTCATTCAAGAAAATATTTACATTTAAGTATGTTTGTATTTCCTTTACTAAGATAGTTTTTTTTTTCTTTTAAATTATGGTTATCTTCATTGCTAAGGTATAATTTTCAAAAAGGTAAAATCATGACTCATGAAAATGTAAACATGTATCAAAGATGATATTAAACTCCCTAATTAATGAGAGAACCAGGAAGATGTTCAAACTTGTTCAAATGAGAATTTGAAGAATATATAAATATAAACATATATACACACACATAATCAGGAATCCTGACATGAATTTACTAATAGGTGGAACAAAACTGATTAATATCCTACAGGATGATAAAATATAATCTAATGATATATGTTTAGGGTCATCTTCAGGCTGGGGATAAATATTTCTACTAACAAACTTCATTTGCAGTGATATAAATAAGAATCATTTGCGTTACCATCAGTTTTCTGCAATGTGACTTCTACCTCTGCAGAGCTTTAAAATCACCTAACCATTAGAAATAGAATCAAATGTACATAGTTAAAAAGAATCAGATAACCCCTGGCTTCCATAACTCCACCGAAAGGAAAACCAGTAATCTCTTTTGCCCATTTTTAACTGTTGGACAATTTTCCTGACATTACATTAAAAAAATTTTTTTATTGGAGTATAGTTGATTTACAATGTTGTGTACTGTAGGTGTACAGCAAAGTGAATCAGTTATACATCTACATATATCCATTCTTTTTTTTTAAGATTCTTTTCGCACATAGGCCATTACAGAGTATTGAGTAGAGTGCCCTGTGCTATACAGTAGGTTCTTATTAGTTATCTATTTTATGTATAGTGGTGTGTATATGTCAATCCCAATTTCCCAATCTATCCCTCCCCCCCACCTTATCCCCTGGTAACCATAAGTTTGTTCTTTACATCTGTGATTCTACTTCTGTTTTGTAAATAAGTTCATTTGTATCCTTTTTTTAGATTCCACATATAAGTGTTATCATATGATATTTGTCTTTCTCTGTCTGACTTACTTCACTCAGTATGACAATCTCTAGATCTATCCATGTTGCTGCAAATGGCATTATTTTGTTCTTTTTTATTGCTAAGTACTATTCCATTGTATATATGTACCACATCTTCTTTATCCATTCCTCTTTTGATGGACATTTAGGTTGCTTCCATGTCCTGACTATTGTAAATAGTGCTTCCATGAACATTGGGGTACATGTATCTTTTTGAATTATGGTTTTCTCCAGGTATATGCCTAGAAGTGGGATTGCTGGGCTGACATTACATTTAATTACCTTTTTGACTTTGGTGAGAGGTAAATCTAATCCTTTTCAGGTGTCATTTTGGATGGAGGCATGATGTGTTGTACATCCTTACAAGTTCATTTGTTATAGTGTAAGGCCTAAAATTAAGGTCCAATATCATGTGCTGACTTGACATCTGAGGAAACCAAGAGGGCCTTGAATGGTCCAATCGCAAATTCTCCTCCCCACTCTTCTCCCATTGATATTGACCTTTAGTCAAACAACTCTTCTTATCAAGGGGACAAGGCACATTTCCTGCTTAATCCTGAGTAGAGATGGTGTTCTCTGCCAGTCCACATAGTAATTCAAACAAGCCAATCACATCCTCCTGTGGTAACCAGGGGCACCTCACCCTCTTGATACTACAAAGCCTGCCTCCCACAGACCTTGGTTGTTCACTCTGGGCCAAAGTGCCACCCCTGTGTGTCTCTTTGCAATGTCTTTGGTTCCCAGGCTATGAGTATCTGTGACTAATGCTACTGTCAGTCTTATCTGTCCTGTGTTGCATGTCAGGGTTCAGCCATCACCATAGTTGGAGAATAGGAATCTCTCCTTCATCAATAGGTAAATAGGGGGTGGTTACAACATCAGTTTAGAGAGTTGAATAAGAACAGAGCAGGGGAAGGGAAAATAATATATCTAAGGGCAAAGAGACCAAGGTCCAGCAGAAATGGTGAGTGAGAGTCATGGGCTGAAAGAATGCTCTAAGTAGAAGAAAATTCATGTGTGAATATTAAAACCAAAGGGCAGAGTCTAGCTTCTTCAAGAGACTGAAAGTTTTTTCAAAATGACTGGAATATATGGAGAGTACAAGATCATGATTGCTTAGAGATAAGCTGGACAGGTAAGATGTAGCAGTGAAAGCCAAGTTTAGGAATTTGGACTTTATCTTAAAAGCAGTGGGATTGATTGAAGAGGGTGTTATGTGATCAGGGTTGTGTTTAAAAGAATCTTTATGGCTTTAACAAAGAGTGAAGAATGTTTAGAATAGAGATTGGTAGCTAGTAAGGAAGTCATTAAAACAATCTGGGTATAAATATGGTGCCTTTTCCAAGGGTACGAATAGTAGAGATGGAAATAAATGGGCTTAATTTAGGAAATATTGAGAAATTAGGATTTAGTGGGTTCGGTGATGAATTGGATGTGGGTAGAGTTGCCAGATTTACCAAATAAAAATACAGGATGTTCACTTCCATTTGATTTTCAGATAAACAACAAATAATTTTTTTAGTGTAAGTATGTTCCAAGCAATAGTTGGATCACATACAAATTATTAATTGTTTAACTGCAATTCAAATGTAGCTGGGTGACCTGTATTTACTTGACAACCCTAAATGTGTGATTGAGGAAGAAGGAGGAGTTAGATGACTCCCAGGTTTTTGAAGTATGAAGTTGTTAGAGGAGTGAAACAAGGATTTTCTATTTACTCAGAATATGAATGCTTATTACAAATCAAACATTCCACAAAGAAAACCCACTTCAAAAACACATGTTTGTGAAGGTGATTTTACATTTTGATCTTCTCCATAAAACATGGTATATTTTGAATTTTTTTCCTTGGGAGGAAAGGAAGAACTGTCAGAAATAGAATAAAGTAAAAGATGAGAGGATAAAGTAGCAGTATATTGTGAAAGGGAGCTCTGTTTAGGGGCAGGTGAGTAGGGTCTAAGATGAGAAGACCCTGACCTTGGATTGTTTTGATGTCAGGTGACTATAGTTATGCTTGTTTCTGCTTTTCATTGTGGTTATATGTGAGTTTTACTTTATATTAAGGGAGGTTGTTCTACTCAACAAAGTAGTTGGGTTTATTAACTTTCAAAGGCAAATAAGTGAGATTCTGGTTATTAAATCTCAGCATCTAAAGGTAATGAATCACAGAGATTAACTTGGAATGAATCATAAACCAAAAAGTAAAAGCTAAACCTATAGAACTTCTCAAAGAAAACATAGTGGATACCTCACAATCACAGGATAGACAAAGATTTCTTAAATAAGATGTGGAAGGAAAAAACCATAAGAGAGGAAAATTGTAAGTCAGATTTTAGAAAAATTAAAATTCTGTTTATCAAAGACATTGTTAAGAAATTGAAAGGACAATCCATAGATTGGGCAAAATATTCAAAGTACATATATCTGACAAAGGACTTGTATTAAAAATATTCTTAAAACTCCTAAATCTCAATAATAAAAGACAAACTTAATATAAAATAGACAAAAAAAAAGAAAGATATTTCACTAGAGAAGATACATGAACAGCCAATAAACTCATGGAAAGATAATCAACTTCGTTAGTGTTCGGGGAAATGTATTTTCCTGAAGTCTACAATGAGATAGCACTTAACACCCACTTGAATGGCTAAAATTAAAAAGGTTGACGGTACTGTTGGCAAGGATGTGGAAAAATTGAAACTCAGACATGCTCGTGGGAGAATAAAATGGTACAACCTCTTTGGACAATGGTTTGGCAGTTTCTTATAAAACTAAACAAATATCGATCAGAAATTCCTCTCCTATGCATTTATACAAGAGAGATAAAACATACACCCACAAGAAAATTTATATAAGAAAATTCATGGATGTTTTATTCATGATAAACCCAAGCAGAAAAAAATCCAAATAACCATCAACCAGTGAATAAACAAGTTGTGCCATGATCATACAATGCAGTAACACTCAGTGAAAAAAGAAACAACTTACTGATACACAGAACAGCATGGGTGCATTTCACAACTTTAAGTTGAGTGAAAGAAGCCAGGTGCAAAAGAGAACATACCATATGGCTCCTTTTATGTGACTTTATATGATGTTACAGAAATCTAAACAATGGTTGCGCAGAGGTGGTATGGGGTGGGATAGGCTGGAAAAGGGCAGAGAGGGAACTTTCAGGAGTGATGCAAGTGCTCTGTATCTTCATTGGGTTGTGGTTATGTGGGTGTACACATTGGCCAAAGTTAACTGAACTCTACACTTAAAAGCTGGGCATTTTCCTCCATGTAAATTATGTCACAATTAAAAAGATAATAGAAAAATAGACAGTGATAGAACTCTTTCTTATTTTGTGAGTAGAATAAATTACACAGATGGTTTTTTCTGCCACGAAAGATGAAAATGCAAAGGCAACACAAGTTGTCATTGGAGAGAAGGGTAAGAGGCTCAGGTTTGCACTCTAGATTCTCTTGATATCATACAAATTTCTTACACTCACCGTCCTCTCTGAGACAATATGCATAAAATTACATATGTAAAAGATCTTAATAGAAACCCAAGTGGTAAGTACGTATTGTGAAATATCAGTCTTTTTCTTTTTCTCATTTGTGTTACTGTCCTGAGTGGTGACTGATGAATAAGTTGAAGAGTTTGTTCAAATCAGTTCACATAGGGTTGGTCTCATGCACACAGCATCAATCAACAATATCTAAAAAGAGAGAAAGTCTTGAGAGAAGATTTATGTATTTTTAAAGAGCATATCATGTTTGCAAATTATATGACATTGTTTTCAAATATTTTGCTTGTTTAATCACTGGGAAGACTTTTTAAAAAAGAGCTACTCAAAATTATTTCTTTTTAAGAACTACTTTCAAACATATTTTTCTCTAGAAAATATTTTTCCCAAGAATGAACCTCTGTCCTGTGTCTTATGGAACACGTTTTGAAGACACTATTAGTAATTTAAAATATTCACAGATTCTCAAGTAATGCTGAGATGACAAATCAGCTTATTAAGATAACTGAAATGAAATAAAAAAGTACAAGCTTTGTAGCATGCAAGTTAAAACTAATGAACTCATGAAATTATGATCATATTATTTACAGGTTAAACATTCAATTCAAACATCTCTCACATCTGTAGTGAGAATTTTCAAGAGGTATAAAAGGGAAATCTTGTCTTATGGAGATTGCAGTAGCATGTTATTTCTTTAATAGAGTTAACAAATTTCTTCCCCTCAGTAAATTTAAGACTTATGAAATAAACACTCTATTGAATGAGGAATAAGGGACATACTATTTCAATTTAAAATGTTATACCATTTCCCCTTCAATAAACAATCAAAAAATGAAGAGAGAATATATTTTGCTTTTTTCTTTAACAGGTTTATAAATGATACCTGATTTTAATGTGGGTGAAAAATAAGTAAATGAATAATGCTTCTATATACACTTCTATTTTAAAGCCTATATTCTTACTATTTAATACAATTTTCTAACACAAGAGATGTAGCCCATGTCAAAACAGGAGCGCAGAGCCAAATGTGCTTATGAGAACACAAGCCTCCTGGAAATTAAAAAGAAATGTTGAGGATGGCTTTGAACTTCCACAGTGTATAGAATGCCTCATATTAACTAGACTTCAAGAGACTGGAATACTCCAACTAACTGTTGATTTATAGGTATTTTAATTTTACAATTCACCACCTTTCTGAGTTTACTATTTTCCAACTGGGGCTTCTAGATATAAAATTATATCACGTGTGATAATTGTAGTGGTGTTTTCTTCCCCTTTAATATTTTCACATTTCATTTATTTTTATACTGTATTTCATTGACTGGTACTTACAGGAAAATAATTATGGAAAAATAAGCATCTTGCCTGTGATGGATTTTAATAGAAATGCTTTTAAATTTCACCATTAGACCTGATTTTTGCTTATTTTATTTATATATACATAAATGTGTATAATTTTCTACATTAAATTAATAGTCATCTATTCTTATTCTAAGTTAAAAAAAGCAGTCAGGAATAGAAGTTAACTTTTACAAATTAAGTTTTGGGTGCCTATTGGGAAACCATATGATTTTTCTCCTTTGACTTATAAATGTGATAAATTATACCTATAAAGTTTTACTGTATGATTTTATTTGCAAATATTTTATTTAGTACTTTAAAATCTATACTCATTAGTGACATTTGTCTGTAATTTTTTGTGATATATAAAATTTTGTTATTACTTGTATGGTTATACATAATGAATTTTTTTTTGTAAGATAAGGGATCGTTTGAACAACAAAACATTATATATTAAACATTTGAAAAAATTCACCTCTGAAACCATCTAGGCCTTTGGAAGATAGGCTTTGAAACCATTTCAATTAATTCTATGATTACAGTATTAATTGTCAATGAATTCATTAACCCATTTTATTCAACAGAGATATTGAATTGTTTATTAGTTGAACTTTTTTCCACAAAGTATTTAAGATGGCTAGTGGAAACATTAAAAATAGGAATTTGATCTTAAATTGCATGGTATATGCTGCAATTCAATTTTATTAATGAAAAAGCTATAGTTCTATTATATTCCATATTTATGTTGAGTGGAACAACACCTTGTGTGCGATATAAAATAAAAATAACTGGTTAATGTAGCATGTCAAGAATCTGTTTCTGCCTGAAACTTGAGTCATGGGTTCTTTTGAAATAAGGGACTATGTTTTACTCAGATAGGAATATATATTTTATTATCTGTATCTATACAGTTCTCTGGCATATAATGAATGTTCAATAAATATTTGCTCCTTTAAAAAAAACATGAATGAATCAGGCAATATAAACACATCTTTTTTTTTTTTTTAGGATTGGCAGAGCCGTGCTGAGGACCATGGCACACGGACTCCTACTGGCGCCATCCCAGCCCTGGGAGCTATAGCATGGTCAGAACAAGTGTTTCTGTTCCTTTTTCTCTTAGAAACTGCAAAATACATCAGACTAGCAGCTGGTGCTGGATTTTCCCTCATATATCCTATTGGAGGTTAATCATTAGGGAGAGGAAGAAATACGTTGTTTTGTTAGGATTGGTAGAAACAAAAGGAAGGTTAAACGATGCGATAAAATGTTAAGATTTGCATTTGGAAGGAAAATATGTTATATATTAGTTGTTAGATACAGGCTTAATGAAAAATATTAGCCAAGGAGGTGAAACACAATATCCTGTTTAGACTTTTTGCTTTCAATTATCATAATAAAGTTACCATTTATTATGCTTATGTAACAATTAAAACTCATTTACTCTAACAACAATAATAAGTAATTGCTAGTTGCTTTTCATTTTTATCTCACTTATTACACATACCAATTCTATGAGCAAGGCAATCGTTTAATCCCCAGCTTACAGAGAAGTGAATTGAGTCTCAGAGGGAATGCATTCGTAAGTTATGTGTGGAGTAAGTGGGAAGCCAGGCTGTAAATTCACACTTGTCTGGCTCCAAAACCATGTTCTAAAACACTAGACAACATCATCTGACCATTTCACTTTAAGCTATAAAAATGTTTTAAAATGTTCTCTCTGGGTCTCTTCTATATCACCCCTGTTCCTTCACCATATTTCATCGCTTCCTCAGAAATCAAGTGGACATACACTACTGCAGCAAGCTGACTCTAATATTTCAGTCTCGTCAGCTTTTATCACCCTATATGTTTCAGCTTGCATATTTACATGACCATCAGAACCAAAGTTTGTTCATATGACAAAGAGCTGTGCTTTTTTTTTCTTGAATAATCAATCACTAATAATAGTCTGGATGCTTTTTACAACTAATTTTTGCATATGGAAAACATTTTAACAACCTGATAGATAATACAGAGAAATTATATGAAAACTATCAGCATGTTCAAAATAAAGGTCACATGCAAGGCATTTCAGTTATTTGATAAAACTGTCATAAATTTATACTGCCGTCATCTCCTTTTGCAAATTTCTGGAGCAGTAAATGATCTTCTCCAACCTGTTAGTTTAGCTTCAGTTTTGGAATAGTAACTATTTCTCTTGTTTACGTTCAGAGACGTTTTAAGCTAGCAACCTTCCCAAGAATTGAGTACATAAAAGGTCACATTGACCCTGACTTATCTGAACATTTCCAAGTTTTCTGGCTAACCTAACAGGACTCTAGATAACCCAATGGCTACACAGCACAAAAAAGGTCGCTGCCAAAGACATGTCTTGCAACATTAGGGCGGGTTTGCATTTTTTTTTTTTTTGGAGTGAGTTTCTCTCCATATGAGATGAAGCAATTTTCATTTCTTCCAGATTAAAATTTCATTTCCTATAGAAGCTATCTTCTTTAGCTAACTCACCCCAAATGCATGCATTTTGGGATAAAAATATTGAAACCTATGAGGACTATTATAGATCAAGCAAAGGATAAATAGGGTGCATTAATAAAATAGAATAATAAATATTGATTTATATTAAATATAATAGTATATAAAACAATTATGTATCATAATTATAAAATATTACATTTATACATAAAATACATAATTGCAAAATATACCATATATAATATGTGTTAATTATGTATTATAATAATATAAATACTAGTAAATAAAATAATAAAAATAAAAATAGAAAGAAAGCAAGGTAAGAAAGTTTGATGACCCAAGTAGTGCTTGAGCTCAGAAGAGTACTTTGCATGGTAGAATGGCTGTAAGGTGGAGGTGACACTCTCATATAACCTTTCTTATGTAATATTTTGCTGACCCTGATGATACTAATTCAATTACTCTATTTTAAAAATACATTGTAAATCAAATATACTTCAGTAAAAAAAAATTTAAAAAACATATTAAAAATAAAAAATAAAAATTCAGAAAAACACACAAAAAAGAAGTAAAAATCCCTTTAATTCTACTACCCTTAGCCCCATGAATTTATAAAAAGAAAGACAGGAAAATATATCTTCTATCTCTCCAGTTCTGCCTACTGAAATAGCCACTGTTTCTCGTTTGTTTTTAGTAGTTTCTAACAATGCGTCTTGAAGTGGCTGCCACCTCATCACCAGAAGCTCTGGCTTTCCTATGACCTATCAGTCTATCAAGAAGTACAGCCTGAGCCATAAATGGGGCTCAGGAACAGTGCTCTGCTCTCTATCTATTCGAGTCACTGCTTCCCTGTCACATGTGAGGGAGCTCTGCACACAACCACTTTTTAACTGCTTGACATCAGGGCTGCCTCTTAGACCTGTGCCTACTCCTTGCTTCTGCTTCTTTCTAGAATCAGGTGCCCAAACAGCCTGATGCTTGCTCATTTCTGCTTGGGAGAGCCTCTAGTTCTTCTCTCCATCCCCTGGCTTCAGTGTGAGATGCAGCTCCATAAACCCCTACTTCTTAGATGCCTTCAGTAAAACACACAGTTTCCTTCTGCTCCAGAATTTTATTGCAATTTGCTGTCGGGTGTACAGGATGTTGTTATACATTACTGGGTGCCCCCTTTAGCACTGAAGACACTCATTCTTCCTGCTGCAAAGAATGTTACCTGCTGACAGCTCACAGCTGAGTCCATCTTCAGGAATTACCCTCTGCCAAAGGAAACAACCTTGCCCACGGTTATGGTTATGCACCTTAAGGGTGGAACAGCCCACCTTCAATGACTGGTTGATGAGAAGGTGCAAAGGTGCAAAGAAGATGGCCCCCTTTGCCCATCATTAAAGGGCCAACCAGCTTTAGAGCTCCCTGAGGCATCACTGATAGCCTCTGTTGCAACCACATCACAGTTCAACTTCTCCCTCTGCTCAGTCCTGCTGCCTCCTCCCACCTCCCTTACAGGTGTTCCTGAGGACTGTCCTTAATTAACCACCTGCATACACATCCCTGTCTAGTCTGTTTCCTGGGCAACCTGACCTATGGCATGAGGGTAAAAAGAATAACATTAAAAGCTGCACAGGTTTTAAAATTATGGTCCCATGTCTTTAATTTCTGACTCCTGAAATTGTAAATTGTTACTCTGATGGGATTCTGCCCTCCTCTATAAAATGAAAATAATAAAAGAGCTATATGAAATCTATTTTCTAGGAAGATTATCTAAAGGTAATCTGAATAATAGTTTTCCTTTGCCCTGTGTTGGGTGACAAGTTCTCTAGGACCCTGTCCTACCCAAGAATTATCACTTCTCAGATTTACTTATTATCCCATCTGACTAGTAAATGGTCATGGAACAATAGATTTATGTATATGATAACAGTGGGGAGGCTGACCAGTAAGTTGTAGTTCCTGGGCAGCAGAACCAACATACATACTAGCTGGCTGTGAATTTACTTGTAAAATGTGAGTGTGATCCTAGTCCCATATTAAGCAAGCCCTGGAATTTATAAGACTGAAAACTCCTTGAGAGCAGGGGCCAATTTTGATGGTAGGTACTCAACCTACATATGCTTTATTCCTGAATTAATATTCCTCTTCTACATGGAAATAATAGTCAAATACAACCTGTAATTTGTTGATGAATATGTTAACCGACAAAGCATACAAACAATAAATGGATATTTCTCTCATTCCTTAGCATAGAATTAATTTGACATTAGGGATATTCTGAATATCAGTAATGTTCCTTAGGATTTGCTATATATATAATCATGCCTGAATACATTTTTATTTCCTTCTTTCCAATCTTTATGAACTTACTCAATTTTTACAACCTTATTTCATTGGTTAGAACCTCTGGAACGATACTAAATAAAAGTGGTGAAAGTCAACATCCTTAATCTTGAAAAAGTGTTCAATATTTCACCGTTAAGTACTATGTTAGCAGTAGGTTTTCAATAGATGTCTATTATAATATTGAGTTAGTCCTCCTGCACTTTTAGTTTACTGAGATTTTTTTCATGAGTTTTTGTTGAATTTCTCAACTCTTTTTGCATGTATTGATATATTCACATGATTTTTCTCCTCTATTCTGTTAATCAATTACATTGATTGATTTACAGTTGTAAAGTCAGTCGTGAATACTTGGTCATGATGTATTATCCTTTACATATTGCTGGATTTGACTTAATAATATTTTGATAAGAATATTTACATCTATATTCATTAGGGATTTTGTTTCTTATAATGTCTTCATTAGGTTTTGGTATTAAGGCTATGTTGATCTCATAACATCAGTTGAAAAGTATTCCCTCATCCTTTATATTCTAAAAGGGTTTATTCAAGACTGGTATAAATGTTTGATGGAATTCATCAGTGAAATCATCTTGGTCTGAAGCTTTCTTTGTAGCTTTGTGGGAAGGTTTCAAATTATGACTTCAATTTCTTTAGTGCTATTCAGATTTTTCTCTTTCTTTGCATCAGTTTTTGTGAGTTGTGTTTTTTTTTTCAAGGAATTTGTCTATTTATCTCAGTTGTCAAATTTACTGAATTATTTTGAACATAAATGTCTTCAAAATATTTCCTTAATAACCGTTTTGATGTAAGATCTGTAGTTATGTCCCCACATTCATTTCTAATGTTGGTAATTGGTTACCGATGTTTCCTTCCTTTCTCCTTCCCTTCTTCACTTCTTTCCTTTCTACCTTCCTTCTTTTTAAAAATTAGTCTTTTTAGATGTTTATACACTTTGTTAATCATTTCAAACCCAACACTTGGACTTTGATTTTCTCTGTTGTATTTTTCCTGTTTTCATAATATTAATAATTTTTTTATTGCGTGCCCACCATGTGCATCATGCATTTTATAACATTTATCTGTAATTCTCAAAATAATATTGCAGGGAAAATATTACTGCTCTTAGTTTAAATTTGTGTAAAATAAGACACAAAGAGGTTAATTTTTTTTTTGTGTGTGTGTATCTTATAAGTATATTTGAATTTAGAACTATATGATCTCAAAGATGATGTCTTTTACTACATTATAGTGCCTCATGGCAAAGTTGTAGAGAGTTTGAATATATGAATTATGATTCTAAGTCCAGTTCTTGCCTCAGCACTAATCAACACCACTAAACTTATCAGCATCAATACATTAGGGATGCCTAGTTTGCATAGCAATACGATAAAACCTATAGCCACTTTTGATGAGATAGTCAAACCAGCATACATACTAATCATATCTAGAAACAACATATTGGTGTTTTATAATTTGCAGACAGGCAATCTTATCAAGGATATAAACAGCAAAATTCCTGGAGGAACCAATCACAGAATGGGAGTATTACCTTTTATTTCTCCATCCAGTTACTCTCACTGAAGCACAGTATTCTTTCCCTCTGCTTTCCTCCCTCTAGAAGATCAAGTTTTTGGAGTTTGCTCTAATGAGAGATTTCTTATTGGATCCAGTCCACAGTGATGGTCTAGGAAGATGCCAGGAGAAAACATTCAACCACATTTGATGGATTGCAAAAATGACCCCAAGTCTTTATCCCTTAGAGACTAGTGGGCCATGTTAGGAACCCATAGGTGCTTTAACCTCTACCCTCAAGGAATATGTGTGTTAGGGTGAAATGTGTATCAATAAGAATATTTGGTCTGCAGGATTACATGATTTTATTTTGGAGAATTGTCTGATATGTTGGAGTAAACCTACAGTATATATAAGTAATTTGAAAGGCTACCTCAGATCAGCTTTCTGTTTATTACATCAAAGTCAGTGGAGTAAATGAAAGAATGATTTACTTTAGGTCTTAGACCTCTGTAGCACTGGTAAAAGAAAATAAAAATGATTACCAGGATGACCACATTTTTTCTTTGAATGCTTCATCTGCTCACAAAGTTACATGTGTTCATGAAGTCGTCTGACTGCCCAGATTCCTTCCCTTTACTACTTGTAATAAGAAGCATCCAATCCTGAACTTTTAGTGACTTTTTCTTTCTTTGCTTCCTTTTTTCTAATGAAATGTATTTATCTGTTTTCCCATTCATGCGAGTTCTAAGATGAGAGAAGGTAATCAGATAAGCAAATTCACTTTATTGATGACCAATAAAGTATTCACATAAGTCATTGATACACTTACCCAAATACGAGAAAAGGTAATAATAAAAATTTCATAAACCCTAGGTGGTGGTTAATTCTGCCAATACATGAGTCCGTATATAAATTGTACAGAATGTTCAAACCAGGCTAATAAAATTTGAATTAGTCTCCTGTTAATTGGACTTCCTCATCTGTGAAACTGACACAATGATAATATCTCTCTTAAGGTTTGCCATAGTGATAAAAATGAGATGAAAAAGTTTTCAGGTTTGTGCTTGTGCCATATTAAATCCTCTACAGAATATTAGCTACATAATAATTATTATTTCTAGAAATTTAGCAGCTTAAGAATATGTAAATTTAAAAGGATCAGAGTTTAATCTTTTTGTGAACACCTTACTTAGGAGAAAAATGTATTTCTAAAATTAAATTTGTGCAGCAGTGGTTTTTCCATCCATTCCTTTTGCAATTAGTACTGCCCCTTTGGACAATGTATAATATTTACACATTTCAAGAGTACTTTATAGCATTGATTGGTCATATTTCATTAATAAGGGTATAGGTTTACCAAAAAAATCCCCTCTGACTTGAGAAAACATGAAGACAAGGTCATAAAGATGAGCAGGGGCCAGCCATAAATCAAATAATAGTGACAGTTGGGTAAGTGGGAGCCAGATGAGGGGGAGTGATGGACTCTATAAGGCAGACTAAAACATTTCCAAATACTGAGTAATCCACCCTTCAGTTCTCTCAAATGGCACATACTAATTTTTATAAATGACATGTTTATAAATGCCTTTATTACAAAATAAAAATTTCTAGACTATCATCATGAAGGGACAAAACACACAAGGAATTAATAAGGTCCCAAATCTACATGAGACAGCCAGACACATAATCATATTAAGGCAATACAACGTGGCCAACATTCTATTACAGCCTGGAGAAAGAGTTAAACTTTGCTTGGGGGCCTTGGCAAGGACCGTAAAAAGGCAGTGACACTGCATAAGGATTGCAAAGCATAAGTAGGAGTCACTGAGTAAGAAATTAGTGGTTCTGGGGAAATAATCCCTTACTCAACTTGCCCTACATCTTATCCTATGATGTAGTGGTAAGTGTTTCATGAATATTTTCTTACTTGAACTGTATAACCACCATATAGAAGGATATTCTATATCTCTATTTTATAGGTCTTGAAATTGATGGTCATAAATAGCAAATGCTCAAGTTTACACAGTTAGCTAGAGGCAGCTGTCCTCCAAATCCAGGACTGTATGACTTGATATTTTTTTTTTTCCCAATTATCCTAATAATATCTTTAATGATTAATTTTTCCAACCAAAGTTCAACTCTAGTGTCATAGATTACAGTTATTTGTCATGTCCCTTTATTCTTCATTAACAAGTCCCTTGCTTTTTTTTTTTGGTCTTTCATGACAGTGAGATTTTTGCAACACCTAAGCAAGTTCTTCTGTAGCCAGTATCATAAATATGGCTCATGTTTAAATTCTGATTAGACATATTTGGCAAGAATACAACATAAATGGTGTTGGGCCTTTCTCAGTGCATCACATCAGGAAGCATATAATGTCAGATTATTTCATTATGGATAATGATATTCCATTACTGGTTAAGATAATGTCCAACAGATTTTTTCCAAAGTAGAAATAGCTTTTTCTCTTTTGCAGTTAGTAAGTAATTTGTGAGGTTAAACTTTAAGACTATACAAATATCTTGTTACTCAAGAACATTCCCCCAAATTATTTTAGTATCTATTGTTGCTACTTGTCTGAATGAACCATTATGTCAATGGTGACAAAGTGGTTATTTTCTAATTCTACTATTCCTTCTACACTCTACTAGCATCTTTCTGTAAAAAAAATCTTCTTTACCCTCCTACTTCGTTTTGTTTTGTTTGCTTGTTTGTTTTTGAATATTATTATTTTTAATTCAACTTAATAAAAGACATTATTATCATTATTCTTTTAATGCTTAATTTTTCCCTAATCTGGCCAGTGGGAACATCTTTAAGCGCCTCTTGTGTTCATTTGACATGTTCCCATTTTCTTGCTTTCTGAGACATTAAAATACTCCAGATTCAACTTGAATTATTCTTTCCTCATACCTCATTGAACAGAGCTAATAAATATGTGTTTAAATCATGAGCTCATTCTGATACCTTCAAATCTAATACAGAGAGCTTTTCATCTCCCCCCATTCCTTATTTCTAGCTCCTTTCTCTCATAATAAAAAACATCAAATATTGCCTCATTTGCTCTGTCATACAATTTGCACAAAGTAGTGTGGGAATTGGTACACCAATAACACAACCAACAACAAATCTACCAAGTATACATTTCTTTCCCATTCTTTTTTTGCCCTTAGACTATATCCCACTGAGCATGTACAGCAGATTTCTGTGTTCAGTTAGTTGGGTTAATTCTTTCTTTTTGTGGGGTTCTGTTATCAACTAGTTGTACAGTAGTGTTCATTTGTTTCTCTTTTTGTTCAGATTAGGGGTGTGCCCTTGTTTATTTAGTTTTATTTTTAAATATACATAACTTTTTCATGATTTAAAAGTCAAAACTATATTAAAAGTTGTCACTGCTTCCTCATCCCCTCTATCCTTTTCTCATTCCTGTCCTATACCTGTTATGCAGGCAACCATTTCAGTAGCTTCTGGTTTATTCTCTCCATGTTTCTTTTTACAACAGTAAGTGTGTGTGTGTGCTCTTCTTTCTTATTTACTCTCCTTTCTTACATAAAAGTAGACTACTATTTGTACACTTTTTCACTTTGTGTTTTTTATTTGAAACAGATCCTAGAAGTGACTCTGAATAATTAATAGAGATCTCCCCCATTCTTTTTATAGTTTAATAGTTGCTCTGATGTGTGGATATACCATAGCTTATTTATCCAATATTTTATATATTGTATTCAGGTTGTTTCTGTTACTTTACTCCTATAAATCATAGTATGATGAATAACCTTGTGCATATGTTTTTTGTTTGTTTTTTTTTTGAGGGTTAGCTTCAGGGTCATATTGCTTGGTCAAAGGATAAATGTTGCACAGATAATTTTTAGATACTTAGATTTATTTCCCTCCAAATAGATTATACCATTTAAATATCTACTGGCAACATATGTGCCTGTGTTATAGGCTGGATTTTATCGTTCCAAATTCATATATTGAAGCCCTAACCCGCAGTATCCCAGAAAATGTGATTATATTTGGAGATAGGGCTTTTAAAGAGGTGGTTAAGTTAAAATAGTGTCATTAAGGTAAATTCTAATCCAATCTGACTGGTGTCATAAGAAGAGGAAATTTGGACACACAATGAGATACCAGGGATGTGCCTGCACAGAGAAAAGACCTCATGAGGGTACAGTGAGAAGGCAGCCATCTGCAAGCAAAGGAGAAAGGCCTCAGAAGAAATACAACCCACCAACAATTTGATCTTGGACCTCCAGCCTCCAGAATGTATGACTTGATATTTTTTTCATTTCAAAACACTACCCCGAAGACATTCCAGGAAAAGATCCTCGAGTGGCAAAGTTATGGCATTTGGGGACAGAATGGTAAGTTGGAGAAAACGTAGGCAAGTGTCACCAGTGTGTAGCTCTGGGAAAGGGAAATGTGCTATAAGGAAATAAAGTTGAAGTATTGTCTCGTATTCCGTTCTCTTTAAGGCTTATCCTGTAATTTCAATGTTTATATTCACTCACATCTACTCACTTATACAACAATCACCCTTACTTCTCTGATCGGCATATACATGTCATCACATCAAACTACAAACCTATGTTTCTAGGTTTATTCTGTCTCTGTTTTCTTTCGCTTTCAGTATTATCTCCATCCTCATGAAAATAAAAATATCCAAACATAGATCTAATATTTAGACCAAAAGTGTAGACATTCTGTTCCCCCAAGCCCCGGACTCCATCATTATCTTGAACTTAAGAAAGAACTTTAAATGAACCAATTTTAACTGACCTGTAGCTATTCATGTGTTTTCCGAGGTAACTTTTTAAAAAATATGATTTACACTTCTTTTGGAAAGCACTCTGGCCAAAATAAATTAAAGGCCAAACTTTCTAGTTCAAAATTCACAAGGCTTTAAGTTTGCAGTGGTGTTTCATTTCAAATAAAGGTGGTTTTGGCCAGCTCTAGTCCTATTCTAGGCTGGTCATCAGAAGTCCCATGACATCGTTTTTGAAATAATTAGAAATGTTAAGCATAGAGTTTTGGCCAAATTCCAGGTTAGGTCATTGGGTTCTGCCTCTTAAATCTTCTCTGTGGCCTCTTAAATCCTCTCTTTGGATTGTTGGGAAGCTACAAATGAGGTATCTCCTCACTCTGCTCAGAATGGCCATCATCAAAAAGTCTATGAATAGGTACTTCCCTGATGGTCCAGTGGTTAAGACTTCACCTTCCAATGCAAAGGGTACGGATTCAATCCCTGGTTGGGGAGCTAAGATCCCATATGCCTAGCAGCCAAAAAACCAAAACATAAAACAGAAGCAATATTGTAACAAATTCAATAAAGATTTTAAAAATTGTCTACGTTAAAAAAAAAATCTTTAAAAAGTCTATAAATAATAAATGCTGGAGAGGGTGCAGAGAAAAAGGAACCATCCTACACTGTTTGTGGGAATATAACTTGGGGCAGCCACTATAGAGAACAGTATGGAGGTTCTTTAAAAAAACTAAAAATAGAGCTACAATATGATCCAGCAATCCCCCTCCTGGGCATATATCCAGAGGAAACTATAATTCAAAAAGATACATGCACCCAATGTTCATTGCAGCACTATTTACAATAGACAAGACATGAAGGCAATCTAAATATCCATTGACAGATGAGTGGATAAAGATGAATGGATAAAGAATATGTGATATATATATACATATATATATATACATATATATATATATATATATATATATACACATACACACACATATACATACATACACAATGGAATATTACTAAGCCATAAAAAAGAATGAAATAATGCCATTTGCAGCAACATGGATGGACCTAGAGATTATCATACTAAGTGAAGTAAGCCAGACCAAGACAAATATCATATGATATCGCTTATACATGGAATCTAAAAAAAAAAAGATACAAATGAACTTATTTCCAAAACAGAAAGAGACTCACAGACATAGAAAACAAACTTGTTACCCAAAGGGGAAAGGTGGGGGGATGGATAAAATAGGAGGTTGGTATTAACATATACATACTACTATATATAAAATAATCAACAAGGACCTACTGTATAGCACAGGTAACTATACTCAGTATTTTATAGTAACCTATAAGGGAAAATAATCTGGAAAAGAATATATATATAACTGAATCACTATGCTGTACACCTGAAACTAACACAACACTGTAAATCAACTATACTTCCATTTAAAAAAAAGATAGTTGACACACATGCTTGTGTATGGTACTAAGATACAAGTCAGTAGGTTAGTAGGTTTGGGAGATTCCTACAAAATTCTTTTACTGTAATAACTGAGGAGTCTTTATATTCTAGCAATCTATTGCTGTGTTACTAATACCCCAAAACTTAGCAACTTAAAACAATGACAGCATTTATTTTACTTATGTTTCTACAATTTAGGTGGGGCTTGTGGAGACAAATGTTTCTGTTCCACTTGTCATTAACTGGACCAGCCCAAAGGCTGGGGACTAGAATCATGGGATATCTTGATCATTTGCATGTCTGACAGATGATGCTGGCTGTCAGCTGGGACTACTGCTGTGGTTATGGTCAGAACACCTATATACGACCTTTCCATTTGGCCACTTGGCTTCCTCATAGCTTGGCAGTTAGGTTGTGAGTACCTGAAGAGAGAGTCAAGTTGAGGCTGAATCACCTTTTTCTAACTTATCCTTGGAAATTATGTAAATGCCACTTCAGCAATGTTCTATTCACTTGGAATGAGTCACCTTGTCCAGTTCATATTCAAGGGGAAAGGAATTAGATGCTATTTTTTTGAAAAGAGACATGTCAAAAAGTTTGTGGCCATATTTTACAACACTGTACTTATCTTTTTGTCATCATTTAAAATGAGGAAATGGAGCATCAGAAAGTGCCAGACTTGAGATTACATCCTAGGCTATCTGACCCCGACTTTAATTTTTTTCTCCATGCTAAATGTATTAAATGTATTAATGAATTTTTAAAGTGCACTTTTTATGATAAAGAACTTGTACTATTTTGTCTAAATCAGGTACTGGCAAACCATGGTCCGTGGCTAAATCTAACACATCATCTGTGTTTATAAGTAAAGTTTTATTTCGACACAGCCATATTCTTTCATTTATGTGTTGTCAATGGCTACTTTTGCTCAACAATGGGAGCTGAATAGTTGTGACAAAGACCTTATGCACTACAAATCTAAATTATTTACTATCTGGCCCTTTATAGAGAGCATTTGCCACACTCTGCTTTAAGTTGTCCATTTTTGTACACATCGTTTCTCAGCTTGAGGAGATGGACCACTAGCTTAATGCTAAAACTGAACAATGGTGCCCTAGGATGGTGGAACCCTAAAACTTCTGACCTTTTGTCCCAGGGGCCAAAGTGTCTGGAGCGTTGGACTATGTATTCAAAGCTGTGTACAATGACAAAGCGGTCTATAAACACTACCCTTGTTATGTCCCTCATGGGGGACTTCTCTGTTTAATCAGAGAAGTAGACCTAATAGGGATTTCCTATAGAGATTTGACCTTATGCAATTTTGGGAGCTGGTTCACAGTACATGAGAGATTCTTTCTTCTGTATCTGGTACTGCAACCTGAAGTCATCAAAACAGGCATTCAAGAAGGGAAACATGGACAAGCTGTAACCTCTGATGATGAGGTAGAAACTTTGAGGGCACACTGGAGCCAATGAGATGAGTGGACACATGAAGATGGAATGGGACCCTCATCAGTCTCCTAATACCTCTAAGCCTCCTACTTTGATAAGGGGGGGTGTCCTGTAGAAGAATCTGGCAATTTGTGATTCACCTGGCCCAGGAGTCAAAGATGCAATGCTGAAGAGGGGTCTACAGTAGGGACAGAAGATTATGCAGGCTCAAATGCTGAATGCTGCCACCGTGATTAGTTACCAGGTAGAACAAGGGTATGTAGTTACAGCATCTCATGTCCAGTTACAACAATTACAAAACAAAAAAATCTGGTTGCTACTTCACTTCTGTCTTTTAAATCTTATGCAAGGTGCCTCTGGTCACCTACTCACATAAGAAGAGAAGAAAATCTGGGATATGGAGATCCAGTCCACTTGACAAAATACACATCCACCATATCATAAAAATACAACTTCACAAAGTGTGTTCCAGGGCTCCCTGGAAGAATGTTTCACAGACATCTCAGTCTACACATCCTTACCAAACTGACCCTCATTTTCTATGTTCCCCTCTTGGTGATGACACCACATCAACACAGACGTCCAAGCCAGAAACCTGCTAAACTTTGTAGATTTCCTCCTCTTTTCCAGCCAATCTGGCTCAAGTGCCCATTCTACCCCATAAATATGTATCTAAATCTTTTCCCTTTTTGCACTGCCATTACCTTAGTCCAGCCATCAGCATTCACTATGAGATTACTGCAATGACTTGATGGGAGAGGGCCTCTCAGTTGCTAATCTTAAACTCCTTCAATCATCTTCCTGACTGTTATATGAATAGGAATTCTAAAACTCAATGACCTCCCACTAAGTTGAAAGTCATTTCATGTCTCCTGGTATTATTGAGGATAAAGTCTCAACTCAGCATGGCATACAAAATCATTCATAATTTGAACAAACTCCTCTTTCACTACTCTCCCACATTAAGATGATGCCGTGGCCCAAACACATTTGTGAGGCAAACAACATTCCACATGATTTCACATTCCCATAGCTTAGTTATGCTATTTCATCTCTCTTCTTCCCACTTCCTGATCAATGCCAATAGTTCCTTCTCCAGGATATCTCATATTCATTCTTAAAGATTTTGCTCAAGTTTTATCTCCTTTAGGACCATCCTATAAACCTCCCCCACAGCTCCAATTTGGGCAGTGCTGTCCCTCCATACTCTTATCAACCACAGCATCCTAGTCTATGTAGAGCATAGATTTATCACAACATGTGGCAATTGACTATGGATTTATTAATGATAATAATAGTTATTAAGGTATCTGAAGGTTATTGAATGTAAACTATACACCAAACACAGTGCTCAGAACTTTACTGTATCATTCAAGCCTTAGAGAAAACTCATGAAACAGGTAGTATTATCAACATTATTTTAAATGTGGAAATTGTCTCAAAAGTTAATTTACCCACGATTATATGCCCAAGAAGAGAGGTTCAAACTTAATTTCCTTCACCTCTGTGTCATTAGTGCCTTGAACAGAATCTGGCTAATAGGAGATACTCATTAAGTGCTTAATGAATGGACAAGTCAATTAATGTTAATTTCAATCTTTTAACATGGTTTTAGGTTTTAATGCCCTAAATCAGAAAATGACCTTCAAGTTGGTAATATTAGTTTTTATAGAAACCTGGTGGGAGATATATTTTTTGGCAGGCAGGCCATTCAGTGCATCTTGGATTACACCAAACCAGGATGTGCATGTACTCTATGACCACACGAAGGGCCACACTTTCAGGAACCAGGGCTTTTTTTCTAATAGCATCCCAAACACTAATATTTACTGTCAGCACTGGTTGAATTACAGTGTCCTTACTTAACCCAAAGATCCAAATCATAGCAACAGTTTCAGGTGAATGAATAATAAAATAATTGACAATTTAGATATGACAAAAATTTAAACTGCTTTAAAAAACTTGAGTACACAAAATAATAATTTAAAAAGATAAAATATAAATTAGATAAAGAAAATACAACTTATAATTTTAAACATATTAATAGGAAAATATAATGAAAGAAAGAATGGGAAATCAGTTTTCATCTGTTAGAAGGGCTACATTCAAAAAGAATCGGTGCTGTAGACATTGATTATTCTTTCTTGCTGCCCTGCCCTGAAACCATCTTTCTATGGTTTGAAAAACTTCCTTCTGAGTAACTCATCTTATGAGTTTTTGTGGGAGACAGAGACTGACTCTTACTAGAAAAGTTGAACTTCAGATACTAAATTTTCCCAGCTTCCCATGAACTATGACTTAGATTCCTTGATGTGGTGCAAGAAGCAGGGATGGTAGGGCATTCTTTGGAGGGAGGTGGCAGTTGCAGCAAGTTCAAGTTTCCTGGTGCAGAATTAGCAGTATTATCAACTTTTTTGTTTCACAGTCTTTGAAATGATCTAAAATTTCTTTTCAGACCAATTCTGTGTCATGGTTTGTCTGTCATTCAGGCTGTTTATCCCTAAGCCTAGTTCTTCAACCTCCCCAATGATTCTGTGAGCTACCTATTATCTTTTTAATAAGTGCTTTTTATGCCTAAGTCACCCAGAGTGACTCAGTTGCTTACATCTCCACAGGAAGAAGACACCTCTAGACATGCAGCAGCCAACTTATAAGTACGAGCTGATAGCCAAAGGAATCCTATATCATTTAACTCAGAGAACTAAAATTATGGAGCTGCTCAATTAACCAGCCTTGGCATTGCCTGTGTTTGGGCATCCATATCGACATAGTTGATAAAATTCCGGACTGGCAAGGATGTGGGGAAATTGCCATTTTCATCAGTGTTCAGCAACACTGATGTGAGTGTGAATTGGTACAACAGTTTGGGAAGTAATTTAACAGTTGCTATAAAAATTAAAAAGTACATATGTTCCTTGACCCAGCATTGCCAGTTTTTGGAATCTACTCTGCAGATAAAAAATCACTAGCATATATGGATATATAGAAGAATATTTATTGTAACATTTATAGTGGCAAAATCTTGGAAGCAGCCTGAACGCTCAACAATAGGGTATAATCGCATGTACTATCTATATCTATATCCATATGTGTATGTATATCTGTATGTCTATCTATGTATCATTATACAGCTATAAAAAAACCTGAAAGAATGGCCAATATAAAGAGTAGCATCCTATTTTTATAAAATACAGGAATAAAAACTCCTCTGTGCTTTTCTGGGATATAGTTGCATGAATGTAGATAAACATGTGGAAAGATAAGCTCCACACTATTGACACTGGTTACTTCAAGGGAGTGAGGTTATAATCTGGAAAATGAAAGTAAGTAACATTAATTATTTTCTTTATGTGACTCAATATTATTTGGCTTATCCATGCATTATTTTTTAAGTTAAAAAAATCCAGAGTGGAAAAACTTTCTCCAAACACTATCATCATCTGATACTGATGAGTAAGTTTTGGGAGACAGCATATGGCAGTGGTTATGAATACAGGACTGGAGTCATTTCTGGGCTTAAATACTGACCTTTTATTTACTAGCTGTAAGAGCGGGAGCAGACTACTTTATCATTAAGCACTGGTTTCCTCATTTATAAAATGAGAATAGTGATGTCTGTTAGTCCCTTGCCTTTCACTACCTGTTATGGGACAGCTTCTCATTCCTTTCATCAATCTCTCAGTGAAGAGATGGACCACAGGGTTCAAGAATTTTAGCAAATTTGTTACCCAAGCAAACTGTTAATGGGAGGCTCAGTATCCCGTTCTATCCACTTCGTTGGATAGAATACAAACTCCCCAACGAAGGGCAGCAATTCTCTTCTCTTAGCTGGTCTTCGAATAAATGCAGGGAAGTTAGCAAATGAAGATACTTGAAGTCTGAGCTGAGAAAGCACCAAAGATTGTCATTCCTTGTGCTAGCAATTCTTTTATTTTCATTTACCACATGTTCTTAAAGCACAGAGAAATGTCCTTCTTGGCTCTGTCGTATCTTATTTAGTTCAGGGATTCGATTTAATTTATAGCTACTAAACCTCATGAACAAATTTTTAATCCACCCTACCCATTTCTAAAATATTTACCCAATATTGTGTGTATTAGTTTGCTAGGGCTGCCATAACAAAGTATACTGTGTACCAGGTAGCTTTAAGAACAGAAATTTATTGCTTCACAGGCCTGGAGCAAAGAAGTCCAAGATCAAGGTGTCAGCAAGGTTGCTTCTCTCTGAAGGCTCTGAGGAAGAATATGTTCTATCCTCACTCCTAGATTCTTGGAGTTTATTGGCAATCTTTGGTGTTCCTTCGCTTGTAGACACATCACTCAATCTCTGTATGCATGTATCCATTCCCCTTTTTATAAGGACTCCAACTGTATTGGATTAGAGGACCACCTTACTCCAGGATGACCTTAGCTGAATCAATTACATCCCCAAACAAGGTTACATTCTGAGGTACTGGGGGCCAGTATTCCAACATGTGGGTTCTTGGGGGACACAATTCAACCTACAACAGTATAGGTTGTAAAAAAGTGATTTATTTTTCCATTGACCTTTTATATACAACACTGGAGAAGAATGTACAAAGCACTCAGATGCATTAGTAATCACAATGGAAAGATGAGAAATCATCTTGAAAATGATGATTTTTAACAAAATATTCATTTAGAAGATGAGCAATCAAAAATGATATTTCTGTTAGAAGTAATTTTCTGTGAAATTTTAACCACTTTCTCTACCATTAGTCTTTTTCATTTACTATCAGTGTGTCAATGTTATTTCACAACTAGTCAACTGGACCACAGTACAAATCCAAGTTCTCATTTTCCTTCATTTAACTTTTCTATGTTTCCCTTTTCAATCATTAATCACTATTGTTGATGACAAAGTTTCGAACATGCAGAGTTCAATTGACTTGACAAAATGGATGAATTATGAACCAATTTGTGCTTAATTTTCTAGCTGTTGTTTTCCAACCAATCAGTTCAATCAAGCACCTTACATAAATAACAGGAAATAACAATTAGTAAATCATTGAAATTCAGCTTGTAATTCTGAGAAGTGAGCATATGTTGGCTTAACGGACATTGAGACTCTGGCAACTCCAGGTTTACAGCTCCTAGCCTTTTCTCCTCTAAAAACTTTTCTTCATTTCACATCAGTAATTAATTTATGTTATCACACTTTGGAAATTCTAAGTGGAACTGGGTCTTTCCTGAAATTGAAAGCTGGAATTTCCCCATTTTAGCATTTGGGTCTTTTATTTTATCATTCCAATTTTCTCACTCCCTTCTTGCTTGTTCTTCAACTCTTACCATAATTGTCAGTTTCTTGGACCTGCTGTGTTCTCCAGATCTAACATCCTTCTTTTGGTTTCATTTTTCTTTCCTGCCATTCATGAAATTTATGGTAAATCTGTCACTACATCTCAACAATCTTCAACCCTGGCTTCTTAGTAGAACTGGAGAAAAATCTGTACCTTACAAGTCTTTTTTGTTCACTATAAAAGGTCACTAGAAGGCAAACATAGCTTAAATTCTAGGTTTAATAGTCATTGTTCTACAAATGCTTTACTGACATTATAAATGGGTGCTGTGGTGATTTGTAACACCTGTTCACAATATTTTCCATGTCAAAATACTTGTAGCCATGGTCTATAATGGATGACTTTGGGGCCTCAGTTGCAGCTGAGAACTAAGTAAAAGGTTAGGTCTTCCCAGAGTCACTATCTTGGATCAAATCCATGCAGTAGTTGGATGAGAGTCTATTCAAGCCTGAGTTTTGGTTGGGTTTCTCATTTTAATAAGGGGATGTCAGTCTCCCTATGGGCCCATTAACATATAAAATTCTGCTAGCTATTGTTTACATGCCTACATGCCATATGACCTTCAGGTTCTAGCCAGAGAATTCCCTGCTATGCAATTTTTATCAAAAAAGAGTTGGGGGTAATAATATTCATGGAGAATTGACTAAAGAATTTGTAATCCATGTGTTTCCAGAAATATTCTAAGTTCCACCTTAGATGATGCTGAATTAAGCCACATGTTTTGTTTGCTCATAAAATTATTTTTATGGAAATTAAATGTTGGAACTACGCCATTGGCATTATTTAGGGAAGCCAACTGGTAGGTTGCTTACTGTACCGCAAAGTGCCCTTTTCATGAGGATCCACAGGAAAAATTTCTCTTAAGTTTCTCTATTAGAAAAAAGTTTTTCAGAGGGAAAGTCTATTTCATTCCCTGCTTCGTTAGATAGAAAACTTAGAATATAATTGTAGACCAGCTATATAAATACGATTTCATATTACGCATTTGGGGGTATAACTTTAAACTTGGCCATTTGTGATGGTTAATTTTATGGGTTAGCTTGGCTGGGCCACAGAGCCCAGATATGTGATCAAACATTATTCTGGATGTTTCTGTGAAGGTGTTTTTTGGATGAGATTAATATTTAAATTGGTGAACTTTGAATAAAGCAGATTGTGCTCCATAATGTGGGTGGGCCTCATTCAATCAGTTGAAGGCCTGATTAGAATGAAAGACTCTGCCAGCAGATGATTTTTGGGCTTGAACTGCAACATTGATTCATCTTAGATCTCCAGTCTGCTGGTCCACCCTGCAGATTTTGGACTTGCCAGTTTCTATAATCTTGTGAACCAAATTCTTAAAATAAATCTCTTTCTACTTATATACACATCCTATTGGTTCTGTTTCTCTGGAGAATCCTGTTAATAAATCATTATTCCTTCTATACTAATTTCTCTTTGCCTTAATTTCCTTACTCTGTTTTTTATACTACATATTTTTTAGGATCTTATAACTCCTTGTAAACATTAAACATGGAATAAATATATAACTCAACAAGTAATACACAGAAAGGGTGACTTCTAAAAAATATTCAGAAAAAATATGTTTATAGTGTCTTTTAAAACAAGGCTATTCTGTTGGCCTTGAAGGAGCAAACTTCCATATTGTGGAGAGAGCCACATGGCAGGAAATGATGGATGGCTTCTTGGAGCTGAGAGTGCCCCCCAACTGACGGCCATCAAGAAAGTAGAGATCTTAGTCATTTAGCTGTATGGATCTGAATTCTGCCAACAACCAGCGGGCTTAAAAGAAGACCACGGGCCTCAGAAGAGATTACAGCCCCTGACAACTTCTTGATTTCATTGCAGTGAGACCCTGAGCAGAGAATCCTGCTAAGTTCCTGGACTCCTGATCCACGAACACCGAGAGATAATAAATTTTGTTGCTATATTTAATAAATATAAGTTACTATATTTGTGGTAATTTGTTGCACAGCAACAGAAAATTGATACAGAGAAAATCAACCAGATTTACCAATATCAAGATAAATTTTAGTAAAACAAATTAATCATGCAAATAAAATCAGATTTTCGTACGACTTGCTTATGTCAATGCTTTATGCCAGAAGGCAATGGAGTAACATTATTATGATATTTGAGAAAAAAATGTGAGCCAAGGGCTTTATATTCAGTCAAACTACCTTTTAACTATAAAGGCTAGTAGACAAACTACTATGAGCATATGAGAACTTAGGATTTATTGTTTTCATGAGTGCTTCCTAAGGAATCTACTAGAGGAAGATTTTTCAGACAACCAAATGACTGGAAAAGTGCTGAAAACAGAGTTACTGTGTGCTTAAATATATACTGACCTGTATAAGTCACATAAAATGATGACTATAGCAGAGAAGCATACATATGTAATAGCTATATTCTCTGGCAATATCAACATAGTACAAATATAAAAAATGGAGGCAGAATGGAGAAGCCATATAAAATACAGAATACAAATTATTCACCTTATTGTTAATAATTGAAAGCAAGAGATAACACTTCAAACCAAATGTGAGATGGTAGGAGAAGAAAGGGAAAAAGAATATACTAGTTAATTTTAATACTGTTTGTAGTAGGAAATTCATAACCAAAATATACATAATTTATATGCATTATATTTGTATGGTATATAGTAGAAAATCAATTGATAATGACCAAAAATGGAGCCTAGTGGAATTATATAAAGATATTGTATACAGGTTACCCTTTGGAAAATCAGAGAAACTTTTCTATGTAGTCTTCATACACTGCTATGGAGCAATTGTCTGGATAAGTGAAAATATGAGATGAAACCAATTTTGTAATATGCTACAGTTTATTAATTGTGAGGGAAAAAGTATTATGCATATATACATCTGCTTTTATTAAAAAAATTAAAGGATAAACCATAAAATTAAAGAAGTTACATTGGAGATTGGAGGAGAAATTAGGCTTCTTTGAGTACATGTCATTTTGCAGATATAATTTTTGCATCCTGTAAATAGTTTATATAATTATAAAACAAAATTCAGTTAAAATTGGTTCCTAGTCAATTAAAATTCTAAAAATTAAAAATAATATGGAATAAATGGCCATAAAAATGTGTCCAGTTAATGTATAATTCTACAGAGAAGATCTTCTGCATTTGGGTTTTAAACATCTCAGTTGTTTCTACAACCCAGTTGGTTTTCTACATCCCTCATGGGATATAGCCTGAGGACAAAAAATTCCCCTGCACAATAAATTTTCTCAAACTTTTTTCTGTCACCCATCTATGGTAGCTTTGGTAGTATTATTTGGTGCCTGTTGGGTGTGGCCTCATACCTCAGCTGGCTTTATACATAGTTTGACTTAAGAATGAAATACTAGATTCAAATAAGTGAAATTTCTTTTAAAAGGTCTTTTTAACAAAGAGAATAAAAGAAAAAAAGCAAATGAAATGGGAAATGAATTATATCTATCTATCTATTATCTATCATCTATCTATCTATCATCTATCTATCTATCTATCTATCTATCATCTATCTATCTATCTATCTATCTATCTATCTATCTATCTATCTATCTATCTATCATCTATCTATTATCTATCTATCTATCTATCTATCTATCTATCTATCTATCAATCATCTATCTATCTATGTATCTATCTATCTATCTATCATCTATCATTTCTCTCTATTTATTCCTTTCCTGTCAACTTTCAATTTCCCTTCCTTGGTTTGGGAAAAACCTAGTCAAGCCTTGTGACCTTAGGAAAAAGGGTCTTCTATTGGTTTGGTTAGGAGAGCTCTGCAGTGGGAGGGGAAAGAGAAGGATGTAAAATGCAACACAAAGCTATTTAGAAATATTGGTCAAAATGTTCCCAGTGAGTGGTTTTCCATGGAAGTTCCCAAGAATTTTTTCTTCCTTTTCCCCACACATTTCCCCTTCACACTATAGTACCACATTGAGAAAATAAAATAAAAGGTGTTTCTTTTTTGGTGTCAGCAAATAAACCCTTCATCTTCTTCCTTTCTCCCCCAAATCCCTTAGCCTTAAAAGGTTTTGGAGACCCAGTCTGCCTTGGAAATCAACTGATGAGATATCTCATGCCAATCTCTCTGTATTTTTATTCCTTCATAAGTTGTCTTAGAGATGCATATTACACTGCATTATGAAAATCTTGCTTATTACCTTGTCCTTGCATGACATATATCAAATGTGGTTGACTTTTTCTTTCATAAAATAGTGAATTTCCTGACCCAATGGGAAAAAAAAATTGCTAGAAGCTATAATTACGTGTTCAGAATAGTTGTGAAATGCAGATGCTAGAGGCATAACAAGCATCTGAAAGTATTATTGCAGTTTGTACAGTTGCCTGTTTGAAAGGCAAGTGCTGAACTTCATCTTCTTAATTTTTATTTTTCAAGCTGAAGCTTGCAGAAAGTGACTGTACTGGAAACTGTCACTCCCTTGGATTAAGACCAAGACCAGTGATGTAATTGAAGGGGATAAGGATAAGGATAAATGTTTCCCCACTTAAGAGATGATTTATCTCATCAAATGGGATAAATGTAAAAGTCTATCATCTCTTTCTTCACCTTACAGTCTTCATTACTCATCCTGGACCCACCCCATGTTCTTTCAAGTGAGCTATTTCAAGGTTTGCACTCCATCCCCCAGCAACCTTGCTTTTTGCTCTCTCCCATTGGAGCCTTTCACAAACTCCAAACTTTGATCAATCCTTTTTTTCTCCTCCATCTAAGTGTGGGATATTCCCATAAGCACTTAATAACACTAGGTGATCAAGATACTGGGAGGTCTTCAAGGTGCTGGGAGGGGGGTGAGAGGGTTTTACACGTGGGAAAGATGTGAATTGTCATGGTAGGATGTCTGCAAATATGGTTGCCAATTCTTCCCATGTCTGTTGGTTATGTGCCACTCCATTCTCAAGAAGGGGAGCCTATTTCCCTTCCTACTGAATCCGGGCTGACCCTGTGACTTGCTTTGACCAATAGAACACAGAGAAGATGCAACAGTGTGATCTCGGACTTAGGTTTGTTTTTTTTTTTAACATCTTTATTGGAGTATAATTGCTTTACAATGGTGTGTTAGTTTCTGCTTTATAACAAAGTGAATCAGTTATATATATACATATGTTCCCATATCTCTTCCCTCTTGCGTCTCCCTCCCTCCCACCCTCCCTATCCCACCCCTCTAGGTGGTCACAAAGCACCGAGCTGATCTCCCTGTGCTATGCGGCTGCTTCCCACTAGCTATCTATTTTATGTTTGGTAGTGTATATATGTCCATGCCACTCTCACTTTGTCCCAGCTTACCCTTCCCCCTCCCTGTATCCTCAAGTCCATGCTCTAGTAGGTCTGGATCTTTATTCCCATCTTGCCCCTAGGTTCTTCATGACCATTTTTTTTTTTTTTTTAGATTCCATATATATGTGTTAGCATACGGTATTTGTTTTTCTCTTTCTGACTTACTTCACTCTGTATGACAGTCTTTAGGTCCATCCACCTCACTACAAATAACTCAGTTTCGTTCCTTTTTATGGCTGAGTAATATTCCATTGTATATATGTGCCACATCTTCTTTATCCATTCATCTGTCGATGGACATTTAGGTTGCTTCCATATTCCTGACTATAGTAAAGAGTGCTGCAATGAATATTATGGTACATGTCTCTTTGAATTATGGTTTTCCCAGGGTATATGCCCAGTAGTGGGATTGCTGGGTCGTATGGTAGTTCTATTTTTAGTTTTTTAAGGAACCTCCATACTGTTCTCCATAGTGGCTGTAGCAATTTACATTCCCACCAAGAGTGCAAGAGGGTTCCCTTTTCTCCAAACCCTCTCCAGCATTTACTGTTTGTAGATTTTTTGATGTTGGCCATTCTGACTGGTGTGAGATGATATCTTATTGTAGTTTTGAGTTGCATTTCCCTAATGATTAATGATGTTGAGCATTCTTTCATGTGTTTGTTGGTAATCTGTATATTTTCTTTGGAGAAATGTCTATTTAGGTCTTCTGCTCATTTTTGGATTGGGTTGTTTGTTTTTTTGATATTGAGCTGCGTGAGCTGCTTGTAAATTTTGGAGATTAATCCTTTGTCAGTTGCTTCATTTGCAAATATTTTCTCCCATTCTGAGGGTTGTCAGACTTAGGTTTTAAAGAGCATTATTGGCTTCTTGAGATCCAGCATCATGCAAGAGAGCTTGAGCTTCATCAGCTCCTAGAATTTTTAGTCACTCTGGATGTCACCAAATATTGAGAGTAAAACCATCTTAGAAGTTCAGCTCCAGTCCAACACCCTGTTAAGTGTACTGTAATATCATGAGAAGCAAACCACCCATCTAGCTGAGCTCAGCCAATCCATGGAATTAAGAAAACTATAAAGCTTTTTGTTGTTTTGAGCCACAAAACTTGGGATAGTTTGTTAGGCAGCAATAGATAACTGATACAATCACCAAGTCAAAAGATGATTTTGCTTGCACATACACTTCCATTCTCGGAGTGGAAATAGAGTGTGGTTTAGTGAAGTAGTTGTTGGGGATGATGGAGCCCTTCTTCAGTTTTCCCCCCACTTACTCCCATACCCTTGTTCAAGAAAAACAGAGACTGTTAAATGAGGCAAAACTGATTGTATTCAGACTACTGCAATAGGGAAGAGGGACTCCAGTATAAAGTGAATTTCACTCCAATTAAGACATCATTGACTGAGGTTTTTAAAGGGAGAACGGATAGGGAACAAAAAGGGACCATAAGGAAGTAAAATGGGAAGGGACTAGGGGGCGAAGTGTAAGTAGAAAAATTACAGAAGGAGATAGGCGGAAAATTACTGAAAATGGTTTAGCAAGGTGGGTTGGGACAGTGTATTTTTTTGCAGTTTGGCAGCTTTGTGTTTTCTTGAGCAAAGACAGCCTGAGGGTTAGGGTTACTTTTAGGATTATGGTCTAGTGCAGGTGGAAGCCAAGCTGACGTTTGGTCAAGTCTCTTAGCACAGTATTTAGGCAGGTCCTCTGTGTCACGTGGGAGCTCACAGTTCACATCCTTCCATGCAGATAACCTCAAGTCCTTCTTCAGAGATGAGATAGAGCGTGAACTCTGCCTCCACACGGATACATTCTTCATGGGAGGATGGGGTGTTCCTCTATTTACATTTTCCATCTCTTCTCTTTGCTATCTCCCACTTTATTTCCTTACGGATTTGCTTCATAAAATAGCACTTCTTCCTTCTCTATTTTCTATCATAACCTCTGCAATAGCTCCTCCTCAACATTTCAAGTCTCTCCACTATTATTATGATTCTCCTCTCACCTTGAACTCTTTCTAAATTCTTTTCTTTTTCTTTGCTTCATGGCTGAGTGCTATGGGGATTATTTACACACACTTTCCTCACTTTTTATTACCTACTCTAAGTAAATTTCCGTCTCAGTTGAACTTTTGCTGGAACAACTCACCCATGATCTTTGAACTTCCAAATCTAGTGCGAATACTCACCTCATCAGGAAACCTATTTTTCCCAGTGCTTTTGTGGTTTTTCCACTCATCTTTCTCACTGTTTGTTTCCAGTCATGTTTTAACTGCTCATCAATCACTTTTTTTTTAATGTAGGGTTGTGGACCAGTGTTCTTTCTTCAAGCCTCTTTTCTCATTAGACTTTCCCTGATTTAACTCATTTATTATGTTACATGCTGAAGATTATTTTTTTTAAACATCTTTATGGGAGTATAATTGCTTTACAATGGTGTGTTAGTTTCTGCTTTATAACAAAGTGAATCAGTTATACATATACATATGTTCCCATACCTCTTCCCTCTTGCCTGAAGATTATTAAAGTATGTTTTTGGTCTAGTCCCTGTTATTGAATTATCCTACTGTCTTTTGAAGCTCTCTGCCTGAATATGTGAGAGGTAATTCAAACTCAGTAATTTCTTGCTGCCACCCCTGACACTTGCCAAACCTTGGCTCCTGCGTTTTGTTTGTTAGCATAATCCTTTTGCCAGGTCAGAAACATGGGCTTGATCCTACTCTTCTGGACTTCCCCTTACCTCCTGAATCTTATCAGTTTCTGTGTCTTAAATATATTATGATTTCTACCTCTGCTGGTCATTTCCAATTCCACGGCCTTAGCTAAGCTCTCTTGCCTAGACTGTTTCAAAAGTCAGTTTTTGAAGTTGCTTTTCCCTTTTATTAATTTTTAATCTCTCTGCATTCATAACAATAATTTTTTTGAATTGAACATTTGATTACATCGTACTTTACACTTCAGCTATACTCAGGGCTCAGCTGAAGCGTCATTTCCTGTATGAAGCCTCCGTAGTACTTTCCTTACCACTCTTGGCTCTCTTTGCTCTTCCTACTCTAACTTGCACAAACCTCTAGCAATGCACTCAGCCCACATTTTGCAGTTTACACGTTTTAAGGTCTTAAGGATTGCAGCTTCCGTTGTTGACCTCTAGAGATCTGTGTAAAGAAGCTTGGGCTCAGTCAGCCCCCAGATGTTTCAGTCACAATGGGTGAGACACCAGATCGCAGTGTGAAACCATCTTAGAAGTTCCAGCCCTAATCAAGCACCCTGAAAGCTAAGTTTCTAGTTTCTTTTGTGAAGGGACTGTTATTCGATTTTTGATTACCTATCATTTATCAGAGGGGTTGACAAAGTATACCATGGGCTAAATCCAGCATGTCTCTTCTTTTTGTAAATAAAGTTTTTTTGGAACACAGCCATGCCCGGTTGTTTGATGAATTGTCTGTGGCTTGTTTCATGCTACAATGACAGAGCTGAACAGTCACAACAGAGATCCTATGGCTTACAGTGCCTAAAATATTTACTATTTGGCCTTATAGGGAAAAAGTTTGGTACTTCTGTTTGTGAATGAATGGACATAAAGTGCCATGAAAAGGATAGGTCACATTATGAAAAAAAGAATGGTGTATTACTTTGCAATCATTGTTGCTTTTGTTGTTGTCATCCATTTACAATACTTGATGTCAGTTTATTTATCTCTTATAAAATTAAAATACAGTGTGTGTGTGTGAGTTGTGAGCAAAAAAAAAAAAAAAAAAGAATGGTGTATTACTTAGGGTAACTATAACTGTTATACAAATTAACCCCAATATTTTTGAATGTAAACAAAATCAAAGTTTCTGTGTAGTGTATATTAACAGTTAACAGGTTAGCAAGAAGCCCTCCTCCACACAGTCATTCAGGGAACCTGGTAAATGCAAGTTCTTCAACAGGCAGCTTCCAAAGTAAACTTGGATATGAAATAGGCTGTGTTCCCAGGAAGGAAAATAGAACAGAATATTATGGTAAGCAGATAGCAAACTCTGCCACACATAGTATCATTATCACTGGTATAATTTTATTAACAAGTGTCTCCTTTATGCGAACGCTTGTTCAAGTTAATGTATTAAGCTAATGCTCATTCATGTTAATTACTTTAGTAGAATTCTTCTACCAGACATTATGGTGAGGTAAAGGACACTTTAGTGAGAGTGGTGACATTGGTAAGGACTCAGTCAGGGAAGAAAGCAAGTAACTTTTGTATATGTGCTGCCGTAGCGAGCACATCAAGTAACTTTTGGAGAGTGGAACATTTTGAAGGGAAAATAGGTGGTTTATTGTAGGGCTTTTGTTAGTCAGAAAAAGAATGGAGGCCTTGAGTTCCTAGGAGGTTGAGGTGAGAAAACAGAGAGACAGGAAAGGAAATGTGAGGATCTGGAAGACAAGCTTCGCATCTTTGTCTTGGGCTTCTCAGAGCACAAGGTTTCAGGGGACATATGGCAGAGATGATCAGGCATTTAGGGATTGTTTTAGGGGTTACCACAGAGCAGGATACAATCTCTCTTCAGGCAGTGACTCACTTTTTTCTTTATTTTTAAATTTTTTTTTTAGAAATTTCATGTAATGTCTGAAACATTTATATTAACATATTTCCATACAAATAACCCAAAGAAAGTTTAGTATAGGTTGATTTTGTTTGTTTGTTTGTTTGTTTGTTTATACTGCAGGTTCTTATTAGTCATCAATTTTATGCACATCAGTGTATACATGTCAATACCAATCACCCAATTCAGCACACCACTATCCTCACCCCACTGCGGTTTTCCACCCTTGGTGTCCACACGTTTGTTCTCTACATCTGTGTCTCAACTTCTGCCCTGCAAACCAGTTCATCTGTACCATTTTTCTAGGTTCCACATACATGCATTAATATAAGATATTTGTTTTTCTCTTTCTGACTTACTTCACTCTGTATGACAGTCTTTAGATCCGTCCACATCTCAACAAATGACTCAGTTTTGTTCCTTTTTATGGCTGAGTAATATTCCATTGTATATATGTACCACATCTTCTTTATCCATTTGCCTGTTGATGGGCATTTAGGTTGCTTCCATGACCTGGCTATTGTAAATAGTGCTGCAATGAACATTGGGGTGCATGTGTCTTTTTGAATTATGGTTTTCTCTGGGTATATGCCCAGTAGTGGGATTGCTGGATCATATGGTAATTCTATTTTTAGTTTTTAATGAACCTCCATACTCTTCTCCATAGTGGCTGTATCAATTTACATTCCCACCAACAGTGCAAGAGGGTTCCCTTTTCTCCACACCCTCTCCAGCATTTGTTGTTTGTGGATTTTCTGAGGATGCCCATTCTAACTGGTGTGAGGTGATACCTCATTGTAAATTTGATTTGCATTTTTCTAATAATTAGTGATGTTGAGCAGCTTTTCATGTGTTTCCTGGCCATCTGTGTGTCTTCTTTGGAGAAATGTCTATTTAGGTCTTCTGCCAATTTTTGGATTGGGTTGTTTGTTTCTTTGATATTGAGCTGCATGAGCTGTTTATGTATTTTGAAGATTAATCCTTTGTCCGTTGATTTGTTTGCAAATATTTTCTCCCATTCTGAGGGTTATCTTTTCGTCTTGTTTATGGTTGCCTTTGCTGTGCAAAAGCTTTTAAGTTTCATTAGGTCCCATTTGTTTATTTTTGTTTTTATTTCCATTACTCTAGGAGGTGGATCAAAAAAGATCTTGCTGTGATATATGTCAAAGAGTGTTCTTCCTATGCTTTCCTCTAAGGGTTTTACAGTGTCCGGTCTTACATTTAGGTCTTGAATCCATTTTGAGTTTATTTTTGTGTATGGTGTTAGGGAGTGTTCTAAGTTCATTCTTTCACATGTAGCTGTCCAGTTTTCCCAGCTCCACTTATTGAAGAGCTCCACTTATTCTTTTCTCTATTGTATATTCTTGCCTCCTTTATCAAAAACAAGGTGACCATATGTGCATGGGTTTATCTCTGGGCTTTCTATCTTGTTCCATTGATCTATGTTTCTGTTTTTGTGCCAGTACCATATTGTCTTGATTACTGGAGCTTTGTAGTATAGTCTGAAGTCAGGGAGTCTGATTCCTCCAGCTCCGTTTTTTTCCTTCAAGACTGCTTAGGCTATTCGAGGTCTTTTGTGTCTCCATACAAATTTTAAGATGATTTGTTCTAGTTCCATAAAAAATGCCATTGGTAATTTGATAGGGATTGCATTGAATCTGTAGATTGCTTTGGGTAGTATAGTCATTTTCACAATATTGATTCTTCCAATCCAAGATCAGGGTATATCTCTCCATCTGTTGGTATCATCTTTAATTTCTTTCATCAGTGTCTTATGGTTTTCTGCAGACAGGTCTTTTGTCTCCCTAGGTAGGTTTATTCCTAGGTATTTTATTCTTTTTGTTGCAATGGTAAATGGGAGTGTTTCCATAATTTCTTTTTCAGATTTTTCATCATTAGTGTATAGGAATGCAAGAGACTTCTGTGCATTAATTTTGTATCCTGCAACTTTACCAAATTCATTGATTAGCTCTAGTAGTTTTCTGGTGGCATTTTTAGGATTCTCTATGTATAGTATCATGTCATCTGCAAACAGTGACAGTTTTACTTCTTCTTTTCCAATTTGTATTCCTTTTATTCCTTTTTCTTCTCTGATTGCCGTGGCCAGGACTTCCAAAACTATGTTGAATAATAGTGGTGAAAGTGCATATCCTTGTCTCGTTCCTGATCTTAGAGGAAATGCTTTCAGTTTTTCACCATTGAGAACGATGTTTGCTGTGCGTTTGTCTTATATGGCCTTTATTATGTTGATGTAGGTTCCCTCTATGCCCACTCTCTGGAGAGTTTTTATCATAAATGGGTGTTGAAATTTTTCAAAAGCTTTTTCTGCATCTATTGAGATGATCATATGGTTTTTATTCTTCAATTTGTTAATATGGTGTATCACATTGATTGATTTGCATATATTGAAGAATACTTGAATTCCTCGGATAAATCCCTCTTGATCATGGTGTATGATCCTTTTAATGTGCTGTTGGATTCTGTTTGCTAGTATTTTGTTGAGGATTTTTGCATCTATATTCATCAGTGATATTGGTCTGTAAATTTCTTTTTTTGTAGTATCTTTGTCTGGTTTTGGTATCAGGGTGATGGTGGCCTCATAGAATGAATTTGAGGGTGTTCCTTCCTCTGCAATTTTTTGGAAGAGTTTGAGAAGAATGGGTATTAGCTCTTCTCTAAATGTTTGATAGAATTCACCTGTGAAGCCATCTGGTCCTGGACTTTTGTTTGTTGGAAGGTTTTTAATCACAGTTTCAATTTCATTACTTGTGATTGGTCTGTTGATATTTTCTGTTTCTTCCTGGTTCAGTCTTGGAAGGTTATACCTTTCTAAGAATTTGTCCATTTCTTCCAGGTTGTCCATTTTATTGGCATAGAGTTGCTTGTAGTAGTCTCTTAGGATGCTTTGTATTTCTGCGGTTTCTGTTGTAACTTCTCCGTTTTCATTTCTAATTTTATTGATTTGAGTCCTCTCCCTCTTTTTCTTGATGAGTCTGGCTAATGGTTAGATTGTTTATTTGAGATTTTTCTTATTTCTTGAGGTAGGCTTGTATAGCTATAAACTTCCCTCTGAGAACTGCTTTTTCTGCATCCCATAGGTTTTGGATCGTCGTGTTTTCATTGTCATTTGTCTCTAGGTATTTTTTAATTTCCTTTTTGATTTCTTCAGTGATCTCTTGGTTATTTAGTAATGTATTGTTTAGCCTCCATGTGTTTGTGTTTTTTACATTTTTTCCCCTGTAATTCATTTCTAATCTCATAGCGTTGTGGTCAGAAAAGATGCTTGATATGTTTTCAATTTTCTTAAATTTACTGAGGCTTGATTTGTGACTCAAGATGTGATCTATCCTGGAGAATGTTCCATGAGCACTTGAGAAGAAAGTGTAATCTGCTGTTTTTGGATGGAGTGTCCTATAAATATCAATTAAATCTATCTGGTCTGTTGTGTCATTTAAAGCTTCTGTTTCCTTATTTATTTTCATTTTGGATGATCTGTCCATTGGTGTAAGTGAGATGTTAAAGTCCCCCACTATTTTTGTGTTACTGTCAATTTCCTCTTTTATAGCTGTTAGCAGTTGCCTTATGTATTGAGGTGCTCCTATGTTGGGTGCATATATAGTTATAATTGTTATATCTTCTTCTTGGATTGATCCCTTGATCATTATGTTGTGTCCTTTCTTGTCTCTTGTAACATTCTTTATTTTAAAGTCTATTTTATCTGATATGAGTATAGCTACTCCAGCTTTCTTTTGATTTCAATTTGCATGGAATATCTTTTTCCATCCCCTCACTTTCAGTCTGTATGTGTCTCTATGTCTGAAGTGGGTCTCTTGTAGACAGCATATATATGGGTCTTGTTTTTGTATCCATTCAGCAAGCCTGTGTCTTTTGGTTGGAGCATTTAATCCATTCACACTTAAGGTAATTATTGATATGTGTGTTCCTGTGACCATTTTCTTAATTGTTTTGGTTTGTTTTTGTAGGTCTTTTTCTTCTTTTGTGTTTCACACTTCAGGAAGTTCCTTTAGCATTTGTTGTAGAGCTGCTTTGGTGGTGCTGAATTCTCTTAGCTTTTGCTTGTCTGTAAAGCTTTTGATTTCTCCATCGAATCTGAATGAATCCTTGCTGGGTAGAGTAATCTTGGTTGTAGGTTCTTCCCTTTCATCACTTTAAGTATATCATGCCACTCCCTTCTGGCTTGTAGACTTTCTGCTGAGAAATCAGCGTTAACCTTATGGGAATTCCCTTGTATGTTATTTTTCGTTTTTCCCTTGCTGCTTTAAATAATTTTTCTTTGTCTTTAATCTTTGCCAATTTGATTACTATGTGTCTTGGCGTGTTTCTCCTTGGGTTTATTCTCTTGGACTCGCTGTGCTTCCTGGACTTGGATGGCTATTTCCTTTCCCATGTTAGGGAAGTTTTCAACTATAATCTCTTCAAATATTTTCTCTGGTCCTTTCTCTCTCTCTTCTCCTTCTGGAACCCCTATAATGCGAATATTGTTGCATTTAATGTTGTCCCAGAGGTCTCTTTGGCTGTCTTCATTTCTTTTCATTCTTTTTTCTTTATTATGTTCCACAGCAGTGAATTCCACCATTCTGTCTTCCAGGTCACTTATCCTTTCTTCTGCCTCAGTTATTCTGCTATTGATTCCTTCTAGTGTAGTTTTCATTTCCGTTATTGTATTGTTCATCTCTGTTTGTTTGTTCTTTAATTCTTCTAGGTCTTTGTTATACATTTCTTGCATCTTCTCTATCTTTGCCTCCATTCTTTTTCCAAGGTCTTGGATCATCTTCACTATCATTATTCTGAATTCTTTTTCTGGAAGGTTGCCTATCTCCACTTCATTTAGTTGTTTTTCTGGGGTTTTTTCTTGTTCCTTCATCTGGTACATAGCCCTCTGCCTTTTCATCTTGTCTATCTTTCTGTGAATGTGGTTTTTTTTCCACAGGCTGCAGGATTGTAGTTCTTCTTGCTTCTGCTGTCCACCCTCCGGTGGATGAGGCTATCTAAGAGGCTTGATGGGAGGGACTGGTGGTGGGTAGACCTGGGTGTTGCTCTGGTGGGCAGAGCTCAGTAAAACTTTAGTCCACTTGACTATTGATGGGTGGGGCTGGGTTCCCTCCCTGTTGGTTGTTTGACCTGAGGCCACCCAACATTGGAGCCTACCTGGGGTCTTTGGTGGGGTTAATGACCGACTCTGGGAGGGCTCACTCCAAGGAGTACTTCCCAGAACTTCTGCTGCCAGTGCCCTTGTCCCCATGGTGAGACACAGCCCCCAACCTCCCTGCCTCTGTAGGAGATCCTCCAACACTAGCAGGTCGGTCTAGTTCAGTCTTCCCTGGGGTCACTGCTCCTTCCCCTGAGTCCTGATGCACACACTACTTTGTGTGTGTCCTCCAAGAATGGAGTCTCTGTATCCTCCAGTCCTGTCGAAGTCCTGCAATCCATTCCCACTAGGCTTCAATGTCTGATTCTCTAGGAATTCCTCCTCCCGTTGCCAGACCCCCAGTTTGGGAAGCCTGACGTGGAGCTCAGAACCTTCACTCCAGTGGGTGGACTTCTGTGGTATAAGTGTTCTCCAGTCTGTGAGTCACCCACCCACCAGTTATGGGATTTGATTTTACCGTGATTGTGCCCCTCCTACCGTGTCATTATAGCTTCTCCTTTGTCTTTGGATGTGGGGTATCTTTTTTTGGTGAGTTCCAGTGTCTTCCTGTCGATGATTGTCCAGCAGCTAGTTGTGATTCTGGTGTTCTCACAAGAGGGAGTGAGAGCACGTCCTTCTACTCCTCCATCTTGGTTCCTCTCCTCCTCACTTTTCTTTTTAACAGTTCCCCAAATAATAGCAATAGCAAAAGTGATGGAGAAAGCAGATTACAGAGTTCTAGAATTTCGATGATAGGAATGTGAAAACTATTAAACTGAAAATGCTTTCTTCTGGCAGATCAGGCCATTGTTGTATGTTGTGTGATCAGGCTGTTGTTTTATGCTCGTTGAGTTCTGGGGCTCACTGAGGTTGAGCCTTGGAGAAAAAAAAAAAAAAAACACAGGAAAGATAAACTAATTCCTCAAAAGGGAAGTTCTCTCTCTTTTGACATTAGGGGGGCAAAAGAGGGTGAGGTATGAAATAAGGAATTTTAAAGAATCCTTCTCTGTCTAGAAATTTTAGGTTCCCAAATAGTCCATGAACTAATTAAACATTTACTGAACCATAAAAGAAAAGCTAAGATATATTCCCTCAAGTATAAATTTTTTATTTTATTAATTAGTTTCATGTGTACAACATAGTGATTTAATATTTTTATAGATTATACTCCATTTAAAGTTTTTATAAAATATTGGCTTTATTCCCTGTACTGTGTAATATATCATTGTAGCTTTGGCTATTTGGGGTGTTTTGTAGTTCCATATAAATGTTAGAATTATTTTCTCTAGGTCTGTGAAAAATGTCATAGGTATTTCAATTGAGATTGCATTAAATCTAGATTATTTTGGGTAGTATGGATATTTTAATAATATTAATTCTTCCAATTCATGTACACGGGATATCTTTCTATTTCTTTATATTATCTTCAGTTTCCTTGATCAATGTTTTGTAGTTTTCCGAGCATAGGTCTTTCACTCCTTGGTTAAGTTCATTCCTAGATATTTTATTTTTTTTGATGTGATTTTAAATGGGATTGTTTTCTTGCTTTCTCTTTCTGGTGGTTCATGTTTAGTCTGTGGAAAAGCAACACATTTCTGTATACTAATCTTGTGACCTGAAATTTTACTGAGTTCATTTATTAGTTCTAGTAGTTTTTTGGCAGAGACTTTAGGTATACTATATATAGTATCATGTCATCTGTAAATAGTGACAGTTTTACTTCTTCCCTTACAATTTGGATTTCTTTTATTTCTTTTTCTTGTTTGATTGCTGTGTCTAGGACTTCCAAAAACTGTGTTAAATAGAAGTGACAAGAGAGAGCATTTTTGTCTTGTTCCTGATTTTAGAGAAAAAGCTTTCAGCTTTTCACCATTGAGTATGATGTTATCTGTGGGTTTGACATATACGACCTTTATTATGTTGAGATATATTTCCTGTACACCAACTTTGATAAGAGTTTTTATCATGAATGGGTATTGAATATTGTCAAATCCTTTTTCTGTGTTTATTGAGGTGATCATGTGACTTTTATCCTTCATTTTGTTGATGTGGTGTATCATATTGATTGATTTGCAGATATTGAACTATGCTTGCATCCCTGGAATAAATCCCACTTGATCTTGGTGTATGATCTTTTTAATATATTGTTGAATTCAGTTTGCTAATATTTTGTTGAGGATTTTTGCATTTATATTCATCAGAGATATTGGCCTCTAATATTCTTCTTTTTATGAATCTTTGTCTTGTTTTGATATTAGCATAATCATGGCCTTGTAGGATGATTTTGGGAATGTATTCATCCCAATTTATTAATTTCTTCTAGCTTGCCCAATATGTTCATATATAACTGTTTGTAGTATTCTCTTATGGTTTTTTGTATCTCTGTGATATTGATTATTGCAATTTCTTTGGTTTATTTTCTTATTTTGTTTATTTGTGTCCTCTCTATTTTTTCCTGGTGAACCTGGCTAAACACATCAATTCTGTTTATCTTTTCAAAAAACCAGCTCTTGGTTTCATTGATTATTTTCTGTTATTTTTTGGTCTCTATTTTATTTATTTCCTCTCTGATCTTTATTATTTTCTTCCTTCTGCTGACTTAGGATTTTGTTCTTCTTTTTCTAACTCCGTTAGATGGTATGTTAGATTGTTTGTTTGAGATTTTTCTTGTTTCTTGATGTAGGCCTCTATTGTTATAAACTTCCCTCTGAGAACTGCTTTTACTGTGAACCACAGATTTTGGAAGTTGTGTTTTTACTTTCATTTGTCTTGAGGTATTTTCTGATTTCCTTTTAGATTTCATCATTGATCCATTGGTTTTCTTCAGTAGCATATTGTTTAATATCCACGTGTTTGTGTTTTCCCCATTTTTCTTCCTGAAATTGATTTCTAGTTTCCTGCCTTTATGGTCAGAAAAGATGCTTAATATAATTTCTATCCTCTTAAATTTGTTGAGACTTGTTTTGTGGCCTGGAATGTGATCTACCCTGGAGAAAACTTTCTGTATGCACTTGAAAGGAATGTGTATTCTGCTGTTTTTGGATGGAATGTCCCACAGTTATCTATTAAGTCCAACTGGTCTAATATGTCATTTAAGGCCACTGTTTCCTTATTGATTTTCTTTCTGGATAATCAGTCCACTGATGTAAGTGGGGTGTTAAAGTCCCCTACTAGTATTGCATTACAGTCAACTTTTCCCTCAATTTCTCCCTTTATATTTGTTAATATTTGCTTTGTATATTTAGGTGCTCTTTCATGAGATGCATATATATTAATGAGTATTATATCCTCTTCTTGTATTTATCCTTTATCATTATATAATGCTCTTCTTTGTTATATATTTCTTCTCTTGTTACAGATTTCATTTTAAAGTTCATTTGTCTGGTGTGAGTATTGCTAGCCCAGTTTTCTTTTCATTTACATTTTCATGGAATACCTTTTTATATCACCTGACTTTCAGTTTGTGTGTGCCTTTAGCTCTCAAGTGAGTCTCTTGTAAGTAGCATATAGATGGGTCTTTTTTTTTTTTATCCAGCCACCCTACGCCTTTTGATTGGAGCATTTAGTGCACTGACTTTTTTATTGAATTACAGTTGATATGTAATAAGTTACAGGGTACAACATAATGATTCATAATTTTTAAAGGTTATATTCCATTTATTGTTATTATAAAATATTGGCTATATTCCCCATGTTGTAAAATACTTCCTTGTAACTTATTTTATACCTAACAGTTTGCAACTCTTAATCTGCTACCCTTATATTGCCCCTCCCCCTTCTTTCTCCCCACTGGTAACTACTAACTTGTTCTCAATATCTGTGAGTCTGTTTCTTTTTGTTATATTCACTAGTTTGTTGTATTTTTTAGATTCCACATATGTGTTATCATACAGTATTTTTCTTTCTCTGTCTGACTTATTTCACTTAGCATAATGCCTTCCAAGTCCATCCATGTTGCTGCAAATGGCAAAATTTCATTTTTTTTATGGCTGAGTAGTATTCCATTGTATATATATATATACCACATCTTCTTTATCCATTCATTTGTTGATGGACACTTAGGTTGATTCCATATCTGAGCAATCTTAAATAGTGCTGCTATGAACATTGGGATGCATGTATTTTTCAAATTTGTGTTTTTGTTTTTTTCAGATGTATACCCAGGAGTGGAATTGCTGGGTCATTCATATGGAGTCCATTGACATTTAAAGTGATTCATAGGTACGTACTTATTGCTATTTTCTTACTTGTTTTCTGGTTGTTTTTGTAGTTCTTCTCAGTTCCTTTTTTCTTCTTTTAGTCTCTTCCCCTGTTTGATGATTTTCTTTAGTGATATGATTGTATTGCTTTCTCTTTTGTTTTTGTGTATCTGTTGTAGGTTTTTGATTTGTGGTTACCATGGGGTTCATATATGTTGATTTATAATTATATATACTTATTTTAGACTGATAGTCATTTAAGTTCTAACATGTTCTAAAAGATCTACATTTTTTAGTCACCCCCCCGCATTTTGTGTTTTTGGTGTCATATTTCAAACCTTCATGTTTATCCCTTAACTGTTTATTCTAGTATAGTTGATTTTTTGCAATTTTTGCTTTTACTAGTGGGATTTTTTTTTCTTTCCTATAAATTCTTATTTCTTGTAGCTTTTTCTCTTCTATTAGGGAAGAACCTTTAACATTTCTTATGGGGTCAGTTTAGTATTGATGAACTCTTTTAGTTTTTGCTTGTCTGAGGAGTTCTTTATTGTCTCTTAATTGTGAATGATAACCTTGCTGGGTAGAGTATCCCAGGTTGCAGGTTTTTCCCTTTCATCCCTTTAAGTATATCATGTCACTCCCTTCTGGCCTGCAAAGTGTTTGCAGAAAAATCAGCTGATAGCCTTATTGGGGTTCCCATGTTACTCTTTGTTTTTCTCTTGCTACCTTTAGAATTCTCTATTTTTAATTTTTGCCATTTTTATTATTATATATCTTGGTGTGGGTCTGTTTGGGTTTATCTTGTTTTTGACTCTCTGTATTTTCTGTATCTGGATATACCTCTTTTCTTCTTCAGGCTTGGGGAGTTTTCAGCCATAATTTAATCAAATATATTTTTGGCCCCTTTCTCTCTCTCTTCTCCTTCTGAGATCCCTATCATGTGAATATTAGTATGTTTGATATTGCCTCAGAGGTCCCTTAAACTATCCTCATTAAAAACAAAACAAACTGTTTTTTCTTTTTGCTGGTCTGTTTGGTTGATTTCCACTATTCTATCTTCCAGACTGCTTATGCATTTTTCTATATCACCTAGTCTGCTGTTAATTTCTTCTAGAGTACTATTCATTTCAGTTATTGTGTTTTTTAGTTCTGTTTCTTTTTTGTATTTTCTAGTTCCTTGTTAAAGTTCTCACTGTGTTCATTTATTCTTTTCCCAAGTTCAGTTAGCATTTTTATTACTACTGCTTTGAACTCTTTATTTAATAATTATTTATCTCTGTTTCGTTAGGGGTTTTTTCAGGTTTTTTTTTCTCATTCTCTTGTTTGAAACATTCTTCTATCTTCTCAGTTGTTTAAATTTCTTTGCCTCTATGAAATTAGGTGAAAGAGTTACCTGTCCTGGTCTTGAAGGGGTGTACTTTATGGGAGCGTCCCTATGTGGTCTGTATGTGGCCAGTGACTTTGGTGGGAGAGCAGGATCTTAAGTGAGCATGGGTCATGTCTTATCCTTGGGTGTGCTGATAGCTGCTGTCTTGATGTGAGGTAGGGCTAGAGCCAGATCCAGGTGTGAACTGAGGCTTATCCTGTGCTCAGTGACAGTCACCACCTTATGAGCTGGTTGGGGCCCAAAGGGTTGGAGAAAAAGTCCTGAGGGTTGGGTCCAAGCTGGTTTCATTTCCTCTATGTATATGTGTACCCTCTTTTGGAATGGCAGCGTCCAGCCTAGTGGAAAGCAATGCTGGAGCAAGAGAGGCTGGAACAGGCATCTGGTGTGAGCTGGATTGCAGGCTGGTGTGGTCCCAATGAGCCGGTCAGAGCTTCAGGCAGTTTTCAATCTGCTTCCCCCATGCTGTTCCTGGGAGTGAGCAAGCATGTACATACACTCTTGCATGTATGAAAAAAGTCTCACTTTCTTATAGTTGTTTTCAAACCAGCTAAGTGGACTCCTTTTCCCAGTGTTGAACCCCATGGCTGTGGTGCCCAATATGTGGCTTGAACTCTTCACTCCCCAGGGAGGATCTCTGAGCCTGTGATAGCCACCCCCCACTTCCACGGATGTGGGTCTCAACCTGATTGCTTCTCTACCCTTCTTACTTGACTCCATGTGGATCTTTCTTTACAGCCTTCATTGTAGAAGAGCTTTCCTGCCAGTCTTGTTTCTAGTGAGAGTTGCTCCACATGTAGATGTATTTTTGATATGTTTTTGGGGGAGGTGAGCTCACCATCTTTCCACTCTGCTATCTTGATCTTTCTCCTCCTTCAAGCAGTTTAGAAACATCACTTCACAATATAGGACAATATATAATGAAGCATAAATGTGTGGGATTCATTGTAAATATATAGTGAATTCTCTGCGGAAATGAGAGGAGGAACAAATCGTTATTTATTGCAAAAATAATGTTGAACAGAAAACCACCCCAAAACTTAGTAGCTCAAAACAAAAATTATTAGTTCTCAGAAATTTACAGTTTGGCTGGGTATCTTTTAATCTAGGCCAAATACATCTGCCCTTGGCTGGGCTTATACAAATGGTGGGCCAGCTGATTGAGGATGGCCTCAGCCGGAAGAACATAGCTCTATTCCATGTATTCTCTCATCCTTTAGCTTCCTTTCTGAGCTTGTTCTAAAAGGAATTTCTCTATTTCAGCCATTGTCAAACTTTTTGATCTCAGGAACACTTCATATTCTTAAAATTATTGAAGATCCCAAAGACCTTTGATTTAGGTTGGTTATAGCTATCAATATTTACTGTATTATAAATTAAAATGGAAAAATTAAAAATCTTTATTACTACATTACAAATAACAGTAATAAACAAAAGTAATAAAAAGCAATAATAAAAATTTTAACATAAATGACATATATTTGTGAAAAATAACTATATTATTCAAAATAGAACATTGAGAAAGTGGCATTATTTTAAATTTTTCACAAATCTTTTTATTGTCTGGATTAATAGAAGTTAAACTCTCTTATCTACATCTGCACTGAATCTATTATGATATGACTCTATGCAGACCTTTAGATGGAAGAGGGAGGAAATTGTAGACTCTCTAAAAGGGTCTTGGGGACCCCTAGGATTCCTTGGACCATACTTGGAGAACTGCTCTATTCAAGTTCTCCATAGAATTTATCATGGCAATCTTTGGAAAAAGAGTTAAAAATGCAAAAAGAACATATAACAAATTGTGATTTTTTTCTCCCCAAACTGGCTATTCACGGTGAATGTTTAAAAAAAAAAAAAAAAAAGATTTCCTCTAATTTGTTGTAACAAGAAAAAAAATAAAATCCATGATTTTTGGCCCAGTGCCCCAAATCACTTAGTCATCATGCCAAAAATGCAACAAATAAGAATTTTAATCATGGGAAAAAGTTTCAAAGGATCTGACTAAATGCCTAGGTTGAATTTGATAAAACTGTGATCTTAACTCCCATATACCATGCTTTATTGAAGGGATATTTTTTTCACCATTCAAAAAATTCCAGCCAATTTCATTGAGATTCTTCATGTTCCAGAAACTTCCTCAAAGCTGACCTTTCATTCTCTGGTGACCTGGGCACGAATTTCTCAGAAATCAAAAGCCTGACTGCTCAGTCAGATTGGGAGTGGCATTTCCTAACATTTTGATTGGAAAAGAAAATTTGAGTTCTAACAAATTCATTTCAGAAAGAATGAGCTGAAGTTTCTTTGCCTAATGCCATTTACAAAGCTCATTACAAATTCTTAAACTAATGCAGTTGATGAAGAAAGTGAATTATTAGTTCTGGTTTTAAAATTCCATTACAGTATCCATATCTTTCTGTTCCACTTCAAAAAGTAGATTCTGATATTAGTATGCAGCCCAACCCTTATTTTAATTATGGATTATAGAATAAATGAATTTAAATAACAAGTATCTTAAAATCCAATTTTAAAGCATAGAAAATTTTAAAATTAAAAAAGCACACAGAAGGAAAGATAATCACATACAGTCTTACACAAAAGCTACCACTGTACCAGTTGATTTTTCCCCCCAATATTATTTAATTTTTGCTGGCGTCGTTAATACAAAGTTATTTTACATTAATTTTACACCTTTCCTTTTTACTTAAAATACATGATGGACTTTTTTCCCTTTCCTCTGTGATTAACCACAGAGACAGTTTAAAAAAAAAAAACAAAAAACATATAGCCTACTTACTAAGAGGAGTTCTATCTTTATATGTAAACAATGACTTGTAAAAGGCATTAAAAGTGACCTCAGAGGGAGAGAGACGAACAGTCCCTAGGAAGCCTTAGATCCTCCCAGGCAGCGATGGCTGTGCGTTTCCTTCCTATTACCCTTGAGAGGGACGTGTGGTTTGTGCAGTCCTCCGGGTTGACCCCTCCTGGGAGAATAATTCTGTCATTTCCATTAGGAAGATGATTTATTGAGGGCAGTTCCTTTTTAGGACTGGACAGGAAAATCACCCTTGCAACCTGATGATGCTTATTTCCTCTGCAAAACCCTTCAATGACGAGGTCGTAGCAATTACGTTGGCCTTAAACGGAATCACAGGCACCTCTCTAATTCCTTCTGTAATCTTATCTGGTAACACAAAGGTAACCACTGTGTCCTCGTGGTTTGGGATGGATGTAAAGCAGGGAATGTAGCTCCCAGATTTCTCACAAGAGAGCATCCAGCCCAGTAACAGATATGCCCTAAGGCCATGCTGGAGAAGCCGGATGCTGGACGGTGGGTATTACAATTGCACATGCCCTTGTAAAAGTGAATATGATTGCAGCTGGAAAATAATTTTCTATCAAGGCACATGGCAAGACATTTTGCTTCCATCTATTGATATCTCTGCTTACTCCCTTTATTTCTCATTGAAACTCAGGGAACTCAATGGTTCAGTCCCTGTTTTTCAAAAACTGTTCCTTTAGGTACAGTTAAGGGATGCGCCTCTGCATCCCAGTAGAGGGCAGTTTCCTCAAGCCTACAGTAGTACATCATTGCTAAGCTCCCCTCACTTCTCAGGTGTGGTTGTTCACACCTTGTCCTAGAGAAAAGTAAACTTGTAGTCAGGTTACATGATTACACTGGCTACACGTCAGCTTGCATTGTGCTAAACTGGTCATTCACGCAGATACTTCCTTTAAAAAATAAACGTGAATGCAGTTGTGGTTGTGAGGAGAGAGTGCCACAGGGAGAGTAAAGAGATCTGGGTCCTGGTCTTGGATTTGTCACTAAATAGCTATGTGATGTTAAGCAAGTCACTTTAGTTCAATTCTGCATCTGCAATGAGGCGTTTTGAACAGTATGACCTAAAAATTTTAGATACAGGAGAATTTTCCTATAATATTTTTAAAGCCCCAATAAAAATATATTTCAAGGCTGAGAGTTTGAAGTTAAAGAAATGGCACTATATATTAAGTAACATTAATTCAAATAGTTTAACTGATTCACAATATCAACTTTATAGATTGTCACCAGTCTATGGGAGTCAGACTAAATCATCTTTAATCTTAGGAAAATTCAACAGGGCATGACATTTGGGAGTGAGAACTGATTTCTGACCCCCATTGGCTTATCCTTAGCTGTCAGACTTTGGGTGAATAACCTTAACTTTCTGATTCTCAGTTTTCTCATGAGCAAGATGAGTGGGTTGGGCTAGATCAACGTTTGCCCAAAAAGGACCAGTAGTTGAATAAGTTTGGGGAAAGATAAGCAGGGGTCTCTACTGCAGCAAGTCTTGAACCCTTTCCACAGGGTCATCTAACACTTATTTACTGGGAGCCCTTTCCCAGAGTGACAGCTGGAACATTGAACAACTGGTCAGCCTGTCACTGACCCATCAGAATGAATTCTGGCAGCTCTGAATCCACTCTGGAGGCCCCCAGTGGCATCTGTCAATTGTTGCTGGGTCCTGGGGAGGCCTAGAGAGAAGCTGGATTACCAGGGAGAGTGGGCCTTGGTCCAATGGCTGTTTATTAGTCTCTATGGAATTATGTCAGTATTTTCACAACTGGCATGGCACCATAGTAAGTACACACTATCACATCTGCACTGCTCTAGGGTGAAGTGGTCTCTCTAACTTTGTCTCTTAAAACATGATGTCTGGACAAGCAGCAGGAGCAGCTCCTGGGAGCTGCTTAAAGAGGCAAATTCCTGGGTTCCACTTGAGATCTGACAAATCCAAACCTGCATTTTGACACGATCCCCATGTCATCAGTGTGCACCTTACGATTTTGGAAGTGGTGGTAAACAAAATAGGCCTCAGTTACTTACAATGCACAGGGATTTTGGCTGGTGCCCACAGGCAATCACCGAAGAGTGCCGGTTTTCACTGAGAAGAAAAAGATAAATAGTTTCTGCTGAATCGGAGGACTCCTTTCCCTGCTGGATGCCAGGCACTGAGAGCATGCCTATTTTTTAGTTTCCTCTGCTCTCCCTGGTGACTGTGTACCGTTGGCTGCTCCTCTGTTTCCCTGTGGTTATTATTAACCAGTCAAACACTCCTGAGTCTTTCCTTCTCATAATTAGATGGGTTCTAGGTGGGTTCTTTATGGGCTCAAGGCTCTATCTTCTCAAATTCTAAGTCTAGGAACTGACTCTCCTTAGCTGGCTTTGGGATGATGGCCAAGCCATTTAACCCTCATGGATTTTAGTCCTCTCAATGGTAAAATGGCCTCAAAGGCCTTTTCCTCTCAGGCAGGGATGGCTATGTCATTTTCAGGACACAATTGAAAGTGATAATTCAGGGTCTCTCATTCAAAAAGAAAATTTATGAAGTTCAGTTGAAAGAGTAAAATATACAGCTTTTTTCTTAAAACATATTCTGTTACTTATAAAATGAAATAGGAGTAATAGTGATAAATATATAACAGCATAAACTTGCAAATACAAAATACAGTATTTCTGTGCCAGAATAAAATAATAATACTACATCTTTTCCATCAAATGTGATGATCTTTAAAGTTCCCTTCCCAAGCCTGCAGATAACTGCTTTGCAATGTTTCAGCCGTTTTCAAAACCAGAGGCTCTAAACTCTGACAAATCTAATAGCTCCCTGATATGTCTTATTGCAATGTCCACTTTGACTTTGTAATAATTTACTGACAAAGTTTATGGCTTGTGTACTGGAAGTTTCTGTCCCTGTGCTAGTCCAGAGAGTTAATAGCTGTGCAGATGCTGTGAGGATGAGCTCCAGGCAGGGTCAGACCAGCTGCTTTCCCACTGAGGGTCCTTCCCCCATGGGAGGCCCTCCTTTCCTCCAGGGCTGCAGCCGCTGCTGTCACTGCTGCTATTGCTGCCACTGTCAATGCCCATGTGGGTCCCGATCTTACCACGGCTGCTCCTGGAGGCCCTGAGGAGCCCAGAGCTACCCCAGGTGTGCACAATGATTAGCCAGGCCAGATGCTCCACGCTGCCTACCTCCAGCAGTGACAGGCTGAGCTCACCTCCTAAGCCCGCACATGTGCTGGCTGCCTCCCAGTGGGTTATATCTCCTCTGCTCATGTACATGCTTCATGGTCCCAGTGGGCTCAGCTTACACAACTCAGGTTCAAAGTTTGGATTATTAATAATTTCAAGAAGGCAATAGCAGTTCATTAAACCAAGTGCTGGGCCTCTTCTGAGAGTGAGACCCTGTGTAACTACACAGGTGTAACACTCATGAAGGCCGTCATGCTGGAAGGTGTGATGGAAATTATGCTTCCAAATTGGATCTGTATCATTATATTTTTTAGCATCTTTATTGGAGTATAATTGCTTTACAATAGTGTGTTAGTTTCTGCTTTATAACAAAGTGAATCAGCTATACATATACATATATCCCCATATCTCCTCCCTCTTGTGTTTCCCTCCCAACTTTCCTATCCCACAGATCTCCTATCTGTAACATTATTGATTCAAATAAGCCATTCATTATTTATTTTTTTTTTGGGGGGGTGCTGCACCGCATGGCACGCGGGATCTTAGTTCCCCCACCAGGGATCGAACCCTTGACCTCTTCATTGGAAGAGCAGAGTCTTAACCGCTAGACCACCAGGGAAGTCCCGCACTCTTTATTAATGTACCAAGTTTATAACCTTTCTTATGGAGCCATTGATATTCATAATGATGGATTCAAATGAAACATTTAAGAAACTGTTTTTGCCATTAGAAATTTATTCCAAAGGAAAAATTAATAAAATTAATTAAATTTTAATTAATAAAATTAAAAATCCATGATCTGCAGAATATATTAATTTCTTGATTAAGCAGGTAGTTTTTTGTAGGAGGTTAAAGACACTTAACATATTTAAGCTCAGGCTAGTTTTCTTTGTGAATCTGGAAGTCTGAACCAGGCCTTTAATGTATAGTGAATGAATGAATAAAAGTCTTCTTGAGGAAAATGTGGAGAAAACCTAAGTTCAAGGAAGTTAGAAATTGGGTCAGATGTTCTAGAATGGTGATTTTCAAACTATATTTTGCATTGGGAATCACTTTGGGAGTTCAAGAAAAAGGCAAATACCCATGTCTCTGCTCCCCAGAGAGTTCTTATGGAACAGGTCTGGGGTGAGACCCTGGGGTTTGTATATTTAATAAGGATGCCAGGTGATTCTGACTCAGGTGGTTGGTGTACCAGGAAATTCAGTGTTTTAAGTCAGCATAGGGGTTCTGGATTTTATCCCCTAACAAAACCAGACCAAGAAATTAATGGGATTGGGCAGACCATGATGGATAGGGCAAGAATTTTCCTGCCTGGCTCTAAACTAAAAGAGTATCTACCCCTTTAGTTATTTTTATCTCCAGATATTGATATTTTTATGGTCTTTCACTTTTATCTAGGAGATTGAATTCATCTAGAAAAGGTATCTGGGAAGTGGGCTATGCTTTTGAAAGACATATGCTTAAATCGGGTAATGGTGTGAGAAAGAGGTGAAAGGAAAGAAGAAAGAGGAGAAGAAAGGAGGAGAAATGAAACTCAAAGATTGGAAGAAAACATTAATTCCATTATGTATATTTATTGTATGTCTGTTTTGTTACAAGGACTATATTAGACCCTGGGGAATTATAAATTGAAAAGACCCAGTTCTTAGAAGAAGGTGCCCATGTTATTTTCCTTCCCAGCAATTCTGTCTACTCACCCCCACTCCCATCTTACTGTCCTTCTCCTTCCCCATCTTAAGAGAATCAAGATTAATGAAGGAGAGAGGAAGAAGATGAAACAAGGACAATGAAAAATTCTGTACAAGTTGTTCTTGCCTGTTGTTGTGTCTCATCGAAGTTCAAACATTTTTGTATTTCCAATTTTATTTTGAGCTACCAGGAAAGAGGTGAATTTTTACATCTCTGCCTTCATCTGGACTCTATTTAGTTGCTACAAATTGATATTTTCTGATTTGAATAAAGCACATATAACTGTTATCATCTTATAAGTTCAAAATTTTAGTTTGAACTTCCTGTTTAGTTGATGGTTTCTAGACAGTTAAATATGTTTAATTTTCTGAGCTTTTCTTTCTGTTGAAATGATTTGTAACATGGATAACTATTTTAGTGGACTCTAGTGGCTAAAAAGAAAAAAAAGATTAAGGAATGAAGTATTGCTGTTTATATAATAGGATGACTTTTCTTGAACATTTTGAGAACTTTAGATTTCACTGAGTTTCCATTTCTGGTGAGATATCTGAACACTAATATCTGAGTTTTCAGGCAAGCCACAGCTTAACTCTATTGCCATAGTTATCTAAAATTGCTCTTTCAACTATTTATAGTTAAAAGCTAATTTAAGAAATAATACTTGAAATAAGTTTCATTTAGTGGGTTATATATATATGCCTTTACTATAAAAAACTTTATAAAATTACCATTTGATCTAGACTAAAATTTATCGGTCAACATGGTACTCTATTTAAAGGGCTTTTAGGACAAATATTTACCATATTTGTGAAATTTCTTTATAATAAGGTACACAAGTACCTTATGAAGGATTCATCTGAGACTCCTGAATATGTGTACATATATATTTTAAGGTGGGATCCGGAGAGACTGAAATGGGTCTGTTGAACCACAAGATCTCATTGTTGGTGATGTTTATCTTCATGGCTCCAACTTCTAGCACGACACCCCAACATGTTTATTAAATAAACTTTTATGTCCCTTTGATTTAATATTGAGTATATTTTGAATTTGATACTAAAATTGGGCTAAGAGGCACTTCCAGGCCTCCCAGCAAAAGGCTAGATGTTGCCAAAGTTCTTCAGAACACTGTCGGAGTGTTAGCATTGTGTTCACAGCTCACCCAGGGTGTTTGCAGACAGGCAAAGATATAGAGCTTTGAGGAAATTATCTGGGTAATTCATGGAAAAACAACAACAAGGAACAATGATATTGAGGAAAAGAAAGGTTAGGGCCTGAACTAGTCTATATGTAATTTATTTAATTTAGTGATTATCAATTTTATTCTTAATAATTATAATAAATTATTTGTATAATCACTTAAAATGATTTTTTTTACACAAGTTTTATCTATTCACAGCTAGATACAAAGACTTCAACATCACAGATCCTATCAATTTGGTTAAACACAAGCCATATAAGTGACCTATTTATTTCTTCCTTTTTTTGCAGGCACAGAGCTAATCCCAGGGCAAAGCAATGCCATTAGGTAAGCCCTCATCCTTCTCTTGTGACTTTCCTCCCTGCCCAGTTCTCCAGCCTGTTACATATGTATTTATGTACTTGGTTTGCTCCTACTAACATTTCTAGCACTTCTGCTTGCTTAGTTTCTCCTTCATATGGAGATGATGAAGGTATAAAAATACTGTCCCTGTGAAAGAACCTTATAGCTTTATGAAGCCCACACTTCAGGTAGTTTGGGCACTTATGCAAAGAACGTTGAAAATAACAAGATCAGTAGTAACTCTATATGTTTATGCTCTATACATTTCAAGATACTAGGTTCTTAACTCTGGAAGAGACATAAAGATCATATAGCCCAGTTGCCCTTTGGTAAATTAACTTTCCCTTCAGCTCCTATAATAATGTCTGATGTCTTTTAACTTATATTTGAACATCTCCGGTGTAGGAAAATGCATACTTCTCAAAGTTCTTTAGACATGCCTTCCTTTCCATTGACTCCAACCCATTTCTCTGTTATTATATATCTATTAGTTTGTGTGTTCATGCACGCGTGCGTGTATGTGTGTGTGTGTGTGTGTATGTTGAAGGTACTATTGAGTAGTTCTAATCTTGCTTCCATGGATTAATCCTTGAAATATTTGATGACATCTATTCCATGCAACCCAAATCATTTCTTCTCTAGGCTAAATACGCTCAAATTCTCTCAACTATTCATTACATGATCCTGATATAGTTCAGGTTTCGAATTCTTTCACATACGTCACTTGAATTTATTCTCAGAGTAACATTGTAAAATAGGTAAGGATTTGTAAAACTCCACATTTACAATGAGAAAACTGAGAGGCTAGGATATTGGTTGGAAGAGAAGAGAACTGATACCCACTAGCTTTTTATATTATGGCCTCCTTGTTGCCATCTTTTTAAAAAAAATAACTATTGCAAGAAAGAAACAGTTTAGACATAAATTTAGGTAACAGAAAATTACATTAAAATTTTAATTTTCAGGTGTTTTAATGTTTAATCAAGGATACAAATTTTGGAAATTCCTGAATATTAAGTTGGTAAATCATAAGATAAGAATGTGAGAGAAGCCATCCATTTTATTTACCCAGCGCGCTTCAAGAAATATGTTTTGACTGGATTTTTTTGTTGCTAGAAAACTTTCTAGACTCAAGTTAAAAAATCGACATATACCATTTCCCTAAATGAAACAATCTCTCTTTGCTATATTTTTATATAGCCTTGATTTTCACTCCCTCTTTTTGGCATCAGGAGTCCTAGAGATTTTACTAATGAGCTCATAGGTTTCCAGTTATTTTTGCATTAAGAATTAGAGAAAGAATACTGTTGGTCTCTTTTTAAATAGAAGGTGTACTTTCTCATGGGAAAAATACTTATACCTGAGAGGTACAATTTCATTTTGTACACCCTACCTTCTAAATGTTACTTTTCATGCTGTAATGAATTCAAGAGGAAACTCTACCCTTTCCTCTAAATGACTCATGATGTAATGCTTTTACAGATTAAAAGCACAATTTGACTAATGGACCTCCTTCTTACTTGTAAGGTTTTATACATTTCATCACGTTCACCCTATTGGACACACCACAGACTACATAACTTATACATTCTAAAAATAGAACATATGAAAATTGTTGATTCAAGAATCAGAGGTCTCATTCTAATTGAGTGCTTTAGCTTGGAATTTAACCACTAATAATGCTAAATTATAATGTCATGTAGGTACTTTTATGGATGGGTCAAGTGTAAAAAATAAAACCATTAACAGCATTATGGGATTGTTTAAAGTAAAGATTATCACGATGAACTGTTAGATTAGAACAGTAACCAAGTGTTACAAATAAGCAAAAATAACTCCACTTGTAGTAATGTCTATTTTCTGATATATTGAATATATTGATTTTTAAATAGCTGGTGATCCATATTTGTTTTTGAAAATAAAGAAGTTTGTTTAGATAGTTGATCATATATTTTTAATTAATTGAGCCTTAAAGATCTTAAATAATAAAGTAAATAAAATGAAGGATAATAGGTAAGTAAATAAGGATGGGAAGAAAGAGGGAAGACACACAGGAGTTTTAGGGGAAAATGGTGTCATAGGAACACATTATGATTAGAATAAAGGTACTTAATAACATCAATTTTTTTAACCTAATAATTACCCATGCCTTTAGGAGAATCAAAAAAGCAAGTAAACACTGGAATAATATTAACTAAGGTATTAATGTCCTCATTCCCGTATAGTTAATTTAGTTTTTTATAGTAGCATATTCTACTTTTTTTTTGTCTGCAGCATGTGGGATCTCAGTCCCCAACCAGGGATCGGACCCATGCTCCCTGCATTGGAAGCCCAAAGTCTTAACGACTGGACTACCAGGGAAGTCCCTAGCATATTCTACTTTTGTATTCACCTGTCAAACATATTTTTTAATAGACATAAAATATGTCAAGTTTAGGAATTTCAGATGCTTGTTCCATTTTACTTAAAGGAATTGCTTCAGTTGGGATATATGAGGTTCTGGTACCAGTGAACCATTTGAGCAGAGATGTCAGGTAGACCTTTGGTTATGGGGAAGGCAAAGGAAGAAGCCTCAGCTGGTGGTAGTCACGGAATAAGATGAAATTGCCTTAAACAGCAAAAAATACAGTCACATACAATCTCAAAGGGCTTTTATAGAAATGACAATTCATACTGTATTTACACATTCATTGGAAAAACCCTGAAGATTTACATCTTTTTGCCAAGCCTCCAGAGTTTAAGAGGAGCCAAATCTATAGCTGTAATAATTTCACTCTGTACTGATGATAATTATGGGCTTCTTATCTTTCACATTCCCCTTCTCCTCTCTCTCTTCTCTCCTCCTACCCAACTTACTGAGAATTTTATTTAGAGAATTTGTTTTTCTAATAGTTGTAACTAGCATAATTCACCTACCCATAAGTTTCCATAAATAGACAGCAGTGAAGGAATGAGAATAATATCCAGTTAATAAAATGCATCACTAATGGTTTTTTGTCCCAGAATTTTCCTAGTCATGACTAATATTAAGCAGTTGCCTTTTACACTGGGTGAAAATTTTTGTATCAGGATTGTGAGCTAGGATGACCAAATGTTCTTGTACCAGGAGACTAGTAGTTAGGGATGTTCCTGCTTCCCTTGAGAACATTTGGAAAATGATTTCTATTTATCAGAAAGGATTTGGAAATTTCTGTGATAAGATGATAAATTCAGAATATTAATTGCTTATTAGTAGACTATTCCCATTTGAAACAATAGAAAACTCCAGGAAACCTGATTAAGAAAAGGGAAAACCCCACCTGTCCCCTCCCTCTTTATAGATCCTTGGGAAGGGTGTGGACAGGAAGAGGAATGATATGTATTCACCGTATTCATTAGAATGGAATATAAAACTGAACACAGTATTTGCATCTGAGCATGAGCGACAATGATTCCTTTATGTACTGACCTTTAGAGGAAGGGGTCAGGGAGGTTTGAATAGTCAGTATTTGGGCTGTAAGACAAACCATTCCAGGACACAGGCTTTCAGTACGTGATGAGGCTTATCCCAGAGATCCATAGCAGCAAAAACAGCACAGAATGAAAAGGAAGTCAAGCCAGGGATCTGACAAGAGAAAGTGGTGCCTACATAAAATAAAATAGATTGCTAAGAAGCCAGCCAAGATGCTGTCATAACATTGCAAGGATCTCATTTCCATCTGTGCCCCTTGCAATATTGTTTTGTTATGTACCAAATGATGCAAATCAACAAACATGGAAGGTGGTCCTCTGCTTCAATTATTTTATAATCTAAGATACTTATAAAATTATTTCCTGTCAACCAAAAGCACTTTGGAATATTTAGCTACCAGGCTACATTGTACAGTACACAGTGTTTAAATCAGCAGATCAACATGGTAGTCTGAGAATTGTCATTTATTAACTTTGAGCAAGTTACTTCATCTTTCTTTGCCTGATTCTTATTTGAAAAATGAAGATAATTATTGAGATAATGGACAAGAAAGCACTTTGTGAACTCAAAAGTTTTACATGATATTACCAATCTTTTGGATAAAAAAGCTAAAAAAACCTATTGTCATAGAATTGAGTTTGCTTTTCCAGTGAGGGGGAAATGGAAAAACTGTTGGCTCAAGCAGAAGTGGGAAGATCATTTGGGGAGTTCAGAGGCTTTTGTCCAGGGTGAAAATGGTGTAGGGGTTGTCATTAAACATTTACAGATTTACACCTGCAGAAATATATTTTTTAAAACAACTTTTCTATACCCAAGCCTAACTATAACAGCTTCCTTGCCACTGTCAAGGAAAACTCGATTTTCCAATTTAAGTTGAAATAATTACTGTGCCTTTACATTTATCAATTTAGTATTTAAATTTTGTCAGTTCAAGATTTTCTCTTTCCCATTTACCTTCTTATCCTTTGGATGTAATTTGAGTCCCAGAATGGGCATATGTACCATCTTGGCTTTCATGACATCTGCTTCTACTATTGACTTACAAAACCTATTCAGTGCTTCAAGTAACTTTGTTTCAGACTATATCTGTCCAGGATTGTATAAAGAAAGCCCTCCCTGTTACTTCAGTTATTAAGGGAAGAATATGGTAAAAGAAATGAAAAAGTACAATGACAAATAATTAAACATAGTTATTATGCCTCAGAGGGAAGACAATTCACTCTTTTTCAGGGTCCATCAAATTACTGTGCCAATAAAGACACAGACCTACTAGAGAATGGACTTGAGGACACGGGGAGGGGGAAGGGTAAGCTGGGACGAAGTGAGAGAGTGACATGTACATATATACACTACCAAATGTAAAGTAGATAGCTAGTGGGAAGCAGCCGCATAGCACAGGGAGATCAGCTCGGTGCTTTGTGACCACCTAGAGGGGTGGGATAGGGAGGGTGGGAGGGAGGGAGATGCAAGAGGGAAGAGATATGGGGATATATGTATATGTATAGCTGATTCACTTTGTTATAAAGCAGAAATTAACACACCATCGTAAAGCAATTATACTCCAAGAAAGATGTTAAAAAAAAAATTACTGTGCTAAGGTCACAGTGATGCCTGATGTGTAGAGCCTCTAGCAGTTAATTCTTTGAGATGGACTTAACTTGGAGGGGATAGCTTCACAGGAGAGGTCTGTGGAAGGAGAATAGCCTTTAGCAGCGCCATGATTGCCCCTAGAGATGGTGGAATGGAGCAGTGATTAGTGGTTAGTAATTACCTCTCCCTGGTAGAGACAGCAGGGATAGTAGAGTAGAGGTGGTAATTAAAGGGTGCAACAAGTGGTGGTAGCAGTAGGGAGAACTTGTTCCATTAATGCCAGAGCATCAGGAAGATCCCCTGAGTGTTCTGAAAGACCCAAGTCAAGGAAACCTTGATGGGTGAGAAATATTTAATGTAATGCTATTGCTGTGTGTTTCCTCCATTCAGACAAGGCAGTGGTTCTCAGCTGGGGCTGATTCTTCCCTCTAGGGGACACTTGGCAATGAAGGAGACATTTTTGGTTGTCAAAACTGGGGGAGAATGTGCGGTACTGCACCTAGTAGACAGAGGCCAGGGATACTGCTAAACATCGTATCATGCACAGGGCAGTCCCTCACAACAGAGTCATCCAACTTAAAATGTCAATAGTGCCGAGGCTGAGAAACCTTGACCCAGGCAAAGATATTTTCAAGGGCTAAGATTCTGCTGATCTACATGGTGGGGTGGTAGGAATTTGAAATACAAATAACTTTTTTGGACAGTGTTAGGCAGGAAAGTACCTATTGTAACTATTCAACACAAACTCAAGTGCTTAATTCAGACTATGCCTACATAATGTTTTTAAAATGAGTAAGGAAAAATAGCAATCAGTGATTAGAATGTTCTTTATGAGTTCCAAAAATATCAGAATCGTTCAGGCCTACATATTTCCCAATTTTGGCTGCTTCTCAAAATTACCTGTGGGGGTTTATGAGTATTTCAGAAATTCTGATTCAGTAGTATAAGTGTGGAGCCAAACATTTATATTTTTTGAAAGATTTAGATGAGATTCTGTTGCCCACTCAGGGTTGAAAAACACTGTCTCACAGTCACATTAAGAAAGCTAAACTGACTTAAATAACATTCTCACTCTTCTCTGCTTGCAAATCTGATGGTTTAGTAGCTTTAGTTGGGGAGAGAGGGTCATGGATATGTAGAAACATATACCACTCCACCTTCATTCTATGTCTTATCCATAGCCTAAGTTTAAAGAGCTATAATAGTTTTGGGATATATAGATAGATGTACCTACAAAATCTTTTCTCTTTCTTGCTTTTTATAATGAATTCTCCCAGCAAAAATGTGTGGCCCCTGAAGGCTTGATGAGATATTCAGGCAATCTACGTTACTACTCTTAAAAAAAGTTATCCCTTGTGTTTCTCCCTTTGCCCTCTTGACCTCCATGTGACTTTCCCACCGCTCCACCCTCACCCCCAACCACATTTGAATAAAGTTACTGATGAGGAAACAGGGTACAGAGATTAAGCTCTCCAGGTTACACAGGAAATCAGGGAGCCGATTGGGATCGCATTTCCAGCAACCAATCCAGAAATCCCACCTAAATAGTTTATCTGAAGTTCTGGAAGGGCAATCCTTGCCAAAGCAGGTTTCAGATGAAAGAAAGTACAAGCTGGTTTGCCCATTTGAAGAAAATACACACAGAGACACACATCCACACACATGCAAGGATTTAACTTTTAATTTTGATCCTCTCCATTGTTTATCTCTTGATTTCAATAGTTCAGTGTTCAAAACAATATCCACCGGATTCAAATGAGCACAATATAAACTGTTAAACTTAAATTATATCTTTTCCTAAGAGTGTTCTAAAGAAGGTGCTTTTTTTTTTCCTTTTTCTTGTTTTTCCTGCTTCAAACAGGAGGTGCATTCTCCTTATTTTCCTGTCTTCAGGAAAGTCAGATTCCCTAGTGTTATCAGTATCTAGGAATTATAGAGGGACATCTTCAATTCTTTGAAAAAAAAAAAAGCAATATTATTTTAGATTTTGCCATTGAATCCACTGCAAGCACAGCTCAAATCATTTCTAGCCCTCTTCATTTGCATGGAAGAAATGACTAAGAGTGATTAATGAGAGCTCTTTGAGAACTTTTGATGACAAGTTTATTGGGAACTGTGAATATGGAAACTGCTATCATTTCTGTTTCTAAAAATCATTGCCACGAAATGAGTGAAAAACATTATTAAGCCCAGAAAGCCTTTGCTTTTACACCAAACAGTGAAAATGGAATAAAAAGGCAAATCAATATAAACATTATGTGTTCCAGATGAGTTTTACCACATGACAACAGAAGAGTGAGACAGGGTTCTGAGAACTAAGTGACAGAGACTGAAGGAATGTAAACTGTAAGCCTTTTATGTTATTATCTTTAAAAAGTGTCACATTTTCTCTTGTGACTCTGGAAAAATGGTAGCTGATAAATATAATTTATTGTCCAATGCCAAAGGCAGATGTAATTGTCAAGATACTTCTCTTTTGCTCTTTACTCTGGGACTTATGAGCAAGAAGGATAATCTTATGGGTAAAGAATTGCTTATTCACTCTGAAGGTCTATAAATGGGTACAATCTAAATTTTTATCACTCGTTATAAAATTTCAGTCAGGTTTGAAAATGCAGGAAAGGTAGACTACCTAGAACAGGGGTCCCTATTATCCAGTACTGTAGTTTATTGCTTTATTTGTCAATAGAGAACTCAGGAAGCCACAGTTCTGAGGTACTCTCTGGAGTTATTAGGTAGAGGTAGCTCTGAGCTACCAACCTAGAGTAGAGAATTCTCAAACCTGGCAACGTTCCTGGAGACAATGTGGCCAAGCAATTAGGAAGTTTCTAAAAAGAGAGGAGGACCTTTGGTATGTTCAGATATTGGGAGCACATTTCAGAGCTTCTGGACAGGATGTTCCACTTTTGAACGACTTATGCAAGGCCTGTGTTCTGATTCATCTTAGCATGCTGTGTTTGAGAGCCCTCGTGTTGAGAGCACTGTGGCAGCTTTCTTTGTACTTGTGCTTAAGTGGAAAGGATAGAGGTTATCCCAGAGGCCAGAAAACAGTAATGCATCTCCAGATAGCCTGATGGCATTGTAGTTCCAGAACTGCAGAACAGAGCCCAGAGCAGGCTACTGAGACTCTGAAGTGTAACTTTAGCTTGGTTAAATTCTTGGTGGAGAATATGGCATAAGAAAAAGGGTTATGGTCATATAACAATGATTATCTTTGGTTTCAAAACATTTACTTACAAAATGAACTTCAGGGACATGTAATCACTGTGAAATTATAGTGTAACTCTCCAATCAAACTGTATATGATCATCAAAGCAAAGAAAGGAGTAAAGTCAGTTCAGTTGAGATCTGTGAGCCAAGCTTGTAGAGAAAGACTGGATTCTTGTAGTAGCTTACCTTCCACTAACTCCATGTTGCCAGTCAAATCACTAAACTTCCATGTGCCCCACATTCTTCAGCTGCAAAATAACGTGCGTACCTGGCTCAGAAGACCTTTGTAGGGAAAGACTAAGAAAGTGGTTTTTTAAAAAATTAAAAAGAACAAGTTGTTATAAAAATGTATAAACTTATTTAGGGGTTGTTTCTGGCCTACAAATGAAGGTATCTTGTTTTCATTGGGATGAAAGGGGATTTTTATATTACATGATTTTATAAATCGATCGTATGTTATATAATGCATTACATGTTAAATGTTATATAATAACAACAGCTGTAATTATTTGTGAGTTTTATAATACTGTGTCAGATACTGTGACAGTAATTTATGTGTATTATCTCATTTACTCCTAAAAGCAATGGCAAGGCAATCTGCTGAGGAGATATTATGATCTCTAGTTTTAGAGATGGGACAACTGGGGTTTGGAGAGTTTGGAATAGTTGGTCATCTAGTTAGAAAGTGGTGGATGCATGATTCAAATCCACTTCTCTTTGATTCCAGAGCCTATGCTCTTGGCCACTGTTACGGCTGAATTGTGTCCTTCCCAAATTCATATGTTGAAATCCTAACTTCTGGTACCTCAGAATGTAATGGTATTTGGAAATAAGGTCTTTAAAGAAGTAATTAAGTTTAAATGAGGTCATTAGGGTGGGCCCTAGTCCAATATGATTGGTGTCCTTATAGGTAGCAGAAATTTGGACACAGACACACACTGAAGTAAGACCATGTGAGGACACAGGAAGAAGACAGTTATCTACCAGCCAAGAGAGAGGCCTCAGAAGAAACCAACCCTGTCAACACCTTGATCTTGGACTTCCAGCCTCCAGAATTGTGAGACAATAAATTTCTATTGTTTAAGTCACCCAGTCTATGGTATCTGTTATGGCAGCCTTAGCAAACTAATGCAATCACCATTATATCTTGTCAGCTCACCATTATATCTTGAATATCAGGAAAGATATTCAGCCTAAGAAATCCTTAGCTAATCGGAGAAAATCATCAAGTCAGAGGCAAATAATTTCAGCTTGTTTCTATCTCTACCTTATGTCATCTAAACATAGAAATTTCTCATCTTTTCTGTGGTGGATTACCTTACTATTTAGCAAATATTCACTCTCCTCATCTCCATGGAGGAATATACCTCCCTGCCCCACTTCTGTTTACTTGGTCATGGTACTTACCTTAGTCAATTAGAAGTTGAATTGAGGTGAGGTCGAGATGTTGAATTGAACAGAGGCTTGAAATGTTTTTGCACACTAACCTTGCCTTTCTTGCCTCTGAAATTTGGACCCCAGAAAAAAAAAATGTTGAGCAGACTTGAACCTATCCTGCAACTTGGATCAGGAGTCCAGCCTGGCTCAGCCAAACTGTAGCTGACACTCAGTTCTGTGAGAATAAATAATTGTTGTTCTAAGCTATGGATAGTCGAAGTGGATGTTTTCTGTGCAGCATTATTGAAGCAGTAATGATGTACCTGTTATCATTTTATCAAGTGGTATCTACTAGCACACTATGTGTGGGTCTTATTGTGTAATGAAAGTCTCCATGCGTTTTCCTGTTTGATTTGGGAAAAATCATGCCAGCCATCCTCTGAATATTTCCCACATTCTGAAGTTCAAGTCTAGAGAGGCATTCCATTCAGTTTAAATGATTTCTGGTCTTCTGGAACCTCCTTCTAAAGGGAAATTTGGGCAGAGGTGTAACTTCCGAAGACCAAATCAGCAAACCTTATTGTTATTAATTGTTAAGCAGCTGGAACAGGATAGAATCTGTAGAGAAAAAAGACATTGAGAAAGGAGGAAAATATACAGTGGAATACCCAGTATAAAGAAATAAGCAATGTCAAAGGCAAACTTCATGCTCTTTGATTTTGTCAAGGATCGACCCTGGTCCCATTGTAGAGTAGCCTAAATTAAGTATTACCCAATATCCAACAACAGTAGAATGAATAAATAAACTGTGGTATATTTATACAATGGAATAATTTATAGCACTTGTTATGGACTTAATTGTGTTCTCCTCCAGATTCACATGTTGGAGTCCTAATCCTCAGAACCTTAGAATGTGACCTTATTTGGAAATCAGGTCATTGCAGATATAATTATTTAAGATGAAGTCACACTGAAGTAGGTTCGGTCTCTAATCCAATATGACTGGTGACCTTATAAAAAGAATGCCTTGTGAAGAGAGAGAGATACAAACAGGGAGAATGCCATATGAACATGAAGGCAGAGAACAAAATGATACACCTACAAGACCTGAAGTGCCAAAGATTGCCGGCAAACCACCAGAAGCTGAGAGATGAGCATGGAACAGGAACAGATTTTCCTTTACAAGGAATTAGCCCTGCTGACACCTCGATCTTGGATATCCAGCTTCCAAAATTGTGAGACAACAAACTTCTGTTAAGCAACGTAGTTTGTGGTTACAGCAGCCGTAGGAAACTAATAGAGCAATGAAATGGACATACTTTTCTTCCATGCAACAATATGGATGATTCTACTGACTACATTTTTGAGTGGATGAAGCTGGATGCTACAGAGTGTGTAATATGAATGCCAATTTATATAAATTTCAAACACAAGGAAAATTAACTCCTAGCAGTTACCTTTCAGGTCAGGGGACTAATATATAGACTAGAGTATATATAGACTTTGTGGGTATTGCTGTATTCTATTTCTTGACTGTGCAGTGGGTACATAGGTGTGTTTTTCGTTCACTTTGAAATAATTTATTGTGCTGTACTCATGATTTGCTATGTTTTTCAGGTATGTTGCATGCCAATACAAATGATAATTTAAAGGATATCCATGGGGAGACATAGTGGGGGAAGAGACTGAAGCTAGAAGATTTAGAAGCTGTATTTGACTTTGTAAGTAAGTGCATGAGAAGGGGACATGGGATGACACCTAGGGCACAGCAGAGGGTTTGGCTCAGACAGGAGGAAAGACACTTCTGTGCTTGCTGAGAAGGTTCCAGGTGCAATATAACAGAAGCGGAGTTTGTGAAGTTTCCACTTTATCAGAGTTCTCTTCTTTCCTTTGTCTCCAGTAAAAATTGAATTTAGTATTCCCAAAATATTTTTTGGCAAGTCTCTTTACATTTTCTAAAGTTCATTTAAAACACCATCCGTTTCTCTGGCAAAGCCGGGGAGCGCTTGTGTCCACATGACATGACTCCTGTTGCTATGGTAATTGAATGTTTACTAGAGAAAATATTACCAGTTAATAATAGCCTGGATGGAAATAATAGCTACTGCTAAGCCCTTCAGAGTTACACACCATCAATTTCCAATTTGCTGAAATAGGTGCAATTTGCTTTTTGAGTTTCAAAGTATTAATTTTTCCAGGCCTTCATGATCCTTCCCCCACACCATGTACCACAGACCCACACCCACACATCCATATGCTTCTAAAGAATGTTCTGTTTGTCCAAAATGATGATTGAAGGAAGCTGTTATGTTGGAGCCTCATCATAATCTCAACAGTAGGAATAATGAATAAATGAGAAGTTTACTATTTATTGGCTTTGGTTAATAGTGAAATCACAGAGGGAATAATCACAGAAAGAGAGTATAATTCATACTATTTCTTATACTCAATCTTTTCCAGAATCTCATTCCCAAAGAGTAAACCAACAAACAGATGTGTTGAATTACTGTGTCAAAAATCATGCTTGTATACAGCAGAAACTAACACAACATTGTAAAGCAATTATACTCCAATAAAGATGTTAAAAAAAATATCAGGGTTGTGCATAACAAAAATGACTTTTAAGGTATTCAGCCCACCCTCTCCGTGAGTCTGGACTTTTTATTCATTTGTTCCTTTCTTGATTGATTGCTTCTTTCTATGATTCATTAATACAGCAAATGTGTATTGAGCTAGTCACAAACCTGGTTCCCAGGTATGCAGACCCTGCCCCTGCCGTCAGAGGAGCTTTCGAGATAGGGGATGCAATGTTTTGATGAAGTCACTCCTCCCACCACCAGCTTTCCCAGTGGATGCCAACAGAGGTGCAGCTGGAAGAACACAGCTCATGCCTCGAGTTCCATGTCCTCCTATAATTAGACAACTTTCACCCACATGGTGGAAGCTGTGTGAAAGCACAGGGTGGGGGCTGTAGTCTAGTGCCTGGCCTTGTGGGAGGGAAAATCCCACCTCCAAAAGTCAAGAAAACAAACAGCACCTCTGAGAGTCCAAGCTTATGCTTCCAGAAAAAATCCTTGAGAAACATTTAGCTACCATGATGACCAGCTCTATCACATTTCCACCGGACCTGTGAGGGTAGGAGAAAGGGTGAGTGGACCAATTTGACACTTTGTGGACATGCAATAAAAGGCCAGGTCATCTTTGGAGATGGGCTCTTTTCCTCTAAGCCAGTGGTTCTAACACTTAATAGACAAGAGAATTACAGGGTGGGAAAGAGAAGGGTTAAGAAATGAAGACATGCAGATTGCTAAGCTCCACCCCTAGACTGTGATTCAGTATTTCCAAGGGTGGAGCTCAGGAATATGCATTTAAACTAGTTCTCCTGCTTGTTTTGATGATGGTGGTCCCCAGGCCACACACCTGTGAAAGAAGGCACAGGTTGGCACTTTAGTTAAAACATTCTTAATGGTGGAGGGCACGTGAAATGGGGCAAACAGATGCAAGAGAGATTAGTTAGAAGGATAATGTTCCAGGTGATAGATAATAAGTCTGAGTAGCAGCTGGGGTTTGGAGAGGAAAGATGGGTGAAACTTCGAGAAAGATTAGGTCAGGAGGTAGAACAGTTACAAGCCTGGCTATCCACATTGCCCAGGGAGAGAAGTCACAGCACAAGGACCCAGGCTTTCTATTTACTTGTGTGAGTCTGTATGGACTGCCTTTCACCCCAGCATTTATCCAGATTCTTAGACAGAGAAGGTTAAAGTGAATGAAAGCAAAGTGCTCTACATCTGAGCCTGTGGGAGATACATACCAGATAATACTGCATTGTAGACTCTTAATGATGGTAACACATGTAGAGATGGAGAGATTTTTAAATTTTATTTTTGTTTGTGTGTTTTCCTATATGAGCATGGTGAGAGGTTACGCCTGGAACCAATGTTTGGAAGGATCAAGGGGGACAGGGTAGAGGCCAAAAGGTGGGAGACACCCTGACAATTAACATGCAATTGTTGAGGAGTTGTTGAAGTAGACACACTGATTTGACACTACCTGCTCCAGAGGAGTGTGACCTAAAAATAACTTGGATTATAATTCTGCTGCTGTTTAATATTTCCTTGGGTACTACCCCTGCTGGCTAGAGCAAAGACAATGACAGAAGTTCTTCAGTGGTGGCTCCAGAGCAAGGCGTAACGGAGAGGACAGGTAACCAAAAGGATAGTCAGTACACCTAGAAATCGTGCATCTGGCAAGGTCAAAATGCAGGATGTGATGATGGGGACTCAGTTACTCTAAAATAGGAAAACCACAGTCTGGAAGTCTTTGCATCAGAAACCCTGCACCATAAGTTCCTGTTTCCTTCATCAGAGCCTTATTCTCTATCACTTACCCAGAGAGAGAAAGTGAGAAGTGTTGACCAGCAAGCCACTCCTCCACAGGGCTACCAATGGCATTTTGACATCAGGGGGGCCTGCCCACAAGGCGTGGGACCATGGAGTGGAGAATAGATTGCACTTGTGTAAGAATGCACATCATCTTTACTCTTTGCTTATGAGCTGTTTGTTAGAGAACTAGTTTATGTGGAGGCTAAGATGAAAGTCAAGGAAACAGGTACCGTCAAGTATATTGTTTGGTCTAAGAGGTGGAAGAATGAATGATTAGTTTCAAAACAGATGCCTTGGCTCTTTCATATTTGTAATGAACATATATCCCTATTTTGGCACTTTGTCTTCAGAACAGGGATTGGCAAAAGACAACTTGTGAGCCAAATCTAGCCATGTCCATTTGTTTACGTATCACCTATTGCTGCTTTTCCCCTACAAGAGCAGGGTTTCACAGTGGAAGGGACTCTATGGTCTGCAAAGCCAAAATGGTTTACTATCTGACTTTTTACAGACAAAGTTTGCCAACCCCTACTTTAGAAGAAACCTTTAAAAAGTTAGAATCACTGGGATGTCTTTCCCTAATGATTAACATTAATGAGGAAAATAAATTTCATTAATGAAGGTGACTAATATTTGTAAAATGTTTTAACATACATATTAACCTCATGATCTCCATGAAAGTGTTTTGAGGTAGGTATTCTGAGACCTGCTTCATGGATGAATACGTGGAAGAGGAGAGGTAAAATGATTTACTTGACTCTCACTTTGGGGAACCAGAACCAGTGTCCCAAATGTCCTAAATTCATGTGATTTCTATTATTCTAACTCTACCCTAGAGCTGAATGTATCTGTTTATGGAAAAAACCATCTAGTATAATAGCACTCCAAAGTGCTGAGAAGACCTTTGAGCTCCCAGACATCTCAGCCCAAATCCCAGCACCAGAAACTCATTTCTTGGGGGCAACATGTTCCTTTTGAGATGTAATATGCCTCTGGGAAGGTGAACCTGTTAAGTCTGGTTACAAGTCATTTGCATTTTCTGACGAATGTTTTTCTCCTAACAACGAGACACGATGCCCTGTGGTGAAGGTGGTTTGGAGGAGACTGAGCAGAGTGGTGGGTGCAGAAAGACGGATTTCTCAGTGTGGCCAGGAATGCAAAGGAATAGATCTGAAACTGGGTGTCAGGCTGTCAGGAGAAATAAAAAGTGTAAGTCTCCAGAAGGTGATAAGTTTTCTCTTTATTCACAATTCTTCTAATCGGTGTTACAGTCAGAGCAGTGCTTAAGCTTAGGCAAATGGGTGATGGGTCTCATTTATTTGATTCATACATTCTTATCATCTTTTCTCTCCAGCCCTGTGACCAACCTTGTTCGTCATCTCACAGTTGCCTGGATACTTGCAGCCTGAGTGCTGACAAACTTCTTCAAGATGAAAAATTTGCTTTTGTGAAAACTCTAGAATTATATCCCCAAGGAAGTTTCTCACCACCAGAGGGTCCCTGGAGCAAAGATGAGTACTCTCTGGCAGGTTGTAAATTTTGCATATGGCGCTAGCAGAGAGAAGAAGGGGCAGCAGCAAATGTCAGGACCACATGGTTTCCAGTTAGATTGTAGTCAATGTGATATTTGTATGATATACTGTGTTCTCTGTTCAAAGATGTTCTTGAGAGAGAAGAAATGTTGCATGTTTCTTTGGTGCCAGGTGATGAATAATCAAGGGGGAAACGGGTGGAAAATCAGTTTTGGATTTGAGTGTTGTTACATAGAAGCTAGAATTGTGATCGTTTATGTTGGTGGCACTGTCTTAACAAAGTGGAAATGTGTTTTTCTGTCTCACTTTGTAGTGGATGACAGAAAATGATGTTCAAACCTGATATGTATGTGTTATGGACATTCTGTTTCTTTTAAAGAACACTCTGTAAATAATAGAGTTGAAATACACACCCTGAAAATATGAAATTAACTCAGTGAGTAGGTTAATTCATCTATTTTAGGATATTACTAATTAAATATAGAGAAAGATGTAGCTTTCATAGATGAAACCCAGTAACCATTATATTTTTATAATGGTGCCATCTGTCCCTGGTTTTTTTTTTTTTTGGAGAATTTTATTCATGTGTGTGGATCTTCCTTCATAGGGTAGAGAGAGAACTGAACTGGGAGTATCATTCTTTGTGTGCCATCTCTATTCTTGCTCTTAATCAAATGGCTTCAGGTAGATCACTGTGTTTTTCTTACTCGATTTTCTTATCTGCACAATGAAGAGACTGGATTAGACAATTTCTTTATTTTCTTTTACTTCTTAGGATGTAATTAATTCTCTGCTTCATTTGAGCCATACACTCTTGTCAGCCTTCCTTTCCTCTCCTTTTGATCCTCTGAAATGCTGTTTTCTCTTGACATGACTCACTAAAATTAAATTATTTGACTTCAAGCTCATCATCTCTCATTCCTTTTGTTTCCAGTCATTTTGCCCTCAGTGTTAGCATCTTGGCTGCATAGAATTTGAAGATGCATAGGTTAGAGTCGCACCTCTTATCCAAAATATCTGTGACAGTCATCATCCTGATTCCTTTTGTTCCTCTCCAGGAAAAGAAAGCCTGTGATTTCCAAAGCTTGAGACATTTATGCTGGCTTAATTTTAGTTGTGTCAATTATGACTGAAGTCTTGTATGAGTCTCTGATTTTTAGATTTAGTTAAGGATGCCATCATTCTATTATTTTAAAACCCATTTCTTTGGGTAATATAATAGACTTATTGACCCTACATAAGTGTATCACACAACCATTCTAACCAAAGATTATGAATCATTATGATTCATCAAGTTTGAAGAGAAGGAAGGAATCACCGGTGGTATGAAGCAATGCCAAAAAAAAAAAAAAAAATCACAGAAAAACGTATTTCTGTTTTTAACATTCGTGAAAGTGTTACATGTACAATCTTGCTTCAGAGTGAAGGAGGGAGGGAGAGAGGGGACTGGCTTAGCAATGATGATGTGCTGCACATTATAATGACAAGGAGAGCAATGTCCCAGTCTGCTCTGAAGAATCCATTTGGAGTGAGAGGTCTACTTCTAACATGACTGTGTCCATATGAAACAAATGCATCACATGACTTTGCCCGGCATCATTTTCCCTGCTTCACTGCAATTGTCTGGAGACCATGGAATGAGATGCTGTTAAGTCATAAGCCCACAGATATGTAGGAGTGTTGAGCCAAGGCAAGGTTGGCAGCTTGGAAAGTTGTTTTATGACAAATACTAGGTTCATCTTGGCCTTTTTGAGAAAAGTTCCTTCAACACAATGAATGATTCTGGGTTTCCCTGGGAAATGAAAGTTCAACAGTGGTGTATACACATGAGCAGTGGTCAAACTCTTTTTTTTTTAAATTAAAAGAGTGTGAGGGCTCTCTCCAGTTGCGGCGAGCGGGGGCCACTCTTCATCGCGGTGCACGGGCCTCTCACTATCGCGGCCTCTCGTTGCGGGGCACAGGCTCCAGACGCGCAGGCTCAGCAGTTGTGGCTCACGGGCCCAGCTGCTCCGTGGCATGTGGGATCCTCCCAGACCAGGGCTCGAACCCGTGTCCCCTGCATTGGCAGGCAGACTCCCAACCACTGCGCCACCAGGGAAGCCCAGTGGTCAAACTCTTGATTAAAAAAAAAACTGAAAAAACCCAATGGCCATCCTGAGACTGCTCTTAGTCTAGGAGTTGTTAGGAATAGAATTCCCTCACGTACACACAGATCCCTTATGGGGCTGCCGCATGAAGATGGGACACGAGTAATGCTTGTCGACCATTTCGGCTGAAATTTTTCTACATAAAATGCATCATTTTATCTTCAACCTTCTTGTACTCTTTGAATCAGACTGTTTCAAATAATAACATAAGTGAACTATTAATAGTATAACCTTTTTCTTAATTCAAAAAAATTATTTATTTTATTTATTTATTTTTGGCTGTGTTGGGTTTTTGTTGCTGCACGCGGGCTTTCTCTAGTTGCTGTGAGAGGGGGCTACTCTTCATTGAGGTGTGCAGGCTTCTCACTGTGGTGGCTTCTCTTGTTGAAGAGCACGGGCTCTAGGTGTGTGGGCTTCAGTAGTTGTGGCACACGGGTTCAGTAGTTGTGGCTCGTGGGCTCTAGAACACAGGCTGAGTAGTTGTAACGCACGTGCTTAGTTGCTCCTCAGCACGTAGGATCTTCCCGGACCAGGGAAACCCATATCCCCTGCATTGGCAGGTGCATTCTTAACAACTGAGCCACGAGGCAAGCCCAATAGTATAATCTTAATGTTAAGATCCCAGGCCCAATGTCTGAAGACATTCATCTTCTTTTCTCCACAACATCCATTTATATGCATTAAAATGCATATCAATAAACGGAAACAAAAATTGAAATTCAGAGGGAGAGGTCATGGAAGGCTGCAGTTTTTAAATATTGGGACTTGAGAATGACAAGCAGAGAGGAAGAAATAGGACAAGGGTATCAGTGTCCTTAGCTTCTGATTTATTTCAAATTCAGCTGACTTGGGAGTATGATCCAGTTCTTCTTAGTCTACATTTGTCCCACAAATGTTTCCTGTGTTTAAAAAAATGGGATGCATCTTGGCTGTGTATGTGTGGGGGAGGATGGTGGAGAACAGCATTTCCAGAGTGTTTTCTTTTCTGCCTTTCAGTGTTTTACAATCCGTGTTATGGTTATTAAGGGCTGATATGCCAATCTCATTTGTTCTCGAAGTGAACTATTTAGAATGTTCATCTTAATAGTTCAATAGATTTTTTTTGGCCACCCCACTTAGTTATTGCCCCAAATAAGTATCCCAAGTAAACGCATATGGAATAATTGCAGACAACTGTTTTCAGCAGTCCCTTTAATCTATAAAACAGATATTTTATTCTGTCACACATTTTCTACTGACATGTATTTAAAATTTTTCATCTCTAGTGAGTATTTTAATTGCTATAAAGTGAAGAATTCAAAATGGATGTATGATTTGATTTTCTCAGAGTTAAGCAAAGGCCTATATATGACTCATCGGGTTGTTCTATTCGTTGAGAGACTTAAAATTAAGAATTTGGAGAAAAACTAGAGATTTGGATTATTTCCAGCCAAAGACTAAAAATTTTTGTTACTGTAATATATTGATTTTTGGTATATGATGTCCATAAATGGGAAAAGGAAAGAATAAAGAATCTTTAGCCCTCAATTTGAAACTGTATGGACCATTTACTACTAGGCTGATGAGAATTTTATCACCAGGATGTGGATATGCTTAGAAGGAAGCAGCTGATAAGGTTTACCAATTTCAGCCCTTCATCAACCTGTTTTCAGCCTCTGGACATTTAATTCCAATTTTCTCTACTTCAGAAGTCTCTCTAAGCTGAGACTCAGATTGAGAAGTTTCTTCTCTGGAACTTTTGCCATCTGGAACAGACTCTTTGCATTTTCATCCCTTGCTCCAAATCTCAGCTGGGATCAATCATGTCTCCCTTATTTTATGTCCCTTATCTTCCTGTGTGTGTTGAACAATTCCCACAACTAAGCAAATGACCCCAACTTGCGTCAGGCCTGTGTGCTTTGAAGGGAGCCTGTCTAGCACCAGCCTTGACCCACAGGTCCTGGGTGAAAGTGCTAGACAGTTTAGGGCTTCTCCTTGGGAAGCACTCCTCACCCCATACTTTTGGGAAGTTAGTTAATAGGACAAAATTTACTTAATAGGAATTAATGAAAAGGTTTTGTAAAACCAAGAGTTCTGCTTTGTTCCAGGCCTCCCGGGAGCCCTCTGGTTATTCAGACATTAGAGGAAGATGCATCTGCTTTACTCTGAGCCTGCCAATGGCAGTTCTGCTTCTGTCCTTTGTCACACACTCACCTCTTAGATTTCCTCTGGTTTTGAACATACTTTCAGCTTTTCCTTCCCAAGGTCATCCTGGGTCTGCTTTTGTTGTGTCTTTCTTGGCCATTCCAGATCCCTGCATATTTCATAGGGATATTCTTGGCTTTTGCTGGTGAAGACATTCACTTCCTGCCTAGTTGCACACATATCCCTCTTCCACCTGCCTCCTGGAGCCTCAAGTCCTGAAACAGCATTTCAAAAGTGCCATCTGGCAATATTTTTCCCTCTTCTTTTTTTTCTGGCTACAGATCATCAAAATTTACTGTTTATCCCATTTGCAATCCCTCTTCTCTATAGTAGTGCTTCTCCACGAATGTGCATGTGCATCACCTGGTGAGGTTGGTGAGAAGCAGATTCTGAATCTGTCGGTCTGGCCTGGGCTCCACAGTCTTCCCTGGTGGTGCAGGTGCTGCTGGTCCTGGGATCACACTAAGAGTAGCAAGGCTTTACAGTTCTTGATTTTCATTTGTTGGAGGCTTGCTAGGTTTCCAGGGCTGCCATAACAGAGTGCCACCACCTCGGTGACTCAAAACAACAGAAATGTATTCTTCCACAGATCTGGACGGTAGAAGCCCAAAATCAAAGTGTCTACAGGGCTCTGCTCCCTCTGAAAACTGTAGAGGAGTCTTTTCCTGCTTCGTCTTAGCTTCTGGTGATTTTCTGGCAATTTCTGGTGTTCCTGGGCTTGTAGATGCATCATTCCAGTCAGATGGCCATCTTCTCTTCATGCGTCTTCACATTGTCTTCCCTCTCTCTATCTCTGTGTCTACATTTCCCTTTTTATAAGGACACCAAGCATATTGGATTAGAGCCTACCTTAAGGACCTCATTTTAACTTGATTAACTTTATGAAGATTTTATTTGCAAATAAGGTTACATTCTGAGGTATGAGGGTTAGGATTTCAACATATTTTGGGGGGAGCCACCATTCAACCCATAAGAGAGACTTACCCTCCCACCCCTAGCCAACTTTATGTTATTTTTTTCTTAAATAGAATTCACTACTTCGATCAATAACTAAAACATGAGAAACTAAGTATCTTTAATTTAGAGTGGGCAAAAAAATATGTAGACCTGGAATCACTAAGAAAGAAACAGTAGAGTAAGGATATTTAAAAAGGATAAAAAAAGGAGCCCTGGTGCTCTGTTCTTTTAGGTTTAATAGTGGGAGAAAGCATGGACTTTTGAGTAGGCCAGTTCTAAAATTTGAATCTTGACCTGTTACTTATTGGTTCTGGATTTGGGGGGCAACCTACTTGCTTCTGCTAAACTTGTTTCCTCATAAGAAGAATGAGCATAATGACACTTGGTAAATGAAGGATGGTTGAGGAAATCAATAAGGCTTCCAAAGCACCTGGCACGTATCAATAGTAGACATTGAGTATATGTGATCATTAGTTTTGTAAAGTCTGTATTCTGAATATCCCAGCAGAACTGTCAGTGGTACCCAGCCAGGTCATCCAGTGGACCCCCCCAGGGCTGCCAGATCAGCTTGCAGTAAGTCACTGTCTTTCTCTCTCCTCCCTAAACCACAACAGTGATTCAGAAGTGCAAAAATGAGAAAAGGACTACATTTCATTGTGTTTCTGTGTGATTTTCCATCATGGATCTAAAATGCTGTTTTCTCCCATGTTTCTATATTTCAATGTATATCATAATTTTCCCTGTTGCATTCACTATTTTTTATAAATAATTTTCCCTAAGTGGATGCTGTATAAAGATATTTCCATCCTTTGATTATTGTTTGTGTATAAAGGTGGGCATATGAAATGTGGGTGCTTCTAAAAGGAATGTAGCAGAACTCACTTGAATAGAGGCCATTCACTTTGGTGTTTGGATGGAAAATGGCATCATCTGTCACTAGTCCGGCATGTGAACACTCATCATTGGTCATTTATGTTAGATATAAGATTTCCGAAGTAGAGTTTGAATGAAAAATGAGAATAGTTGAGGAGGATATGCTATAGTTGCAAATTCGTTTGTTTTCTAGGTCTCTGTGAATCTTATAATGCAAAAGCAAAAAGATCTTGTTTAGGCTAGGTTGAGGTTCCAAGTTGAATTTGGAGCAAGTATCATTCATCTCTCATGTGCCAACCGTGTTAGAAGCTTACATATCCAAACAGTAGGGTATGAGACAATGGAAAACTTTGTCCTCACGTTTCTGTTAATGTTAAGGCAGACATCATTCCTGAACTGGCCTATTATTATAGGTCCATATAAACTACAGTGAACTAAGAAGATACTTGGTGTGTGTGGGTGGGTTGAATATGCAAACATTACACATACATGTAATGTGCTTACTCCTATATTTCTGTATTATTTTGCAATTGCCAAAGGGGGGATTTTTAAGGAATTTTTTTTAAGGAATAAGGGCAAAACTTTTTTTGAAGATTATTTGATTTCCCCCCTCCACCCTGCCCGGCAAAACATCTAGTAATGGTGGAGGAGTTCGAAAGACCTTAGAGGAAAGTGGCACTCCAGATGAGAGTTTACTTGAAATGAAGTGAAACTCAGTTGTTTCACAAGTGAAACAAGCTTAAAGGAACGTGCAGGGCATTCTGAATGCTTGCATCTGGTTTGATTCAAATCGTCTCACATTCGTAGAGTTTCAAATGAAAATAAAGTTCATAGCAAAACAAAATGCTATTTAAACCATGCGAACTGGAGCCAGTGAAAAATTCATCCTTATAACTGCAATGTGTGAAGTTCTGGTTGGTAAGTCATTTTTCAGAGAAGGTATGCAAAATTAAACCAGATACACCTTCATGCTTGGGTTAGTTCTTGGGGTTAAATTAGGTCAACCTTTCTCATCCAGTGTCTCAGCAAACAGTTTCCTCAAGTTTCTATCCTCTAACAACTATTTATGGAGCTCCTACTATGTGTGAGTTTTTGCCATAGGTGTATTGGTGCTACAGTGTTGGTGTGTGTAGCATATGATTCATGCTCTTGAGGAGTTTACACTCTAGTGGTAAAGATAAAAACACATGTTTTTATGTGGTAGAATAATTTATTGAATACTAATGAAGCTGATAAAAGAGGGGAAGGAGGTAGAATTTGTTGTTCCACTCCTTAGGCTAGAGAGCTAGAAACACATGGTTTCTAGACCCTCCTAGGACTTCTGTGTTGGGGCTAAGGAGATTATCACAGCTATGAAAAGCCTAAACTTGCTACTTTGCAGGGTTTGGGGGAGAACTTTATCATGGTCAATCACAAAGTTATCTAGATCTGGCACCTCAAATAGGCATTATCTACCTGTATTAGTCAGGGTTCTCCAGAGTATCAGAACCAACAGGAGATAATAGGAGAGAGAGAAAGAGAGACAGAGAGAGACACACACACACCACACACATGCGTGTGCATGCACATACACACACACATGGATTTAAAAAAATTGGTTACATGATTGTGGAGGCTTGGCAAATCCAAAATCTGCAAAGTGGGCCAGCAGGCTAGAGAGCTAGGGAAGAGTTGCAGTCCAAATCCAAAGACAGTCTCCTGGCAGAATTCCTTCTTGATCAAGGGAGGTCAGTCTCTGTTCTATTCATGCCTTCAACTGATTGGATGAGGCCCAACCACATTACAGAGAACAATCTGCTTTAGTCAAAGCCCACCAATTTAAATGTTAATCTCCTTCAAAGCCACCTTTACAGAAACATACAGAAGAGTGTTTGAGCACAGTTACGGGCACTATGACCAAGCCAAGTTGACACATGATTAACCATCACACTGCTATTGATGGTCTGGAGTACACATGGTGAAATGTTGTCTCAGCAAAGATCAGACCCTATGATATACCTAGAAAGAGTCCTGTCTGGTTTCAGAAGAATATTAAGAGGTTTGGACTTACCTTTTCTGGAAGATGGCACCCACAAAAGAAAACATGTTTACCGGAGACAGTAACATAGAAGTAAAATATTAGTGACGTTTCTCAGTGCTTAGTACATAGTAGGTACTCAATAAATACTTATTGAATTAATAACTTAATAACTCCCCTGGTTGGAATGTAGCTAGTGAGAGTTAGAAAGAATTTCTCCAAGGGGACATAGATGTTTTGAAAGGCAAAAATCGTGCCTGGCACCCAAGCTTACCTACCTGGTGCTTGGGAGAATTAGGGCAAATAGACTCAGCCAGGTTTTGAATGAGTGCTAGGGTTACTATTCTTAATTCAGGATAGAGAACGGGTTCCATCTTGTTCTGGATGGGCTCTGGATCAAAAGTAAATTTTCCCTGTGGGAAGAAAATATTTGTTTAGTAAAAGAATAAATAAGACTAAAAAACTGAGGTACCTAATTGGTTCATTTTTCCATTTTCCTCTTTCAAATAGATAGATAGGTCTCTCTATGCCAAGGGGACATGAATATTTTAGAAAAGTCAGGGTCCACTTAAAATATTGTGATAGGTATCCTGAGGGGAGAACGGGGAGGGATAGAGAAGTGGGGAGACCTTTGAGAATCAGGTTGGGATAGGGAAAATGGAGAATTGTCAAGAATTAAAAGAAAATGATAATTAAGTAGTGGTCTCCAGACAGAACATGGATCCAAGCCCTTCTGGCTGGTTTTGCCCTTAGGTAGGATACACTAGAGGCTGGATCTCAACCATAGCCTGGGATAAGAGATCCACCAAACTACCACTGAGTAGAAACCACAGATGTCAGTCATGCCCATGATTGGTAGAGAGTGAGAACCTCCTTTTCCATTTTAGGAGTCCCATTAGCATCCTGGATTCAGAAGCTGCCCTGAGATGGTAGGGGCTCCAGGACTGTTTGAGATAGACTTTCTTAACATCTTTGTGGATTAGGAACTCTGGATCCGTTAAAATTAGATCTAAAGTTTTAAAAAATATTGGATTTAAAGTTTAAAAAATTAAAGTTTAAAAAATGGGTCTGTGAACTGAGATTTATAGCTACTATATTTATTAAACTAGTTAGAGAATAAAGTACTGGAGGTAGAGTGAAGGACAAAAGATATCTTTAATCTGAACATCAAGGAAGACTGTGTTAAGAAATTAACATCTGAGTTCACCTTGATGACTTGGAAAAATAGGGCAACTCGTTATTGCTCATCCTCTCTGGGTAGAAAAATTAGGTATTTTTCTGCAACCCTAGCTTATGTTCTGTCCTCCTCTGACTTCTTGGAAGCAATAGAGGCCTATAGGCCATGCAGCCTTCACCTCATGGTCTCTCATCATCCATCATGTTCACAGTACTCTGAGGTTGTATACACCAGAGCTCCTACTTTAAGCCCTAAATACAGTTGACATATACAATCTTTGAATTTCTAAAACCACACATTCTCTTTTCTCTCTTTTATTCCTCTTCCATCTACCTTCTCCTTTTCCTTTTCATTTATCAGGTTAGCATGTCTCTATTTAAAAAATATCTCTCCTCTCCAACCTCAACGTCAATTTTTTTAGTGTGAACAACTAGAACCCTACAGTAGACTTAAGTCTTGGCATGGAAATGAGGTAAGAGGTACATATATTAAAAAAATTATAGTATATTTTTACATATCCAAATTTTAAATACACCAAATAATATTTTTCAGATCACAAAAGAGACAATTTAACAAAAAAACCATATGAGGTGGTAAGGGATTCAAATGAAACGGGAGTTTAGTGGTCACTGCTGTATTCATAACTTTGAACCATACATTTTTTTAAATTTATTTTTTTATTTTTTTGAATTTTATTTTTTTTATACAACAGGTTCTTATTAGTTGTCTTTTTATACATATTGGTGTATATATGTCAATCTCAATCTCCCAATTCATCCCACCACCTCCCTGCCCCACTTTCCCCCCTTGGTGCCCATACGTTTGTTCCCTACATCCGTGTCTCTAGTTCTGCCTTGCAAACTGGTTCATCTGTACCATTTTTCTAGATTCCACGTATATGCGTTAATATATAATATTTGTTTTTCTCTTTCTGATTTACTTCACTCTGTATGACAGTCTTTAGGTCCATCCATGTCTCTACAAATGACCCAATTTTGTTACTTTTTAGGGCTGAGTAATATTCCATTGTATATATGTACCACATCTTATTTATCCATTCGTCTGTCGATGGGCACTTGGGTTGATTCCATGACCTGGCTATTGTAAATAGTGCTGCAATGAATATTGGGATGCATGTGTCCTTTTGAATTATGTTTTTCTCGGGGTATATGCCCAGTAGTGGGATTGCTGGATCATACGGTAATTCTATTTTTAGTTTTTTAAGGAACCTCCATACTGTTCTCCATAGCAACTGTATCAATTTACATTCCCACCAACAGTGCAAGAGGGTTCCTTTTTCTCTACACCCTCTCCAGCATTTGTTGTTTGTAGATTTTCTGATGATGTCCATTCTAACTGGTGTGAGGTGATAACTCACTGTAGTTCTGATTTGCATTTCTCTAATAATTAGTGATGTTGAGCAGCTTTTCATGTGCTTCTTGGCCATCTGTATGTCTTCTTTGGAGAAATGTCTATTTAGGTCTTCTGTCCATTTTTGGATTGGGTTGTTTGTTTCTTTAATATTGAGCTGCATGAGCTGTTTATATATTTTGGAGATTAATCCTTTGTCCGTTGATTCGTTTGCAAATATTTTCCCCCTTTCTGAGGGTTGTCTTTTTGTCTTGTTTATGGTTTCCTTTGCTGTTCAAAAGCTTTGAAGTTTCATTAGGTCCCATTTGTTTATTTTTATCTTTATTTCCATTACCCTAGGAGGTGGATCAAAAGAGATCTTGCTGTGATTTATGTCAAAGAGTGTTCTTCCTATGTTTTGTTCTAAAGGTTTAATGGTGTCTGGCCTTACAATTAGGTCTTTAATCCATTTTGAGTTTATTTTTATGTATGGTGTTAGGGGGTGTCCTAATTTCATTCTTTTACATGTAGCTGTCCAGTTTTCCCAGCATCACTTATTGAAGAGGCTATCTTTTCTCCATTGTATATCCTTGCATCCTTTGTCATAGATTAGTTGACCATAGGTGTGTGAGTTTATCTCTGGGCTTTCTATCCTGTTCCATTGATCTATATTTCTGTTTTTGTGCCAGTACCATATTGTCTTGATTACTGTAGCTTTGTAGTATAGTCTGAAGTCAGGGATTCTGATTCCTCCAGCTCCTTTTTTTTTTTTTTTTTTTTTTTTCCCTCAAGATTGCTTTGGCTATTTGGGGTCTTTTGTGTCTCCATATAAATTTTAAGATTTTTTGTTCTAGTTCTATAAAAAATGCCATTGGTAATATGATAGGGATAGCATTGAATCTGTAGACTGCTTTGGGTAATATAGTTATTTTCACAATGTTGATTCTTCCAATCCAAGAACATGGTATATCTCTCCATCTGTTTGTATCATCTTTGATTTCTTTCATCAGTGTCTTATAGTTTTCTGAGTACAGGTCTTTTACCTCCTTAAGTAGGTTTATTCCTAGGTATTTTATTCTTTTTGCTGCAGTGGTGAATGGGAGTGTTTCCTTAATTTCTCTTTCTGACCTTTCGTTGTTAGTGTATAGAAATGCAGGAGATTTCTGTGCATTACTTTTGTTGTTATACAAATATAATTTGTGTCCTGCAAATTTACCAAATTCATTGATTAGCTCTAGGAGTTTTCTGGTGGCATCTTTAGGATTTTCTATGTATAGTATCATGTCATCTGCAAACAGTGACAGTTTTACTTCTTCTTTTCCAATTTGTATTCTTTTTATTTCTTTTTCTTCTCTGATTGCTGTGGCTAGGACTTCCAAAACTATGTTGAATAATAGTGGTGAGAGTGGACTTCCTTGTCTTGTTCCTGATCTTAGAGGAAATGCTTTCAGTTTTTCACCATTGAGAATGATGTTTGCTGTGGGTTTGTCATATGTGGCCTTTATTATGTTGAGGCAGTTTCTCTCTGTGCCCACTTTCTGGAGAGTTTTTATCATAAATCGGTGTTGAATTATGTCAAAAACTTTTTCTGCATCTATTGAGATGATCATATGGTTTTTATTCTTCAGTCTGTTAATATGGTGTATCACATTGATTGAATTGTGTATATTGAAGAATCCTTGCATCCCCGGGATAAATCCCACTTGATTATGTTGTATGATCCTTTCAATGTGTTGTTGGATTCTGTTTGCTCGTATTTTGTTGAGGATTTTTGCATCTATATTTATCAGTGATATTGGTCTATAATTTTCTTTTTTTGTAGTGTCTTTGTCTGGTTTTGGTATCAGGGTGATGGTGGCTTCATAGAATGAATTTTGAAGTGTCCCTTCCTCTGCAATTTTTTGGAAGAGTTTCAGATGGATTGGTGTTAGCTCTTCTCTAAATGTTTGATAGAATTCACCTGTGAAGCCATCTGGTAATGGACTTTTGTTTGGTGGAAGATTTTTAATTACAGTTTCAATTTCATTACTTGTGATTTTTCTGTTCATATTTTCTATTTCTTCCTGGTTCAGTCTTGGAAGGTTATACCTTTCTAAGTGAAACATACATCTTAAAGCAGCAATAATGCACAGTTTTACTTTGAAGTGCTGATGATAGAAAGTTTATTGATTGCAACTCTTCCAAGTTCTCAAGAACCTTTGTAGACTTCCTTGTCTTCTTATCTTCAGTCACTCAAGTTTCTTATAAAGTGTTAGGTAGAGAACAGTTTCCTCTTTACATATATTAAAAGAAGACTTTCACATAAAGATCAAAAAGATTGTTTTTTGATATTTTTTTAACTAGGAAATCTTTACTTTTTTTTAAACCAGCCTTAACATTAAAGAAGAATTCATTCCAATGCTTCTCAAACTTTTCAAATAAATAAAAGAGAAGAGAACAGTCCAAAACTGATTTTACAAGGCTAGTATTACCCTAATACCAAAGCCAGGTAAGGATAGTACAAAAAAAGAAAACTACAGGTCAATATCTCTGATGAATACAGATGCAAAAATTCTCAATACAATTTTAGCAAACCAGATTTAAACACATATTAAAATTATCATGCCCCATGATCAAGTTGGTTTTACCCTTGTGATGAAAAGACGGTTTAACATATGGAAATCCAAAAATGTGATATAACACTTTAATAGAGTGAAGATTAAATTATATGACACTTTTGATAGATGCACAGAAAGCATTGACAAACATCAATACAGTGTACCCTTTCATGATAAAGCTCTCAACAAATTGGGTATAGGAGGAACATACCTTAACATCATAAAGGCCATATATGACAAACCCACTGCTAACATTGTAGTCAACCACGAAAAGCTAAAAGTTTTTTCTCTCAAATCAGGAACAAGACGAAGGTGCCCACTCTTACCACCCCTCTTCATCATAGTGCTGAAAGTCCTAGCCAGGGCAGTTAGACAAGAAAAAGAAAGAAAAGGCATCCAAATAAGAGTGGAAGAAGTAAAATAATTGTCTCTGTTTGCAGATGACAGTTATTGATATAGAAAATCTTAAAGCTCCACCAAAACACTGTTAGACTTAATAAATAAGTGAAGTTGTAGAGTACAAAATCAAAATACAAAAAAAGGTTGCAATCAGTTGCATTTCTATACATTTATTCTGAAAGAGAAATAAAACAATCCCATTTACAATAGCGTCAAAAACAATAAAATACTTAGGAATAAATTTAACCAAGGAAGTGAAAAACCTATACATTGAAAACTACAGACATTGATGAAAGAAACTGAAGAAGACACAAATGAGTGGGAAGATATCCTGTGTTCATGAATCAGAAGAATTAATATTGTTAAAATGTCCATACTACTCAAAGCCATCTATAGATTCAATGCAATCCCTATCAAAATTCCAATGGTATTTTTTCACAGAAAAAATGGAACTAAAAAAGACCCCAAATAGCCAAAGCAACCTTGGGAAAGAAGAACAAAGCTATAGGCATCACACTTCCTGATTTCAAACTGTGCTACATTGCTATAGCAATCAAAACAATATGGTACTGGCATAAAAAAAGACCAATGTAACAGAATTAAGAGCCCAGAAATAAACCCACACATATATGATCAACTAATATTTGGCAAGGAAGCCAAGAATACTCAATGGAGAAAATATAATCTTTCCAATAAATGGCGTTGGGAAACCTGGATATTCACATACAAAACAATGGACCCGTATCTTACATCACCCACAAAAATTAACTTGAAATGAATTAAAGACTTAAATGTAAGACCTGAAATTGTAAAACTCCTAGAAGAAAACATAGGGAAAGATCTCCTTGACATTGGTCTTGGCAATAATTTTTTGCATATGACACCAAAACACAAGCAACAAAAGCAAAAATAAATTAGTGGGACAACGTCAAACTAAAAAGCTTTTTCATAGAAAAGAAATAATCAACAAAATGAAGAGGCAACCTATTCAATGGGAGAAAGTATTTAAAAGCCATATATAAGGTTAATATCTAATATATATAAGGAACTCATATAACTCAATAGCAAAAAATAAAAATAAAAAACAATCTGATAAAAAATGTGCAGAGGACCTGAATAGACATTTTTCCAAAGAAGACATACAAATGACCAACAGGTACATGAAAAGATGCTCAATGTCACTAATCATCAGGGAACCACAAATGGAAACCACAATGAGATATGACCTCACATCTGTTAGAATTGTTGTCATAAAAAAGACAAGAGATAAGTGTTGGCGAAGATGGGGAGAAAAGGAAATCCTTGTGTATTGTTGGAGGGAATATAAATTGGTACAACCACTATGGAAAACAGTATAGAAGTTCCTCAAGAAATTAAAAATAGAACTACTATATGATCCAGCAATCCCGTTTCTCGGTTTATATTTGAAAGAAATGAAATCACTATCTTGAAGAGATATATGCACCCTCATGTTAACTGAAGAATTATTCACAATAGCCAAGACATGAAGACAAACTAAGTATCCATTGACAGATGAATGGATAAAGAAAATGAGATATATATGCATATGTATGTGTATATATGTATACATATATATTATTCAGCCATAAACAAGAAATTCCACCGTTTGCAACAACATGGATAAAATTTGAGGGCATTATGCTAAGTAAAATAAGTCAAACAGAAAGAAAAATTCTGTATGAGCTCACTTATATATGCAATATTAAAATAATCGGCTTCTCACAGGAAGCTTGAATATTTTGGCATAATTGACTTGGGGGCTGAGCCCAAGTCCACATCAAGGCAGGACTAGGATGAGACAAGAAGGAACTGGAAAGGTCTGGGCAGCCCGAGGGCAGAATCTTGACAATTGCCCCGCCAAAAAAAAAAAAAAAAAGAAAATCAGCTTCTTAATCTTTTGGTTTTACTTAAAATCTGGCACATGTCTGTTGGAGGATAGAGCAACCAGATGTTTGGACTCAACTTCTTGTCCTTCCCTTTTCTTAGATCCTGATACCTCAAGGCTTGTCTGTCTCAGTAGTTCTTCAAATATTTAATTATGTATATGTATATTTAGATATATTTATTCATATATAATGTATAGTTATATCCATCTGTATAGTTATAATACTTTATTCATCTTTTCTAGTTTTTTTCAGTGGAATGGTTAGTATAATATGAGCTAGTGATATTGCCAAGTGTTATATTTCTGTTTTAAATGGTGAATATTTAAGGATACTAAATCATAAACTAAAACTTTCAATATAGTGATACTATTGGAAAAATAATTTCAGTCCTAGGAATGGCTTATTCACAATGATGAACTCTTAAAATGGGGTTAGAAATATAAGTATCCTTGATGATTTCATATGTCTTAGGCTGTCCAGTATGAGAGCAAAGCAGATGGCTAAAATAATTATTTAGGAAATTTCATGCAAAATGTTTAAAAGTTATCTGTAGGTTATTTGCTCACCAAAATCATATATTTTCTGTTGCTGAACTTTAACACTTAACATACAGGCCATGACTGTCCATTTAGAGGGGAGAAAAAATATATAGAATTAATGTAAATTTTCTAAAAATGATCCAAGAACATATAGTTTCATTTCATTTTTCATGCAGTGCTGCAGTTAATTTTTTCATATATGAATACAGTATTCTAAAAGTTTGAACATCCTAGTACATAAGACTAACACAGCATATGGTTGTGGTGATCGAGATAATTAAAAATGGTAGGCATTCTGGGAACACATAGTCACAAAAGCTTTTTAAAAAGGTCAAAATGAAAACATATTTTGGAAGATGGAGATTCAAAAATCTCACTTTCCTCGAATAACATCTGTTCTTTACTTCAATAAAGATTCCTTTTCTAAAAAATAAATATTGCTCTTCAGTCAACTGGTAGAGGCTTTTATAGAATCTTCTTTTGCAGTAAGAGAGTGCCTTAAAGTGGAATGGGTGAAGGTAGGATAGGCAGAGGAGTGGGAGAGCACATCCTGTATACCTGCTTTATTATAAAATTAGTTTTTTTCTACAATGTCTGTGAATACTGGACTGAAATGCTCTATGATACCAAGGGGGACAGAACATAGAAGACAGTTCACATCTACTGAAATGATCCAATAATTACACACCATTTTTATTAAAAATTTATTTATTTATTTATTTATTTTTCAGACAAGAGCTGTACTTAATTTGTGTATTTGGTGCCTAAATGTCCTTTCAGAAAACTAGCATAGTATATGTTCTATAGCTAATGGAAACCTATACTTACAGGTCATAATGAATATTTCCTTCTCACAGGTCAAGTACACTCAAAAATATGTTGATTTAAAAAATAAGTAAATAGGGTTGTTTGGCTTGAGGTGACCCAGCACAGGAGACAACAGGCTCTTTGGTGGGGCTAATGGCAGACTCCGGGAGGGCCCATGCGAAGGAGTACTTCCTAAAACTTGTGCTGCCAGTGTCCTTGTCCCCCCGGTGAGCCACAGACACCCCCGCCTCCACAGGAGACCCTCCAACATGAGCAGGTTCACAGGCCAGGAACATGCAAGAATCAAGAAGAAATGTATTTCCATCCATATGGCTGACAGGGTCTTTGTGCTCTGGCTGGGTGTCAGGCTTGTGCCTCTGAGGTGGGAAAGTCAAGTTAAGGACATTGGTACACCAGAGACCTCCCAGCTCCATGTAATATCAAACAGCGAAAGCTCTACCAGAGATCTCCATCTGAAAACTAAGACACAGCTCCACTCAACGACCAGCAAGCTACAGTGCTGGACACCCTATGCCAAACAACTAGCAAGACAGGAACACAACCCCAGTCATTAGAAGAGAGGCGGCCTAAAATCATAATAAGGTCACAGACACCCCAAAACACACCACCAGACATGGCCCTGCCCACCAGAAAGACAAGATCCAGCCTCATCCACCAGAACAGAGGTACCAGTACACTACACCAGGAACCTACACAACCCACTGAACCAACCTTAGGCACTGGGGGCAGACACCAAAAACGACAGGAACTATGAACCTGCAGCCTGCAAAAAGGAGACCCCAAACACAGTAAGTTAAGCAAAGTGAGAAGACAGAGAAATACACAGCAGATGAAGGAGCAAGGGAAAAACCCACCAGATGAAACAAATGAAGAGGAAATAGGCAGTCTACCTGAAAAAGAATTCAGAGGAATGATAGTAAAGATGATTCAAAATCTTGGAAATGGAATGGAGAAAATACAAGAAATGTTTAACAAGGACCTAGAAGAACTAAAGAGCAAACAAACAGAGATGAACAGCACAATAGATGAAATTAAAAATTCTCTAGAAGGAATCAATAGCAGAAAAACTGAGGCAGAAGAACGGATAAGTGGCATGGAAGATAAAATAGTGGAAATAATTATAGCAGGGCAGAATAAAGAAAAAAGAATGAAAAGAACTGAGGACAGTCTCAGAGACCTCTGGGACAACATTAAAAGCACCAACATTCGAATTATAGGGGTCTCAGAAGAAGAAGAGAAAAAGAAAGGGGCTGAGAAAATATTTGAAGAGATTATAGTTGAAAACTTCCCTAATATGGGAAAGGAAATAGTCAATCAAATCCAGGAAGCACAGAGAGTCCCATACAGGATAAATCCAAGGAGAAACAGGCCAAGACACATATAAATCAAGCTATCAAAAATTAAATACAAAGAACAAATATTAAAAGCAGCAAGGGAAAAACAACAAATAACACATAAGGGAATCCCCATAAGGTTAACAGCTGATCTTTCAGCAGAAACTGCAAGCCAGAAGGGAGCGGCAGGACATATTTAAAGTGATGAAACGGGAAAACTACAACCAAGATTACTCTACCCAGCAAGGATCTCATTCAGATTTGGGGGAGAAATTAAAAACTTTAGAGACAAGCAAAAGCTAAGAGAATTCAGCACCACCAAACCAGCTTTACAACAAATGCTAAAGAAATGTCTTTAGCATTTTCAAGAGAAGGAAAAGAACTACAATAACAATCCCAAAACAATTAAGAAAATGGTAATACGAACATGCATATAGATAATTACCTCAAATGCAAATGGATTAAATGCTCCAACCAAAAGACACAGACTGGCTGAATGGATGCAAAAACAAGACCCGTATATATGCTGTCTACAAGAGACCCACTTCAGACCTAGAGACACATACAGACTGAAAGAGAGGGGATAGAAAAAGATATTTCCTGCAAATGGAAATCAGAAGAAAGCTGGAATGGCAATTCTCATATCAGACAAAATAGACTTTAAAATAAAGACTATTACAAGTGACAAAGAAGGACTCTACATAATGATAAAAGGATCAATCCAAGAAGAAGATATAACAATTGTAAATATTTATGCACCCAACATAGGAACACCTCAATCCATAAGGCAAATGTTAACAGCCATAAAAGGGGAAATTGACAGTAACACAATAATAGTAGAGGACTTTAACACCCCACTTTCACCAATGGACAAATCATCCAAAATGAAAATAAATAAGGAAACACAAGCTTTAAATGATACATTAAACAAGATGGACTTAATTGATGTTTATAGGACATTCCATCCAAAAACAACAGAATACACTTTCTTCTCAAGTGCTCATGGAACATTCTCCAAGATAGATCATATCTTGTGTCACAAATCAAGCCATGAAGAACCTAGGGACAGGACAGGACTAAAGATGCTGATGTAGAGAATGGTCTTGAGGACACCGGGAGGAGGAAAGGTAAGCTGGGAAGAAGTGAGAGAGTGGCATGGACATATGTACACTACCAAATGTAAAATAGATAGCTAGCGGGAAGCAGCCACATAGCACAGGGAGGTCAGCTCGGTGCTTTGTGACCACCTAGAGGGGTGGGATAGGGAGGGTCAGAGGGAGATGCAAGAGGGAGGAGGTATGGGGGTATATGTATATGTACAGCTGATTCACTTTGTTATAAAGCAGAAAGTAACACACCATTGTAAAGCAATTATATTCCAATAAAGATGTTTTTAAAAAATAAGTAAATAAAAGGATATCCATAGATGGTTATTTTCTGTAGGCAAACTCAGTATAAATGAATCATCTCATTCTGTCTCTAGCCTTGAAGTAGTTAATACAAGTTTATTAAGGCTGTAAAAATGATTTCTGGCATATAAATGTGATTGAGCTGTGATTCAATCAACATAGCTTTAGACTATCCCCAGGCAGATGTTAACCGTCAAGCCCTAGTATTGTCAAGTGTCATGTTCTTTTACTTTTGTTAACCAAGACATAGAGTTTTTATGTATTAATCATTGTATCTCTTGGCATCCAGGGGAAAAAAAAGAGCCAGAAACACAAAGCATAAAATGAATGGCAATGAAACAGAAAATTGCTAAATACAATTTGGTGGTCAAATCATGCTTTAGAGGGAACTTAACTTTCAAGGAGTTATACAGCAAACTGACACCATATCTTGTCACCGTAATTGGTAAGCATGGCTCTAACATCCCGTCAAAAGTAAAAGGAAATAACAAAATTTAAAAAAAACAACACTTGTACCTTGAGATAAATAATAATAAAAATATCAACTACACAAAAACAGGGTTTTATCATATTTGGACAAACAAGAGATGTACCATATCTTTAGTATCAAATAGTAAAATGCCTTATTAATATTTTCTGAAACAGTGTCCTGACGCCCTAAAATTTCCTTCCCCCATTACTTTACCAGGCTCTTCCCTATTCATGTGAAATCTTTTCTTTCCTTCAAAGAGGCTGGAAGCTTTTCTTTGATGTTCCCAGTATATCTTGTACATACTTTATTCATATGTTTAGCATTTTGATGTAAATTCTCAACTCTTTCCCTCATTATATTATGAACAATGAGGATTATATCTTATTTTTTTAAACATCTTTATTGGAGTATAATTGCTGTACATTGTTGTGTTAGTTTCTGCTGTATAACAAAATGAATCAGCTATATGTATACTTATATCCCCATATCCCCTCCCTCTTGTGTCTCCCTCCCACCCTCCCTATTCCACCCCTCTAGGTGGTCACAAAGCACCCAGCTGATCTCCCTGTGCTATGCGGTTACTTCCCACTAGCTATCTATTTTACATTTGATAGTGTATATATGTCCATGTCACTTCTCTCACTTCGTCCCAGCTTACCCTTCCCCCTCCCCATGTCCTACAGTCCATTCTCTACGTCTGCGTCTTTATTCCTGTCCTGCCCCTAGGTTCTTCAGAACCATTTATTTTTTTACATTCCATATATATGTGTTCGCATATGGTATTTGTTTTTCTCTTTCTGAATTAATTCACTCTGTATGACAGATTCTAGGTCCATCTGCCTCACTACAAATAACTCAATTTCGTTTCCTTTTATGGTTGAGTAATATTCCATTGTATATATGTGCCACATCTTCTTTATCCATTCATCTGTTGATGGACACGTAGGCTGCTTCCATGTCCTGGCTATTGTATTTAGTGCTGCAATGAACATTGTGGTACATGACTCTTTTTGAGTTACGGTTTTCTCAGGGTATAGGCCCAGGAGTGGGATTGCTGGGTCATATGGTAGTTCTATTCCTAGATTTTTAAGGAACCTCCATACTGTTCTCCATAGTAGCTGTATCAATTTACATTCCCACCAACAGTGTAGGATGGTTCCCTTTTCTGCACACCCTCTCCAGCATTAATTGTTTGTAGATTTTTTGATGATGGCCATTCTGACCAATGTGAGGTGATACTTCATTGTAGTTTTGATTTGCATTTCTCTAATGATTAGTGATGTTGAGCATCCTTTCATGTGTTTGTTGGCAATCTGTATATATTCTTTGGAGAAATGTCTATTTAGGTCTTCTGCCAATTTTTGGATCGGGTTGTTTGTTCTTTTGATATTGAGCTGCATGAGCTGCTTGTAAATCTTGGAGATTAATCCTTTGTCAGTTGCTTCATTTGCAAATATTTTCTCCCATTCTGAGGGTGGTCTTTTCGTCTTCTTTATGGTTTCCTTGCTGTGCAAAAGTTTTTAAGTTTAATTAGGTCCCATTTGTTTATTTTTATTTTTATTTCCATTTCTCTAGGAGGTGGGTCAAAAAGGATCTTGCTGTGATTTATGTCATAGAGTGTTCTGCCTATGTTTTCCTGCACACCATTTTTAGCTCCAAAGATTTGAATGTATTTTTATTTTGCTTTCCCACTAAGATTAGAAAGAAGCCAATCTTCTAATTTCACATGTTGGAAGAATTAGTCTTCAGAATTCTAAAACAGACTGAATAGAATCAGATGATTAGTGCCCTACATTGCTGACCTAGTTTGTCTTCTTTCTGTTTAGTTTCCTTATAATTATGAACTATCAGAACTGCGTGTGACTTCAAAAAACAATGTTTATGATTCTGTAAATGGAATTTTAAGCTTCACATGGGTATGTGGTCATAAGATTGTATTATTTTTCAACAAATATATCCTATTTGGTGGAAAGTTTCATATTGCCCACTTTTATTGAGAAATGTTTAAGTAATTACTTTAAAAAATAGTCTGTTGAAAAATAGTTTTATTTTGTGAAGGGTCATGGGTGACTTTTTCAGTGCCTCTTTGTCTTTCACAAGACGACTATAAAATACCTTTCCAGCCTTGTTTCCTGACACCGTTCTTCATCTGTTCTGTGCTGCAGCTGTGGACCTTCCAGCCAGCACCTGAATAAACTGTGTTTGCTCAGTCAGTTCTGACTTTGCACTTGAAGCTTCCCTTGTGTGAAGGCTCATCCCCCACTTTCCCTAATTTTTCAAGACTGAGCTCAAATTGTATCTTTATGAGAACTCCAAGGCTTTATGTAAAAAATCATTCCTATATTGTGACAATGAACACACACTGTGTTATAATTATTTGTTAATGTGTTTATTTCTCCCTATTGATGTTGAATTTATGTGGGGGCAAAGTCAGTACTGTATTATTGGTCTTTGAATTACTGATATTTAATATGGTATTAGGCATGAGGCAACAATGGATACATCTTTACTGAATAAAAAAGAATGAATCTAAGCTAAAATACCAAGCACCAGCATTTCTTTCAACATAATGTACCTTATATTCCAGTTTTTCCTCTTCTTGTTATTGTTTAATTAAACATCTGGGAAGGGCAAAAGTCTATTTTTATTAATGTATGAGTCTATGAAATATCTGATACTTGATACTGTATTATTTCTAAAGATTTTAGTTAACGACTATAATATATGCCTTTGAAAGAATGTCCATATTGTTGTGCCTACAAGGAGTAGTTTAATCTCTCATTCCTGTGGAGGTTTCTGGCATTTCTGAAGTGAGTGATGGCATATATTGATTCAGTCTTAGCAGACTGTGACATCAGCTCACTCAGGATGGAGCTTTTTGATGGATCAGAGGTGGATGGACGTCAAGTGTCCCTTTGATCGGATTCTCTTTCTCTTTGGAATCTTAGTGCACAACTGTATACAGGGAAAGAGGGAATTGACTGCCTTTTCTCAGCATGAAAAAAGAATTTACAACCTTTTCCCCAAAGTGAGAACCAACCTCCAGTCAAAGGATTGCATTTGGAAATTATCACCACCTTGTTTGATACAATAGAAACTAATATGCTGTTCAATTCTTGTATATAGTGTTCACTCAGAGGAATTTCACCATAGATGCAAATTACCCAGATCAAGAAATAAATATAATTTTTGCTAGCAAAGAGATTGTCTTTAGAGGAAAATAATGGCTTGTTTGTGAAGAAAAATGTCGTGAGATTACTTAGAAATTTTTTTACTCATGAAATAGATACTGTCTCTTTACTAGTATATTTATTTGGTACCATTGTGCCTAGGGCATTGCTCACCAATTTATTAACTCTGGATGTTACTCAAATGCAACCTACAGCCAGATTCTTCAACTTTGAAGGAATTCTTCAGCATCATTAATATTTCTCTTAAGTTCTCCAGTATTTCAGGTAATCATGCATGTCCACCGCACAGGCAAGCAAATCTCTGAAGGTTCTATAGACTTCCAACTGTGTTTGTTAGCACAAGAACATTCAGTTCCTAGAAGTTAAAAACATATCTCTAAGCAGCTCATAAATTCTGGCTTCAGGTTTAAACTGATGTCAGATGTCAGAGTCAATAACCCCCACAGTTGGTGTGCTCTCAATTCCATATCGTGTCATTAATTCACTTGATCTTAAAGTGTGAATCTGCTCCACAGATGGTTACCTGAGCCAGGATGACTCCTATAGTTAAGCAAGTGACCTTCAGTTCAGCTCTATATAGAGAGATATTCATTACTTTGAAGTCTGAAGGTCATTTTCTTTAAAATACTTAGAAATACTGGAAGTAGTCAAGCCTGTGGATCTCAATGTTGAGTGTGTATAGTAATCATCTGAGGGAGTTAAGATGACATTCAAGAGATCCACCCCAAGATAATCTGGTTTATTGCATTGAGTTGTGGATACACACCCTGGTGATTATGATCCAGGTGGTCCAAAGATCATACTTTGGGAATCACTGCCTTGAGCCTTATAATCCCTCTTCTTGGTAGGTTTGTAAGCCAGTTGTAGAACAACAGGAGCTGGTAGAGATTCTTCTCAGGGGAGAAACCTTTAAGAGAAGACTATGATGACTGAGGAGCAGAGCACCAAAAAAGAAGATAGAGGGCCTAAAAATCTTCGGTTCAGTTTAAAAATAGTACCTCTTCTTTGTGTTCATGATTGATAAAGAGGAATCATTTGGGATTATAATCACGTTCTAGTGAAAAGAGACTGCTGAAATATTGATAATTAAGGGAAATGACTTTATGTTAATGAGCAGTGGGTGACTTTTGTCTTTGGTGACACTGAAGTGATGTCCCAATCACTGTACCAATCGAGTTTGTATCCCTGGATTGGACTCTCTCTATTTTATCCTCCATGCACCTCACAGAGGATGAGGATGTCAGTATGAAGACCGTAGTTGGGGTCACATTAAAAAAGGGCAACAGGGAGCAGTGTAATCCTGCTTATTAGGAAAGAGGTTGGAGCTGGACTGCTCCTTGGCCTCAGCCAAAGCTAGAAACTCAGTAGGAGACCTGCATGGTCAGGCATCAGTCTGAAGGAGTAGGTGCAAATGTACACCTTGCTATTATACTCCAGGAGGAGGACACCACCATGTGTGAGCTCAACCCACCTTGAGGCTGAGGACTGGAGAACAGACATGAGAAAACCAAGTGAATGCTCAGATCTGTCATTTTTTGGTGTGTAATTCAACTAGCTGGTGTCTTCTATGCCTTTTCTTGTTCTATGAACTTATTTATATGTTTATTCATTCTCATTTGTTAATTCTACTAACATTTTTTAAGGGTCTACATGTGCCAGGCACTGAACTAAATGAGGGAAATGAAACATTGACTGTGGAATTTGGTCTAGTGAGGGAAACAGATGAGGCCAGGTCATTACAATGCTGGATGGTAAGTGCTATAACAGGGAAATATGGGGTGCCATAAGGGCACAGAGGAAGGGAAGCTTGCTCAGAGTTGGGGATCCAGGAAGGCTTCCTAGTGGCAGGAGAATCTGAGCCCTGAAGGATGAGTATTATTTGTCAGAGAGTTGAAGAAATAGTGTTGTAGACAAAGGGAATAACTCGTGAGAGTCATGAAGAGGGAGCAAGAATGGTGTGATCACGGAACCAAAAACTCAGCACATGCATGGACCATCCTGAAACCTGGGCATAGGGATGAGACTGCAGAGGCAATTGTGGAGAAAATGGAGCCTCATTGGCTTTAGGGAATTGTATAGATGTATAAGTTCATATTTGGGTATTGTCTTCATGTTCCTTTCTTACAAATTTATGGACAAATTGGGACTATATATTGCCCAAATTCAATACATTCCATCCATCATTTTATTTCAATTTTTTTTTTTTTTTTTTGGCCACGCTGTGTGGCTTGCAGGATCTTAATTCCCTGGCCAGGGATGGAACCTGCACCCTCATCAGTGAAAGGGCAGAGTCCTAACCACTGGAACACCTGGGAATTTCCCCATCCATAATTTTAGACCCCAATATAAGCAAATCAAGCCATATGTTTTATTGAAATTGTTATTCTGTAGTTAACCTTAAACTTAAGCTAAAAAATATCAAAAATACTGAAGTTTTATTTAATAGGTGATAAATAACTTTCATGGACTCTGACCACGTGCTGAACACCTTTCAGAATGCTTTGCAAATATTAATATATTTAATCCTTATAAATAACCCTTTATGTAGATATGATTACTATTTTCCTATCACAGGTGAGAAAACAGAAGCAATGGGAGGTTAAGTCACTTGCTCAAAGTACATTAGAGCTACCTATTGCAGGACAAGTCTAACTTCAGAATTTATCCTCTTCACTCTTATGTTTTACAGACTTTTTGTTTGTCTATCTATTCATTTTTTAAAACTGACTTAACCAACACAGTTTATTTCCTTACAGTTCTTTTTTTTTAAATTTATTTTTACAGAGTTTTTGATTTAAGAAATAGCTGGTGCAAAGAAGCAGAGTGATAGCATTTCTCTAGTGGGTGAGAAGTATGGTTAGGGCTCAAAGTGGCTGGTTTCTGATCAGAAATAGAGAGGCTACCATTTTTACAACGGAAAACGTATACCGAAGAGGCACATTTTAGACAGCTCATGGACACCACTCTCAGTCCTTGCAGCCCCACCTGTTATTTCAGGCATCATTTCGGAGCACTGTTTTCACCAGCTGTGTGCAGATGAGATAGACTTGACAGCATCTCTCCTTGCATCTCTTGTTTCCTACTGTGGGGATTCTTAGGTGTTGCTGTGGGAGCCCTGTTGGTCTGTACACATGTGCAACCTGGAAATTCAGGGAGAAAATGCCCATGGCATCACCTTGAATCAGGGGGAGCTGGGGGACAAAAGTCTAGAGATCAATATTTTCTCCTAATTCTAAGCTGCATTTCATAAGGCTCATCAGAAGTCCTGTTGGTTTGAGCTGGATCAGTTGTAGCAGTTGACCATCTGGATGATGCAGCCTTGTACTGGCTTTCCCTTGTTCCCTGGTTCACTTTTCCTGGACTTCATTTCTGCTCATTGGGATCACATTTGCATATAAATTCCTGGCATGCAGACCTCTGTCTCGCTCAGACTCTGCTTTGGAGGAACTAAGGCTAAGATGATGAGTTAGAACATTGGTCCCAATGTCAGAGTAGTTTGATAATTAATTATGGTGTAAATGGTAGAATATGACATTGCTATTCTTATAGGAATAAAGCAATGGTGATTCCCTTTTTAGGTTTAAACGTTGAAAGGTGAGAGGTGTATAAAAGTCTCCAAACTGAGCTCCAGATGCAAAACTCCATAAGATTTTCCTCTGAAGTACAGAGATCAGAAACACTCATCAGGCAGAACTCATCATAGTAAAGTCAGACAAGCAACATTTAGCTCTGGGTTCCATCACAAAATAGTTACAAGATTTGGGAAAGGTAATAGTTTCGTGGTTTAGTACCTCCCTTTTCTGGCTGGAACACAGGCATGTGGATGATTGTTACTATCTGTCTTAAGTGTTTTGTACAATGGTGTTTATAACAGTCTTGCTGCTGTTCGGAATAAACCCTTGGCATAATCACATAAAGAAGTGTCTAGAATTGTGAAGATGGTGAGATTTTTATCCTACTTGCAAACTAACAAATTAGTCTGCCACAGATTTTTGGATGCTGGTACGAGATACAAGACCCCTGGGTCAGAGATAAAGGACAGTTTATTACTCACAGTAATAGCAGTAACCAGAGTATCAGCATTTTTGTACTGGTACTTCAGACCCAGTTCTCATCAGATGATGCAAACAGGTCCAGGTGATACCTATACATGTAGTGGGTTCCATTACAGGAAATGAACTCTGAATTTAGGGAACTCAAATCTTTAATAATGGGAAGCAAGATACCTGCCCTTTGCTCTGGGCACTCGTCTTTTTTTTTTTTTTTTTTAACTTAATTTCCACACATTTCATGTTCATAAACATTTTACTAGTCTTTATTTATTTATTTATTTATTGATTGATTTATTTATTTATTTATGACTGTGTTTTGGGTCTTCGTTGCTGTGCGCAGGCTTTCTCTATTTGTGGCAACTGGGGGCTACTCTTTGTTGCGGTGTGCAGGGTTCTCATTGCGGTGGCTTCTCTTGTTGCAGAGCATGGGCTCTGGGCATGCAAGATTCAGTAGCTGCAGCACGCATGCTCAGTAGTTGTGGTGCACGGGCTTAGTTGCTCCGAGGCATGTGGGATAGTCCCAGACCAGGGATCAAACCTATGTCCCCTGCATGGGCAGGCGGATTCTTAACCACTGCACCACCGGGGAAGTCTCAGACATTATCTTTATTAATCTGTACAGTAATCAAACATGCTCTTTACTGTGGAGGGAAACATTATATTAATTTTCTAAGGCTGTAATCAAACCTTCCTTTGGCTCCAGAGGGAGATATCTATCTCTATTTTCCAAGGCTGCTAAGTACACAAACAACCTTGAAAATATAATCTGGATAAAGGGCAGGACATGAAGAAATTTGACCCATGGAATATTACCTCCCAGTAGCTCTTCAGAAACTTTGTGTGAAGAGTATATGGAGTATTACACTTGCATGAGACCCATGCCTGCTGCCCAGGAGGGAAGAGTTTTGGATGCCAGGAAATGGAAGTAGTCATACTGATGCTACCCTGCACAAGGTAAGGAGAATATTTTCTTTTCTCATTTACACAAGCACCAGTTGTTTATTAACAATCTATTGTTTAGAATTGTTATATAAATACATATACATGTATATTTATAAGTAAATAGATGTATTAGATATATAGTCAGAGCTAAGCATAGATATATAGATATATAATTGAACTCTTTTGATCTTAGTATAAATGATACACGTGACTTATTTTATTATTGCCACTTGTATTTCAAATAGTATTTCCTTGTATTAGATTTTGTTTGGAGAGTTATTAAAATTGTCATGATCATCAGAAAGAAAGATAGTGCAACACGACATGCTTATATTGTAATGATTTCACAAAACTTTCACTGAAGGGGCATATGAATATTATCTGGGTAATATGCACTAGAGAAAGACTATGTAGACATTTCAAGGATAATTGGACATAGGGTCTGAGCTGCCATTTATACCCAGGGACAATTGTATTCCATTGTTGGAGAGGGCATATAAATGGAGAGATAGCTTGGGTCAGGTTCATTGTGGGTGGGCTCATTCCTCATACCCATATGGCAGTCATATCCCTGGTTCCCCAAATGTATAATTGGAGTGGTTATACTGTACCAGCCAGAAGCTCTTAGCCTGAAAGTGGAATGGGATACCTTTTTTGGTACAACTATGTCAACTTTGTGTTGGCACCTGGAAGGATGAGGTGCCATCCTCCAGGGTGTATTAAATAACCTAAATCAGTGATCATAAGATGGTGTTGTTTTCACAGCAGGTGGAATAAGAGGGTCTAGAAATAGGAATGGAGTGGCCCAGCTTGCCACCACTCCTATGACCCACTTGAGGGAAATTTTACCTTTCTTTTCCTTTAATTTTAGGCTCTGTGTGTTTGGAGGTCTTTGATCCCAAAAGGAGAATGGTTTCACTAGGAGACAAAATAAAAATCCTATTGAACTTTAAGTTATTATGGCTGCCTGGTCATTTCAGTTCCCTCATATCAACAGACAAGAAGGCAAGGAAAGAAGATATGTCAAGGTAGGTGACCCCAATTATCAAGTGGAAGAAAGTTTGCTGTTTCACACTGGGGCAGTTTGGCACCACTGATCCACTAGTGTGTTTCTTGGTACTCACATACTCCATTGTGATGGGGTGTAATGTACAAGTACAGCAGCCATGACCCAAGAATTACATGGTGACCAGGGACTCAGATCCCTTAGGGATGAGAGTTTAGGTCACCCCAACAGGTCAGCTACCTAGACCAACAGAGGCACAAACTGAGGATGTGGAGAATCTAGAATGAGTAGTAAAGGCAGGCACCGATAAGTATCACTTAGAGCCTTGAGAACAGCTGTGGTGGAAAGGGCTGCAGTAGTTCATTCTACTAACCTTCCTTTTGTGAGTTTCACTGGAATATGAGACCAATTAGAATCCTGAAGAAGATGTTCCTAGATGGGGAGAACTTATTACCAGCAGCAAGTAGATTCAAGCATCTTAAATTAGGGTGGACTGTAGTGAACACTATTATGTGCCATCCAGATCACCCTCTTCAGAGCCAAGGTGCTCATTCTCCAAGCCTGAATATGTTGGCTGCTGATGGCTCTGAGCTCTGCCCCTCTCTGAGAATTGCCCTTGGTAGACAGACACTCCTTCCCTCAAGGTTATGCTTCCTTGCTGGGAGAACTCAGCACCCAATAACTAGTCAGTTGGGGGTCCAAAAGCCTGACCCCCTTGACTTAGCTTGGGATAATTCTCAAGGGCCATCCTCAACTCAGAACTCTCCATGCTGAAGTTTTGGTGTAACCGCACCACAGTTCAACTTTTCCCTCTGCAAAATCCTACTTCCGTCACTCCCTTACATGTATTATTCTTGTGAAGACTTGTCAATAAACACCCTGTATGCAAATCTCAGTGTCTGTATTCAAGAAATCTGATTGAAGACAACCTGTACATCTATTTCCGTGTAGGACAGTTTGGGTGATTTAAATTAATAACAGCATACCACCTTTGGTTTAGTATTTACTTAGTTTGGAATGAGGGTGAGAGATTTCAGGTAAGAGAGAAAATATGTAACACAATATTTTTCCATGGTAGGTGACCAAATACAGGGAAAGAAAACAGTACCTTCTCCCTTTGTAACAATTATAAAAGAAGAGATACGGTAGGGTGCCATCTCTTTTCTGAGGCTCTGATGCCTACAGAAGGTTGAAAGGAAAAGGCCACTCCAATTCTGGTATGGACTACTTTGTCTTTGGCCTTGTAAAGGGCAAAATTGGGACTGCAAGAGTGAAAGTGAAAGAGTAATAGTTTGCTTCTCTCTCAATTCCCTTGTTATTGGATTTCACTCCGGACTGGCTCGCCCAGTACTGTGAAGTTCATGAGCTGTCTTCTCATTCTGACTCAGTGTGAGGCCACACACTTTTCAGGTCACTTTAGTAGGACAGCAAAGAGGGTGAAAGTATTATTTGTAATCACCTCTTTTGTGTTCTTGCAAGTTAAGCAATGCTGGATAAAAACCCTCTTTTTACTCAATTCTGGACAATTTCAAACTGAAGCGTATTTTTACCATGAAGAGAAGACTAGAAATCCTGATACTTGACTGAATTTATTTATTATTAGATATTCTCTCACTATGGCAATGTGGTGAAGTGGCCGACAGCCCAGCACTACTCACTTTTCCCTTGCTTCCAGGAAGTAGTACAATGATGGTTAGCAGACATGGCTGTAGAAACCTTTTCTTTTAAAAATTCCTGTGATGACATTGAATTGTATGTCAAATATATACATATGTATAACCAAAAATATGGAAGCATGTATTTTTCCAGTCATATTTAATTGCATCAGCATAGAGTTCATATTGACTTTTGCAGCAATAGCTAATGAGCCATGTGTAGCAGAATCCAGATGTTTAGATTACATGCTCTGCCAATCCATTATACAAAGGTTCAATTATGACAATGTCTTGCATCGTGTGGAAAGAAGAGCTGCATCACCAATAAGGAAATACAATTGAAGGCTGATTACATTGTTGCTATTTACAAATATGGGGGAATTTTCCTACTGACAGTGTAATTTTCAGTAGGAAGTGGTGAGGTTGGGCAAAAGGATTCATGGCTTGTGTTTCCATGAAACCCTTCTAATTGTTACTACTTATATGACAATGTGTTTGTTTCATTAACTCCAATCACAATCTCACTCATACACACACACCACAAAATACATGAACACAATGAATGCTTTAAGAGTGATGTAAAGTGCTCAGGGGCAGGGTGATTGACACCCATTGGGACAGAGTAGGGACAGCTTCCCTAAGGGATTCCTGGGGCTAGATACTGAAAGATGGGATTTTGGCAGTTGCAAACTGGGGAGAAGGTAAGTGAACAGAATTGAATGAGCCAAAGACAGATATGAGGAAAAGGTAATGTGTTTTAAACATCTGCTGTATTCCTGTCAGTATTTACATATTTAGGCTCTTCTTTTTGGGACAGAGCAGGGATGGGACATTTCAACAAATCAAGTTGAATTCATTTAATGATATCAAGCTGTAAAACTCAGTGTTCTTTAGTGGGAGTCACTATTTTATTTGTCCCAACAGAACTAAAACATACATGCCTCCCCCACAAAGCTCCCACCTGATTTGACACAGTTGAGAAATAAGTAAGAGAGACAGGTTAACGGACATGATTGTAGGATAACATGAACATATGGCTCTCAGAGGAGTAAGGAGAGAGAATGAAACATAGAAATGGTTTTATCAGGGAAAATCATAGAAAAGAAACAGTTCTAAGATCATGGTCACTCTTCCTGGTCCCTCAGCTGCAAACATCAGCAAAACCAGTATTGATTTTGCTCTTGCAGTTGTTAATGTTTAAGCAGAAAGCAAGACAGGGTGGTCTTACAGATGTGTGCTAAGGGTCTTTTTTAAGTCACAACTGTCAGTGATCGTTTTGTTTCTTCTCTCCTTACTGTCGTATACACGTTTGGGACTTCAACTTTGACCTCAAGGTGAAAGTCATCTAAACCGATGTCTTCGGACATCTTTTACTGCAAAACTATAGTACCCCATTTCAAGCTACGAGGTGCCCCAGACTCAGCAGTGCAAATCTTAGCTCCTTGTTTCACTGCTCCCCCTGTTCACATCCTTGCATCTCCCAGCCAGACCTCCTACCTCCTGTTGATCCATCTCTTTGTGGTAGTAGTTTGCTATTTGTTCTCTGTGGTCAAAGCTTTGGCTTCATTCAATTCCTCTCTCTTTTGAACTTTAAAAATCAGTTGCTTGCATCAGTCTTTTTCATTTCATTTTCTTTACAATTGAAGTGACTCATGAATCATCCCTTCTTTTCCATTCCAAACACTAACGACATACTCTGGAACTTCAATTTCTCCTAGTTTGTGCTCTGCAGCAAGCTTCTTAATCGGTTCTTCTTAATCCATTTGCTCATTCCTTTACCTGTACACTTTCTAAAATGCAAATCTGATTATGATGAAGAAGTTGATAACAGTAGCTAAATGGTAGGGAAACTAAAACCTCCCACCTTGTTGGTTTGTGATGAAAATTAATCAAGATGCTATTCATAAAGAATTTAGCTTAGTTCCTGGGATATAATATATTCTGAATAAATATTGACTAGTATGTCTCTCTTTACCTTAGAAACATGATGTATATATTCCTCTTCTCAAATATACCTGATTCTCCTTAACATATGGGGCTTCTCACATCCATTCCTTTAGCTGGAACACTCCTTTGTCCCATCTTCAACAGGGTATTTCCTATTCGTTCTTCAATGTCTGTTCAACATTATATGTTTATATCCAGGTCTTCCTTGAGTAGCCAGACCTGTTTAAACCACTCTGATGTGCACTCCAGCAGAACTTTGTATTTCCAATCTCAAAGTTCTTGTGTTCTGGAATAGAAAGTCTTCAAACCAAACGGTTGATGGGCAAAGAATATGGAGCATATTTATTTTCTATAACTGATAGCATCTTTCTCAATGACCCTTATTCTAGTGAGGAATTCTAACATGCCTTTAGGTTATTTCCATTTTTTCCTATGTAACTTATTGGGTGTCATTTGATTTCTTTCGGGTTTATGTCTAGTCTTCCATATTTCTTCTCTGATCTCTGTTCCTCCTTGCAAGGACACCCACAATGGTCCTTTCTTGGGACTTGACACCTCCTTGTCTCTTACAGGCTTGGCAGGCCTCTCTGAACTTTAGCCACATGCCACATTAGTGGTCCACTGCAGTCTCACCAGTTCTTAATTTTTCTGCCTTTGGAAACCTCCACATGGCACACGAGGACTTCTGGGCCACCCTCCTGCCATGAAGAAGCAGAGGGAGGTTCAAACCTTCCTTCTGCTTAGCCATTCTTGCAATACTCTGCAAGGGTGAATAAATTTACTGGGCTCCAGGAAAGAAGAGGATGTGGCATTAGAACAGTTTCATTCAGGGGAAAAATGAACTGAAAGGGATATTTGAAAACTATCCCTTTCAATCCAGGGGAGGGTGGAAAGGATAAGAAGCCAAGTAGGAAGGTCCTATTTGGGGTTCTAAGAAGAGATCACCTCATGCGATGTCTCTCACCCAAGCCTGGGTAGTTTTACCGTAGAAATAACAAGTGCACTTAGTCAGAAAGAAGATCAGTGATCACACTCCTAATCCTTTTTCTCCTCAAAGCCTTTCCTGACACTTTGCCTCCATTTTATCCTATGTATTTTTCTATTATTGTACCCATGTCATTCATTGCATTTTCAATATCTATCTCCTCTTTCTCAACCAGTAGTCCTCAGTTGGAGGTTATCTTGCCTCCAAATGACAGCTGGTAATGACTGGAGACACTTTTCATTGTCATAACTCTGGATCAGGGGTAGGGGGGTGTTATTGGCATCTAGTGACTAGAGGCCAAGTGTGACGTTAACATCCTGCAATGTGCAGGAAGGTTCCCCACAACAAAGAATTGTCTAAATATCAGTAGTGTTGGGGCTGAGAAACCTTATTCTGGACTGTAACGTCCTTAAGGCAGGAACTATGTCTTATTTATCTCATCTCTATTACCTCACGTATTGTTTAGTACACAGTAGAGACTTAATAATTGCTTTTTTAATAAGTAACTGCATGAAGAGCATGAATGAATGAAGAGCAGACATGTAATTTTTGAAACCCCCAAACCCTTTTGGTTTTGGTTCTTCTGGTTAGTATAAGATTAAGTTTGGTAGTTGAGCAGAATAAATGTTACACCTAATCTCTTTTGGATTCCAGACACTGATAAAATTTTAAAAATTCATATGTCTTCTGAAGGAGAGGAGGGAGATAACATGGCAGCAACCCCTTGCTTATTCCTCCTCCAAGCCACCTCCCCTAGCAAATAGATGATGTCATGACCCTGAAAGACTTTATGAGGCTGTATCAGAACACAGTATGCTGTTGGATATTTCCATCCAATGATTAAGAAGTTTGACTAGAACAGTTCTACGGGCATGCAGCATCTTCTTTCAAGAATGGGAGTTGGTAGTGAATTATGGTCCACATGACACATGTGTGCCACTGCATGGTTTGATTGTTTGAAGGGCATCTCCTGAAACAAACTCTGAATGAGAGAAATAGTGCAAAAGGGTGGATGTGTCAATGGCAGAGTTCTGGTAAGAAGTATGCAAGTGATCCAGGGACTCTGGTTTTGTAGTTTTCTAAGATGGAGTTATCAGTTATCTACAGCCAGCCAAGTCCTAGCTCATGCTCACATGTGTACAGTGTTCACTCTTAACTAGTTGGTACAGTTTTTTTTTTTTTTAACCATGTTGTCTTTCTGGAAATTTTAGATATTCTTCAAAATATTTGACATTCCAGTTGATCCTGTGATAAATTGACATGAGTGAAGAAAAAAGAAATGAAAAGATTAGGAATTACCATTTTTCTGATTTCCAAAATGGCCCTTTATACGAAAGAATAAACTTGGTTGCAAGAGGTCTATTTTTATGTGAGGATTACTATTTTGAGGGTAAATGTCTTATTGATATACATTAGATAATCCAAGACATATTTTTAGATGATTGCTAATAGTAGATGTATTAAAACTTGGTTGTAGAATGAAGAAATTTGCAAATATTTGTTTTACTGTATCCCTAAAAGTGAATAACCACTACTTCCTTTTCATGAGAGAGCTGTATTTGGTAACATGGAGTGAAGAAATAATTTAGTCCATGAGGACTTCTGTCAGATCAATAGCAGAGGGAGAAAGAGAGCATCTAAATGGGAGGGAGCCCTGGCTTACTCACTTGCCACTTGCAAGCCACTCTGAGTTTTTGATCCTCAAACAATCCCAGAGGGGGCCTGAGGGAAAATATTTATCCTCCGTATTAAGGATGAGGAAAATGAAGCATAGAGAGACTGAGTCACTCACCCAAAACCACAAAAGTGGTACCTTGTGTAATTACAGATTGAGTTCCAGTCTGTGAGTGTATTCCCTTCCATCACCCCACTGCCTTTCTCATAAGCAAATAGGCTAGTGGTTCTCTACTTAACCTGCTGCCTATAACAATCACATGAGCAGCTTTCAAAGGACACTGATGTCCAAGTCCAACCTCAGAATATCTGCTATAGTTGGTCTGAGGGTGGAGGCCCAGAAGTTAGTTCTTTTTTTTTTTTTGCTCCCCAGGTGATTCTAAATTGTTACAAATATTGAGAACCACTGGCCTGAGTCCTAATGGTCCTGCAGTTGGTTTTGTCTTTTGTATCTGAGCAAATCTGTTTATTTTGGACTTTTTCATGGTATGTTTACAAGAATTTGACAAGGAATTAAATATGCCTTAATTTGAGTGACACAGAGCAACTTCTTGATTATTTTCCATAAGAAGGCAGGATGTTATTAAACCAGCTCTATTAAGTGGGGTTTATAATGGAAGATCATAGGGTTAATCATCAGTAAAAAAACAAAGTTTAGCTGTGTGAAAGGTAAAAAAATCTTTTCAATTTACTGCATCATATCTTTGGAATCAGTTACCAGTGGCCTGGCTCATCAGTGGAGCATTCTTGAGCCAACTGCAAAAACACATGCAGTTCACCAGGCCATGAGCTAATTAGTCCTGGCTCCAGGCCAGGTAACACTTAGATTAGAGGTCACTGTTTATCCTATTGCATTCATTTGAAAAGTGTATTCCTTATATTGGAATGCCTTTGTGTTTTCCTCTCTAGGTTAAAGTGTTTGAAAGCCATAATGTGATGTTTTGCATTTTGAAGTCTAGATCCAAGGACAATATTGTCTTCCATGAAGAATGGGTCCCTTGACTATGTCTTATTGTACATGGAATTTACATGACCCCTGAGACATCTTTAGCTCATTCTTAGCACATGCTCTTCTTTATTTTCTAAATTTCTATTCTCACTGTTATTTTTGTCTTTTTCTACATTGTTTTTCTTTTCTCCCTATCTACATCTTAGGTCTACCAAAGATTTGTGACATCACCAATGAGTCTCAGCCATGCTCAGTGTGTACTGTCAAACTAAAGAGGTCAATTGTCTCTGGACTTACGTACCAAATTCTTTCTGTTTTACATTCATTAGTTTTGTCTATTAAGGGAGTCATATACCTGTTTGCAATTTTAGAAACAAACTATGTAAAACTAAACTTAACAAAGGGTGAAGCTATGCCTCAAAACAACGGCCTATAAACTAATCTTTGAAAGAAAGTCAATTTAATGTGTCTATCTTTTAAGGAGAAACCCTAAACTAAGTGTGTCTCTCAACTACTAAAACTTTGATCTCCACATTGATGTCCATTTGATATCCACATTGGATGTATCATCCTTCTTTTGCCTTCAGACCTTTTAGACTTTGTAAAAAGGTGGAAGAATTGTGCTGTGAATTCAAGGCTTCTGTTCACACTTTTGCTATAATATGATATGCCTGAAGATGATACTAAATCAGATATCAGGGAAGATAAAGAGCTATGACAGATCAAATTTTAGCTCTTCCCTCCTGTACCACTCCCACAAATATACGGTCTCTAGAATAAGGGCCAGGATTTGCATTTTTATCATTTAGATAACTCTAAGACATCCTTATTAGCTGATCCCCTACAAATAAAAATAATGTATATAAATACAACCAGATTAAAAAAAATTGACTCTTCATGAAACTTGAGAGGACAAACTGTCACATTGACCTCACTGTAAAGAAAACGCAGCACTACACTTTTTATTGTTTTCTAAGGAAGGGAAAACCTAGGTAATATTTTGGACTATTCCAGCCTGGCTGAGCCCACTGAAGGCCTAACTGTCAAGGGTGCTGAGAGCAGAGAAGTCTGCCTCTAGGACATGCAATCTGTGCTTTCTTACCAATGCACATCAACTCACAAATCCTTCTCCCCGACTAGTTTTCTCCTCTGCTTGTACATTTGTCATGACCTCCCTCATCAGCCTAGTCTTCATTTCATTCCCTCGCCTTCCATCTGAAGTTTCCAGATACACTTTTATGTTTTATGCATATGGTAGGCTAGGTGTATTATTTGATTAAAGTTTATATAATACAAAATCTCTTCATTGTCATGATCATTGGCTTTGTTTGTTTCTTTTTTTGAGCCTAGATCAATGGTTAGCTTTGATCACTGATTGTAAAGTTCCTGCTGAAGAAACTGTTACTGAAACACAATCTCAAAGAGTATAAAGTGCTACTGTTTCAGAATTTTTTGACAGAATTATTTCCCAGCAACCTTTTCCTGGAATTGTTCATTTTTTTATTCGTATGAGATTCACAGTTATGGAGCATCCATGAATGATGTTACACTTTTTTTCTTTTATGCTTTAGAAACTGTTGCAAATGAGCAGTGCATCGTGACCTCATTGGCTGTACTTGATAAAATTGATGTGAGGTTATGGGTGAGGAGTGAGAGGGAAGTAAGCCACCTCCATAATAGGCACACAGAGGTGTCAGATAGTTTTGTGCTTTTCGTATGTGTGGCCCCTGCTTGTGTGGTGTATAAGGAAGAAATGTAGAACATCTCACAGGATGTATGTGGTTGGCAATTGGAAATTGTGCATCCAGCAGATGTCATCTAATGAGAAAGCTTTGTAGAGGAAGTGGTATTTAGTTTGAAAATTATAGTCTAGTTTGGATTTTGATAGGTATAGGTGCAAGAAGGGAGAGGGTAGTGAGAATAGGAAAAATAAGTCAGTGAATACAAAGTCAGAAAGGTGAAAACGCCTCAGAAATTGTTCAGTTGGAGCATGGGATACAGACGAACAGGATGCTTTGAGAAATGGGATTGGGAAAATTGCTGTTGCTGACTGTGTTCCCATGCATTCTGGGAAATGATGTGCTATTTCTCTTCTACTAGAGATTTTGAAGACAATTTTTGGTGTGAAATCAAAAGCTTGAAGGAGTTCACCTGGAATTTACAGACTGGCTATCTGGTCCAGCTTCTTCTCTTCAGAGATGGAAGTGGTATTTTGTACTGATTACAAACAGAGTGCTGGATTTGGGAGATGGCGGGAAAAGAGACTCCTCGTATTGACTCTGATTTACTAGCTTTGTGAACTTGGATGAATTACCTAACTTTCCTAAGCTTCATTTTCCACATCTGCAAAACAGCAATGAAGGGGTTGTTGTGAGAGTGAGGAAAACAATGCACGCAGTGCTTAGCTTAGTGGCTGGAATATAGTAAATGTTAAAAATATCTGCTGTTATTATTACTGGTGGTGCTATTGTTATTACTCATGGCTTCAATGCTATAGTTTTTCACTCTTTCTTGCTTTGTTTTTACTGAAATTGCCTGGTTTGACTAGAGTCAGTGGTCAACTGTCCTGACCTCAGGACAATTTGGTAAATGCAAATCCAATGTGCAGAAAGTCACCTAGAAGTCAGCAGTCAGCATCCTGTAAGAATTGGCCACCTGTGCCACACTTCCTGTAGTAATTTCTGTTCTGCATCTGGCTGTATCACTCCAGCTTCCAGGTATGGGAATGGTAAGAATAACAGAGGTAGAGAGATCTCATCCCCAAACTCTCCTTTTTGAATGTTGCTGACTTCAGTATTTTCTAGAAATCTTAAACAGCTTTCAATCTCAAAGAACAAGACAAACACTTTTTTTTCTTTCCAACCATTAAAGTACTTTTATTAAGTCATCAGATGAGCACTTTCTAAGGGAAAAATAGTTTATGTGTGGTTTGGATGCTAAACATTGACTCAGCATCAGGCCTAAGAGGGAGAAGGCCAAGTGATGCCTGCTGACACATAAGTAATAATAATGGAAAAAATAGACTGTCCCAAGTTTGCTAAATAAAGCCATACATTTGGAAAAGCACAATACACCAAACTCTTATATGTTCCTTTCTTTTTTCAAGATTATTCTTTTCATTGCTCACCAGCATTATATTATTTTCTTCCAATACACATATTTTCCCAAGTTCCATGGTTGCCATAGTCTTCTGCCGTGTGTTCTATATTTTTGTACAGTGCTAGTCATGATTAGGTAGTATTAAGCAATACTTAGGAAAGCAAGCTGTTTGAAATGACTTTTTCAGCTAGGAATTTCACAGAGACTGTATGTAGTTGTTCTTCTTACTTTGGGGATTAATTACTTTACTAATACAAACAATGACTGCAATATAAGCTTTGAGAGACTGACTCACTGAGGAAACAAGACAGGTTTGGAAATGGATCCTTTGCCATTGACGCACATGGAGAACTCTCTGAAAAATGGTAATCTGAGAAATCTAATTGCTGCAAAACTGTTCACATAAAACTGATACTATCAGGAATTGGGCCATAATTAAATATTCTGTGATTATATGTCAGTTTCAAAGGGATTGCCTTGCACAGCCAGGTGTTTTGCTTTCTTGAAATGAAAGAAATGGGAAGTAAATCAGTTTTCAGTTATTTGGTGCCATTTTCTGTTTTCCTCCCCTGGGAAGTCATTCTGTAGATCTATAAAATGAGTTAAGGATGAGAAGACAAATTTAGGAGATGAAAAAGCAAGGTAGAAATGTTTATTTGCTCTGTACCACCTTTGTGATGTTGGAGTCCTTCACCTTTCTGCGCCTCATTTTTTTTCTTTCATAAGATGGGAAAGACTCTTATAAGCCAGTGCTCTGGGGGAGAGTTACCCAGAATCCCTTTAGGGAGCATTACAGATAGAGCTGGGAGAGAAAAGGACCCAAGTGGATGTCAACCAGCACAAAGTCATGTTTTATGTTGGGCTTTTATTGATTTTGAGAAAAGTATTTTTTGGAAACAGTATTTTTAAATCAATGGACTGCTAGGTAATGTCTAAGTCCTTGGTAGCATTAACGTCCCTTGAATCTATGTCTTTGATGACTACTTAGAAGCACCTGAGCAAGGGGAAAGGGAGAGAAATAAAAAAAGCAAAGAAATTGATTCAGTTAGTAATCCTTAAAAAAAGCCTTCTTTCATTAATTTTTTTCCTTTAAATTTTATTTACTTCTATTATCTTGAAAGCAATATGTATTAGTTGCAAAAAGGTGAAGGAAAGATTTCACAAATACTTGCAAAATTTTACAGATCTACTTCTCTTGGTAGCTTTTCACTTTTAATGATAAGTCTCTGAGATAAGCACCCAATCTTTTATTTCTGTTCTTTTTTATTAATTGGTTTTCCCAAGAAATAAGCCTGTACCTTATTTGTAACTCCTTTTCCTATGTCATTATTGGGATCATTCTATCAGTCAAAAGATCCTACTACTTAGGAAAGCATGGAAGCTAAGGGCTTATGCTCACAGATGCTTATATACATACATATAAATGTAAAAAGAATATTTATAATCCAGCAATTTCACTTCTGGGTATTTATCTGAAGAAAATGAAAACACTAATTTGAAAAGATGTATGCACTCCAATGTTCATTGCAGCATTACTTACAATAGCCAAGATATGAAAGCAACCTAACTGACCATTGATAGATGAATGAATAAAGAAGATGAGGCATATATATATATATATATATATATATATATATATATATATACACAATGGAATATTACTCAGGCATAAAAAAGAATAAAATCTTGCTATTTGTGACAACATGGATGGACCTGAAGGATATTCTGCTAAGTATAATAAGTCAGACACAGAAAGACAAATACTGTATGTGGAATGATATGTGGAATCTGAAGACCAAAACAAACAAACATAAAACAGAAACAGACTCACAGATACAGAGAACAAACTAGTGGTTGCCAGAGGAGAGGGAAATGCAGGGCTGGACAAAACAGGTGAAGGGGATTAAGAGGCAGAAACTACCAGTTATAAACTAAGTAAGACACAGGGATGTAATTCACAACACAGGGAATATAGTCAATAATATTGTAATAACTTTGTATAGTGTGTAATCTACAAAAACACTGAATCACTCACAATGTGTACACCTAAAACTAGTATAATATTGTTAAGTCAACTATACTTCAATAAAAAAAGAATATTTAAACACTCACTTCCTTTCTATTAGTACGTAGTTGCAGTTGAAGGGCAGTTGGTGTGAGTGTTTGTGTGTCTGTGTGTGTTGTGGGAAGCAAAGTAGAGGAAGTGGGAGGCAATTTAGCATGCTGGAATGTCATGGAATCCCATTTTTTTGTCGCGTAGATGATGCTTTGTAGGAGTGACATTATTGTGAAAATTTTCTCAGTCCCAGTTTCCCTCAAAGTGGGTTTGGTTCAGTTTTTCCATTTCAGTGTTAAGGGCATGACAATGTATCATGATCTTGTCTAAAAACAGCCTCTCACAGATTATGATGTAGAAAAGCAAACTCACTCACCTAATATAAACACATAGAAAGCTTCTCCCCAGAACTTACGCCATCAGATCTGTGTCATTGTATCCTGGGTGCCAAGTGAGAATTGACAACTGTCTACCAAAGGTTTCAAGAAAAGAAGACTTTGCTTTTATTTTAGAAAATGCCTTTTTACAATATTCAGATTATGTTCACTCCCTTGACATTATATATGCTTGTAATGATGACTGTCCTCATTTCCTGTTATAACTAGTTCCACATAGTTTTCACTGTAGACTTCGTTAGTTCTTTCCCCTTGGGAACATACTCTTTCTTTGAAGTTCAAAGACCTCTATGTCATAGGCTACCTGGTTTTGCTTAACAGTTGGTCCTACTCTGATCTTGTTTCCAGTGTTCCTAAGTTAGGCTCTTTTTGTTTTGTGTCTTTTGTCCAAACTTCCACATTATACTTGGAGAGGTAATATGATGTATAGAAGAAAAATCTTGGATTTGATTTAGAAGACCTGGATTTGAGTCTTGACTATTCCCCCTCCTTGGTTGTATGATGTGGAGAAATTCACAACATTCCTCTCTTAAATTTCTTTACCTGTAAAATAAGGTAACAACTATTATCTTCTCCCCAACACTGTTGAGTTGTCATAATGAGATGCCCTATAAACTGGCCAGCAGTAGTCAAATTACATTATAACTATCATTATCATTATTATTATTACACTTCTAATAATTGAGTTGCTCTCATTTTTCTATCCCCCAAAGTTAATTGGCTCTCTAGGAAATTTTGTGAGATCAGGATAGATCTGTGGCCTTGCTGATCTTCTCGGAACCTAGAAATCTGACCATATGAGCCCTGATAACTACGATTAAGACTTGATTCTGATGTAAGACTTGCTCAGCGTTGAATGCCTTTCTGGATCTCTGTCTGCTCCAGGCTCACGTTACTCTCTGCCTGCCTAATTTTTTTATTGGGGTTTAGTTGCTTTACAATGTTGTGTTAGTTTCTGCTGTACAACGAAGTGATTCAGCTATATGTATACATATATCCCCTCCCTCTTGGACCTCACTCCCACTCCCACATCCCACCCATCTAGGTCGCCAGAGAACACCAAGCTGAGCAACCTGTGCTATATAGCAGGTTCCCACTAGCTATCTATTTTACACATGATAGTGCATATATGTCAATCCCAATCTCCCAGTTCATCTCATCCCCCCTTCCCCGTGTCCACACGTCTGTTCTCTACATCTACGTCTCTACTCCTGCCTGGCAAATAGGTTCATCTGTACTATTCTTCTAGATTCCACATATATGCATTAATATATGATATTTGTTTTTCTCTTTCTGACTTACTTCACTCTGTATGACAGACTCTAACTCCATCCACCTCATTACAAATACCTCCATTTCATTTCTTTTTATGGCTGAGTAATATTCCATTGTATATATGTGCCACATCTTCTTTATCCATTCATCTGTCGATGGACATTTAGGTTTCTTCCATGTCCTGGCTATTGTAAATAGTGTTGCAGTGAACAGTGGGGCGCATGTGTCTCTTTGAATTATGGTTTTCTCAGGGTATATGCCCAGTAGTGGGATTGCTGAGTCATATAGTAGTTCTGTTTTTAGTTTCTTAAGGAACCTCCATACTGTTCTCCATAGTGGCTGTATCGATTTACATTCCCACCAGCAGTGCAAGAGGGTTCCCTTTTCTCCACACACTCTCCAGCATTTATTGTTTGCAGATTTTTTTTTTTTTGTATCTATTTCCTCTACTAGAATCTGAGTTCCATGGAGGAGACAATATGCTGTATACATCCCTACCTTTGTACCTTAGCATAGCAAAGCAACTGTGGCATAGCAAATGTGCAATAAACTTTGTTTAAAAAACTTGCTTATTGTATATTGTATGGTATAATGTGCCATTTATTCCATAAATTTCTTGATGTCTACTAGTGGAATGGATTGAATTGTATCCTTCTAAAAGATATGTTGAAATCCTAACTCCCAGTATCTCAGAAATGTGAACTGATTTGGAAATAGGGTTGTTGCAGGTATAATTAGTTAAGTTTAGATGGTCATACTGGGGTAGAGCAGACAACTAATCCAAAATGTCTGATGTCCTTATAAGAAGAAGGAAATTTGGATTCAGACTCACACAGAGAGAAGAACTCTGTGTGATGATGGAGGCAGAGATTGGAGTTATACTGCCTCAAGGCAAGGAACACAAGGATCAAGAGCCAACACTAGAAGCTAGGAAGAAGCAAGGGAAGATTCTCTATTAGAGGCTTCAGGGAGAGCATAGCCCCACCAACATCTTGATTTCAATCTTCTAGCCTCAAAAGCCATGAGAAGAGACATTTTTGTTGTTTTAAGTCACCAGTTTGTGGTAATTTTTTACAGAATCCCTAGGAAATTGATATAGCCAGGTAATGACTAGGTTCTGGGATCAACAGCCAGCAAGACACTTTATCTCCACTCTCATGGAGCTTTGCACTAGATAGTTTCTCTTTACCCCTCCAGATCCATTCTTCACCCTTCACCTTCCTGCTTCACCAGTGAGGCTGACCAGTATGGACTGTATCAAAAAGTTTCCATGTCTTCCTGCTTCAAGTTGCTTTGGGCCAGTGAGGGAGACAGAGGCATGAAGGTGGGCTATTTACTCTGCTAGCTTATGACTTGCTGGATCACTGTGGATTGACTGCTCCTGTTATATACAGTCATCTTTCTGGTCTCTGGGAACCTCACTCTACTCTTCTTTCTTTAGCTCTGAGAGTGGTGAGCGGTCCCCACTCTCATTACTCATGGGTCACTCCACTACCAGTTTTGGTTCTGTCCACATCTTTGGAAATAGTTCTTTTATTAAACTCATCTGTAATTACTCAGTTTGAGAGTGCCACTGTTTCTTGCTTAGAGTCTGGGTAGTTTAGTTACTGAAGAAGACACACAATAAACATGTAAGCATATTTTTAAATGGACAGTCCAGAAATTAATTAGTAATATTAATGTTAATTACTATTACTACTGAAGGAATAAACCAGTACATTTTGTTTTCTTTCAACAATCAGAAAGAGAATTAAACAAATAGGTTACTTTAGTGCAGAATTTGATTCATTTAACAGCACAGAGGGGGAAAATTACTTTAAAGATCACAGTGTCTAATGGCTACAGAACAAATGGGAAATTTGAGAAGAGAACATCATCATAGTGTTAATTGATTTCACGTGGTTTTGAGCTTTTCTGGCATTAGGAAGATCACTACTGTATATGGTTTACATATGACTGGTGTCTAGTGCCAGAATGCAACTCCCTTCTATCTATTAAGTGCCCTTGGCCTTGTGAGTCAGGAGTGAGATCTTGAATCTTCGGCAAATAGGACTGCCTAATTTTTATTTGTCCAAGAAGTAATGCATGCAGTTAAAAAATACTTTTTTTTTTTCAACTAAGAGACCCCAAAGTAGATTATATTTTAGGCTGAAAAATTTATATGCTTATACTTAGAAAATTGGTTATTTTGTATTCATACACATGTAATATCACTTTCCTTAATGCATATGTTCTCAATAAAAGATAAAATTTCTATTGCATTCTGAGGAAGACTCAACATAAGTTAAAAGCATTGTATGAAAACCTTCAATAGTGAAGATGAGTAGGCAGTAATAAACAATTATTTTCAAGGCAGAGTTACCTAAAATTTTTTCTTGATTTTTTACTGCTTATGGGATAAATTTCAAACTTTTTGGTTTCACTTTACCAAACTTACTTCTTGCTGTTCCCCTGAGGTCTTCTGTATATAGCCAAATGGGATGTGGTGGGTTTAGTTGAAAATAATGCAGTAGTCTCTTTCTCAATACCTAGGGTTAGATTTCTATAAACCTTATGTGAAATAAGATCATGAGAATCAAAATTCTGATGAGTATAGTTTATATTTATTAAAGTAGAACTGTAAAAACAACCACTAAGGTACCATTCTATGTACCTTCATTTCATAATTAATAGCATTGGATGGGTACATATTGATCACTGGTAACTTTTCAGTATTTCTTCTCTCCATATTTTAAATATAATCATTATGAACTTGTTTAGTTTGATGTTGTTAACACAGAGTGAAGAAGTTTTCCTCTGTCTGTCTGCCATCTACATCTCCAAGGCCTTTCTGATTTTATGACTTGAAATTACCTTTCTTCACCATTGGTTTCACCATATTTCCACAGACATTCACATGCATGCCTGAATTGGAAAACAAGCTTGGGGTGGTCCTTATTTCTCAACCTCCATTTCCCAATGCAGAGATGAGTGGTGCTAATTTTGAACGTGATTACTGCATAACAAAGTCCCTCCCCATCCATAGCCTCAGGGATGTTTCCACCCATAAACCAAAAAGTGCAGTTGCAAGGTTTGGGATTAGCTCTCCCTCTGCTTCCTTTCTGTCTCCTACAGTTTTATTGCATTGCCTCTCTTTTTTTTTCTCTGCCTCATGATTTATTGCTGATTCCTCTCCCCAACTTCTAGTTTCCTGTTTCTCTAATTATCTACAGTGGGAAGAACCTTAAATTCATGTGCACAGTGACCAAAATTCCCTGAGCACACAGTGCACAGAGTAAATCCATCTGACGTAGAATTTCACACAAAGAAAATTTGAGATTGGGCATGAGTGATTAATTGACACATTTTTTGTGGGGTCTTCTTGCCTTTGCTTGTAATCTTGCCTCTTCCCAGAACGGCATTTTTTCTCTTGGCCATCTGGGAAATGTGTATTCATCCCTTAAAACTCAAGTTAGATACCACTTTCCCTGGGGAAACTTTCCCAGCCCTATCAGGCAGAATTAGTCAATTCCTCTGTAGCCACATAGCTCTTTGGTCTCGCTTGTTACAGCAAGAACGTGTTTCCTTTTCAATAGCTACTAAGTGCTTGGTACTTACCACATTGTGTTAGTACATGTTTGCCTGTCTGTCTCACTTAGTTGACTTTGAACTTTTCAAAGCAATGATATTTTTGCCTCTTTATATCTACCTCAGGGTTGAAGGTGGTGGTATCTGGGCATGGGATATGAATACATGTTTGTTGAGTAAATAATCTATAAATATTTGAAAGAGTACATTAAATGAATTAGTAAGACTATTTGGTAGATGGATGTCAGACTAATTTATTGAATATGTATACATTATATGTATATATATGTATTTTAAATAAATGTTAATTCATATTTTTACATGTATTCAATATATTTTTATCCTTAGGTTTTATTAGCTGGATTGCAAATTCTGTGAAAATAGGAACTGATACTTATGCCCTCAGCTCCAGGTACCTTGTGCCCAGTTGGCACTTACTGCATGTTTTTTAGAATTTATGAATGAAGAATCAAAAGACAACAGTCTTCAACCTTTTTTTAAATGGAGACAAGCATATTCAATCTGATTATTTTTTCAACCCAAGCTGCATCTCTCTTAGTTCTGTATCACTTTTATAAGCGCCTGGACATGGAAAAGGTGAAAGTTTGGACAGAGAGTGGAGGTATAACTTATTCCCAGTCATTAAGAAGACTTTTGTTTGGAAAATTCCCCTCAATACATCAGAAACAAATGCTTTGAAACAAAGGTGAACCCGTGGATGGAACTGATTTGCACATTTAAAAACTACCTCATGACTGCAGGCATCAGTTGATTCTTTGGCAAACCATTGCTTTTTCTTATCCATAAGTTGTTTGTTTTTGGAGGAAATGGGGTATTCTGTTGAGAGGAAAAATATATTTTCTCACTCTGAGTACTTGTCTTTCTCACTTCTGTTAAAATTATAGTTACTGATAAAATCCAAGCCTCTTTGGTGATGGTGATTTTTTGTATGATATCTACAGATACAAATACTGCATATGTCAAAGAGACGCATGCACAAACAAAACAGCACATGCTGTACTCACAGCCAGTTACACAGAATGCTCATGTGTCCATCTGTTGCTTATTAATTTTCTTCCTGCTATTTGCATCATTCTTTTGAAGAAGCTCCAGCAGTCTATTGCTTTGGCCAATTGTTTATAATGTCTATAAATCAGGGACTTGAAGCAAATGAACTGTCTAGGCTGTGTTTGCAAAATATTTGTATCTTCTGGTTTTGTTTTATTTTCCTAGCTTTAGAAAACATATAGATTAAACTTTGATTGAAGCTTATTTTCTAGTTACTCATTTTTTGGGGGAAGGGGGGAAATGGTTTACTTTATTAGCCAATTAGTAGGTTCAAATCCTGTGTTGGTGTCTTGCTCAGTTTGTTTTTAAATTCTTGCTGTAAATGTTGACAGTTTTTCTTTCTCAAGAGTCATCTGAAAAGGCAAAACAAAACCCAAAACCCTATCAAGTACATTTTTAGAAATCAGATAAAATTGCCTGGGGAACAGATCTCTCTTCTAGCACCAGTTTTTAACATTCAGCTGTGACATTTTTAACAATGGCTATAGTTCAATGATTAAGTTCAGATTTGAGGTCTCAATAAGCTGCGTTTGGAATATGGGAATTTCTATTAGAAACCCTGGTAAAGAGGACAACTAGGGAAGGAATCCAATATTTCATGTTGATTTATTGACTATGTGCGTCAACAGCATGCTTTTAATTTGCAGAGTAATATAAAAATACTCAGAATCTGTGCCTAGGTCAAATATGAGTCCATATTTTGTGTCACAGACATTATAACCAATCCTCTCCCTTTATTCCCAGTCACGGTTTTATAGAGGGACGAGGTCGACAAGAAATTAGAGCTAACAGCATGAGTGAATCAGTTACATAAAACGTTTATGAGATGATGTGAATAATGCAACTTTAAGGGGAAATATTCCTGTTTTTTGGTATCTTTATTCAAAAGATTATAGGTGAATGGACGAGTTGTCCTGATACCTAAACAGGTCTACACAATGTGACTTAAGTTCAATTGACAGTCTATGGGGATTTTGACTTATATCTTTCTTTTTTATGTGACCTTGGTTTTGATGTACATATATACCCAAAGAGTATGCAATTTTAGGTGAATAAACTATGTCAATGATTAAGCTACTCAGTTTAATAAGGTGCTAAATGCATTGTTTATAACAAAAGTTACTGGTTGGTACCATTTACGTCTGCAGAGAGCTAAACAGTTTACAGAAACTTTCACCTCCTTGACTCACTTTAGTGGAAGAATAGGGATTACTAGACTCATTTTGTAGATCTGGATTTCAAGGATCAGCACAATTCATTGATTCATGACCAAGGTTAAAAGAAAACCTAGATGCATTCCAAGGCTTATATCACAGTTCTTGATATTTCAATGTCTGAAAATATACTCATTGCATAAGGTACATAAACTTATGTGGCCACCTGTTAAGAAGTAGTTTTGAAAATGGAATTTGAAAGTAATTACCACAAGAGAACAAAAGATCCTGATGTGCCTTCAGAATCCTGAAAGCAAGAAATCATTCCCTCCACAAGACATTTTGTGTCCTGTGCATGAACCATTTTCTTAGGAAAAATACCAAGATTTTGGCAATTTTGAGATGGTGGATTCTGCCCCTGAATGCTTCCTTTAGTCCAAATGGTCCCATTCAGTGAACAGAATCAGTCAAACTGCTTGGTTTCTTAGGAACAAACCAGTAGACTAAAATGGAATCTTTCAAACTGATGTTTCAATGAATACTAGCTCCAGGAAAGATGTCTCCAGGTATTTCAAGAACAAATCGTACAGGGTCAAACAATTTGGGAGAAGGATGTAAATAGATCCCATTTTGGGAGATGTAAATAACATTAGTTCTGAAGTAAAGAAATCTGTTAAGTATTTTCCTAGTGTTTCTCAAACTTACTGGAATACACATCCACATACATATATATAAGAATATATTTTAATTATTAATTATATATTCATTAATACATATTAATAACTTGAGGAAGCAAGTTTGGGAAATTTTGGAAAAGGATTATTTTCTTTACCAATTGTTTTAGTTTTTCATTATCATAGCATTTTATAGGATTTATGAATTCTACTATGTTATAAGATTTTTAAATATTACTGTGCAACAATTAAATCAGACATTTTAAATATAAATGAGGTTCAGAGTACAACAGAAAATCTCTTTTTTAATGTACACAATTCTGCTTATATGAGGTTATTCTACTCCTCCAAAGAAACTTCAGGGTGTGAATTTGCTGACTGAAGTCCTCAGCCTGGCAGTCTAGTTCACTACCATCTGGTCCCATCTGCCTCCTCAATTTCCTCCTTCCTTCCTCCCTCCCTCCTTCCTTCCTCCTCCCTCCTTTCCTTCCTTCAACATAGTTGAACTCAACACCACCAATCAACTGGGTATAATAGATATCTATAGACTACTTCATCCAAAATCAGCAGAATACACATATTTTTTTCTCAAGCTCACATGGAACATTCACCAAGATAGACCACATTCTGGGCCATAAGACATACCTTAAAGTTAAAAGATTAGAAAGCATACAATGTCTGCTCTCAGATCTTATTTCTTTATGACATGAACACATTTTGGAATAATAACCCTCCTTCTTTTGGTGGGATCTGAATTCTTTTAAAGCTACTTCTCCTGGGGGTCCTTGTGTCCACTAGACTCTCAAGTATCAGATGGCAGGTCCCAAAGCAGCCCCAGGTCACTGTTAAGTTAAGACTCAGAAGCAGAGCTATCCAGCACCTCCCAAGGGCAGCTCTTTCCTTGCTCATTATCTAGAGGATGGCTGACTCATGGTGTTCCATGCTCTATGCCCTGGCTTTTGTTCTTGGGCCTGTGACTCAGCTCCCCCATGGTTTCTCCACTTTTAGCTTCATTTCTCTCAGCTGTGACCTGTGTTCCTGGTTTTATCTCTGGTTTCCAAGTAGAGTTTTTTTTTTTTTTTAAAGTTTTCCATTATTCTGCTCCTGACTTATTGCTGATATGTGTTTCATGCTTTGCCCTCTGTCCTTGGCCATGTGTCTGACTAACTGGAAATTGCTGATCAAGGGCTGGTGGCTATCACCTTAAGCATGCTGACTCTTACGGCCCTGGAACCACAATGACCTCGTTTGTGCTGTTACAATAGTGTGATTTCTCTTTTCTGAATTATGACCGCACATGTGCCCTGTACTCCTTCCTTGCTATTTATTATACAGTACTTTCTCTGGTGAACAAGGCCTTTACAGTGCAAAAAATTAAGCTAGGTTTAAGAGATTCCAAAGATTATGGATTATACTGAAATAGAACTCAAATCTGCAAACATTGTTAGTTTCAGTGAATTCTGGGTTCCCCCAAAGTGTTCCTGGATTCTTTATTAAATTACATAACAAGTCATTCAGTCTCTGCCCTAGGTCTCCCTAGTCACAAGGGGGCAGATTATAAGAGGTCAGAAGATAGGAGATGAATATTTATCATTAGAGAGTAGGAAATGCTGGCATTAGAAAATGGTTACATAAGCCAAGGTCTGGTAGGATGATGAGGATGATAAGAGATCCAGAAATGCAAATGAGAAAGGACATACGTCCCCTCGTTTACATTCTTTCTTTTCCTCTTTCCTTTTGCTCTCAATATTACACATTTTTGATGACAAAAATGGGATAACTACACTTATGTGAGAAATAAAGCATAAATGATTGTCATGTCTACACGAATGTTTCTATTTTGTTTCATGTGCTGCGTAAGTTATGTAATGATAGAGAGAGAAAGGAAAGACATGTGATTTATTAATGAGCTAATTCACATTAAAAACTATCCAAGGAAATCATGAGTACATTTGTGTTTCTTTAACATAAGTAGTAGTGAAGATAGATCTACACAGGTAAAGAAAACAGAAACTAAATGGTGAAGAGAAAGTTGTGATTGCTCTAAGCTCTGTCACCACCAATCCTGTCCCTTGATCACCTCTCACCCCCACCCTCCTCTTCCTGATCCTCTGGCAGGAAAGAAACCTGTGGCTTGTAGGGATATATCCCATACTGGATTCCTTAGGCATAGTGTACAGAGCTTTTGAACAGAGAAAATAAAAGAGGCACTTGTGATTGATGATTCCTCAAAGTCTAAGGTAATAAAAAAGAGCAGGGCCTCTGGTTCACAAAATATAAGGTGTGACATAGTTTACATGCCAGACTGTAGTGGAACAAGACAAGAGTAAAAACATATATACTCCTTCTTATAGAAGTGATTTTAACAAGAATGGAAATAGATTATGCCCTCCTACTTAGTATATTTTATCCCTAAAATAGGTTTCCAATCTTTCTAGTTTCTACCATTTTCTAGACTTTTGTATAGTGGACAAAATATGAGTCATGATGGCCTAATGTATAACATTTCATTTTGCAAAAACATTTATATAGTATAATGGCTTTCAGACGTTGAGTGATCCTAGTGGGCTGTGTTCTCAGAGTATCTGCGTCTTCCTTCTGGTCATATGCCCTGACAAGCCCATTCTGCCTTGCCTCTCAACCTCCTGTGGGTCTCTTGTCCACAGGTCATACAGACCTTGCCCAAATAGTCTAGGGGTTGCCATATGTCCCTTGTAAGGCCAACTAGAGTGATTTTTTTTTCCAGTTAACATATCAACATGTAAAGAGAAACTATCTTTTTCATTTGGGAGGATATGAAACTGGGTTGCTGGCAAGCATGTTTCCAGCTAGACGGGGAGGAGCTACCTACAGAAAGAAACCAATAAAAACCAGAGTAAGGAGGTGGATGATGAAAGGGGTCTCAGTTTCTGCATGTCCCCCTTCCATCTCATGAGTTATACCAGTGGTATTCCCAGCTACAGGAGCTGTGAATTCCTCTTTTAAGCTTGTGATAATTTGCATAGGACTTTCATTACTTGCAACAAAAAGACTCCCAATATAACGTGTGATGCTAAATTTAAGACAACATAGAGCTCAGTTCACACCACCACATTTGTGTGTGGGAGCGAGGGGGTGGGGATGTGAGGAATAACCTCTGGACTTGCCCCAACACGGACTTAAATACCACACATTTGCACATGCACTATCATTCAGATTTGTGCCCCTCTATAAACGGGGCTTGAGACACGTTTATCTTTATGCCCCAGGGACCCCAGGGCCCAACACCTCCTGGCACAGGATCAGTGTTCAGTTAATGCTTCATAAGTAAAATGAATCAAATAATGAAAAAAGAGAGATTCCTGCAACTACAGTCTGGTGTGATGACATTGGCTTTGTGGAAAAGAGTAGATTTGAGGTACATTTTGTAATGAAACTCACTGTCTCTTCTGTTAAAATCAATCCTTTGTGGGTGTGGGTGGGGAGGCTGATAATTTACTTGTGACTTGATTCAGTCCAACAACCTTCAAGTGAAGCATATGGCTTTAATGTCGGTCAAGTGCATTTTATTTTGAAATTGTCTTAATTTTACTTAATATGGTCTTTATGAGGATTAAGGAAAAAAAATACATAGATTGCTTATTGCCTGGCACATAGTAAGCACTCAAGAAATGGAAGCTATAATTGGAAAAACAAACCTATGATACAAAACAAACAATACACAAAAACTCATGGAGTTTGCTCCATTGACAAGTTGCTAATCAATCATCAAAGTTCACAATTGCACAGGTCTTGCCTCCTTAAAATATGGGATTGCACCCAAGAGAAGGTGGGCTCTACCAAACACTTTTCTACCTCCTGCTCTTCTCTCTGTTTGTATACAGCTTTGCCTCTGTTTCCAAACTCCTGAGTTTGAAGTATGCATGTGACACAAGCAAGGTGGCTGGCTGTGTTGGAGACACAATGACGGCCATATTGTTATAGCCTATTTACTTTCCTCCATTTAGTGGTGGACTCCGATCCTAATAGTATCTATGAGCTGGGGGCAACAAAATTTCTTTAGAATTGGGTCAGCAACTATAATTTACTTCTCTTTCTTCTCCTCCTGTGACTTCTATGATGAGTAAGCCCTGAGCACCCTTGCTTTCTGATTTCTGGTTGAGCTCAGCCAAAGGGAGTTTCCAATGAGGGATCTAAAGATGGTAGAAGAGAGCATGGGATGCCGATTCCCTCAGCCATCTTCCTGCTGGGCTGCAGGATAATACTTTTTTCTCACTTTTACTGCAGGCCACCAGTCTCTAGGCAAGCAGTCACTTCTATACCTATGACGGAAGCTACAGCTTTCTGGGTTCTGAAAACTGCGTCCTTACTTCCCACTTCAGTTCTAGCTCCTCATTTTTCTTGCTTGGGGTGTTTCAGTGTTCTTTTTTGATTTCTTTTAACCCTACCCACTGTTTGTAAGTAGTCACTTCATTTAACTTTTCCCAGTGACCCTGTTGGAGTTTACCATTTGTTTCCTGGAACTCTGGCTGATATAGAGCTTATTACCTGCCAACACTTTTTACTTAGGGAAATGATCTCCTTTAATTATCACATCAATACCCTTTAGTGATACATGTTATCTAGGTAAAATGATAAAGAAATTTAAACTCAGGGAGTTTTATTAACTGGTGCAAAGGCACCTATCTAACAGATAGGAGAGCCTGAATTCAAAGTCAAGTCTTTGGGATCTTAGTACAGAGACGTATCCACTACCCCACACTGTCTTTTCTTCAGCAGCTACAAGTGCTTCTACCAGTTCAGGAAAATTCAGGAGATGTATGTGCTTCTGTCCAATGCATCTGAGAGAAGATCTAATTTAGTACAACAACTCTATTTATAAAGGTCTTAAGAAGTATATACAGTTCAAGTTTCTGAACACACACATCCAGCATTACCTAAATGTTCATTTTATTATGTCTTACATCTGATTCTTAATTGTTAAGAATTCTTAATTGCACTGGAATAATTGTTAGAATAAATGTAATTGACTCACATCAAAGTGCATTTATCCACAGATCTTTACAAGTTTTCATGTGTTGTGTAAGTGTAATTCTACACTTTATTTCTAAAAACTTGAATCAACTGTGACCCCACATTATTTTTTTACTTGCACATCTGAATATCTAAGTGCCCCCCCCCCGAATTACAATCACATTTGTCAGTCTCAATTCTAAATTTGGCAAAAATGTATTATTTTTTCCAGTCCTCCATTTTCCCAAAAGACTTCAGTCCAACTGGCCCCCATCAAGAATGAAATTTACATAGTCAGTCCCTTTGGCCTTTTTCTGATAAAGTTAAGCATTGCAACTTGATGACTATTTCTCAAATACCATCATTTTATTCCACATAACAGATACTTATCCCTTTCTTTCTGAAATTTTTCTGTTAATAAATCATCATTTTGTCTCATTTCATTGTGGTCTCAAACTCTCCAGCCCATCAATGGGCATTTCTGTCACTGGATTCTCTGACAACAATAATCAAGGCACAAATTTGCCACCTCCTCTGCCAGAGTTATACATGCTGAATTCCTGAAGGGAAAAATTCAACTTTTATTAGGTTGTCTACCACCCCACTAATTATTTAAATTGAGTAATAGATTGTCCTGATAGTGGTCATTTCAGTCAGGAAAGTCCTGGTGGTATCCCCAGTCTTTGAACCTCCAAAGACAAAGTTAATTTCTATTCTCAGGCCACTAACAAAGCAATGTGCAATTTCAAAACCAATTAAGACACAGTTCTATGAGGAAGACCTATTTTTCATCAGAGGGAGAAAACAATTTTAGATTTTTGTTGAGAGGCTGAAGGACAGCATGCAATGGGTGATGGAAAGGAAAGAACAATCAATATGGAACCAAAGGCTCAGGTTAGGTCCTGGAACCATCTCAAACTTATAGCTTGATTGTTTTCCCTAAGTCTCTGTTTTTGTTTCTCATCTGAATGATATAGATAATAAGGAGAGAGGAAGGTACTTACCTTCTCCAGTTCATTGGTGAAAAGACAGAATGTTGGCAAAGATGTGGAGAAAAGAGAATCTTTGTACATTGTTGGTGGGAGTGTAAATTGGTGCAGCCACTGTGGAAAACAGCATGGAGGGTCCTCAAAAAAATAAAAATAGAACTACCATATGGTCCAGTAATTCCACTTCTGGGAATATAACCAAAGAAAGTGAAAACACTCATTCAAAAAGATACATATGTCTCAATGTTCATAGCAGTATTATTTACCATAACCAACAATCTAAGTGTCTATCAACAGATGAATGGATAAAGAAAATGTGGTATATATACATATATACAATGCAATACACTCAGCCATAAAAGAATGAAATTCTGCCACTTGAAACAATGTGGAAGGACCCAGAGAGTATTATTCTTAGTGAAATAAGTCAGACAAAGAAAGACAAATACTCCATGTTATCACTTATATGTGGAATCTAAAAAATAAAACAAATGAATGTATATAAAAAAACAGAAACAGACTCACATATATAGAGAAAAAATGAGTGGTTACCAGCGAGGAAAGGGAAGGGGGAAGGGCACGATAGGGGTATGGGATTAAGAGATACAAACTACCATGTATAAGATAGATAAGCAACAAGGATATATTATACAGCAAAGGGAAATATAGTCACTGAGTTATAATAACACTAAATGGAGTATAATCTATAAAAATATTGGTCTTGCTTTAATTTTAAAGCAATTGCTTATGCTCTCAGATTACTACTACATGACAGCTACCACATAATGGCACGTGAAAATGCTAAAGTAAGATTAATTTTTTTTTTCTGTTTAATGGAATGAGTAAGCATGAACTAACCTAATTTTCTAACTTCTGGTGGTTTGGTTAAATAATTACCTAACATAACAGGAATACCCAATTCCTATTTGGGGGAAAACTAGTATTGTACCAGCAGAATAAGTTCCCCAAAATGTATCATCCTGCCAGCTTTTAAAAATTTCCTTCTTGTGTGTTAATTGCACACCATATTCATATTCGTTTTCTTCCTTGGTATCATAACCCTGGTATTATTCCAGGCAATGGACTCATTTCTCAACCTTCTCTGTTATGTGAGGCTATGTCACTGAGTGCTGGTCAGTGACAAGCACTCAGTGACATATAAGATGTAAGCAAAAATCAAATCCAAGAAGTCAGAGTGGCTTGGCTCAGACACCCTTGTTTTGGAGTGGTTAGAAGTCATGACTCACTCAACATTTCTCCTAAAGACTTTGAGCTGTGTAGGAATAAAGACACATCTTAAAGTGATGTTCGGTAAATGATTGCTCACTTTCTGACTGATCAACTAATGTCGGTGTGATGAGAAGTAGGGGGAAAGCAAGAACTAGTTAGATACAATTTATTTATTATCTGGAAGTTCAGTGAAGGAATAAATGGAACATTGATTAACTTAAGCAAGTCTGGGTCTGCTGGGAGACAATTCTCCATGGGTCTCTTATATTTCTGCATGTCTTGCAAACAGAGACGCTGATGATCTTTTCATCATCCCAGGTGATCTTTTCAAAGATGTCTGTAGAGCAAATAGCCTTGCAAGATAGAGAGAGCTTCTCTCTCTGGTGCAGAAGGCAGATTTGCTTACTGTTCAGTTTAATATGGGCAACGTTTCCCTCTGGAGCAATGGTCGAACAGTTTGCCTGCAGCTCATTATAAAAAAAATGGGGTTTCATAAGCAAAGGGTTGCTCATCTATGATGCAAAATTACAGTGTGTGCAGCATCTGCATGGGAAAGTGTGAAACCCATCCTCCTTTCTGTGCCTTGAGTAATAAAGATTTTTCTCTTTGATCTATGAGTCTGGTGTCTTTTGACCGTCTCCATGAAATTGCAACAGGCTAACAACCTGTTAGTTGCAAGTCAGGTGAATTCTTATACCCTTCATTCTTGACAAAGCTTTCCCCGTCTCATACGGTAGAAGAACGTGTTAGATTTATGATGAGGGAGCCAGAGAAAGTGATGCAGAGTCAGTTATGGGTTCCATTCACATTCTATATCTGGCAACCAATGCCTTGAGTGAACACAGGTTCTGTGATCACTCAGGGATCCCAAAGGTATCCTCAAAGCCAATACTGTTCATGAGGATAGTGGCAGTTGCATTGTGTTGACCAACTCCAGTAAAAAAAACAACTCCTGCTAGAAATAAAATTTATCTGTAGAATCTTCCCACACTTTTATTTAGCAACTTTTCTGGGACTGCAACCTTGGATCCCCACTGGACTCTGGAGATTTATTGCATCCCATCAGTGTCATGCCCACTAATGGCATGACACACGAGTTCTGGAACATCCATTCAGCAAATATGTGCCTGGTAAGTGAACATTCCCTGTCTGGGTTCCCTCTTCCCCCAAATCCCACATTGTTCTCTGACCCTCATTTCCAAAAAACTTTAAAAAATATCTGACCTTGTGAACCAATTCTTTCTTTCTTAGAAAACTGATCACCTGTAAAGAATTAGAACAGAATGAGCAAGATTTGAGACAAGCAGGAGAATCTCAACATCAAAGACTCAAAGTTTGAGAACAGACATAACTGGTATAAAAATGTGAATAATGTGACCTTTATCATCCAGGGCACACTGTCTTGGAGGAAGGCAATCAAAGGACACAATTGTATAACATGAGAACAATTTTAGAGGTTTTGCCTTAAGAATATCTACACAAAAGGAGGCTGCACCAAGGCCTCATTCTCCCAGAACCCCTTGATCATGCATATATTCTTGACATGTTCAAGGTCTTCTTGCTGTCCCATCAGCTCCATTTTCAATTTGCTAGACTGTGACCTCTTTCAGTGGTACCTCAACTGCTGTTTTTGTGTATCAGCCTTATATTAATAAGGGCTTATTTCCCTAAGAATATTACACCTTACACCTCCTCTCTTAAGAAATCTGGCACAGATTTTCCTGGGGCTATATGGGAGGACATTTGGATAGTGCTATACAGTGCCACACTCAAAAACAGGGGAGAATATACTATGGCCCACAACCTAGGAAGTGTTTTTACCTGTGAACTTGAACTTCATTAACTGAAATGAAAAGAATCCCATTTTTTTTTTCATTAGTAGACATATATTACCAAAAAATTATACTCAATTATTACTGTATTTTGAATTTCATCAATAAAAACTTTATGGACACTTGTTTTCTCTCTTGTTGAATAAGTAATTTATATAATATTTTTGTTTCTTGGTCCTTGAAGCCAAAACTATTTACTATCTGGCCTTTCACAGAAAATGTTTGCCTACGCTGTTCTGATATAGATCCCAGGTGGAAATGGAATCTTGCTGCCTGATTCTCTTCTACCTGGGAGTGAGGTCACTGCCTTCCATATAGTCCTGCTCCAAGCTGAGAGGTTGGGAACAGATACAGGTTGTGTTTAATGTAAACAGAACACACAGGTAAGAAATTTCAGTCTGATTCTTTAAACACAATTTTTCACCTAAAAATATTTTCTTCATCAGCCATTGTCACCATGGTATCATAGGAGAGTTGTTGATGATTCCTGGGCTTCAGTTGCCTTACCTGTTCAAGGTCATAGTGATAAACAGGCCAGGTGGTCTGGATCCATAAATATATGCATTAGCTAACCTGTGTTCTAAGAAGAGGTAGAGTTAAAATAACATAATCCAATATGTTGAACTATCATATCACTATTTAAAAAATATCATTGAAATATGAAAATATTTTGACATATAATTTGTTTTTCTCCAGAGCAATTCTTTAAGTGATATAGCGATATAGAAACACTCATAAACACTGTGGGTAAAAGAAGGTGAGTTTGGCATATTTTTATTAAAACTATTCTAACATTTAATTAAACATTTCAAAAAGCCCAAACATTGGAGTTTGGAAGATGCGGACTTGTATATGTTATTCTTTCCAGGAAGTTAAATAAAATTATAAAGACTGGAAACATAGCAGCTGTTTTAAAGGAATGGCTTGCTAATGGTTTGTCCTAAGTTTCCTGGCATTAAGAATATGATATGGTTTCATCCTTCTGTGACGGCATTGAAAGGACAAACGAAGCACAATTTACGTCAGGGGAAGGATTTTTGAGGGCAACAAAGACTTGTTTAACCTGCTTCTCTTTTACTGTCATAATTTCCCACAGCTGGATCTTTTACTGGCAATAAAAAACACTCATTCCCAAGGCAGGTATCTTTTCTGTCTTCATGAACTCCAATTAGTCTCTCTTTATTTTCCCTTACATTTGGTACTACTAGGGCAGGCTGGTACTATTCTCTGAAATATTCTTGCTACATTTGCATTTTTTCTTGGAAAACTGGCTTTTATCATAAGTTATAGTCACTCAGTTCTAAAAAGAAGAGACAGTGTACTGTCTTTCCCATCCTGCACCCCTGCCCTGCCCAAAGACCAAATAAATTAACACCAGAAAAGTATTAACTATAAATTATCTAAATTCTGTTACACATAAGATGACAAACTATGGACAAAACTTCTTGCTAAAAAGAGGAAGATGAAATTCTCATTTTTTATTATTTTTCTTCTGCACTGTATTTGTTTTCCATTGGTGCAAAACAAATCAGCATAAATTTAGTGGCTTACAACATCACCAGTATAATATCTCACAGTTTCTGTAGGTCAGAAATCTGGGCATGGTTTCAATGGTTTCTCTGCTCAGGGCTGCAATCAAGGTGTTGGTTGGAGTTGAGGTCCTCATCAAGTTCACTGGTTGTTGAGTTCTCAATTTTCCTTGTAGATGTTGGTCAGAAATTACTCTCAACTCTCTGGGTTTCTCCAAGTTTCTTGACACATGGCCATTTCAGGCAGCAACCATGCATCAAATCTTTCTTACGCTTTGAATCTCTGACTTTTCTTTCTGCAATCAATCAGGGAAAACTGTTTGCTTTTAAAAATCTCATGTGATTAAATCAGGCCACCTTGGTAATCCTTTATCTTAAAGTTCAATGATTTGTGTCCTTAATTACATCTGCAAAATCTCATTGCAGCAGCATGTAGGTTGGAGTTTGATTGAATAACTGGTAGACTGTGTGTGTATATCAAGGGCCTGAAACTGTGGAGAGTCATCTTAGGGTTCTGCCTACCACATGTACTATTACACATGTACATAGTACATAATAAGTGATATTTAAAGAGAGTAAAGAAATTGAGAGACTAAAGAATGTTACAGAGCAAAAATAATGGTAAAAAAAACCCCAAAACCAAACCCAAACTTCTGTCATTAGTCCTTGGTTTGGCAAGTGTGGGGAAATTTTCAGTGATAAACTCTTTGGAAAAATACCTGAGTTGGAGGAGAATGTTTCTAAGAATGTCAGACTAACTGGGAAAGTGCCATGTGTAACTCTGATTAGGGACTTTTTTTGTGAGTCAATGTAATTGAGACTCCCAACCATTTTCTCCAGTCTTGACAGGGTTCTTCTTAATGCTTAAAATAGCATAGTCAACTGTTGGAGAAAAGATGGATTTTCTGACTTTAACAGTTTGGCTGTTGTTAATTTCTACAAAAGGCATAGTTTTCTGTTACAGGGCATACATTATGTCAGGGAATGAAGTTGTAAGTGCTTAGTCTTGTTGGGGAATGCTAGGGTCCACCAGTTCAGCATCTTTCCAATATCCCTTTTATATACCTGAGCTCTTTTCTCGCTTACTTTGAGATTCTTATCCCATCCTTACGCTTGGGTTTCTTCTTAAACATCTCTTCCAAGAGATGCCTCCCCTTATTCCCCCATTTGATAATTGTTAATCATCTTGCTAATTGCGTTTACTTGCTTTGTCACCTTTCTCCCTCTAGAATGTAGGCTTCCTGACAGCAGGACCTTATCTGTCTCATTGTCTGTTGTATCCCAGTGCATCTTCCCAGTCCTCTACCCCATACTTGGCACTATGAAGGGCCACCATTCTGGAGACTCTCAAAAGAAGGTGCTTTCAGAATGGCTCTCCCCTGGCAACATCAGGGGACATTTAGGACAAATTAATCTCCTAAATGAACTATTGCAAACTTACCACTTTTCTGAAAACTTTGAGGGAATGGCTTCCAATAAAATAAAATGCAGACCCGTGAGAGAAATTTTGTGCATCAGATGTGAATTTGTGACACCCTTAAGTTAGCTTTCTGAAATTGAATCCTTTCTTGGGTCTTTGAATGAGGCTGATTTTCTGCTTCAATCTCATTCTTGAGCTCTCGACTAGTATAAACATGTTCTTGGATGACATCTCCACATGGATGGTCCTCCAACATCTCTAAAGCAACACATTGAAAATTGAAGTCATTCTCTCCTGCAAAGCTGTTCCTCTCTGTATCCCATCTCAGTTAAAGGAAACACCACTGCTCAGTTTGCCATAGAAGAAGCTACCAGTCATCCTAGACCCCGTGCCCTCATTCAGCCTACACTCCCAGTCCACTGTCAAAGCTTGTCAATTATTCCAATGCTCATTGGCTCCAAATTACCTTCAGAATAAAGTTCAACCTGCTCAGCACATAAAGTGCTGCTCCCTACCTACCTCTCCAAGATCGAACTATTTGTAATTCCTCAAATACACTCTTATTCTTCTGGGCTCTGTTCATGCTATTATCACCACATACAATGACTACTCTCTCCCTCACATGCCTAGCTCTCTCCTACTTATTCTTCTACTTATCCTTCAAAATCAAAATCAACTGTTACCCCCCCTCCTCTGGACCCTACCATAAAATGGGTTCAGTCCCTTTTCTATGCTTCTGTAGTCCCCTGTACATACATTTCTTTTATATCATTTTTTATGCTTACTGAGACCTGTTGTTTGGCTGTTTTACTTCCTCCGAAGAGAATAAAACTTGAGGTTAGCAATTTCGTGTTGTTCATCACTGTGTTCCTAGCTTCATGAATAGTACCACTTCTTGAATGAATGTGTGAGTGAATTAAATAGGTGAATATTGAGAATGTATGTAGAGTGACTGTTGAAACTGCAGGTCAGTTGTTCAGGATGCTATGAATACTTCCTTATGTTATGGAGGTAAAAAAAAAAAAGACCTTGTAGTCCAGATGTTCAAATAAAACACAGTGAGATAAGATTGCATTCCCAAGGGTATATAGTCATTAAACTTTTTAGGTTTCTTAGTTTTCTATTTGTTTATCCAAATGAATATTCCTTTTTCTTTAACTATGGAGAGTAACATGGTTTTCTTCATTTTGCAAAAGAGACCAATCATTTATAATACAGGGAGAGTCCTTTTTGACCTTGAAGATGATACAGAATGGAAAGCATGTAGATTGTCCCAAATTCCACAGGTGTGTGCCACATGAGCCTCCGTTGATGTGGTTATGAAGTGTGGCTTCACAAGTCTGTATCCACAGTACCTTAATATTGAGAAATATAAACACATGTTATTAATTTAAGTAGCTTTCCATTTTTGGCTTTAGAAGTTGTTAGACAAATTTCACTATGTATTTCAAGAACAAGAAGAGGAGGAAAAATTAGTATAAATTGCTCAATTGCATCTCCACAGTATAAAAGACATAGGGAATTTGTTCACCATCTACTCATTTGATCAATTCAGACAACCAGGTTCTACTTCTTTGACCTGAGTTAATAAGCTTGGTGGTCTACATTGATCAGATTAACTGGAAATTACTTAATCCTTATTTCAATTTATTTTGCATAAAAATGGCAATAGAAAGCACAATTAAAACAAATCTTTACATAATTAACAAAATAGGCCTTCATTAATTATTTATGAATCCTTGGCAGAGGAAGTGTCTTAGTCCTGTCGGGCTGCTATAACAAAATATCATAGACTGGGTGGCTTATAAATAACAGAAATTTATTTCTCACAGTTTTGGAGACTGGAAGTTTGAGGTCAGGTTTCAGCATGATTGGGTTAGGACCCTCTTCTGGATTGCAGACTTCTCATTATATTCTCACATGGTAGGAAGGGGATAGCTCTGTGAGATCTCTTTTATAAGGGTACTAATTCCACCAATGAGGGAATTCCACACTCATGACTTAATCACCTCCCAAAGACCCCGCCTATTACACTATCACTTTGGGGGGTTAGGATTTCAAGGTATGAATTTTGGGGAGATACAAACATTCAGACTGTAGAGGTAAGCAACGAATCTGAAGTTAAGAAAGCTTGTAAATCAATCCCCTATCCATCTTTTATTAGACAACAACAAAGGACTATGTTAAGTATGTGATTTATGTATTCTGATTTTGATAATAATAGTTTCAAATGAAAAGACACATTTTCATGATGATTCATATAAAGAAGAAATATAGATTGGTTGAGTTTTCCACCTGCATTTCTTCATAAGGGAAAAAAAGACCATGTAAAAACTATAATCATGGGAAGCCTTTTATATAGAGTCTTCTTGGCTTATGTACATAGATTTATAAAGTCATAAATGTTTTGATGAACTTGAGGTTTCTTGGGAGCCTCAAATTTTTTTTAAGGCAATTTAAAATTACATCTTATATTGGGCTTAAAGAGGTCCAATAAATAGGACTCATAACCTACATAAATCCTGAACCAATTGAAAAAACAAATGATTCAAAAGATGTAGACCTCTTAAAATGTCCTCATCCTCAGTTCCTTTCATTCTTTTTTCTTTAGTCTGTTCTGTGGCAGTGATTTCCATCACTCTACACACTACTATATATAAAGTATATAACCAACAAGGACCTACTGTATAGCACAGGGAACTACTCTCAATATTTTGTAATAACTTACAAGGGAAAATAATCTGAAAAAGAATATATGTATGTATATATATGTGTGTATATATATATATATATACATATATATATTTACATATATATATATATAACTGAATCACTGTTCCGTACACCTGAAACTAACATGACATTGTAAATCAACTATACTTAATAGTTGATTAAGTATAGTTAATAGTTAATAGTATAGTTAATAGTTAATCAATAAAAAAATCCAATAAAAGTAAAAACTTAACAAAATTTAAAAACACAATGTACATACCTTAATTAAAAAATAGTTTATTGCTAAAAAATGCCAAAACGATTATAATTCTAACATCAAAGATCAGATTGGCTGATCACAGATCACCATAACAATTATAACAATAATGAAAACGTTTGAAATAACACAAGAATTACCAAAATGTGACAAAGAGATATGAGGTGAGCAGATGTTGTTGGAAAAATGGCACTGATAGTCTTGCTTGACACAGGGTTGCTGGGAATCTTCAATGTGTAAAAGATAAGCAGTATCTGTGCAGCGTAATAAAGTGAAATTCAATAAAAATAAAATAAAACAAAACAAAAAATCTCCACAAAATACGTTGACCAATTATTATTCTTTTGTTAAACTACTAAATCTGTTTTTGGAGAATGTGATTGCCAATAACAGCAGGACTGGAAAATCCCAAGCTTCCTCAACTGCGACAAGATCCTCTAAAACATGGAGCAAAAATGCACAGATGAGAGCGCATGCTTCTTGCAGGCCTTATACTTACAGGACGGACGGATCAGGAAGAGGCTGAGAATCTTGTGTCTAGTTTCACCTTCCAAACTCAATAGTCAGATTAAGCATGATGCTCCCTTGGGGGCTGAAAGAGGGCATAGCAGAGACACTTGGCTGATGTGCACATCAGTGGGGCATACTTCACGTGGAAGAAGTGGAGTAGTCACTCATCTTTAATGTTATATGTTCAGTTAAATTTACTCACTAATTATATCATGATACATAAAATAAAATTAGTTGTCTTAATACTTTGTTTTTGGCCATGTTGAATTTCTCTGTGTTCTGATGGCAATGAAGCACTGATGATTTCTGAAATGTATTTCCCAAATCTTCTTCTTTTGCAAACATATTCAATTGCAACAGACCAAACACATTCCCCCAAGTGCCTACCCTGAAACTTATGCCTGAAGGGGATGGTATGATTATCAAAATTATCATCTATGACTGTGGGCATGTATTTCAAAAGCTAAGATTATGTTTTACACAAAACTTACAGATGGAAACTAAAAGCACAAATATACAGGTATGTTTATCTATGCAGATACTTGGTATTCAGTGAACTAAATATTCAAATATTTGTCAAATTTTTCCAGGTTTTGTCTGTGTGTGTGTCATGAGAACATGACTATTTGTATCACAGGCCTGAAAAGAATAATTATCTTGACAACTGAAATGTTCATCCTCACCAACATTCTATGTGCATTTTATCAAGATTTAGTAAATTGAATAGTTTTGTTTATGAGACACTATTGGATTTTAAAAATTAAATATATAAGGAATTGCACTACATGTATAACATCTAAGCCTCCTTCTTCTATGTGTTCTCTGATTGTAGATTTAGAAAACAGGAGATTTGAAGATGGAAGGTTACCAGTGAGTAGTTCATAAGGACCAGAGGCTCATCACTGAATTAACTTGAATTAATTAGAAAAATGCTTTTGTTAGTTTTAAAAAGTGATTTTAAAGATGAAACTAACATGTACCCATACCATTTCATTAATATGACTTGTCTTATTGAATTTCTACTGAATAAATAATTCTAAAATTGATGTTTTAGCTTAAATATGTTTTAGCCACCTCTGTAATAAACTTTCATGAATTGACCTTTCTAGGTACATTTTATTTCCTGGGTGCACAGGGTGTATATATATATAAAGGAATCTGAATGAAAACAGTTGCAGACTGCATTTCAAAATGAAGCACTGTGCTTAATTTCTTTTATCCTTTGCCACTACCCACATAGCTTTCATTATTTAAAGGGCACAGAAAAACCTACTGCTTATATGAATTAGCAGTAAACTTTTTTTTTTTTTTTTTTAAGAAATACATGTTTAATCAGAAACAGAGGCTAATTCTTTTACAGGCTTGTGTTGTGGTCTCCTGACTTCCTGAAGAGGCATGAATCAAACCACTAAGCCACATCATAAAATACTTTATTTGCTTTGAGGTATCAGTTATTATTATTATTATGAGTGAAATGCATTCAGAAAAACAGACATGTTAAAAGGCAACTTCATCTTATGTTCCCTGAGTATGAATTTCTGGTTGTCCTATAGAACAATGAGCTTCTAGAGACTGAGTTTATGCAGTGTAACAACAAAAATTAGACATCTAAGTCAAGCTCAGTAGTAGAAAAGTTAAGTAATTGGACACCTGGGAGTACTATTCTAGGGTGTCTTCTTTTTAACTATTATTTGAACGTGAATTCAGTCTGAATACATGGTATCTAGGATTGAAATAGTGCAGGACAAGCCCTTGATTTGCCTCTAAAGAATAAAGCAAGGGGACTCTGGGTCATCAGAATTTGTAATCTTCTACCTATATCCAGTTTCAATGTGTAAACAAAGTAATGGATCCTGCCTAGTCTATGTTGTTTATATTGTTGTATATATACATAATGTCTACCCTTCCTCTGGTTGAAGAGGTTGGAAAGCTATTAACTATATTTCCCAGACCTCCTTGCATCTGGGGTTTGGAAGCAATGCAGATTCACCAAACTGCCTGACTCCCTTGAGATTTGGAAGGTGTATCTAAGGCAGAAGCCATTCTCCTGCAGCTTGTAGCTATTGCTGCTAGCCAGCAAACTCACAGAAATAGGAAGTCTTTTAATTTCAGTTTTCCACTGTCCATTCTGCAGCTCCCAGTGTGCCTAGAAGCAGAGACAGAGATGGCGGCTTTTTTTTTTTTTTTTTTTTTTTTGGCCTCGTCACGCAGCATGTGGGATCTTAGTTCCCCGATCAGGGACCGAACCTGTGCCCCCTGCAGTGGAAGTGTGGAGTGTTAACCGCTGGACCTCCAGGGAAGTCCCAAAGATGGTGGCACAGTGATCATGTCTTCCAATCTTGGAATCACAGCTGCCGATAGCCATTCCCAAGCTTCTTGGATGTGGAGAGGCCACTGGAGCAATGTCATTTGTGCTTCCTCCTTCCAGCACAGCTCCAGTGGCAGCTTTAGTGGGTTCATTTTGATTGTTCTTGAAGTCATTCCAGGATGCCAAGCCTAGAAGCTGTTTCTTGAGCCTTTCTGACAATTTTGTAAGCACCAGATTCCCTACTTTAAATCTGTCCCAGTTTAAAACACTTAGGGTAGTTCCTCTGTCCTGCACAGAATTCCTCCTAATGCATTAGGTAAGCAAATAAAGAAGTGAATGTTTGGAATATAAAGTTCTATTTCACTTTTAATAGTGCTCAATAGTATTACTTTAAAGTTATACCTCCACTTTCATCTTCACTAAATAATGAAAGACCAGTATGCCCAAATCCCAATTTACAATCCGATAAATTAGAGAGTAAATTTTCACAGTAAAATATATTTTTTCCTAACAATATACAATAAGGGTTAATTTATATTTGACTATTTAAGATATAAATCACTGATGTCTTTAAAATAGCCTTAAAAAGCAGATACAAAATTTCAAGTTCCAGGTATATTGTGGTGAGAGAAAGATGCAGCTGTACCTTTAAAAAAATAAAGAATAGAATAATACTCAATGAATATAATAATAATAACAGTGCAGTGTTGTGTTTTTTCCTGTCTGGATAGTCAAAGGATTTATAAAGTCTGGGTGAGCAGACAGTTCTATAGACATAAGTTCTCCATGGAAAACTCCTTGGATCCTGTTCAAGGCCAGTGCTGTCTGAGCTCCATTTAAGTGATGGCTCAAAGCAATAGCCAGCCATGGAGAAAAGCACTGGCTTGGACACCAAGAACCCAGACTAACTCAAGGAAGGTCTCATGAGGATCACTGGCCCTAAAATAAATTGAATATTCTTTGTCTTCTGGTTTGGTTTCCATGGGAATTTGTGTTTTTGGGGGAAGCCTGTCTCTTCCTGGCCAAATTATTTGGACAGTTCAGTCAGTTCAGCCATTCAGAGAGTTCAGCTGACTGGATGTTTTGTCTTTCTGTCTGGCACGAAGTGCTGGTAGGATTGGCTGGGTGAAAAGGATTGTCATGTCTGAGTCAGTGCATTTTTTGGTGATGCTGGGCAAATTTGGCTCACTGTTGGTTGATGGGAAGAGATGGCATGAGCAAAGAAAATTGAGTGAATAGATAGGTCATGGGTGAATTTGAATATTTCTTAATCCAAATTCCTTGTAGTTATTTAATGATAAGCTTGTAATCTTTCTTGTCCTCCCCACCCCTGCCACCCCTGAGAGCAGGCAAATGATTCACCAGATTGGTATGGGTGCCTTCATCATGTTTACATTGCTATCATAGAAGTGGAGAAAGGACAGACAATAGTAAGATTTTCTTTACTGAAAAAGTGGTTTATTATGCATTTCTAGGACATTTCAAGTCAATTCAGTTTAATTTACAAAAATATATTGTACACAAAATCAGTGCAGCTTAAAGGGACCGACATGGGGCATTAGTACAGGCACGACAGGTGTCTCTACCCTTAGGGTCTGGAGTGGTGGTTCTCAATCGTGGCTGTGTGGTAGGATCACTTCAGAGGTTTTTTAAAAATACTCCTGCTTGGGCTCCCCTGCAGACCACTTAAATCAGAATATCTGTGGCTTGAGCTCAGGTGCTAGTGTGTTTTAAAGTTCTTCAAGTGTTTCTAATATGTAATCAGAGTTAAGAACTATGTTTAGTGGAATAGAAATACAGCATGTGATGAATGCTGAAATTTATGGCTTAAATTAGGTTGGTATCGAGCTTTTTAGCACACTAACATTATTTTTTTCTTGAGACCATCTTTTACAAACACACAGCATCTATTAGCCCTCACACAAAGTCCCCTTTAGAATTTGTCACCATGGCAATTTGTACTTATCCTTCCATAATACATGTAACCACATTTGACATTACAGGTCATTATCTGTGTTCCTCGGTAGTGTGGAACCACAGTGAGAGTAGATTGTGTTGCTCTATTACCTAACACAGTGCTAGGCACATAGTAGATGGTCAACAACTATTTTTTAATTGAATGAATAAATGATTTTGCTAAGTAAGTTACTAAGTAATGATTTTGCTAAGTAAGTTATTGGACTCATGTAATCTATTATTCATTACTAATGAGGTTCTCACCTATATTCTAGGTCATGGATCTGTCCTGAAGATGTTATCAAGAGCATAAGAAACAGATCTGCTATGAAAGTTCAGACTTAGAACTAGTACTTAAAGTTACTTTTGTGCGTTATCCTTCAGGCAGGCTGGCCTCTCCCACAATGGGGAAACTAAGAAAGTTTTTGTGTCTGGAGTTTTGTTTTTTGCTATTTGATTTTCATTGAAAATTTTTAAATTATTCCTTTTCATTTTTCCAATACCAAAGTGGAAAATATTACCTCAATTATATGCCAAGTCAAAGTGTCTTCTTAATGAAACTTTAATTGTTTCATTATCAAACTGCCTTTCTCATTCTCCTTTTGGCACTATTCTAAAATTTGATTTGTGCTAAAAACTCATTTCTTTCTCATTGGTTACTAGGAGACAGCATTCTGTGAGCTGTGTGCCTCTTCATAGCTGAAGGCAAAAAGCTAGCTAACTCAGAATCAGGAAATAATTAGCAAATTCACACATTATCCTGTTTAGACTACATCCAAAGGCTTCATGTTAACGGATACTTTCTCTTTTGATCGAAGGGGTTCCCATTTTTTAAAAAAAAATGTAGTTAGAATTTGGCTTAATGTTCAAAATATCAAACTCCCCAAATCCCACAATCTGTTTAAAAAAAAACAAACATCTCTGTTGAAGACAGAGTAGGCTATTAGCTAAAGAAACAATTTGTTTGAATTTTAAACAGAAGATAATCATTTCCAGGCACAAATACACACACACACACACACACACATATATATATATATATATACACACATATATATATATATATATATATATATATATATACACATATATATGACAATAGAAATATCAGATCCATGACAATTAATAATACATATGCAGATGTGTAACTGGCTAAAAATAAGGAAAATCAAATTTATTAGAGACAGACATGTATATCCAAGCAGGCTTGATATGTGTGTGGCTTTGCCAAGTTGAAAACTGGTTAATAATAGTCTATATTCTATTAATTCAAAAAGTCTCCCAAAATGGAGGCACTATGATCAACTGTATAGACACCTGCTCTGGAAACAGAGGGAGTCAAAACAGGGCTGGCATCCAGGGAGCCCACGAGTGTCCTACGACTCACTGTGAAATCAAAGATGAAGGTGATATTTCAAGGGGAGGGAGAAAACATTCTCTAACATAAAAAACAGTCCCTTTTACACTGCGTACCTCCCCAGTATATAGTCTTTAAGGAAGACAACAAAATTGAAATTCTTAGTTGCTAACCCTACTTAAATGTTTCTAATATATTATGAAGGAATTGGATTATCTAGAAAATTCCCCCCATAGAATTCTATGATTTCTTTTCTTTTTTTTTAACATCTTTATTGGAGTATAATTGCTTTACAATGGTGTGTTAGTTTCTGCTTTATAACAAAGTGAATCAGTTATACATATACATATGATTTCTTAAGCATATTTCCTATTATAAGACAGCTTGGCATACTGGAGAAGAACCCAGACTCTGGAGCTGGAGTGCCCAGGTTCAAGCCCTTCTTCTGGCTTTAAAACTATAATCAGACCTCACTTTTTAAGGCTTTAGCCTCCCCATCTGTAAAATGAGGATAATGAGGGTTTTTCTGAGGACTGAATTAATATTTACAAAGACTCAGAAGAGTTGGGCATATAGTAAGGACAGTATGTGTGAGTATTTTATTAGATAAACAAATGATTGGAGATTCATAATATATACCTCCCTGACTCAGAGAAACATCTGAAAATCCTCTTGATTTTGGACAGAGCCAGCCTGTGGTCGGGCCAGGGCAGCTCAGAGAGCACAGAGATGCCTTTCATACTTTCCCAGAAGAAATATTTCCTGGAAGCAAGAATTACATGGTTTGCTCTCTAGCGTGACATCAATAAAAAGCTAAGCCTTGATAAGGAGCGTCCCATAACTGTGGCAAATGTAAAGATGGAAGGAATAAGGCACTTTCAAAAATGCCTTCGAACATCCTATTCCTGTGCTCTTTCTTGCTGCCCACTCCTTACCTGCTTAGGTTCACCCTCTGTGAAAATTTTCCTATTCACCCCTCCCTCACAGACGGAGTCAGCCCCTCTCCGCCTCTGGCACCACAGCAGTCTGCAGTTCATCCCTCTTAAAGCCAGACTCATCACATGGCATCAGGGTCATCTGGTGTCAGGAGATGTGAACTCAAAACAACCCCTCTTCCGAGCCCTGGTTTTTTCCCTCTCCAACTTCCTGAATAGATATTCCAAGCCTTCACCAATCCCAGTTCCCCGCCATCTCTGTTTCTGCTTTCACCAGAAAATAAAGGCTTGATTGTCTTTAACATAATGGCTCCTCTTCCTCACACTCAACTGCACTTGCCCCTTTGTGAACACTATCTTAGCAAAGATGTTGTATCACTATCCCTGTTAATACCACCCTTTGGTGTTCTACCTCATATTTCTTGGCACTGTCTTGGGGAACTTGTTCCAAAAATGATGGCTTCTTTTCTGTATCTTCTACTTCTTATTCCCCATTGATGTTGTCTTCAGTTTTGATAAAGATTTCTTTTTTCACCTTCTAGAGGAAATGGTTCCTAGACTCAGTTTCCCCATCTAGTTACTGTCCAGATGTCTCTATTCTTTCTCTTCTATTGACATTATTCACTATTGTACTTTGGCCTTACACCCACCATTCTGCTGACATCTTTCTAGAAACCCTCATCAATGCCCTCCTAGGTGTTATATTCGATGGGAAATTTTGTTTCTCTTCTTCCCTGACCTTCTTTATGATATTAGTCTTGTTTACCACTTCCTTCTCCAACTTTTATTTTTACGTGAATTGTTTTCTACTTCTCTGGTCTTCTCAGTGTTCTTTGGAGCTTTATTTTCATTTGTCCATACCTTAAATGTTAGGATTTGCCAGCCCTTTGTTCTTAGTCCTCTTTTCATGTTATTCCACAAGGGTAATTTTATCCCCTTCCATACTCTTGTCTACATTCAGTTGCTCATAACTCTCAAATTTCTTTCTCTAACTAGCTCCCTCAGTTGAGCTCCAAAGAAAAACATTTTGTTCCTAGCTGGATATCTCCACCTGTTGGCCCCTTACTAAACTAATCTTCTCACCTGAAACTTACTCTTCTACCATCTTTTTGTGATCCTAGACATTACCCTCACTAGCCCCTCTCTACCTTACATCCAGCATCCATTCAATCCATCATCACATCCTGTAAACATGCCTCCTAATTGCCTTCTTTCCTACCAACTCGTGTCATCTCCTGCCTCAACTCTTGTATATTTCTCTCTGCTGTTAGTCCCATTCTTCGCTGGTCAGTTCTCCACTTTGTGTCAGATTACCCACAGGATAGAGTAAAACTTATTCAGTTGAACTTCACTAACCTGTGTACATGCATCTTTCAATGTAATCCCTTAACACTTCCACTAAAACTCCTTCACACATGTGGGCACACACACATCCACATTACTGAATTACTCATGTTAGCTGAGTAGAAGCTCTCTTTCCTTTCTGTTGCTTAGTTGCTGCTTTCTCTGCCCAGAACATCGTTTCCCCTCTGCCCAGCAAATACACACTCACTCAAGTTGCCATTTTTTAAAGTTTTTTTTCCAGTGACTTTTCCCCTCAGTTCTTATGGCAGATCTGGTGTGTCTCCTCCTAGGATCACACAGCACTCCACACGTAACTCCATAATAGCAATGATCTCATCACATTGTTGTAATTGTTGTTCACATGTGTGCTCTCCATTCTACTTTAAGCGACTTGAAGGTCCATGAGCCTTCATCTCTGTTTCCTCAGCTTTGGCCAGAAACACAACTAGGTGAGAGGAAAACTGGTGGAGTAATTTGTAATATTTTAGAGATGGCAGGAACTTCTTTGGGAGGAAGGGGAAAAAGAAAACAACTCAGAAAATTTTGTTGTGTATAAGGTCAAAGAGTGATTTCTCCCACATCATTTCTTCCATAGTGCAAGGCTGGTGCAGGGAGGAATGCCTAACACATAAGGGGGATTCAAACCATCATGTAGGGGAAGAATTAGAAGCTACAATTTTTCTTTATCAGAAAAAACAAGGACTGTGGTGGTCATAATTCTGTGGGTGGCTGTTGTTGTGTGAGTGGGTGTGCTGATAAATCCAGTTTGTAGAAATATGTTAAACTCAACAAAAGCATTTCTAATGTAAGGTATGAGGATCAGGGAAAGGAAAGATGGAGGTCAAATGAATATCATGAAAGAGTGTCATCTCAGGAATGCTAAGAGAGCATGAAAGCTTAATTAATTACACCTATCATGTTCTAGGGCATTGTTAGATATAATGGAGATACAATGTGAGCAAAACTAACAAGTAAATCAAAAGCAAAACAATCAACAATAACAATAACAACAAGAAAACATTGCCTTTACCTTCATGGTACTTGAAATCTAGTGGGGGAAGAATGAAATCAATTAAAAATCATATTAAAGAATGAAACATTACTTCAATAAATGTTAGGAAAAAGACTTATGTGGCATTGGGAAAACACAAGCAAGGAGGTTGCAGCTGGTTAACAGAAAACTCCATTACAAACATAGGTTCCCATGTAAACCAAAGCAAAAGGAAATTGAAGAGGTTGAGTGTGTCATATTCCTTGTAGGTTTTGGATGAAATTTCCATCAGGTCCATCCTGAATTCTTTCAGCCCCTGTATATGTGGGATGGGAGTTTATTTCATGGCCAATGTTGCTAAGAGTTGCAAGTGATTATTAAGGGGAGAAAATATTTTCTGGATCATTTATTGCTTACTGTGTATCATTGACAGTGGGTGCTGCTTTAACACATGTAAATAAATATCATCAGAACAAAAAGTCATTGAAACTAATTAAGGGAGATTTATTTAAATCAAGGCCTACATCTTCTGTGAGAGAAGAAATGATGCCATCAAAAACTGATAAAATCTTGTGTAACTTTCTTCTCTCAGCTGATGAAAGTGTTTCATAGATTATTATTAATTCTAACACTGATAATACATTGATATTGATTGGCAGTGCACACAAAAAAAATCTTATTGAGGAAAAACACAAGCAGAAGATAGGCATTGTGGGACTGACATGCTGTCTGAGTTTTGGAATGTTATTTGGCAACTGGAAATGAATATGTATATAAATCAGATTATGGAAACATTGAGATCAAAGATGTTGAAAATGGATGCACTGAGAAATTATAAAAATATCTAATATTTATTGAATAGTTTTATGTGTCGAGTAGTTTGACAATATCTTTACATATCAACTTGTACTTTATTTTCATGTCTTGTGCAGTTATCGTCACTCATGATGGTGCGTCTAAGAAATTCCACAAATGTTATCCCTGCATATTTCAGCTAATATTTGATAACTGCAAAGGGCACAAACATTCACACATGGAGTTTTACAACCCATATCACTCAAAATTAACTTTTAGTGTAAAATAGGAATATATTAGCAGAAAACCATTAAAGTGAAAATAAGAATATGCAAAACAGACATAACATCTAATGAAGTATATTAAAAAGATCCAGAAATTCTGGCCCTATTAGACCAGTATTGGAAATATGAGCAGGATAACTTCTGGAAATCTAATATATAGCCTAGTGACTATAGTTATAACAATATATTGTATACTTGAAATTTGCTAAGAGAGTAAATCTTAAGTGTTCCCACCACACACAAAAAATGGTAACTATGTGAGGTGATGGATATGGTAATGAGCTTGATTGTGGAAATTATTCCACAATGTATACATATATCAAAACATCACATTGGACACCCAGGAAAGCAGCAGAGGAGGAAAGAAACCCATGCACCATGGCAGGAGTGTGGGGCCCACGAAAGGGCCAGAGCAGCACCACATAATCCCCTTTACATCTGAAAGAGTCTGAATTCAGTGATCTAAGCCACTGGTATTGCAGGGTTAAAACAAAGCTGTGCAGCTGACAGAGTCTTGGTGCTCCGGGCGAGTGTCAGGCCGGAGCCTCTGAGGTGGGAGAGCCGAGTTCAGGACATTGGACCAACAGAGACCTCCCGGTCCCACGTAATATCAATCAGCGTGAGCTCTCCCAGAGATCTCCATCGCAACTCTAAGACCCAGATCCACTCAAAGACCAGCAAGCTCCAGTGCTGGACACCCCATGCCAAACAACTAGCAAGACAGGAACACAACCCCACCGATTAGCAGAGAGGCCGCCTAAAATCATAATAGGTTCACAGAACTACAAACCTGCAGCTTGTGAAAAGGAGATCACAAATGCAGTAAGTTAAGCAATGAGAAGACACAGAAACACACAGCAGATGAAGGTGCAAGGTAAAACCCCACCAGACCAAACAAATGAAGAGGAAATAGGCAGTCTACCTGAAAAACAATTCAGAGTAATGATAGTAAAGATGATCCAAATCTTAGAAATAGAATGGAGAAAATACAAGAAACATTTAACAAGGACCTAGAAGAACTAAAGAGCAAACAAACAATGATGAAAAACAAAATAAATAAAATAAAAAATTCTCTACAAGGAATCAAGAGCAGAATAACTGAGACAGAAAAACAGATAGTGTCCTGGAAGATAAAATAGTGGAAATAACTACCACAGAACAGAATAAGGAAAAAAGAATGAAAAGAATTGAGGACAGTCTTCGAGACCTCTGGGACAACATTAAACACACCAACATTCAAATTATAGGGGTCCCAGAAGAAGAAGAGAAAAAGAAAGGGTCTGAGAAAATATTGGAAGAGATTATAGTTGAAACATTCCTTAATATGGGAAAGGAAATAGTCAATAAAGTCCAGGAAGCACAGAGTGTCCCATGCAGGATAAATACAAGGAGAAACATGCCAAGACACATATTAATCAAAGTATCAAAAATTAAATACAAAGAAAAAATATTAAAAACAACAAGGGAAAAAACCAAATAACATACGAGGGAATCCCCGTAAGGTTAACAGCTGATCTTTCAGCAAAAACTCTGCAAGCCAGAAGGGAGAGGCAGGACATACTTAAAGTGATGAAAGAGAAAAACCTACAACCAAGATTACTCTACCCAGCAAGGATCTCATTCAGATTCCACAGAGAAGTTAAAATCTTTACAGACAAGCAAAAGCTAAGAGAATTCAGCACCATCAAACCAGCTTTACAACAAATACTAAAGGAAATTCTCTAGGCAGGAAACACAAGAGAAGGAAAAGACCTAAAATAACAAACCCAAAACAATTAAGAAAATGTTAATAGGAACATACATATCAATAATTACCTTAAATGTAAATGGATTAAATGCTCCAACCAAAAGACACAGACTCACTGAATGGATACAAAAACAAGACCCATATATATGCTTTTTACAAGAGACCTACTTTAGACCTAGAGATGCATACAGACTGAAGGTGAGGGGATGGAAAAATTATTCCTTACAATTGGAAATCAAAAGAAAGCTGGAGTAGCAATTCTCATATCAGACAAAATAGACTTTAAAATAAAGACTATTACAAGAGACAAACAAGGACACTACATAATGATCAAGGGATCAATCTAAGAAGAAGATATAACAATTGTAAATATTTATGCAACCAATATAGGAGCACCTCAATACATAAGCCAAATGCTAATGGCCATAAAAGGGGAAATCAACAGTAACACAATAATAGTAGGGGACTTAAACACCAAACTTACACCAATGGACAGATCATCCAAAATGAAAATAAATAAGGAAACACAAGCTTTAAATGATACATTGAGCAAGATGGACTTAATTGATATTTATAGGACATTCCATCCAAAAACAACACAATACAGTTTCTTCTCAACTGCTCATGGAACATTCTCCAGGATAGACCATATCTTGGGTCACAAATCAAACCTTGGTAAATTTAAGAAAACTGAAATTGTATCAAGTATCATTTCCAATCACAAAGCTATGAGGCTAGATATCAATTACAATAAAAAATCTGTAAAAAATACAAACACTAAACAATATACTACTAAATAAACAAGGCTAAACAATACACTACTAAATAACCAAGAGATCACTGAAGAAATCAAGGAGGAAATAAAAAAATACCTAGAAACAGATGACAATGAAAGCATGACGACCCAAAATTATGGAAGGCTGAAAAAGCTCTTCTAAGAAGGAAGTTTATAGCAATACAATCCTACCTCAAGAAACAAGAAACATCTCAAATAAACAACCTAATTTTACATCTAAGGCAATTAGAGAAAGAAGAACAAAAGTAATCCAAGGTTAGCAGAAGGAAAGAAATCATAAAGATCAGATCAGAAATAAATAAAAGAAATGAAGGAAATGATAGCAAAGGTAAATAAAACTAAAAGCCAGTTCTTTGAGAAGATAAACAAAATTGATAAACCATTAGCCACACTCATCAAGAAAAAAGGGAGAAGATTCAAATCAATAGAATTAGAAATGAAAAAGGAGAAGTAACAACTGACACTGCAGAAATACAAAGGATCATAAGAGATTACTGCAAGCAACTATATGCCAATAAAATGGACAATCTGGAAGAAATGGACAAACTCTTTGAAAAGCACAACCTTACGAGACTGAACCAGGAAGAAATAGAAAATATAAATAGAACAATCACAACTGAAACTGAAGCTGTGATTAAAAATCTTCCAACAAACAAAAGCCCAGGACCAGATGGCTTCATAGGAGAATTCTATCAAACATTTACAGAAGAACTAACACCTATCCTTCTCAAATTCTTCTAAAATATTGCAGAGGGAGGAACACTCCCAAACTCATTCTACGAGGCCACCATCACTCTGATACCAAAACCAGACAAAGATGTCTCAAAAAAAGAAAACTACAGGCCAATATCACTGATGAACATTGATGTAAAAATCCTCAACAAAATCCTAGCAAACAGAATCCAACAGCACATTAAAAGGATCATACACCAAGATCAAGTGGGGTTTATACCAGGAATGCAAGGATTCTTCAGTATATGCAAATCAATCAATGTGATAAACCATATTAACAAATTGAAGGAGAAAAACCATATGATCTTCTCCATAGATGCGGAAAAAGTTTTCGACAAAATTCAACACCCATTTATGATAAAAACCCTCCAGAAAGTAGGCACAGAGGATACTTACCTCAACATAATAAAGGCCATATATGACAAACCTACAGCCAACATCGTTCTCAATGGTGAAAAACTGAAACCATTTGCATTAAGATCAAGAACAAGACAAGGTTGCCCACTCTCACCACTAGGATTCAACATAGTTTTGGAAGTTTTAGCCACAGCAATCAGAGAAGAAAAAGAAATAAGAGAAATCCAAATCAGAAAAGAGGAAGTAAAACTGTCCCTGTTTGCAGTTGACATGATACTAAAAGGGAACACTCTTTCACTGTTGGTGGAAATGTAAATTGATACAGCCACTATGGAGAACAGTATGGAGTTTCCTCAAAAAACTAAAAATAGAACTACCATACGACCCAGCAATCCCACTCCTGGGCATATACCCTGAGAAAACCATAATTTAAAAAGAGTCATGTACCACAATGTTCACTGCAGCTCTGTCTACAATAGCCAGGACATGGAAGCAACCTAAGTGTCCATCGACAGATGAATGGATAAAGAAGATGTGGCACATATATACCATGGACTATTACTCAGACATAAAGGAAACGAAATTGAGTTATTTGTAGTGAGGTGGATGGACCTAGAGTCTGTCATACAGAGTGAAGTAAGTCAGAAGGAGAAAAACAAATACCGTATGCTAACATATATATATGGATTCTAAAAAAAAAAAAAAAAAAGGTTCTGAGGAACCTAGGGGCAGGACAGGAAGAGAGACACAGACGTAGAGAATGGACTTGAGAACACGGGGAGGGGGAAGGGTAAGCTGGGATGACGTGAGAGAGTGGCGTGGACTTATATATACCACCAAATGTAAAATCGATAGCTAGTGGGAAACAGCCACATAGCACAGGGAGATCAGCTCGGTGCTTTGTGTCCACCTAGAGGGATGGGATAGGGAGGGTTGGAGGGAGACGCAAGAGGGAGGGGATATGCAGATATATGTATACGTATAGCTGATTCACTTTGTTATACAGCAGAAACTAACACACCATTGTAAAGCAGTTGTACTCCAATAATGATGTTAAAAAAAAAAAGGAAAACAAAAGAAAAATGCTAACACCTAGTGAATATATAATAACCAACTATATAGTATAGGGAAAGCAGAAGACTTTTCACTTCGTAAGTTAAATATTGTTTAAAAATTTAGTAGAAACCGTTTATGACGAAAAATAAAAATAAAATTTGAAAATTAAAAAAAAAACCCACAAAAAACAAATAAATCACGTTGTACACCTTAAATATATACAAGTTTACTTTGTCAATCATGTCTCAATAAAGCTGGAAAATAAATAATAAAAATCCCGGAAATTTGGAAGAATCTATGCATATTAGTTAGCATGATGGATGGTTACTTTATTCAAATGGTCCTCAGAGGAAAGAATCAGCAGTTCAATCCGTCAGCATTGCAAGTTTTCATGAGATCCAGCATGGCAAAAGATAAAGAATTCACACTGCTTCATTTTGTCTTGGAATAGGCCTTATTTTCTATGAAGGAACTGTTTCTTAGTTGGATGAATGCTAGGTTAATCAAACACAGAAATCCTTGTTTAACTGTGAGCTCAAAGGGAAAGTTAGTGAAAATGGTCTTTAAATTTCCATTCTCTCTTCAGGATGAAATGTGGAATTAGTATTTTTCTTCCATTTGAATTCACTGGTGACATAACACTCATGGTCTTCCCACCTCCACTTAAAAAAAACAAAAAAACAAAAAAAACCCTCTATTCTTGTCAATGTGCGTCTCAGCCAGGAAAAATGACATTAGGAAAAACACATTGTACAGGTTATGGAAAGGGCAAAAATGGAAGTCTCAAAGTGAAATATTCTTCATGAAAAAAAATAGTTCTTTTATATCTCTTTGGTGATAAAAATACCACCCAGTTTTAGAAACATTTTATATTTAATTTTACTCACCACCACTTTTTAAGAGAGTTGAGAATACCAATTTCCTTGATGGATAGACTAAATTACAAATTATTGCTACCCGGATTTAGGAAATTTACTCCCTATTTTATGAATACATTTTTAGATATTGAAAAAGAAAAAAACAAAAAGAGGAATAGGTCAATTTTTTCCCCCAGTAAATATATGTTTATCCTTGTTTCTTAAATGAAAAAGTATTTTAAAACATTGCCAATCGTTTTTCACCTATGATGTCTGAATTTTGTCCACGAATTTGCTAAGTGTCTAACGTGTGCTGATACATACGCTTCATTCTATTTATCTCCTCCAAATAATTAAGAGACACTTCAGGAGGAATCAAATCTGTGTTTCCTCCATTTTTTTTCTACTCTGATGAGAAAAAAAAAAAAATCCAAAAACCCTTATAAAAGACAGTAGTGACCAAACCATTGGTGCTAGTTATCCTGGTGCTTTTAAAAGTGAAACTCGGTTTCCAGGCTCTCTTAAGTATTTTAAAAACCAGATTGGAGATGGGAACATATTTCTAATGATTTGTTTAGTCTGGTAATTATCAACCCTTAACATGGGCTGAACCAGCTCTCTCTGTGATTGGTGATCTTATCCTCTGTTACATTGTTATTAAGCATACATGTTCTCATAAGAAACGCTAGGGCAAGTTACCCTGGGCTTTTGAATTTGAATGTCTGCTCAACAGTTTAGTCACGTAAGTGAATTTGAGGTTTCTTGGCAGAAGCCAGATTTTCATCTGGTTCTTCCCTTTTTCAGAGCGGATGATGTAGCAGCGTTCCTGTGGAGAGAAATGGACACTTTGAACATCCCAGAAGCCATCTCCTTTTCTGAAAAAGAGAAAGACCTTGTTGGATAAACTGTCAGTTTGGGGGGCTTCTCTGTTGATATATAGCTCTCTGTGTCTCCAGTCATTTGTCTTGAATGCCTAACATCTGCAATGGAGTCTATGGGCCCCAACTCTTGGTGCCTCAATTCAACCTAACAGCCATAAATGCCTACCCTGGGCAAGGTACCCTTCTAAAAGCAACAGAAAGATAAGACTCTGACCTCAGTTAATTACTGTTGAGGGAGAATAGAGTGGGGAAAAACTCATTGCAAAAAGCTATAATAATAGATCTCCATCTACTAAGTGCCATCTGCTAAGTGGAATATGAGGAGAAGTGTGAGGGAGGAATTTGACACTGGAGAAGGATTTTGACAAAGACAAGAAGAAAGCCTTCTAGACACAGCAAACATTTGGTTTTAGTTCTCTATCAATTGACCCCAAGTTACATTTCCAGTTCTGCTGTTTACTATCTATGCAGTCATTTAGTTAGACAATGAGTTAAATGTGTGTGCATATGTGGATTAATTCTTACTGAGTGCTGGGGGAAATGACCCCAACGTTCATGAAGCTTGCAGCTTATCAGAGGAGAAAATCCCTGTTTTAAAGGGAAATGCTCAGAGAGTAAAATTTAAGTTGGAAGGTCACCGTTGTGAGGTGAGGTACTGTTTCAAGTATTGAAAGCATTGGACTTGAGATTAGTAGAAATGGACATGGCAAGAAAAGAGTTGTGCACACAAGACTAGAAAACTCATGAGAGAGGTGGGCTGGGCTACTGACTTGCTTGCTTTATTTGTTCTTTCATTGAACAATGAGGTGTTGATTACATGTGATGGGTCACAAATTATGTTGGGCATTGAAGGCAAAGGAACTAGACAAACAATGACTTTTTTTTTTAAAGTATCCACAAACTGAAAGGGGAGGCTGAGCCTCCAAAATCAACTCTTAACATAGAGGAAAGAGGAGCATTAGACTTCAAATGGAGTTATAGGAATATGTACATATTAAGAAAACTGAGCTGAGTCTTAAAGGACTAGGAGATGTTAAAGAGCTGCACAGGATGAGGGCAGTACTTGGAAAACAATCTGTGTGCTCTGAGAGAACATAAATTATTCAGCATATTTTTATGTGTGTTGAGAACTACATATAGGATGGAAGGTTGAGAGCAGCAGGAGAGTGAAAATGCTGTCAGAAAGATATAGTGGGGCTAGTGCATGAAGGGTTAATGAGGATGCAACACATCAGTGTGGGGATGAGCCACACAGTAGCAATATGTGATACAGTATAGTTAAGGCTTGGAGAATGGCTGCATTCTAAGGCAGAAAACTATATGGAGAAAATATCTGAGGGACAGACCTTTAGAGTTAAGTAATATGCACAGATACTGCTGGAGAAGAAAACCAGGAAAAGTAGCTGGGAATGGTCAGAAAGCAGAGAGAAGGCAAAAGAAAAGATTGTTAAGACTGTGACATAGAAGCCAAGGTAAAAGGCCATTAAGAGAAAGTGTCAAACACATTGAAGGGATCCTGTAGAACAAAAACCAAGAGGTCACCCAATATGGCAGCAATAAAGTCGTTGGTGACCTTTACAAGAGCAAACTTGGCACGTTGTTGGAAATAGAAAGTAAACCACAGGGGGTGAATGGGGAAGTAGGTGGAGAGGAAATAGATGTAATGGGTGTAGAAAATTCATTTGAGAAATCTGGCAGAGCTCTTTCCTGGCAATGAATGGCCAAAGAGAGAGTGAAGTTGATAGCTAAGTGAGGAAGCATGTTGCCATTTACTGTTATACATAAACTATGTGTTTCAGCCCAAATCATCTAATCTCTGTCCCTGAATGTGTATTTGGTATTTCCTCTTCTGAACTACTGCTCAGCTCCTTAAATTATTTTTGCCCTTCCTCTCTTTTTATCCAAAGTGTATTACTCACTCAGTTTAAGATGATGTCCTGCACGGAGTAAGTGTTCAATGTATTTAATTGATTGAACAGTTTCTTCTTTGCTTCATTGTGTTTTGAGATTCTGCTAATATAAGCCAGTTCCAGGAGACAGAAGAATAAAAAGGATTAAGGGCATATTGGAAAGAATAAGCATTTCAGATCTCTCACACAGGAGAGACATCAAACCTCATCATATTAAAGGCATAAATGAATTTTTTTCCTGCAAGTTTCTGTGGGAGACACTCAACTGTAATTTTAGGCCAAATCATCCACTGAACAAAGAAACAAAGAGAAACAACTCACCCTTCACAACCTACTCAAAGGGATTAAATTCACGTTCTGAGTTATGAATGTCTTAGGATAACACTTTGAAGATTAAGACATTAAAAACAAAAAGGTTAAGACATGAAAGATCCAAATTTTCCCTTTATTCCTTCTAAAGAAACATCTAGAACTAAAAAATTAATAAAGTTTCCAATAACAGAAACACATATTAATTTTGTATTTTCTATATAACAGACATTATGCTAGGAGTTTCATGTATGCTATTTCATTTCCCTCTCACAGCAATCCTGGAAGAAGGGTAATATTAGTATGAATTCAAAGATGAGTAAATTGAAGCTCAGAGGTGTGTAGAAACAGGTCTCAAGTGATCTTTAACACATATTGCTTCCCCATTAACATTACTATATTGCATAATCATTTTGTCCCAAAGTTTGCATAAAAACTTGATTTTTCCAAAATGACTGCTCACTGTAAGCATTTAAAAACTAAAAACAAAACAAAACAAAAACCAGACAGCTATCTGTGAGATAACACATTATGAAAAATATTAGAAATACCAACAACAAATAACACAAATACTAATGAAGATGCCACTTATATTTCATTTTATCACATGGTACTCCAACTATTTACAGATCGATCTTTTTCCTACGTGTGTTCTCATTCAGTTATATGGAGCTAAGTGCTGGAAAATCCAGAATCTTGCTGGACTGCTCTTAATAAAAAATTTCTGGTTTGGAATATGCACTGAACTATGTAGCTAGAAAAGGTTGAACATCACAAAATCTGTTTCTATTGATTACAACTGGCCGGCCCTGATCATGCAGAACTATCAGAAGAAGACTGAGAATGGAAAATGGGAGCTCCATCTTAGAGTAATAGTTGGCTCTGAGGGTTTAGAATGTAACTCAAGGGTCCCTGGCTCTGGAACTCAGATGTCTAGCATAGCTGGCCAGCTCTGGAAATTTTCAGAGATTTCTGGCTGGTTTGTTGGGGCCTGGCTGGCTGGCTTTGGAGAGGCTGTGCTCTGGGTTCTCCCTGGTCCAGAGAACAGTGAGCATATCCAGCTGGCTCCTACATCTGGCCAAGTTGGCAGATGAACGGATTCTACCTTTGGGGGACCAGGAGTCAGAGAGGCTCATGATCAGCAAATCCAGGAATGAGCAAGAAACTGATAAATTAGCTGATGGATTCCACTCACCAGGGGAGAACTGAGTAACGTAAAAGGATTTTGTTTTCACCACTGTGATTCAGGTACTGTTAGATTTTATGTTAATGAGTTTGGTAATTGGGTCTCCTTAAAGAATGAATGGGTTTAAAATCTCATTATATGGATGTGACAAAGCTTCTCTCCTTGACCAAACTCTAGCCGGGCTCCTCTGAGCCCTCTTCTTGAGTAAGCCTCAATCTTGGTCTATAAAAACTACACACCCTGAACATAAATGATTTCATCCACCTTCTATCCCCACATTGAAAGACTTAAACAAACACATAGTTTCTAAAAGCTCAAGGTTGAATCCCTAGGGGGAGCCTAGCCCCCCTTAAAGTATCTATCTTAGGAAGCTCAAGGCTGCCAAAATAATCTACTATTTGCTCTAGTCAACACTTGATCATAGGCCTCTGATCACCCTTTCTTAGAGCATTTAATAAAAAGTTGTGAATCCTTCCTCTGTCCCCTTGAGATGTGTGTGTATCTCCTGTAACTCAGGAGTCCTCAAGGAACTGAATGCCATTCATTTAAAATGCAGTCACCAGGAAGGGTGGGGCCTATGTTTCCCAGTCTCTGTAGGAAGACAGAATCCTAACTTTGACAATTGCCATCTAGCAGAAACAGTTGGCTTAGTTGATATTTACACTGACCAACCATTTGTAAGTTTTCACTTCCCTTACTCTCCTGAGCTCCCCACTCACCCCCTCCCTACTTCCTCATTCTCCGTTTAAAACACCCAGTTACCTGTGTACATCAAAGTTGACTTCAGTTCACTCTGAACCCTCTTCCCTATATCAATAGTATGTTTTGAATTAAGATCCATCCTTATCATTTTAACTAGTACCTGACTGTTTATCTTTGACAGACACAAACATTAATCTTTAAAAAAATTAGCTTTAAAACAACCAAATACCAAAGTCTGTATGCTCAGGAAAGTGAATTTAGGAGGAGAGATTTTTGGGGTGATTGTATTATGTAGCCTCTAAGACGGTCCCCAGTATTCTCCACTGTTGTAGTATTCATAACCTTGTGTAATCCCTGCTCAATGAATATGGGCTGGGATACATTGTCTTGATTCTAACAAATAGAAAATGGAATAAGTGATGGGAAGTCACTTCTGAGATTAGGTTATAAAGGACTGAGTCTTCCACCTAGGAAGCTCTCTTGTTGTCTATTGGATGCCTCACTCTGGAGGAAGTCAGCGAGGCAGCCCTGTTGAGAAGCTCCAGAGGGAGAACTCAAAAACAAATCTCCTGAGTTCTCCCAACTACTATGTGAGTGAGCCTAAGAGTGGATTCTCCTTTACTTGAGCCTGGAGACCACTGTAGCTCCAGTCACCACCTTGATTGCAGACTTGAGAGACCACCTGGCTAAGTTGTTTCCAGATTTTTGACCCATAGAAACTGAAATAATAAATACCTGTTGATTTAAGCCACTAAATTTCAGGAAAATTTGTTATGCAGCAGTAGGTAACTAATACAGTGACCCACATTTACCCAAGTGGTTTACCTAAATTTAGTGTAAGCTACCCCTACCCATGCATGCAGATCTTACATTAATATGTTGTTTCTATAGACTATTATCATATCTAAAGAAGGAATTATCACGGCTTTGGTTTAGAGCAGAAGTTCCTTAACTCACTTCTGTGGTAACAGGGAAACACATATATCTAGTTTTATTTCTTCTGGAGAGTTTCATCAGTTTAAATATGTGCCATGAATATCCATCTTCAAACAAAATTCAAACTTCATACATTGGGGTCAGAAATTACTTTGGGATTCTTCTTACCCACATTGCAAAATTATTTCCTAAAGTCATGTAACTTTTGACTGAATCCACTTTTAAAATGCCCTGGGTGGTTTATATTAATTCTTCTATTTCACCTGAGATGTCAAGCTCAGATGAGAACTACCACTTCTGTGGGGATTTTCATTCTTCAGTTAATCTATGTATTGAATGTTTTATCATTGAGCCAGCTGAGCTTGTGGTGGCTGAGTCCATCTTTCTATGTACAGAATTACCCTATATTTGTCTTATCTCACCCATGTTATCACGTCTTAGCCCCAGGGTAGATAACACCTTTGACTAAATTTCATTCAGACCTGACAAAAATATTTAAAATAAAATACATTATTTGCATGAGTCCTTTTCATGTAGTTAAAAGTTATTTTGCCTAGAGGTTGATTGTTATTAATTTTAGTGGCAACTTCCTCAATAGCCTCATATTGCGAGAGTATTTTAAAGCTAAGTTTCTTCCCACCACCACCCAGGGACAAATGCCATTAAATAGTGATCACAACTCCATTAAATTAGATAGTCTTAATGTTAAGGGAATGTTAAAGAACCCATTGGTCATTCAATATTAGAACGTAAGAAAAATAACAACAAAAAATCCTTACGGTAATCTGATTATTTGACTTGTCAAAGACTTTACTTACAATACTGCAATAACTTTCTGGAATGGGTGCTATTATTGTTAGCATTTCGCAGAAGAGGAAACTAAGGCACAGAGATGTTAAGTTACTCTCCCAAGGTCACATCACTAGTAAGTGGTAGAACTGGGGTTTAAACTGAAGTCAGGCTGGCTCCGGAATCTGTATTCTTACCCCGTGTATGATACTGCCTCTCAAAAAAAGGTGTGATTTTCTTTGTGCTCTATAAAAACAAGTGGAACCATAAAGTTGTTCAGAGTAAACAGTATATGCTTTCTTCTTTTTTAAACCCTGTATTGACTGTAAGCAAGACCCTCAGAAACAACCTATGGTCCCTGACCATAATTTTAGAACTACTTACCTAAGCTATGCTTCCCTGAAAAGCAAAATTTTCTCTACTATTAGGTCAAACCCTATATTGATGCTTGAAAGATGAAAAAGAATATTGTATTTGGTTGTATATGTGTATATATATATAATGTGGATCGGGTTGTATGTATGTATGCATACTTACACATATATACATGTGTGTAGATACAGAATGTTCACATATATATACATGTTTATAGTACAGAATGAAGTTCTAAATTTCTTTTTTTTAAGTTCTCAATTTCTTTACCAAATCAAAAAGCTAATCCACAATTGTGGTAGGAAAATAATGGTCCTGCCCCCTAAAACGTTCACATCCTAATCTCAACACATGTAACTATGTTCTTTTTCATGGCCAAAGGGACTTTGCAGATGTAATTAGGTTAAGGATCCTGAGATGAGGAAATTACCTTGTAGTATTCAGTTAGGCCAGTTATAATCACAAGGATCTTGATAAGAGAGAAGCAGGAGTGTCCGGGTCAGAGAGAGACTGGAAGACGTTTCACTGCTGGTTTTGAAGATAGAGGAAGGGATCACGATCCAAGGAAAGCAGATAACTTCCAGAATCTGGAAAAAGAAAGTCAACAGATTCTCCCTTACAGCCTTCAGAAGAAACCAGCCTTACAGACATTTTGCTTTAATTCCAGTGAAACCTATTTTGCACCTCTGACCTCCAGAACTACAAGATAATGAATTTGTGTCGCTGTAAACCATTGTTTGTGGTGATCTGTTATAGCAGCAGTAATAATCTAATACAACCATCTAAACAGGACATCTAAAATGTCCTCTAGAATTCATCTGGAATGAATTTTCCCATGTCGAAAAACTGAAGAGACCTAAATCTGTCTTGGGTGTCATCCTTGGGGTTCCTTATCTCCTTTATCTTGAATTAGGCATCATTTTTCTCATGCTTATTTCTTTTTGTCTGAATTAAACTGTGATAGCTACTTGCAGGCAGTTGGTCTTTTAAAATATTCTGTATTTCCACCTTCTCAGTGCACCACGCCCATGTAGAATATCCTACACAGCAGAATCTTGATGCATACTTGATTTATTGATTACATTTGCTTATCACTATTTTCTGAATTAAGATTCTTGTTAGTAATTTTCTGGAAAAATAGTAACCACAATATAAACCAGAATGAAGTTCAAAAAATGATTGCCCTGTTTTTCCTTCTCTATTCCTGTGTTTTGAAACATTTAACTTAAATTTACTTTAATTTGTGTACAGATGATTCTCATACCAGAGCCATTACAGAATGTATGAAATACATGTTGAGAGAAAAATAACATAAAACAGATACTCCTTTTCTCCTGATATTTAAGAAAGAAAAATGGATTTGTTTCTGTCCAAAATTTCTGTGATCATAAAAAATATTTTTGAAGACCTCAATGCCTGTTTTCACCTTCCCATTGGCTTGTGCTTTTCTACATATTTCTGTACCCTAACTTCATCCTTTTGCTATATATGCTGTTTATTTAGACAGCCTGAACAATAGTGTTATCTAAATTATATCAAAACAGGGTCTGTTATAAGGATATATCTTAAACAAGAACTTTAATGTTCCATTGAAATTTAAACACTTTCTAAAAGATGGCATTCTGATTTTCCAACATCTCTATTCTGGAAAAAAGTATTTGTCCCTGAAAAATTAGCTTGTTTCTTTATAATTTATTCAGGGATAGTTCTAACCTGCACAAAAATTTGCTGTTATTGAAAATGAGTTGGCATTTTCCTTCACAAAAGTTGAATTACTCATGATATTCTCTACCACATGAATCACGCTTATATACACAGTTTGCACTTTGAAAGGGAAGGTTTGTCTAAAAATGAGAACTCTTTTTTCATCTTAGCTATCAATGATTTGGCAAAATAATCTCAATTGGATGTTTATAGTATATTTTTTTGAATATTAATTTTGCAAATGGTGGTTGTGATCTTCATTTAGAAAAAAGACAGGCCATATAGGGCTCTTTTGGGGACAATCTGGTCACCTGGCTTGCCCTCTCTGTACTATTCTCTTTTTCTCAGAGGCTGTGGGTATACCAGGGTTGGTCTGCTCTGCAGCGGCACTATTCCTAATTGAGAAGAGGGTGGATAGAAAGCCCAGCACAGGGCCTTATAGTACAGATTACAATCCTTGATTGCAAATTTGCAAGGGAAGGCAGGTGAGTTTTAGGGACTGAGCACCAAACCCTACCTCATATTCCCAACATCTATTCCAAGATACACAGTGGATGTTATGATGAAAAGTAATCACATGGAATTTGAGAGATCTAAAAAATTACAGTGTACATGCAGGTAAAACACTTGAACCAACTAGAAATACTTATTGTTTAGCATTTGTGGAAATTTTGTGCAAAGAATACACGGTGGCCTTTTTGTGGATGATGTTATAAACTGTGCATTGGATATTGCCAGTGTATCCTACTACATGAATAGCTAGGAGCCAGGTAGGAATGTTTCAGCCTGCCCAGAAATGCAAGGAATATTTTCTAGGCCATATGGAAGAGACATACAGTTTAAGCAGTTTGAGGAGAATAATTGGGGCTCCTCCCACTAAGACTGTAGGTAAAGTTTCTGGTCCTTTTAGACTCAAGAGGCAGAGTGAAGCCTGAGAAGCTTCTTCCTTTAGGGCAACAACCTCCAGCCCTGACACCTCTTGCCTTCCAGTGAAATAAAGTGCAGTGATGTCCTGGCTCCTATAATCTGATTAACAACTGCTCTGCCCACGGGACTGAGAAAGCAAAGGATCAAAGTTAAGAGTGAGTGGAAGTTTCATTGTCACTTCAGGCTAAGAGAGAAACAAGAGAAAGGGGCTCCTGTTCTGGTTCTTTACTTATGACGATTTGTATGTGTGTTTAGAGGGCCAGGAGTTGGGGCAGGGAGAAGACTTCAAGGGTCTCAGATTAGTTATTCTTGATTAAACAATAGAAATAAACTCACACTTTAGTTGAGCAGCCTCAAGAAGACAAGAAACATTGAGAGTGAGCCATTGAATTGAGGACTATAGAATGCTTACAAGTGGGTAATATAAACCCAAATTTCTATTTTGAAGGCATATGTTATATAATTTATTGGTTTATAGAAACTGAATTTGTGATATTTTAAGTTTTACTTTAATATGACCTATTATCTATCTATCTGTCTATCTATCTATCCATCCATCCATCTACCATCTGTCTATCATCTGCCATTCTCACTAACCAAACAGCCACACAATCAAACTTTTAATCTTAAACAAAATAGAGATGGTTAAGACTTTCTCTTATCATTTGGTTATACAAATAAGAACTATTCAGGCATTTAGAAAAGTGTATCACTCCCTGGGAAATAATGTCACTTTTGGCTTTCTTTCTCAATTTTCAATTGCAGGCTAATTGAAACAGAAAATGTGGCATATACAATGCAATTTCAATCCATTTGAGATAATTCAGAAAATATTTTTAATATTAGCTTCCTTTATTTTTTCCTGAATTTAAAAAATTATCTAGTCTTTTTTCATCTTTCATGCAATCACACACTCAGATATGAATAATCGCTGTTTAATACATCAATTGAATTGAACTTATATCTTGCAAAAATTTATTTGTACATTCTATCAAATTTGTACTTTTGTATCATTCTATCATTTGAAAATTCTATCATTCTATAAATGAAGTCAAGAAATATTTATTTAACAATAGAGAAATGAATGATGTAATAGTCAACTTGCAACCCAACTTTTGCCTCTTTTATTTAGATGACTTAATTCTGGAGAAATAATTTTGCAGAATTTTATTAAAGCATAGTATTAACCACAAAGGTTTTAAGTGAAGCATGTTCCTACCCAGACCACTGCGTTGATGAAAGTTTTTTGGCTTAGTGGAGGACCGCACAGAAACCTGAATTGCTTTGGATGTTTTTATTTGCTGCCGTGCGTCAGTGTTTTTAATAATTTTCAGAGTGCTTACACTTTTACTGCAAAAGGATAAAGAACTCGTCACACAGATAACGTTTTGTAGCCCATCTCATCTGTATGTTTTAGAGCATTCTCAGGCAAATTTTTAAATTTAATGGGATTCTAAAACAACTTCTCATTATTGTATATGAGATGACCTAACACCTACTTTGGGAAGTATGTATGTTTATTCGGTGGTCGATTGAACCAAGTCATGAACAAAACACTGGAGTGAAACTTTAATTTCCTCTTTAGTATATAGCAGCTGAACTCTCTTGTTGAGTAAAAATCAAAAGGGCTTCACACAGACAAGAACACTATTTAAAAAAATGTTTTTTTGCTCAACAAGGGAAAATAATTTTGTTTTAACTTCCATAGTCAAATAGATACATTCTTACTGAAAGAAACAGAATATTCTTAAAGGGGATATAGAAATACTATGAATAAAAAAAGATTTTTAAATGATATTACTAACAAAACCAGATAATTTTCACAAAATTAATAATACAAATTCTGATCTCAGAATTAGTTATGCACAATGTCAGTAAGAAGAACTATACTTAAGTCAGATCTCATAAGACCCACTTATAAATTTTCTCAAAAAATTATGGTTCTAGTTTTGTAGACCTAAACATGCCCCCATATGCATGAAATATAGTGCTGTATTTTTTTGCAGTTCTATAATAAAGTTTCTTAATAAATAAGTTTTTTTAAAAACTGGACAAAGTCCATGTTTAATATTTAAGGTACTATTTACCATGGAAAAGGAAAAAGATGAAATAAATGAAATCTATTATGGTATAGTACTATTGCTATACATCTTTCAAATAAAATTTCAGATCTTGAATTTATATCTTAGATTTTATACCTTTGATGAACTGTATTTAGAGATAATATGTTAAATAGTTCACTGTCTGTAATTTACAAAGTTTCCAGCAATTGAGAAATAGTTTCTCTTCGTGCATGTAACTCATGGCCCAGGTTTAAGGCAGAAAACCAGAGAGTGAGCTAGATAGATTATGTTTTATCTTTAGCAGATGGCAGAAAGGACACTGAAATAGCAACAGATACACCCTGCGGTGATGGGACTCAGTCCTGCTTTCTGTAGCAAGCAACTTATAGTGAGCGAAGGCTTGTATAGTGAGCGAAGGTCTGGTAGGTCAGAGTGCAAGTTACCTGGGAGCCTTGGTAATGATGAGAAGCTGCACACTGCATTATTTTCATAGCTGTCATAGTCTCATGGCTGCAATCCTCCCATAGTCCAGAGTTTAGTGGGCAAGTAGGAGAGCTTACAGTTTACTATTTCTTAAAGAAGATGGCTTCTTCCCTAAATGGCTAAACATTTCATTTACATTCTGATTTTAGTGTATCTCTGATATATTTATGCAGTAGTTGTCCTCAACTGTTTCAGAAAATCTAATTTTCGTGGTTTATTCATTTCAGTGTTTTTCCTACTTTCAGATAATGGGATGAAGTCACCTGGGTCTCTTACAGGTGTTCCATAAACTCAGTCAGATGCCTATGCCCAGCCCTCACGTCTTTGAAGTTCTCACTTTCTGGTATCTGTGGGCTATGCTCGTGCCTTTCTTTTCCTCACCCCAGTCAGGTCCTGCATTCTGAATCTCTTGACATCCCTCTCTGTCTTCATTCCTGTTTTCCCATTTTAACCCATCATGCTTCTTGCACCTAGCTCTTCCTTTTTGGATCATGTCTTCTGTCTATACACCTTTTTTTCTCTTCCGCACTGACTCTAATTTTCCAGAAATTCAGTATCAGCACACACTGGTGCTATGTCAGAAATCCTTCACCAAGTTGGCAGAAATGAAGACTCCCTGAATTTTCTTCACACTCCCCTCAGCTCAGCCTTTGCTAGTCCTGCTTTTATCCAAATGACCTGTATACCTCAGCCGAATAGATTGGCCTTTGTTTGCAAGTCTCAGAGGCAGTTAACTTGCATCCATCTTAAATGAAAGAGGTTCTTTTTTTGTTTTGTTTTTTTTGTTTGTTTGTTTTTGTCTTCTCTCTCTGAAGCCTGGGTTTTTAATGATCAATTTTTAAATCTGGACAATCCAGCACCTTGGATTTTTGGCCTCCATGAAAAATTTCAGAAATGGAGGTAACTACTTATTTTAACTAGTGAATAAAGCTTTCATATTTCGGGAAAACTTGATATTACAGGAGTCTATAGTGTCTTTTACTTTTGCCTATTTATTTATCCATTTGAAATACAAAATTGAGAGGAAAAATCTGCTCTCGCTTCAAATCAGCAGACAAATTTTGTTTGTCAACCAGTTGTGTGGTTACTGGAATAGTGATTATTCTCATTCCTCTTGCTAAGAAACATCCCTCCAGATCAAAGCTTGGCTTGGCAACAGCACATGTTTCTACAAATCGATTGAGGTCAAAGTGTAGACAGTACTTGTCATGGTTTCATGGATCAGGTTTGTGACAGAGTGGAGCTTGACAAATTTAGCAGGTTAGGAAGCAGAGTGGATATAGTAAGTGAGGTAAATCTGTGAGAAAACTGGCAATTATCCAGTAAATGTCTTACGTAGACACTCACTTGAGCCTAGCTGGTTGTTGTTGGGTGTGTTCGTATTCAAGTCAAGGATCAGTAGTCAGAAATGGGCTTGTATCAGTTATTTATGCTATACCAATGTGTACAACAAACAACCACAGGACTGCAGTGATATATAACAATGAGCACTTATTTTTGCACATACTTTTAGGATTGGCTGGGTAGTTTGGCTGAACTGGGCCAAGCTCAGCTGATCTTGGCTGGGCTCACTCATTCATCTGCAGTCAGTTGGTGTGTCAAATGGGGTTTGGTTAGTTGAAGATGTCTGCAGCTGATACAGTTGGTCTCTGCTTCATGTGGTCTCTCATCCTCCAGCAGGCCTGGGTTTGTTCTCCTGGCAAAGACAGTGTTCCAAGAGAGTGACAGTGTATAAAGCTTTTTGAGGCCTGGCTCAGAAGTGTCCCACTGTCACCTTTGCTATATGCTGTTAATTGGCCAAAACAAGTTACAAGGCCAGTTCTGCTTTAAGTACTAAGGGAATAGGCAGCATGATAGTTGGGAGGAGCTGAAAAATCACGTTATGATGGGTACAGGTCAAGGGAGGCCATTAATCGGGGTTAATGACACAATACACCACAGTATTCATCCCATAATCGATTGCAAAGTAAAAAGTTACTGGGGAAAAATGTTCCCCCCAAATCAAATTGGATTGAAGTAAATTAGAAAACAGAACCAAGCACACATCTCTAGAAAATTGGACAGTGAGACTGTGAGCTGAGTCCAGAGTCCTTCCACTAGAACAGAACCCTTTAACACATTGCTTGACTGTGATGTGCGACCAAGTGGTTTCTGATGCTTTAGGTGTGATTCATCAGTTACAGCTGCATTAGGTGCTGTGCTTCTCAGTACCAGTTGGAAATTGGTGTTAACATTGACTTCACATGGCTAGGTATTCTGGATCTGAGTCAAACTAAGGTGTTAATCTGAAGGATTTGGATACAAAAGAAAGGGGGGAGGAAAATAGTGACTCTAATTATAAGGAATGTGTTCTTTAAAGCTGAGAAATAGGCTTTTCATGTGTCTTTCTGTTATTCCATTTCAGAAAAGGGAAGTCAGGTGGTTATTAAAATCTTTTTTTAAAAAAGGACATAAAAACATTAAGAAGAATTTGTGATGATGGGACAAGGAGAGATTGGTGGGCATGAAGAGTCAATGGGCTTATTCCAGAAAAGTGAACAAAGGACATGTGATACAAACATGTAAAGGAAGTTTTGAAAAAAGACAAACACTTATTTCCTCCCTAGGTAAGAACTGAAAGAGATAGGCTCAACCTGCAATAAGGAAAATATAGAGTCAGGGCAAGCTATGTAATGAAAACCAATTGAACAATGGAACATGTAGATAAAGGTAAATTTGAAATTCCTGGCACTAGAGAATGAAAGACTAGATTCAAATGTCTACAGAGATTGTGTAGACAGAGAACAATTTGTGTGTCAGGCAGTTAGTTCATGAGATGACCTCATTTTAAGCAGTTTGGTGATTTTTTGTATTTATACTGAGTGCATCTTTCTTACCCTTTATATGTATCTTAGTAGAGGAAGTTTGTCTTTCCCCAAATAGTCTTGTGGTCAGCTTTATGTTTCTTTAGACAGTTCCTTGCTTCCAAGTTCTCTAGAATATCCAGTGGGTAACATTCTAAAGTTTGCTTATCTAAATTTCCATAAGAGGAACAGAAATGAAAGATATCAGAGAGAATATTATTACATCAGAGACTTACTCTTTCTGGTCAGTCATGCAGGAGATAGTTGGATCTGAATTCCAGCTTTCATTTTACAAGCTATGTGACTAAGGACAAGTTTCTTTAAGCCTAGGTTTCTCCAGTTGTAAAATGGCAATGAAAATAGCAGTATTTACTTATGTCAAATAGACACCATAGCAGAGGAAGCTACCTGAAATGTTTAAAAATAAGAACAGTAAATATCTCTTGTAATAGGAAGTCCTCAGTCAGGGTTACAGGATCCTTCTGATCCCAGGTTCTCTCCACTGTTCTGCCATCTGTAGGGTTTTATTCCTTTGGACATTGCAATGTTTAAATAATGAAGTCGAGAAGACCATTTTCTGAGTTTCTCCTTTTAAGTGTGTTATGCGCTAAATTGTGTCTCCCTAAACTTCATAGGTTGAAGTCCTAACCCCTAGAACCTCAGAATATAACCTTATTTGGAGATAGGGTCTTTTTTTTTTTTTTTTGATAGGGTCTTTAAAGAGGTAATTAAGGTTAAATGAGGTCATTGGTGTGGACATAATCCAATATGGCTGGTGTCCTTATAAGAAGAGGAAATTAGGACACAGACACACAGAAGAAAGACCACATGAAGACACAAGAAGACAGCCACCTACAAGCCAAGGAGAGAGGCCTCAGAAGAAATCAATGCTGCTGACACCTTGATCTTGGACTTCTAAGCTCTAGAAATGAAGGAAAATAAAATTCTGTTATTTAAGTCACCTGGTTTGTGGTATTTTGTTGTGGTAGGCTTAACAAACTAAAATAATACGTGAGAGAATATTCCAGAAACCACTTTATTAGACTCTCCCTCACAAATCATTAGCCACAATTGTGTTACGTGTCCCTTTCTAATTCACTCACTAGCAAGGTTGGTGGGATTATCATAACTAAATGAATGAAGTCCCAGATCTTTGGAAGATAGTGGACACTAGAAAAAAAGGTAAGTTTTGTTAGAAAAGAAGAAAAATTATAGCAAGAAAGAATCAGAAAAATGAATGAAAGAATGTCTCTATATTATGGGTGGTTGTGAGGATTAGACCAGAAAACCAGCGTGAAACACTTACTATGGTGTCTGACAAATTAAATTTATTATTATTATTATTTTTTCTATTATTGTTATTAAGCTTCATTAGCTGGAATTCACAGGATCAAGGCCTTGCTATTCTTTAGAGGAGAATGTATTATTATTTAAATAACACTTGTTTTGGGTAGGAATATATATTATACAGCATTCCTTTGTACTGCAAGCAGCATTATAGTATGGTTCCAACAGAAGTCTAATAAGAAATAATAATTGTATCGGTAATTTTGTTCTCTCATTTGAAGGAAGAATTACATAATTGTTGATAATTTATTTATATACAAATCTATAACCTTTATTAGAAAATGGTTTTTGCATTGAAATACAAACTTCATAGTGGGTTAAATGGTGATTCATTAAAAGATATGTTCATATTCTAATTCCTTGAACCTGTGAATGTTACCTTATTTGGGGAAAGAGGTCTTTACAAATGCAATTAGGGTAAGGATCTCGAGATGAGAAGATCATCTTGAATTCTCCAAGTGTTCACTAAATTCAATGACAAGTGTTCTCGAAAGACACACAGAGGAGTGGACAGACACACAGAGAAGTAGACAGACACACACGGGGAGATGTGAAGACACAGAGAAAGTTGTGGCTACAAGCCAAGGAATGCTGACAGTAGCAAGAAGCTGGAAGAGGTAGGGAAGGATTCTTCACTAGAGCTTCCAGAGAGAGTATAGCCCTGCCAACATTTCAGACTTCTGGCCTCCAGAGCTGTGAGTGAATACATTTATGCTGTTTTAAGCCACCAGGTTTGTCCCAATTTGTTGCAGCCACCTCAGGAAACGAATGGCAATCCAATGCTGGTTGAATTCAATTATTTTGCCATGTGCAATTCCTGAGCTATTATGAATTTTTAGAAACACTTTTCTGTAAGAAATTTATCTAGGCGAGTGCAAATGCTGAAGTCAAGTTGAGATACTATACAAGTATGAATCTGAATGTCTAATTTACCACATTTGTCATCTGCTCCAAGGCTGCCCTTCAAGAGGATGAGGTTTTCTTTTAGATGTCAAATGTTTCACAGATAATCACATGATAAATATACACTTTTATTGTCTGTGAGTGGGAAAGTACATTTTCACCCCAAGATAGTAATTTGTAAACAGCAATATTAATAAAGTTATTTGGCTAACTTTGAGCCTCTGCAAGAGTCTATAGGTCATTGAGTTACTTGCAATGACCCACCCCACCCTTTATTTCTGAGAGAGAGAGAGAGAATGAATAAATATTGGGAGATGCTCTTTAAAAGACAACCACAGCATTATGCTTAAAGAGGAGAACTTCTTCCATTACTGCCTTATTTTTTTTTAACTTTCAGATAAGTTTTGTCTTGTATCATATATAAAAACCAAAACTGAAATTCATTAAATAATTGGACAATTCTTATATGCAGTTTCCTGTACCTATGTGCATAACAAGACATAAGTAATTCTCCCCTTGTCACAATAAAACTTAGCATTTGGGAAAAAAAAAACAACAACTAAACTTTTAAATCAGATTAGGCACATACTGAAAAGTGGCAGACTGAGTATAATGATTCCTAGGTAGTGAAAGATACCCCAGTTTGGAGATTTACCAAAAAGGACAGAAAAAAAAAGAATGGAAATGTCTAGAATCACTCAGTATTAAATTATATCAAATACATTGTGTTTTTTTTCATTTTGATTTTACATGGCTGACTTTTGTCTTTGGTCAGTTTAAAACCATTCTAGTGGGGGAAATAGTAGTGTTTTATCATTTGAAATTTGATTTTGGCTGTTTCTCTGTACTCATGCCCATGTTCTACAGGCTATGAGCAAAATGTGTTCTTAATCAAGTGCCAATTCAACCTAAGAATAGCAATAATAAAGATCTCCTAAGGGCGTAGAGATAGTTTGTGATGATTAATTCTAGGGCCCCAAACACCCACATTGTAGAAACCTCTGGAAATTCCTACCATCAACATGGTCTTTTCATTTTTCTTCTAAAGAAAAAAAGAACAATAAAAAAATTTAATTTTTTTCCAACTATTAAACTCTAGATAATTCACATATTAAAACCTTTGTTTCATTGCTTTCACTTGGTTTTGTTAAGAAATAGTGTATTCTGGCCCTCTCATAGTAGTATTGCAGTGTTTATTCAAGTTTCTAAAGAAAGAGATTGTTCTGAGAATGCAGATGTCTAAGCAGTTAACATCACAAACTTCTTCAGTTGCCAAGGAAATTGGAAAACTTGAACTCTTCTGCAAAACTAATTTGCTAAACTGTGCATCTGTATTTGGATTGTAACTACATGCTTTCAGCTATTGGTTTTATCTTCACTATCCTCACATCTCTTTTTGATTCTGCTTTTATGCCTTGGTTTTCAGTGAGGTTGTATTAAAAGAGATCTGGCAGGTACCATCTCTAGTAGTTTTACCCAATTTAATTGCTTATTTGCAACAATGAAACTTGGGAGAAAATCAGAGGAAAATTTTGTTATGACTTTGATTTTAATATTAGTTTACAGTGAACAGATATTTTCCTAATACATCTGTATCTAGATGTTGAGTATTGTGTAAAACCCTATTGTTAAGTAGATGCAGGTTTTTTTTGGGCTCCTTTTCAGTAGTCAACCTGCTCCCTAACTCCTAGTGGGAGTAAGGCCTTCATGTAGCTTACTCTCCATCTTACTTATTAATTTAGTAAACACTAAATGCTCATCCCTAATGTATACTTGTGCTAGGGAAACCGCTGTGGGAAATTCAAAGAAACATGTTGGTTGAAACAGTGATGTAAACTATAATTCAAGAGATGACAAATCATGTAGTAGATACAACTAGAGAAATGAGGAGAAAGCCTTATTTCTAACTAAAGTAAACTTGAATTAAAGCGTGCCTTTAGAGTTTCCTTCAGTAAATATGAAGTAAGGGAACAGGAGGACGATGCCTAACAGTTGTGAAAGGCAGCTGAAAATGTATGTGGGTGGGAGAAATATTATCCAGGAAGAGGGACAAAAATAATATGGCTGGCTTAGAGAATTGGGCTTGAAAAGTATATCCAGGACATGTCACAAAGGGCCTGGAGTACTTATCAATTATTAATCAAACAAGTGACATGAGTTAGTTTTCCTTTAATAGGATTAATGTGGCCAACACTCAAAGACTGGGACGCAGATCATGATCCACAGACCACCTGCATCAGGATCACATGGGGATGCTTATTAAATATGCAGATTATCTACTATATTGGTTTATCTCTGAAAGTGATTCTTAGCCACAGGGAAGTTTGAGAACTACAGGAATAGAAGAGAAAATGCTGGGATGTGGAGAGACCATTTAGGAAGTAACTAAAATATTCAGGGGTAACAAAAACACCCCACAGCTTGTATAGAGGAAAGAAAGCATAGATATTAGGTCAAGATAACCTGAGTTTAATACCATCTCTACCACTTTGGACTTTGTATGGCCCAAGACTAATTTCTCTGAGCTTTAATTTCCTCATCTATAAATGTTTAATTAACATTGCCTACTCATAGAATTTAAAAACATTCAGAGTATGTAAGAATGCCATGTACTGAGCATAAAAACAGGTGCTTAAAATATGGTTTCTTATTTATCAAGTTGGAATAAGTGCATGGATGTAGGAAATCTTCTAATCTCAAATGATTAAGAGGAACTTGTGTATTTTGCCTTCATCCTTGGCTTAAATTATCACCCTGTACATATGACTTAAAGTTTATCTCTTTATGTTTTATATCTCTTTGAAAATTCATATTCCCTACTTAGTACTCTTAGATGACTCAAAAGCCCCTCCAACTTAACATTTCCTAAAATGAACTCATGGAGTTTCTTACAAATCTGTTGTCTTCCAGCGTTCCCTATTTTGGTAAAGATTTCCATAATCTGTGAAAGTACACTAGTCAGAAACTTAGGAGTCATTCTTGACATCTTCCTTTCTTCACTCCCCATATAAAATAATTTCCTCTCTTCCTGTATCATCAATATTTCCTCTCTACTGGGTCATTTCTATCAATATGCAAACATCCTGGAATCACTCCCATTTTTAAAAAAATCCTCCCTTGGTTCTACTTTTCTGTCCAATTACTGACCCATTTCTCAAATTTTTTTGAAGAGCAAAGTTCCTTATGGGTGTTATACATACTCACTGACTCTACTTTTTCTCCCTTTCTCTCGAATTTAGTTAAGTCAGATTTTTCTCCCAAACCTCCACCCGAACTGCCCTGATCAAAGCCCCAATAACCTCCATGAAACTTTCAGTGTCTTTTGTGTATCCCCTTCCTCTTCTTAGTTGCTCAGTGTTGGAGAGCCTCAAACCTCAGTACTTGTTTCTTTTTTTTTAAATTTTTTTTGACTTTTTATTTTATATTAGAGTATAGCCGATTAACAATGTTGTGATAGTTTCAGGTGCACAGCAAAGCAACTCAGCCATACATACACACGTATCCATTCTTCCCCAGACTCCCTTCCTATCCAGGCTGCCACATAACATTGAGCAGATTTCCCTGTGCTATACAGTAGGTCCCTGTTGGTTATCCTTTTTAAATATAGCAGTGTGTACATGTCAATCCCAAACTCCCTAACTATCCCTTCCTTCCACCCTTCCACCCCCACCCCCCCGTAACCATAAGTTCATTCTCTAAGTCTGTGAGTCTGTTTCCGTTTTGTAAATATATTCATTTGTATAATTTCTTTTTAGATTCCACATATAAGTGATATCATATGATATTTCTCTTTCTCTGTCTGACTTATTTTACTCAGTATGACAGTCTCTAAGTCCATCCATGTTGCTGCAAATGGCATTATTTCATTCTTTTTTATTGTTGCTCAGTACTCTTTTCTTAAAAAGATGTATCTAGCACCACTCCCAGATAATCTCACCCACAGCTTTATAAAATTCTATTGGCTCCTACACTTGCATCTTTAGTCCAGATGTCACCCCTAAAATCCAAGATTTATTTCCTAGACTGCCCTGTCAGCATCTCCACTTGGATATGAAAGGATAAAAGTGTCCAAAACCAAATAATTAACTGTTAATCTTCTCTAAATTTATTCCTACTCAGCCTTCCACCTCTCAATAAATGGCACACACTTTTTCATGTGCTTAAATCATTTGTTCTATTCCACGGGAAATTCATTGAAATCTTTATTTAATGTATACCTACTTTTACCTAACTCACAATTGAAAGAATTATAATCATATTTTTCTCAATCAATAGCAGATAAGAAATGGAAAAGTAAAAATAGAAAAGGGTTTCCAGAGGAAGGCTCATGAAGAAGTCAAGAAGAAAGAGCTGGATTCCAAAGAGGAAGAGGGGTGATTTAAAATGAAGAAAAAGTATAAGAGTTAATGCTTGTTATTATGCTGCTGCCATCAATAAAAGGATAATTTATGTTTGGTAAAAACCGTCTAGGAGGGTTGAATTCGGTTGATAAAGTGAATTCATCTCATCAAAATGGCTATGAGATAATAAAAATTGGGCACTTGAATGATGTTTAAGGTCTGAAAAGCAATAAATTTCAAGGAACTGCATCTTATTCTTTGCCAATGCCCTCAAAATACAAACATTAATTTATTTCTTCATTTTACATTTTATCATTTCTGACCATTTACAATATAGACACCTGGTTATGTGTCTTAAAAGAAAGTGGCTTAAAAGGAAATCAACCCAATATCATTCTTCATCTTCCATAGTTTTTGATAATTCTTTCTTTGTGTATTTTCGTGACATGGGGTCACAGCTTCAGTGCAAGTGGGCTGAAACTTCCTGTTGTATTTTACATTTTCTTTCTAAAAATTTCTGCTTATACAACATCAAATTTCTCTTGCGCTCTGGGTTTGTAAACCTGTGATAATTATCTGAGATGATCTAAGCTCTCAGCCAATGTAAAATTATTTTATACATATTTTGGACATGCTGACAAACTTCCTCTGTTTATTTTAAATTCTGTTCTTCATTACAAAAAGACAAATGTACATTGACCTTATGAGTTTTATAGTGGAAGTCAGTCTTAACTGTATGTGTTAATTGGATGATGGGGATCTTTTGCTTTTCTTTATATGCCATCTGGCATTTATCCAATACATTTAAAATTAACCTTCCTATATAAACTCACTTACCATGTGTTTATTGAGTAACTAATGGTGTTGTGCCAGGAGCAATGGGAGGTGCAAAGGAAAATTGATCCATGGTGTTAGTATTTGGGTGCTTGAGTCTAGTGAATTAGAAAATGCACACAAAAAGCACAGAGAATTACCAAGGCCAGGTTGTAAGCAGTTAAACACTTGGATAAAGTGGTGTAGCTAATAGAGATAATCCTATGATATGACAAGGTACAGTGAAACAATTTCAAGATTATCTCTTTTTAAATTATAGCCATAAAGTGCTCTTACTTAGAACCACAAACACTTTCCCTAGTTCTAAAGATTGTGAAATAGCTTATTTTTGTTCTAATATGGTTACATGTGAAAGGAATAAAAAAGATTCAATAAAAGAAGCAGAAAATTTAAAAAGTGTTAAAAAATAATTCCTCACCTCCTCTCAGTATAATGAAATATAAATAATCAATACCTTGAAGTCCTTTGGATCTTTCAATGTCTTGTTTTTAAATGCCATCATTGATGATGTTATTGTTATGTTTATAATTTGGACAATGGATTTAATTTCTGAAACAGCCAAAAATATTTTATTCCAAATAGTGAATAAGGTGAGTTTGGTGAAAAAAACATAGTGTGATTATAAAGCACTGAGACTCATTTTAGGGCGGTTTAATGCAAAAAACATCTCACTTTCATAATTTATGAAATCTACTGTTTATTTAATGCTGGTCATAAACCAGGATCTATGTATTTTCTCATCCAAGTCTTAACAACAGTTTTGTGAAGTTGTACTATTATCTTCATCTTTCAGGTGAGAAAACCACAGAGAATAAATAGCTGGTAAGAAAGAGAAGTAGATTCCAGCCCAAGTCTGTCCTTGTTCTAAAGCCTATCCTTTTCATTTTTATGATATAATGTCTTCAAATTGCAGTTAAAAAACCACCCAAAAATCATTGTTTGTGCTATTTTATAAGATTTGTGATCTTAGGCAAGTCACTTAAATTCTCCAATCCTTAATTTCTTAGTTTTTCAAAACGGAAAATTATGTCTACCCCGAACTTATCTGAAAAAATTATGGTCAGGACTAAATGAGACAATTACTAAAAAAAAGAAAAAAAAAAAAAAGGGACTTTGTAAAACATCAAGACAAATTGCAAAATGTAAGATAAGATGAGAAAAACTAGAAATAAAACATTTATTAACAATATTTTGAGTAATGGCATTACTCATGGCATGCAATGATATAGCCGTTGGTTGCAACTTCTTTGAAAGGAATTGCAATTTGGATGTAGATGTCCTTATCAAAAAAAAAAGTCTTATTATGTAGCTTAGAGTTACCAGCTAGGCTACATATGTTCACCAAAAGAACTTGCAAATTTAATGCAAAATATGGTCAATCTGATTATTTGTTTTCAAGTAGACCAAACACACAGGTAGCAGAATTTTTCACTCTCCAAGCATTGTATTAGCATCGTACAGAATTGGATTCATAGATATGTAAATACATGGCACACACACATAAACACATATGCATGCATATAAATGGATAAATGGACAAATCACTAATGAATTGGAAAGAACACTTGGAAAAGCTGTTTTAAGCTTGTGACTAAGTCAGATGGGGCTGGCCTCATAAAAAGAGACAGTCACTTGGAAGACTATAAGAAAGAGATGGTGCAAACCATACTGGACCTAGTTTCAGTGCTCGGATATTGGTCCTAAGATCCCACTTAGTATTCTGTGACTTTGACAGTTCATTTAATCACAGTCAACCTCTTTTCAGCCCTTGTGAAAATAGCTTAATAATACTTGCTATTCTTGTATCACAGAGTTAAGAATTATTTTAGTTCCTAGAAAAGAGGTACTGTATCATCCATTTTGGCATCCTTAAAGTCTAGTTCATTACCTGTCAAAGATAGATGCTTGAGAAATGGAAATGAAAACAACTTATAAACTGTTGGTATATTAATAGTTTCCTTTATTCATTCAAATAAAATTCTTCAGGTATCTACTTTATGCTGCCTGCCTCTTATAATACGATTCTGGAATAGTGGATAATAATAAATTATTTCAACTCCTCTGAATACAACTCAAGTAGTCATTTTGATGTGATGCATTTAGATCATACATACGTCACCTGTTTCTTGTGCTCAGACTGGCTAAAATGTCAGCACCATCAATTAATGGGTGAGATTAAATTAGTACAATGCAAATAATATAGCAGGAGTACACGCGGTTTTCAGTAAGTTATTACTCTTTTTAAATGAGGCCTGTCATTATGTCATCTATTGATGTAAAAGTCACCTTATGTCTGAGTAGTGGGCTTGTCTTGAACACGATTATGTTTGTTCTCTCATGATTTTACAACTGGTCTAGCTAAATGCAATATTCTAAGGTTTACCCCTGAGTTAATTGCTCTGATGATCTCTGAATTGCATTTTCTCAAACACAGAAATTGTCTAAAATCAGATTGCGATTATTAAATAACTTTGCTTCAACTAAGGAATCATGTTACATATGCAGATATGCTCTCTGTTTTCTTTAAGCATAATATTATTTGCCACAGGAAAGAAAAACTTCCAGATTTCCTAATTTTGAAAGGACAGTCTGCAAAATGATCAGAAAGTTCAAAATGCCTAACTCAATGCCGTTTATCTTGCCTTCTGAATAACTGCCTGTTAATTCCACACAACACTCTTTAAAACATAAACTTTCCTGCAGAGTTCATCTAGCGTGCTATCTTTTAAGGAGATTTAGCAGCTGAAAACTTATTCTGAGCCCAACGTCCAGGAAAGACACATAACCATGCTTTCTTTACAGACTTTCACAGAAATGGAGGAAAAAGTCTATTTTGGTTAGGGTAGAGGGTATAAGGCTGGAAAACAAAACGAATGCCTTTTAAGCAAAAAGCCCGTAGGATAGTGATGAGTAGGAATCAAAATTGTCTTTCTCCTGGATGCAAGAGGTTATAAATTAACTCTCAAAAATTTTGTTTCCAACTGAATTTCACATACATTATTTCAGTCTATAAGTGCTTAGAAAGGAAATGCTTGTTGCAGATTGGAAATGTGCTGGGAAATGGGAAAGACTCTTAATTTGGACAAAAATTAATTTATTCAACAAGAATTTGTTGCCATCCAATGAACTATGGCACAAGTGTCTTGGTTACTTTTCTGGACATTTATTGATTAAAAAGTAACCATGTCAACACAAAAATAGGTCAGAAGAATCCTAGCCAGTATGTTCCTGATGGCTTTATTCAAATTGGCTCTGGCACTTCACAGCCAGGGCTCTATTAAGGTTATGAGTCTTCTTCCCTTATTGGCTGCGTAATTGCTTCAGATAATGTTCAAATGAGTACTTATGCTAATGTGCAGTGACTGTGGCACTCTCATATACTCTGGGGAGATAAAAATTTCCACTTTTCTGGAAAGAAATGTCTCACTACTTATCAAGATTTCTTAAAACGTTTCTGACTCCTAGCCAGGTAAATTCATATTTAAGATTCTATCCTAATCAAAGAATTAGAGACATATGAAAGGTGTGATCACATGTAAATGTTCAGAGGAATATTTTTAGAAATAAAAAGGTGGAAAAAACTTGAAAATTTAAATAAAGGGAGTTACAATAAAATGGTATTGGAGCATTTTTGCCACTATTAATCATCATTACCTGTCAAAGATAGATGCTTGGGAAATGAAAGTGAAAACAACTTATAAACTGTGGTTGTATTAATATTTTCCTTTATTCATTCAAATAACACTTTTTCAGGTATCTACTATGCTGCCTGCCTATCTTTATAATACGATTCTGGAAGAGTGAATAATAGTAAATTATCCATTTGTTTGACTGAAAACAAAGTTAATGTCCATCAGTAAGGGAATGGTTAAATTAATTATGGCAAATCTACATCTGGAATATTATGTATTAAAAAATAACATATTTGAGCTATACCAGTTGACTCGGGGTGTCCGTGAGATGTTGGGTAAAGAGCAAAATTCAGAACATATTTATGGTAGGATTCTCTCTAGGTAAAACAACTCAAAGAAAAAACTCCTGTATATTTCTGTATACACGGATACATCTATGTGCATAAATAGGATTATGTAGGCACAGAAAAGATAAAGAGAGATAACTACTGAGATACACTGTGAATTATTTTATGGCAGAGGAGAGCTGATAGTGAGTGAGAGGTAAGAAAGCAAAAAAAAAAAAAAAAAGGAAAAGAAAAAACACTTAGATAAACAGTCACATTTTAAAACATTAAGCAAAATTATACATGTTTAGTTAATTGTGTAAAGAAAATAATACAATATTTTCACTTACTCTTTTGATGGCATTTAATACAATGGTGAACGCTTACTATGTGAATGTATGATGAAAGAATACAAAATTCTGTTTGGGCTTCAGTCCCTAACTTCCACAGACACCATTCTTATCAAGGTCACCCCTGACTTCCATGTTGCCAGTTTCAATGGACCCACTTTAAAAAATATATATATTTTAGGTACTTTACTTCTAACACTGGACAAGAGTGACCACTTCTTCCTTCTGGAAACATCTTCCTCTCTTGATTTGCTTGACTCCACATTTTTATGAGCTTCCTTCTCCTTTTCTGTTCTCTTCCTTCTCATCTCCTTCACAGACTCCTCCATTCTTGTGTGACCTTAAGATGTCGGCATGTCCCAGGGGGGATACTAGGATCTTGTTTCTCTTCTTTCTACACACCGTGCCCCAGAGATCTCATCTAATCCTCTGGTTTGAAATTCTATCTAAATTGCTGACCATTTCTAAATCTCCCCCCAAATTTTCAAGTTGTATTAATCCATCTATTACTTAACAATCTTCTCTCTTTCCATCCACCCTCTCCTTTGCACCCCCAACCTTAGGCTTTCTGATCTCTTTAACTGGCATGTATGTATGCATCCACTTGTATCCAACAGTAATCCAAGTGTTACCTTTGACTCTCTTCTTTTTCTCACATCCATCAGGCAGCAGGTGCTATTAAGTTTACCCCAAAGACATATCTTCAGTTTATCTACTCCTCTTCATCCTTCCTTCTGCCATCTTTTGTTCAAGTAGCTTTCATTGCTCTGAATATGATCACAATGACCTCCTGATTTGGCTCTTGCTTTTACTTTTGCCCATTAGTGGTCCATTTTTCATCCAGTAGCCATAGTGATCTTTTGAAAAGGCAAGTCAAATTATTATACTGGACTGCTTATAGTACTCCAGTGATATCCCATTTCACATGGACTAAAGCCTATACTTCTTTGTCTGGCTTACCAAGCTTACATGATCCAGACTTTCTGACTTCTCTCACGTGATACCATTTTTCACCTCATCCACTGGGCACTCTTAGCTGAACTAGTTCTTTTCTGGGTTCCTTGAACACGCCAATCTAATCACTTTTCTCGAGCCTTTAATCTGGCTGTTGACCCTGCTTGGAGTAACCTTCCTCTTAATCTTCATATGGCTGTTTGATTCCTTCTTCATGGCTGGTTGATTCCTTCTTCCTATACCTCTTTGGAGAAGCATTCCTGACAATCCAATCTAAACTAGTCATCAGGACACACTCTAGAAACCCACCCTATTCTATTTCTCAAAACTGTACTTATCTCTACATGATATTTGTCTTTACTTATTTATTATCTGCCTTCACACACCAGAAGCTGTGTAGGGTCATTGCCTTGTTTGTCTAATTGACCATACTTTGCCACATAATGAGTATGTTCTCAGTAAGTATCTGTTGGGTGGATGAATGAACAAGCATTGGATGTTTTAATCAATTTCCTTATCTGTGATTAATCTGACAGTAGTACCTATATCTTCAAAGAGAAGAAACATTTATTGAATAATAACATGTGTCCTACAGCATGTTTTGGACTTTAAGTATTTTTATTCCATTAACCTTTCAAGACAAATGTGTGAAATGACTACAGTCCTCCCTATTTTATAATACATGAAAGAAACATGAGACTCAAAAAGATTAGGGGTCCAAGGCCACCCAGGTCAGTATTTGAATATGTATATTTGCTTGCTTTTTCTAAAATATCATGTAACTTCCTTGATATTTTACTGCTCCTCATTTACCAATATTTGGTCCTGGATAATCCCTCAACCTGAAAAAAAATTGTATCTGCTCCTTTTTTGTGAGTTTCAAAGTTTGCCAGGAACTATCTTAAAGCTATCTTGATTTGGTCTCTACAAACTTGTGCCGTATCTCTTACGTGGGTTCTCATTGTTTTTCCAAAATAGTTTTCTTTATCTTATGCTTACTTTTTTCAAAAGCTTCTCTTCTATTCCAAACCAGCTCTATATTCTCTAAAATTATCTTCCCTCATTTCTGTCTCTAGAAACTCTCTGAAGCTTCCCCAGTCTTTGATCCATTCGTTTTCAAGAGTATGCCGAAGTTCAGGTCAGTCTGTCCTTGACCCTCTTCTCTTTTCCACACTTTTTCTCTTCATGTTCATTGCTTGAGTGATCAGGTCGGTGTGGCTAGCTTCCTGCCCTAATATCTCCTCTAAACTCTAACTTTAAGGTGCCTTTTAGATATTTCTTTATGGTCATTCTTAATCAACAAACCAAACCACATTCATCATTTCTTCTCTTGAAATGACCTCTGCCTTTGACACTTCTGTCTTTTAAAAGTACTATCATTATTAATTTTTGTTATTGTCACTACTATTTTTCACGCAGCCAGAGGATTCAGTGTGGTTTTGATAGAACTCTCCTTTTCAATCAGTCTCAAATCCTTATGCATTTTACCTTTGTTTCTTCGATTTTGAAAACTGAACATTTTCACTAAATCTAAGTAGGAAACGTTAGTCAATTTTAAAACTCTTTACTCCAACATTACCTTTCCTACTTCTCTTTGGGAGGCAGTAACTGACTTTTCTTCCTCACCACCGTGGATGGAGAAACATGAGTTAAAATGATCAGAAGATGAGCTTTTCAGCTATAAGAACAAGGAACTTGTGGTTTAGCTCTGGAACTTCCTGTGTTCATTTCCTTTTAATGAGTCTTTCAAGCTTTATCTCTAAAACTATTTAACTTTGACCTTTTGCTTCTTTAGACTAATAATTATGTAATTAACTTTGAAGGCATGTCTCACACCACAATTTATCCCTTTGCCACAAAGACATTTGGATCAACATTCTTTCTACCTTTTCCTACCTTTTTGTGCACAGTTCAGATCTCAATCTGCCAATACAAACATCCTCCACAGTTTTAGTTTAGCCTGAGGACAGAGGCCAAGGGAATGCCTCAAATCATAGACCTTTTGGCGCTGTACTGAAATAATTTATTTCTGATGACAAAATTAATAAGTGTTCATTATGGAACAATTGCAAAACACTAGAAAAATCACACGCACATAAGCATCACGATGCAGCCTGAATTCTACAACACAAAAACCACTATTACTATGCCTTGCATTAGAATATGTGTGTTTGTGTAAATATACATATCAAGCACCATGCTGAAAGATGGGAATAAAGCAGGAGCAGAGACTTGTCCTGGTGAAGGGTCAGAAGAGGAAACAGTTGAGTAAATGGACAGAGTGCCATTAATGGACATCTCTAATGGAAGGTGGTTGGTGAGAAGGTAAGCAGGGCAGTCATAGGTTAGGTGGCAGATGGGGACTTCAGGGAAATCTTCCCAGTGGAAACGTCACCTGGACTGAGCTTTAAAAGATGCATAAGAGTTAAATAGGTACAAAACTGAACTTGGTTGACAGTTATGATTTTCTTTCATGGAACTAAGTGTGGAATGAGTCACACTTTGTGCTCTTGAAGCAGGAAGGGCCAAGAGATTTTAAATACACAGTGTGGCTCAGTTTATAGAGTAGCTGGTTCCTCCACTCCTTCGTTGTTTGATAATGTGTGTGTGTGTGTGTGTGTATAAGCAGTAGTGATTTAGAAATCACACGTGTATATTTCTATAATGCACAAAAGATTTTAAATCTCACTTTTAGATCTTAGTATTCTTTTTCCTTTCTTTTAATAATGTAGTCAATAAAGTAAGTAGTTTTTAAAATATTTCACATTCAGCAAACTTCTGTTAACAGTAATCTCTAGTTTATAGTCTCTTCTACTTATTTCTAGAGATGTGGTCCTTACTTTTAATGGTGAATATTACTTTGTTCCTCTTAATACCATATGAATTTAGGATAACATGAGAGAGAATGATAATACTTTGAAATTTTCAAATCCATGTTGAAACATTAGGGTTTGTACTATTTTAAAAATCCCTATGAGGACAGGATACTTTCTATAATGTTTTCTCTGTGTTATGTTTATGTAGATCAGGCAGAATAAGGAATATAACATTAAATTTATTGTGCTTTCAAAAATTATTGAACTGCTGTTCACAATAGCCAAGACATGGAAACAACCTAAATGTCCATCGACGGATGGATAAAGAAGATGTGATACATATATACAAAGGAATAGTACTCAGCCATAAAAAAGAATGAAATAATGCCATTTGTAACTACATGGATGGGCATAGAGATTATCATACTAAGCAAAGAAAATCAGAAAGAGAAAGACAAATACTGTATGATATCACTTATATGTGGAAGCTAAAATATGACACAAATGAACTTATTTACAAAACAGAAAAAGACTCACAGGCATAGAGAACAAACTTGTGGACACCATGGGGCGGGTGTGAGTGAGGGAAAGATCGGGAGTTTGGGATTAGTAGATGCAAACTATTATATATACAATGGATAAACAACAAGGTTCTACTGTATAGCACAGGAAACTATATTCAATATCCTGTAATAAACCTATGGAAAAGAAAAAAAAATATTCAGCTGGAAAGGGCTTTAAAGCTATACCTAGTAGTGTAGCTACTCCTTTTGTTGTTTTTAACATCTTTATTGGAGTATAATTGCTTTACAATGGTGTGTTAGTTTCTGCTTTATAACAAAGTGAATCAGCTATACATATATATATATCCCCATATCTCCTCCCTCTTGCATTTCCCTCCCACCCTCCCTATCCCACCCCTCTAAGTGGTCACAAAGCACTGAGCTGATCTCCCTTTGCCATGCAGCTGCTTCCCACTAGCTATCTATTTTACATTTGGTAGTATATATAAGACCCTACCACTCTCTCACTTCATCCCAGCTTACCATTCCCCCTCTCTGTGTCCTCAAGTCCATTCTCTACGCCTGCGTCTTTATTCTTGCCCTGCCCCTAGGTTCTTCAGAACCATATGTTTTTGTTTGTTTTTGTTTTTTTTGATTCCATATATATGTGTTAGCATACGGTATTTGTTTTTCTCTTTCTGACTTACTTCACTCTGTATGACAGACTCTAGACCCATCCACCTCACTACAAATAACTCAGTTTCATTCCTTTTTATGGCTGAGTAATATTCCATTGTATATATGTGCCACATCTTCTTTATCCATTCATTTGTTGATGGACACTTAGGTTACTTCCATGTGCTGGCTATTGTAAATAGAGCTGCAATAACATTGTGGTACATGACTCTTTTTGAATTATGGTTTTCCCAGGGTATATGCCCAGTAGTGGGATTGCTGGGTCGTATGGTAGTTCTATTTTTAGTTTTCTAAGGAACCTCCATACTGTTCTCCATAGTGGCTGTATCAATTTACATTCCCACCAACAGTGCAAGAGGGTTCCCTTTTCTCCACATCCTCTTCAGCATTTATTGTTTGTAGATTTTTTGATGACGGCCATTCTGACTGGTGTGAGGTGATACCTCATTGTAGTTTTGATTTGCATTTCTCTAATGATTAGTGATGTTGAGCATCCTTTCATGTGTTTGTTGGCAATCTGTATATCTTCTTTGGAGAAATATCTATTTATGTGCTCTGCCTATTTTTGGATTGGGTTTTTTGTCTTTTTGATATTGAGCTGCATGAGATGCTTGTAAATCCTGTAGATTAATCCTTTGTCAGTTGCTTCATTTGCAAATATTTTCTCCCATTCTGGCGGTTGTCTTTTCATCTTGTTTATGGTTTCCTTTGCATTGCAAAAGCTTTTAAGTTTCATTAGGTCCCATTTGTTTATTTTTGTTTTTATTTCCATTTCTCTAGGAGGTGGGTCAAAAAGGATCTTGTTGTGATTTACGTCATAGAGTATTTTGCTTATGTTTTCCTCTAAGAGTTTTATAGTGTGTGTACTCCTTTTAAGAAATGTAGAGATGCAGGTCCAGAGAGGACACATGTCTAATCATAAGGCTGATTATTCGGAAATCATGAAACTAGACCCTGTTTTTTTAAATCTGATACCCTTCACAACGATTCATCAATTTTCTCATTTACTGACATCATTCGGTGTTATTCAATTAAGACAAAAACAAGATGGGAACACATTCTAGTAATATTCCCTTTAATGAAAGGAACTGATTCCAATAACACTAAATACGTTATCAAAATTCTAATTTTTATTTCTAATTAATTATTTCCAGAAGGGAATATACTTTCCCCTTAGCTTCCAGGAAAATGTGGCCAGAGGTGAGAAACCTCACCCTCCAAGGACCCTACAGGTTCTTTCCATTCTAAAATGCCTGAGGAAAAGAAGACAGTGTAAAAGAATCTATGTTTACAAGCAGGAAATCCTGCATCCCAGTGCATGGGGAAACCTGTAGAAGAGGCAGTTGGAAGCCACTTGTGTATTCTTCATCCTGGTTATCTAAATGATCTGTCTCCATCTGGAATGTATTTCTCAGACTGCTTTGATATCTAGATACCTTTACTAAATGGGACTTGTACTCTTATCTAGTGGTACTACTCTCAGATGCTGGAAGAAAGTTTTTCACTTTTTAAGGAATTGATAGGTCATTTATTCAACACACTTATTTATTCAATGCACTTTAATTAATTCAATAAATATTCAGTAACTTTTCTGTGCCTGGCCTTCTAAGAACTTTTATTCTAATATGGGGATCCAGACAGCAAACATTAAATATAGTAAATAAGCAAATTTTACAGCATGTTAGATAAGGGCTAAGGAAGAATGAAACAGAAGAGAGTAAAACGATACTGGAGTACGGATGTGGGCAAAGTGGTTTCTATTAATCACTGTGTCAAGCATTCCTGTATAAGGGTTTTCCATGCATTGTCTGATTTATTCCAGGCAACCACGCTGCAAACAGGAACCGAGGCACAGTGAGGTTAGTGACTAGGTCACACTGCTAGTAAGGAAAGAACCAGAATTAAAATCCAGACCCATGGCCCCTGTAGAAGAGATTCAATTTGGGGAAAGCAGGTACTCAACTAGAGACCTGCAGAATACAGTGGGATAAGTGGTGTAAGGCATATCCAAAGAACAAGGGTTGGCAAACTACCGCCTACTGGCCAAATCTGGCCTGCCTCTTGTTTTTGTAAATAAAATTTTATCGGAATTCAGTTGTATTATTTTCTAAGTCACAAATTAGGTGACTTAAAACAGCATACATTTATCCTTTTCCAGGATTGGAGGTCAGAAGTCTGAAATCAGTTTCACTGGGACAAAATTAAGGTGTTGGCAGGGCCATGCTCCCTCTGGAGGCTCTAGGGGAGAATCCTTTTCTTTGCCTTTTCCAGCTTCTAGAGTTACATGCCCTGGATTCCTTGGCTTGTGGTCCCTTTCTCCATCTTCAAAGTCAGCGCTGTAGCATCTAGCTTCAGTTGTCACATTACCTTCTGCTTTTTCTGTGGTTAAATGATGTCCTTCCGTTTCCTTCTTTTTTTTTTTTTTTTTTTGATAACTGCAGAACTCCATGACTTTATTATTCTATATTCTCCATGACAACTATCATACATTTATTTTCTTTTTTTTTCTTATCCAATTGTTTTATTCTTCATTGACGTATAACTTATTTGCAATATTATATTAATTTCAGGTATACAGCATAGTTATTCAGTATTTTTACAGATTACATTCTGTTAAAATTTATTACAAGATAATGGCTATAATTCCCTGTGCTATATGATATATATATATTTTTTCACACACACACACTGTATTTTATTTTTACAAGAGATAAATAGACTGACACCAAGCATTGTAAATGGATGACCACAACAAAAGCAACAATGATTGCAATTACCAAACACAAAACACACTCATACTATGTCATAATATTGACATTCAGTCCAGTAATCCTCCACTGTAACATCTCCTTTACTTTGCAGTGAAAATTGATTTGTATATGTTTCCTTCTTATAAGGACACTTGTGATTACATTTAAAGCCCAACCATATAATCCAGGGTAATCCCCCTTTTCAAGATCCTTGATTTAATCATGCCTGCAAAGTGCCTTTTGACATATTAAGTTACATTCACAGATACCAGGGATTAGGACCTGCATATCTTTGGGGACCCACCACATCAGACATGTTAATTTGTTAATGTGTTGTCTATGGACACTTTCTTGCTACAACAACAGAACTGACTACTTTCAATGGAGAACACACGACCTAAAATATTTACACGTGGCCCTTTACAGAAAAAGTTTGCAGTCCCTCACTCTAAAAATTAAGCACCTTCCTTGAGGGAAGAGGAATTTCTGACATAAAAAAAATACTGTTCCCTGGGAGGGAAAGTAATTAAGTCAAAATCTAATTACATCAAAGTTAAAATAAATCAAAGTTCTCTTCACCTTCTGCTATACAGTACAAAGGCAGGGTCTTCAAGCAGAGGAAGATTTTCTTCTGCTGCCTCATGTGACTGAAATCTTTATTCTGACCCACTGGAGAAAATATCCCTTTGGGATTAAAAGCAAAACACTAATTTAGAGTCAGCAGAGTATAAATGTCTAAGCTGAATTGATGACATGCACCAACATAGTTTCCCAATGATATTTTGCAAAGCAATGAAGTAAAGAGCTAAGTGAAGTTCGTGCTTACACAAAAGTCTTCTTAATTAAAAAAGTTTTTTTTTAAACTAGCATTTTGGACCCACATTATGTCAGTCTGTTATTGTACAAATGGAAATTTAAATTTCAGGTTTACATAATGTTTACCCTCTAAATATCACCATAACTGCCATAGAAGTACACAAGACATCTGGGAATACAGACAGTTTTAAAAACTATAGTTTTCATAGTATTGCAACAATGCTGTTAGGAAACATACAATTATAACTGACCCCAAATTTGCAAATGCTGGCAAAAAAACATGCAGGATTTTTGATGAAAGAAAATTGTTCATGTGGCTGAGTTCTGTGTAGAATCCCAAGATTTGTAAAGATCATTGAATGGTTAGGTCTACAGTGGAGAGAAAACAAAAGCCGACTCTTTATGTTTAGAATACTGTTCCTGACTTCACTACTTTGGATTTGAGTTTTTGTGCATCATTATTTTTCATCATTAAGCATAATGACAGCTTAGGGGTAGTAATAGCCAGTACTTACGCAGAGCGTCCCATGAATAAAATACCAATGTAAGTATTTTATTCACATTGAGGCATTTAATCCTTCCAACTGGAGCTATTATTACCACTTTATAGGAGGAAAAGTCTAGGGAGAGAGGGACTAAGTTGCTTGGCCAAGATCACACCACTAAATTACATAAGACTAAAGATTCAAATCCAATATAAAAGCTATCCTTTTAGCCATTATACTGGGCTGCCTTTCACATATACATTTATGCAAAGGAGCTCCTGATCTGAGATGCACAGGAGACAGTAAGTAGATTAGTGAGCCATTAGTCCTGTTAGGCCAGAACAATTTCTTTCCAGAAGTTTCTGAAAATCCTCTAACAAGGGGTTACACACTTCTGTAATATACCAATACACCTATAATTCATTTCAGATTCAACTTGCTAATTTAGGCTATTGTTCATCAGCTTTTAACTTTGGCTACATATTAGAATTTTCTGGAGAGCTATAAGAAAACCAGTGCCTGGCTCCACGCCAGGCCAACTAAGCCAAAATCTCTGGGGATGGGGCCCTGGGTGTAGGGTTTTAGTGAGAGCTTTCTGAGCGATGTAGCCAGAGTTGAGAACATATTGTGCTTTGGGCCCTAACACACCTCATAGATGTAGTTCTGAGGTTGCAAATGCTTTACCATCAATCACAGCATTACGTGTTACAGATGAGAACACTTTCAACTACCTAATTATTAATCAAGACTGAGACACAGGGTGCACTTGGATAACGCTTATATATTTTGGATTCACTAGGAAATCTCTGAGTGTTTTTTGATACCTTTAGCGTTTTCCAGAGCCAGAATTCTAAGACTTTTAACATAACTTTGCCATCAGTGAGCTAGCTCCATGGAAAGAGATGGGAGGAATTCCTTCCTGGTGTACATTCCAAATCTTCCAATGTCTGCCAACCCAGAAGTAAAGGGTATATGTGTGTGGCTACCCCACTGGACTCCGTTTTTTTTGCACCAGCCTGTTGTTACTTAATATGCTGCGTGATCTGTTTCATATCTATTAAAGAAAGGAAAAGCTTCTAATTCTTAAGAAGAGCGCAAGGATTTGGCCAAACATTTCCAGAGTTCTGATTATGACACTGAACAGATCAACAGACTCTATTCACTTCAAGCAATCCTAACATCCAGCTCTGCCATAAACCTGAACTTTTTTTTTCCATGATGGAATAAGCCTCAAGCAGGCCAGCCATGGAGGATATATGTTAAAACCGTTAAGGCTTATTAGGACAGAGCAGCAGGCTTGTGAGATGTCGATGCTGCTGAGATTTTCCTCCAGTCCAGTCACACACACACAGTGAGAGAGTTCAGCTGGATGAGTCTTCCAGTTTATTAATAGCAAAGGAAGGAATCATTGCATATGAATGCGTAAAAAAATGTAATTTTTTTCCCTTGAATTCAATGTCGTGTTTATTAATCCTAGAAGAAAGAAACACTGGGAGGTGACATATGATGATCAAGGATATTATGTTTTTTCATCATTCTAATAATGAATCTTAGAGCCTTGTTGGGCTGACAGGCTGACTGGGCATCTACGTAAATTCCAGAGGCGTTCCTTGCCTTTGTCCTTGGAAACACGCTACAGTGGAGAGTTTCATTTGACAGCACCCTGGACTGTTGAGAGAACTGAGAGAAAGAGTTGACAAGATGATCTAATAGATCTTTTGTGTTTCTTACTTTTTTCCTGGGTGGAAAGAGTAAGCAAGTATTCAGAAGTGGTTCTTGTCCTTTAGTGGGTGAATAGAAAATGTCCATATTTTTACACACTTACTCTAAATATCCTTTCATGTGTGAATTTCCATTGTTGTGGACCAGTAGAAAAATCAAAGAACAGCAGAAATGCAAGGACTCTGGCCAGAAGTTAAATGTGGCCATAATAGCTCCTGGGGATGAGACCACTGGCCACTGTAAAACTCTTTGAATGGGAAGCTGGGTTTGCACCAAAATATTTCTCTTCCAGACTTTCTCCATCTCTCAGTACTTTTTACCTGGCCTCTTTTGTAATGAAACAGTGACAACCATCTCTTTCATGGTCATCAGGATTCTGGTGTTTTTCAGAATACAAAGGTCATTACTATACTTGGGCCAATATTAATTTTAAATAAAGCTGGGGACATATCAGAGTCATGTCTTGAAATTTTGATATGGGCATATTTAGATGCTGCTTGACTTTATTTTTCCTTCTGACTCTAAGTCTAGTATGAGGACAAGGTGGCTTCTCATAGAGTTTTCTACAACGGTGGGATACACATGAGATTATACGGGAAAAAAATGTGATGCACAACAAAGTTGTAGCCCTATTGTGATTACAAAAGCTAGTCAATCCAACAAAGCTGCCTTGTGTGACAGTCCTCGGTGTGATGGGCAGCTGGCATGATTCTATTTTTCTTTTGCATTACACATTCTCAATGTCTAGTCCTCTTTTAACAAGCTTATAGCAGCTTTTGATTGCATTCTGACTTCTGTCCAGGTGTCTTAATTCCTACTATACTACTTTGCTGAGATCATTCCCTTCCATCTAAAACACCTGCCCTTCCTCTGCCAATTTGTGCTTCTTCATGACAATGAAAGTGCCTTCCAAGTCCACTGTTTCAAGTGTCGTTCACATCTGATCAGTTCTTGACATTTGTTAAGATGAACAATGCAAGATTTTTATTTACCATTTTGGAAGTAATAGGTCATTTTGTGCATGTTTCCTCCCAGCCAGGTATCAGTGTCCTTAAAACAGGTCCTGAGACTTGCAATCCCCTCTCTCCTCCTCAGTGCACAGTGAATGCCACCTAATTCAGGATGACACACTAATTGCATGGTGAATGAATCAGATATGTTTAGTATAATTTTTAGTATTTTATAAAGAACAATAGCAATAGAAGTAGGATCTGGGAATGCATATGAATTAATACAAATTATTTATATATCCATTGTTTACAGTCTAAAAGAATAAGAAAACTTTCTGAAGAAAATGATGCTGTGAGCCCAAATAAGCCTTGTTAAGTTTCACAGTTGCTTATTTTGGAGGGCTCCTGAATACATGTATTCAATGATTATATATCCCTGACTGAGAATCTAAGAGAAGTCATTAGCTCAGAGATTGTTACCAGAAAATAATAAAGAAATAAGTTAGACATGAGTTGATTTATCTATCACCAAGGCCTTAATAAAAATCATCATTTTGAGCCGTTAGAATTGATTCAATTACTTTAAAGACATTTTTAAATTTTAATTTTGAAGATAATTTTGGAAAGATACTACTAATGAAGAAAAGTTGTGATTGAAGAAAGATATTTTCCTAACATTTATTTTTTAGGTACATTGGAAAAAATTATCCCCCAATGAAGAACCAGTTTTGTCCTTCTGAACATTCAATTATAGTTAATGCCTAAAATGCCACATCTGAGAAAATGAGAAAAATTACCCAACAAAGTGTTAAAACATTAAGACAGGTAGAGACAAAATACTGGGTGAGATTCCAGTCTGCATATTAATTCCATGGTCTAGAGAACTAACATATTTTCCCAGAAAAATCACATTTGTTTTCTGGGAGTAGTTATGATTAATTTAGTACCAAAATCAGTAGCTGCTTAATAGGTTTCTATATTACTTTCTTGGAATTGAAAATCTTTCTTAAAACAACAGCAATTAATATTATTTTCCTTGTCCTGTAGCTAAAGTGAATATTTTGTGTGATATTTGCCATCCAAAAATATTTTTTCAAGTTTTTGTTTCTTTTATTTGTGTCTAATTTCAATAGGTTACTTGGAGGAACCAGGTATTTTAAAATAAGATACTTTGAGGGGGGAAGAATTGGTTACAGTGGAACTAATGAGCTCATTCATTCTTGATTTCTTGATATTTTATCTAGAGAAGAATCTGAGGACTATAATGTGTTGTATTAGTACATGTGTTTATGTCAGTTAATTTTATTGGTACTTGAATCCCATATTGTACATGCAAATAGAGCTCTGAACATGCAAATGCATTTGACTTCAACATGAAAATGTTTACTTGTGCATACAAACAAGTGAGATTTCCTACTCATAAGCTATAGTGTTATATACTTTCAATTTTAAGTTAATATACAAATTTCTCTCTATATATAGAAGACATTAATTGCCCATATAATAACAAATTTTTAAAAGTACTTTAAACCAGACTTCAAATTATGCTAAATGCAAAAATAAATAAATAAATAAATACAGCCTGGACAACATGTCTAAGAAGAATATATTCAACTCTACAATTTTCAAAATAATAACATAATGTAGCATATCACAAAATAGCTTAGACTAGGAAAATAAAATATTCACAATATCAAGAATTGTGACCTTGTGAGACAAAACATACTGGCTAGAGTAAAACAAAGACGTCAAAAGTGTAATTCTCATAATTCTTCCTATTTTCTGTTTAAGGATGATGTCAAGTACTTCAAAATTTTCCTAAAGGTAGCCTTTTTAAATTGACAGGTGTAGGTGGTTTTATTACCCTGAAAGCTAATCTAATATAATGATGTTAGATGATTGTACTAGTGGTTAATATTCCTTCTCAAGGAAAATTTCCACTTCTGAATAATCAACCTCCAATAGTGAAATGATCTGAGATGGACCTTGAATATTTTCAGTTGTCTCAGTAATATTTTTTAATGATTCCACTTGGTTTGGGAAGAGTGAAGGTTTTTTTTTGAGTGAATATTATTTGATGAGGCCATTACCTTCAAGAATCAATTGGCTGGAGGAGCTTCAAGATGGCAGAAGAGTAAGATGCAGAGATCACCTTTCTCCCCACAAGTACATCAGGAATACATCTACATGTAGAACAACTCCTACAGAACACCTACTGAACACTGGCAGAAGACCTCAGACCTCCTAAACGCAAGAAACTCCCCACGTACCAGGGTAGGGTAAAAGTAAAAGAAAAAACAGAGACAAAAGAATAGGGATGGGACCTGCACCAGTGGGAGGGAGCTGTGAAGGAGAAAAGGTTTCCACACACTAGGAAGCCCCTTCGCGGGCAGAGACTGCGGGTGGCGGAGGGGGAAGCTTCGGAGCCACGGAGGAGAGCACAGCCACAGGGGTGCGGAGGGCAAAGCGGAGAGATTCCCGCACAGAGGATGGGCGCCGAGCAGCACTCAGCAGCCCGAGAGGCTTGTCTGCTCCCCCGCCGGGGCGGGCGGGGCCTGGGAGCTGAGGCTCAGGCTTCGGTCAGATCGCAGGGAGAGGACTGGGGTTGGTGGCGTGAACACAGCCTGAAGGGGGTTAGTGCGCCACAGCTAGCGGGGAGGGAGTCTGGGAAAAGGTCTGGAGCTGCCGAAGAGGCAAGAGACTTTTTCTTCCCTCTCTGTTTCCTGGTGCGCGAGGAGAGGAGATTCAGAGCACCGCCTAAATGAGCTCCAGAGACGGGCGTGAGCCGCGGCTATCAGCGCGGACCCCAGAGACGGGCATGAGATGCTAAGGCTGCTGCTGCCGCTAACAAGAAACCTGTGTGCGAGCACAGGTCACTCTCCACACCTCCCCTCCCGGGAGCCAGTGCAGCCCGCCACTGCCAGGGTCCCGTGATCCAGGGACAGCTTCCCCGGAAGAACACACGGTACGCCTCAGGCTGCTGCAATGTCATGCTGGCCTCTGCCGCTGCAGGCTCGCCCCACATTCCATACCCTTCCCTACCGCTGGCCTGAGTGAGCCAGAGCCCCCGAAGCAGCTGCTCCTTTAACCCCGTCCTGTCTGAGTGGGGACAGACGCCCTCAGGCGACCTACATGCAGAGGCAGGTCCAAATCCAAAGCTGAACCCCAGGAGCTGTGCGAACAAAGAAGACAAAGGGAAATCTCTCCCAGCAGCCTCAGGAGCAGCGGATTAAATCTCCACAGTCAACTTGATGTACCTGCATCTGTGGAATACCAAATGGACAATGAATCATCCCAAATTGAGGAGTTGGACTTTGGGAGCAACCATATATATATATATGTTTTCCCCTTTTTCTCTTTTTGTGAGTGTGTACGTGTATGTTTCTGGGTGTGATTTTGTCTGTATAGCTTTGTTTTTACCATCTGTCCTAGGGTTCGGGCTGTCGGTTTTTCTTTTTTTTCCATTACTTAAAAAATTTTTTTTTCTTAATAATTATTTTAAAATTTTATTTTAATAACTCTACTTTATTTTATTTTACTTTATTTTATTTTATTTTATCTTCTCCTTTCTGTCTTAATTTTTTTTTCTCCTTTTTATTCTGTGCCGTGTGGAGGACTGGCTCTTTGTGCTCCAGCCAGGCATCAGGGCTATGCCACTGAGGTGGAAGAGCCAAGTTCAGGAAACTGGTCCACAAGAGACCTCCCAGCTCCATGTAATATCAAACAGTGAAAATCTCCCAGAGATCTCCATCTCAACGCCAAGACCCAGCTCCACTCAAAGACCAGCAAGCTACACTGCTGGACACCCTATGCCAAACAACTAGCAAGACAGGAACACAACCCCATCCATTAGCACAGAGGCTGCCTAAAATCATAATAAGGTCACAGACACCCCAAAACACACCACCAGATGGGGAGCTGCCCACCAAAAAGACAAGATCCAGCCTCATCCACCAGAACACAGGCACTAGTCTCCTCCACCAGGAAGCCTACAAAACCCACTGAACCAACCTTAGGCACTGGGGAGACACCAAAAACAACAGAAACTACGAACCTGCAGCCTGTGAAAAAGAGACCCCAAACACAGTAAGTTAAGCAAAATGAGAAGACAGAGAAACACACAGCAGATGAAGGAGCAAGGCAAAAACCCAACAGACCTAACAAATGAAGAGGAAATAGGCAGTCTACCGAAAAAGAATACAGAATAATGATAGTAAAGATGATCCAAAATCTTGGAAATAGAATGGAGAAAATACAAGGAACTTTTAACAAGGACCTAGAAGAACTAAAGAGCAAACAAACAGAGATGAACAACACAATAAATGAAATTAAAAATTCTCTTGAAGGGATCAATAACAGAATAACAGAAGCAGAAGAATGGATAACTGACCTGGAAGATAAAATAGTGGAAATAACTACTGCAGAGCAGAATAAAGAAAAAAAGATGAAAAGAAGAGAGGACAGTCTCAGAGACTTCTGGGACAACATTAAACACACCAACAGTCTAATTACAGGGGTCCCAGAAGAAGAGAAAAAGAAAGGGACTGAGAAAATATTGGAAGAGATTATAGTTAAAAACTTCCCTAATATGGGAAAGGAAATAGTTAATCAAGTCCAGGAAACAAAGAGAGTCCCATACAGGATAAATCCAAGGAGAAATATGCCAAGACACATATTAATCAAACTATCAAAAATTAAATAAAAAGAACAAATATTAAAAGCAACAAGTGAAAAACAACAAGTAACATGTAAGGGAATCCCCATAAGGGTAACAGCTGATCTTTCAGCAGAAACTCTGCAAGCCAGAAGGGAGTGGCAGGACATATTTAAAGTGATGAAAGAGAAAAACCTACAACCAAGATTACTCTATCCAGCAAGGATCTCATTCAGATTTGACGGAGAAATTAAAAGCTTTACAGACAAGCAAAAGCTAAGAGAATTCAGCACCACCAAACCAGCTTTACAACAAATACTAAAGGAAATTCTCTAGGCAGGAAACACAAGAGAAGGAAAAGACCTAAAATAACAAACCCAAAACAATTAAGAAAATGGTAATAGGAACATACATATCGATAATAAACTTAAATGTAAATGGATTAAATGCTCCAACCAAAAGATATAGACTGACTGAATGGATTCAAAAACAAGACCCATATATATGCTGTCTACAAGAGACCCACTTCAGACCTAGGGACACATACAGACTGAAAGTGAGGGGATGGAAAAATATATTCCATGCAAATGGAAATCAAAAGAAAGCTGGAGTAGCAATTCTCATAACAGACAAAATAGACTTTAAAACAAAGACTATTACAAGAGATAAAGAAGGACACTACATAATGATCAAGGGAACAATCCAAGAAGAAGATATAACAATTGTAAATATTTATGCACCCAATATAGGAGCACCTCAGTACATAAGGCAACTACTAACAGCGATAAAAGGGGGAATTGACAGTAACAAAATCATAGCAGGGGACTTTAACACCCCCACTTTCACCAATGGACAGATCATCCAAAATGAAAATAAATAAGGAAACACAAGCTTTAAATGATACATTAAACAAGATGGACTTAATTGATATTTATAGGAAATTCCATCCAAAAACAACACAATACGCATTCTTCTCAAGTGCTCATGGAACATTCTCCAGGACAGACCATATCTTGGGTCACAAATCAAGTCTTGGTAAATTTAAGAAAATTGAAATTGTATCAAGTATCATTTCCAAAAACTTCACTATGAGACTAGATATCAATTACAGTAAAAATTCTGTAAGAAATACAAACACATGGAGGCTAAACAACACACTACTTAATAACCAAGAGATCACTGAAGAAATCAAAGAGGAAATCAAAAAATACCTAGAAACAAATGACAATGAAAACTCAATGACCCAAAATATATGGGATGCAGCAAAAGCAGTTCTAAGAGGGAAGTTCAGAGCTATGCAAGCCTACCTCAAGAAACAAGAAACATCTCAAATAAACAACCTAACCTTACACCTAAAGCAATTAGAAGAAGAGGAACAAAAAAATCCCAAAGTTAACAGAAGGAAAGAAATCATAAAGATAAGATCAGAAGTAAATGAAAAAGAAATGAAGGAAACAATAACAAGGATCAATAAAACTAAAAGCTGGTTCTTTGAGAAGATAAACAAAATTGATAAACCATTAGCCAGACTTATCAAGAAAAAAAGGGAGAAGACTCAAATCAAGAGAGTTAGAAATGAAAAAAGAGAAGTAATAACTGACCCTACAGAAATACAAAGGATCATGAGAGATTACTACAAGCAACTATATGCCAATAAAAATGGACAACCTGGAAGAAATGGACAAATTCTTAGATATGCACACTCTTCCGAGACTGAACCAGGAAGAAATAGAAAATATGAACAGACCAATCACAAGCACTGAAATTGAAACTGTGATTACAAATCTTCCAACAAACAAATGCCCAGGACCAGATGCCTTCACAGGCAAATTCTCTCAAACATTTATGGAAGAGCTAACACCTATCCTTCTCAAACTCTTCCAAAATATAGCAGAGGGAGGAACACTCCCAAACTCATTCTACGAGGCCACCATCACTCTGATACCAAAACCAGACAAAGATGTCACAAAGAAAGAAAACTACAGGCCAATACCACTGATGAACATAGATGCAAAAATCCTCAACAAAATACTAGCAAACAGAATCCAACAGCACATTAAAGGATCATACATTATTATCAAGTGGGGTTTATCCCAGGAATGCAAGGATTCTTCAATATACACAAATCAATCAACGTGATACACCATATTAACAAATTGAAGGAGAAAAACCATATAATCCTCCCAATAGATGCAGAGAAAGCTTTTGACAAAATTCAACACCCATTTTCATAAAAACCCTCCAGAAAGTAGGCATAGAGGGAACTTTCCTCAACATGATAAAGACCATATATGACAAACCCACAGCCAACATCATCCTCAATGGTGAAAATTTAAACCATTTCCACTAAGATCAGGAACAAGACAAGGTTGCCACCACTCACCACTATTATTCAACATAGGTTTGGAATTTTTAGCCACAGCAATCAGAGAAGAAAAAGAAATAAAAGGAATCCAAATTGGAAAAGAAGAAGTTAAGCTGTTACTGTTTGCAGATGACATGATACTATACATAGAGAATGCTAAAGATGCTACCAGAAAACTACTAGAGCTAATCAATGAATTTGGTAAAGTAGCAGGATACAAAATTAATGCACAGAAATATCTTGCATTCCTATACACTAATGATGAAAAATTTGAAAGTGAATTTAAGAAAACACTCCCATTTACCATTGCAAAACAAAGGATCAAATATCTAGGAATAAACCTACCTAAGGAGAGAAAAGACCTGTATACAGAAAATTATAAGACACTGATGAAAGAAATTAAAGATGATATAAATAGATGGAGAGATATACCAAGTTCTTGGATTGGAAGAATCAACACTGTGAAAATGACAATACTACTCAAAGCAATCTACAGATTCAGTGCAATCCCAATCAAACTACCAATGGCATTTTTCACAGAACTAGAAAAAAAATTTTCAAAATTTGTATGGAAACACAAAAGACCCCTAATAGCCAAAGCAATCTTGAGAAAGAAAAATGGAGCTGTAGGAATCAGGCTCCCTGACTTCAGACTATACTACAATGCTACAGTAATCAAGACAGTATGGTACTGGCACAAAAACAGAAATATAGACCAATTCAACAGGATAGAAAACCCAGAGATAAACCCACGCACATATGGTCACCTTATCGGTGATAAAGGAGGCAAGAATATATAGTGGAGAAAAGACAGCCTCTTTAATATGTGGTGCTGGGAAAACTGGCCAGCTACATGTAAAAGAATGAAATTAGAGCACTCTCTAACATCATACACAAAAATAAACTCAAAATGGATTAAAGACCTAAATGTAAGGCCAGATACCATCAAACTCTTAGAGGAAAACATAGGCAGAGCACTCTATGACATAAATCACAACAACATCCTTTTTGACCCACCTCCTAGAGAAATGGAAATAAAAACAAAAATAAACAAATGGGACCTAATGAAACTTAAAACCTTTTGCAATGCAAAGGAAATGATAAAGAACACGAAAAGACAACCCTCAGAATGGGAGAAAATATTTGCAAATGAAGCTACTGATAAAGGATTACTCTCCAAAACATACAAGCAACTCATGCAGCGCAATATCAGAAAAACAAACAACCCAATCTAAAACTGGGCAGAAGACCTAAATAGACATTTCTCCAAAGATATACAGATTGCCAACAAACACATGAAAGAATGCTCAACATCATTAATCATTAGAGAAATACAAATCAAAACTACAATGAGATATCATTTCACTCCTGTCAGAATGGCCATCATCAAAAAATCTACAAACAATAAATGCTGGGGAGGGTGTGGAGAAAAGGGAACCCTCTTTCACTGTTGGTGGGAATATAAATTGATACAGCCACTATGTAGAACAGTATGGATGTTCCTTAAAAAATTAAAAATAAAACTACCATACGACCCAGCAATCCCACTATTGGGCATATACCCTGAGAAAACCATAATTCAAAAAGAGTCATGTACCACAATGTTATTGCAGCTCTATTTACAATAATCAGGACATGGAACCAACCTAAGTGTCCATCAACAGATGAATGGATAAAGAAGATGTGGCACATATATGCAATGGAATATTTTTCAACCATAAAAAGGAATGAAACTGAGTTATTTGTAGTGTGGTGGATGGACCTAGAGACTTTCATACAGAGTGAAGTAAGTCAGAAAGAGAAAAACAAATACCGTATGCTAACACATATATATGGAATCTAAAAAAAAAAAAAGAAAATGGTCAGAAGAACCTAGGGGCAAGATGGGAATAAAATGCAGACCTACTAGAGAATGGACTTGAGCATACAGGGAGGGGGAAGTGTAGACTGTGACAAAGTGAGAGAGTGGCATGGACGTATATACACTACCAAACGTAAAATAGATCCCTAGTGGGAAGCAGCTGCATGGCACAGGGAGATCAGCTCGGTGCTTTGTGACCACCTAGAGGGGTGGGATAGGGAGGGTGGGAGGGAAGGAGATGCAAGAGGAAAGAGATATGGGGACATATGTATATGTATAACTTATTCACTTTGTTATAAAGCAGAAACTGACACACCATTGTAAAGTAATTATACTCTAACAGAAATTTTTTTTAAAAAATAAAAAAATCAATTGGCTTTTACATCTTCAATTTGGCCTCCCTTTCCCATCTGAACTCATTCTTACATTGACTTCTCATTAGGAAAAAAGGAGACAGATTGCTTGTGGTAAGGATGACATGGCAGGAAATGCTCTGAACTGGATGTCCTGAAAGTTGGGTTTCTCTTCTTCTACAAGTAAGCAGATTATTGAACTCCTTGAACCTCAGTTTTGTAAGGGAAACATTCTCTTCTTTTAGATTGGCTAAATTGTTTCTTTAAGTAACAGAGATGAGACCTAAAGATTTAAAAGACCTGAATAAAATGTATTCAATTGGATAGAAGTACAGTCAAAAGTACAGACTCCACATTGCTTTGTGCTTACCTCTGCTCTCTACCATGACTCCTGAAAGCTTCATGGCTGTGTTTCCTAGATAACCTCACCAATTCTCAGTTGAACCATGACACATTATACCTAAATACACTATCTTTTCTACTAGTATGATTTTCTACCATTATATCTACTAGTAAAAAACTTACACTGTATTCCCATACAAAATGAAATCAGTATCAATAGATCTAAGAAAGAAAGAAACATGTCAAAACAGCAAAAGTGTTTACAATTTATTGGCCCTGCTTCTTTAACATTTCCATCAATTAAAAAAATCTTATAGATTTGTATTTAGGGACATATATTATTGCAGAAAAATAAAATTTATTGGCATTTTGCTGTACATTAAGTGGAGAATGTTAACCTCCTTTTGGAATTACTCTAAGGTTGAGAATGTTAATCTGAAAGAAACCAGACTGAGGAGGTCAGACTAGAGGACAGGACCAGAAAACAGGGTCATGAAGTTATGTAGTTACATTTGGCCATTTGAATTAGAATTCGAGTTAGAAAACTATAAACCTATTTTAGAATTTAACTATTTTGAAGAAAAGGCAAAATAAAAAGCTTTCTTTTTTTCTTTTTTCTCCTAGTGAAGTCCACTTAAATAAATAGTAAATATGTAAATGGTAAAACAACCACGATTGTCTTCAATAAAGTACAATGGGTCTCAAAGCACCTCTAACATTTTTAGGGGTTTAGGTCAGTGCCTTCTCCTTGATCCGCCCCCCCCCCCCCGCCGCAAGATTTTACTTTGATACCTGTATTACCCTACGGTTTCCACAGTTGTTTATCTCTCTGTGATGATGATATTGATCACCAGTTACTTAGTCTGATAATATATCATTTTTTTCAATGATTGACAGCTAAGAACAATTATAACAAAGTAATATCTTTTCATTTCTATTCTTTCCCTAAGTAATTTCATTTGGACTCATGGCTTTAATTAAATGCTCCCTAAAAATGAATGACTCTAAAATCTATATTTAAGTTCTAACTACTCCCCTGGGGAGGTATTGGAATACCCAAGTGCCTGCATGTTGGTCATTTATCAGAATGTTAAAATCAATCTGTTCAAAACAGAACATTGCAGTAAATAGATGAGTGCTATTTTTTTATATTATATAGAAGTATAAATGCCAATGATCTGGCACAAAATGATATTCCTTTTTTCCTTTCATAAAACAATCTAAACGTTAGTCTGATATTTTACTTTCACAATAATACAAAAAAATGTGGCAATAATTATTATCCAAAACTGTTATGCATAGCAGAGTGAAGATTCTTTTCTTCCATTTCCTGTTTTCCTCTTATTATTTGAACCAGAGTTTATTGTTAATTATAAGGGGAAACATCTGAAAACTAAATCCATCTCCCAAATGAACTGAATGGATTTACCTGACACAAAATAGACTAGAATCATTTGACCACAGATACCACAAATTTGTGGAGTTCCCACATTGAAAAAAGTTATTTTTATCTATCAGCTTCTGCAACAGCAGCTTCATCTGCTTGCATGCTCTTTCTTCTGTTTTGCAAACTGGCTTCATTTTAAAAGCAGATTTAGAAATTTAATAGTAAAACCATTAGAATGGGAGAAGTCCCCTTAAGAAAACTTGAAAAAAATTATGAAACATAAAAGGCAGAGAAAGAATAAGCAAGAACATACTTGGAAAAAGACAAACATGGAAAAGAGGAGTGGTGGATCATGGCAAAGCCTTTCCCAGTGTCGTCAATACTCTATTTAGGGACAAAGGCAGTCACTTCAAGACCACTGCAGCTGAAGTCACCACAGGGCCACCTGTGAACTCAATAATACACACAATATCATTGTTAAAAGTAATAACGATAATACCATAACTGTTAATAATAATATTAGTATATCAATAACTACTTAACTAAGGCCATGGAGAATACCAGACATGTGGCATGATATCAAAATTCATCAGTTAACTCTAAGAAATGGATACTGTGTACACTTTACAGATGAGGAACTATATTCCTCTGTTCCCTTGGTCCTTCTCTCTCTCACCTTCAGAATGACTCCCACAACCTTCAGTTTTCTTCAGCTCAACAAATATTTATCAGATGCTTATAATATAACACAATTACAGATGACACAATTACTTTTCTCTTAAGAGACATAATTTAGAGGGTTGGAGTAGCAAAGAAAGAAAGAAAGTGTAAAAAAGAAAAGAGAAAGAGAGAAAAAGAAAAGGAAAGGAAAAGAAAGAAAGACTTAAAAGACTTAAGTGATCAACACAAAAAGCTATCTACAAAGTAAAAGTAGTTTGTGTAAAGAGTGATTAACATTTTGTTGGGCTGGGCTGGTTTGGTTCAGGTGACATTTGAACAGTGATGACTGAGAATGTATTAACTGAATTTTAATTAACCCTCAACAAGTAACTGAGGATGGTAATTCTTCCAATGTTAACATTTCTAAGCACCCTACCTGAGAGGTCCAGTGAGGTTCATGAAAGCCATTGAATGAATCAAACACTTGGCCAGATGTTCCTAAGTCACCATAATGATTCTCAGCTCCTTTGTGAATTGAGTAGTGCTGGAAGGGAAAGACCACTGAAGGTGAAAGAGAAGCCTCAGTGATGGTCTTCCCCCAGACTATGATCTCAGTGATTTTGCCCTAGTGGCATTCCATATTGGTAGCTATGCTCTGGCTCCAAAGCTTTGCCTTTGACAGCTCTACTATGGAATTCTCCCCCGCCCCCCATCATGATGAACTTACCAGCCCTGGAGTCATTTCCTTACTGAACTATAATTGCCATTTAATATAATTCTTTCATCCCCTTTTAAAGGATTTTAATATTGAAGGCTTATTTTCTCTTTTTTTCCTGGCCAAGTTTCTTTCCATTGCTTTCAGCTTTATTGTCTTTAGAAATCCTTTAAATTCTATGACAGAGCACTAGAGGAAATGAAGCAAGGAGCTGAGTATATACCACCGGAAACCAGCCCAGAGTTAATACCTACACCATTTCTCTTGAGTGTATGTCTGATTTTATAGATTCATCCAGAGCACATGTGATGAAATGATTTGTGACTGATGGGAATGGAGAACTCCAGGATCCTTGCTCTCCCTCCACTAAAGGAGGTAGGAAGGGGCTCTCTGCAGTGAGGCAATGGATGCATTTTCCAGACACTCAGGGGCTCTTGTAAAGCCCCCTGGAAGGCATCCCTGTTCCATTGCTGACAGGCTGACTGGCAGTGCAAGCACACAGCTGGCTGTGGATAAGAAAGGGCAGTGAGAGGAGAGGGAGTGGCCAAGGAAGGACAGAGAAGAGGGTAAAGCTCAGGAGTGCGCTTTGATACCAAATCTGGTAGAACGATTCTAGATTTTACCGTCATCTCAGAGGACATAGCTACTCCATGATGGTTAACACAACCTGTGAGTATGGTTAGCACAACCTGTGAGTTTTATTAGAGGTCATAACACACATTATTTAACAAATGTCAATGTATACTCTTTTGCTCTCTGAATCTGAAATAAATGTGGGGAATTCCAAGTTCTTTTCTATGCAAACGACTGGAAGAGGAACCTATAGCTCTTAATGCAATAGAGGCAAATTGTAGTGTCATAGGCTTGTGTCCTATGAAGCATGGTAGCTGCCAGTGCGGAAGATTCCAATCATCAGGTGTATTTTTCTTTCACTAAGGGAAACTGATCCTTAACCAAAGTGATGCCGTCTTCCTAGGTGGCTGATCACAATCGTGTTTAGAAATCAACTTTTTTTTTATAACAACCACTAATTAGGAAATCCTAAATATCTTAATTACATCTCTTCTACAGAGGGTATAATCTGAGCCTCTCTATTCTCATTCTATCTTCAGAAGAGACAGAGAACAGCAGGTCACCATCTTTAATAAAACAACTTTATGTAGTTCCTGGAGATTATTAAGCCACTCATCAGCTTGGGTCTTTACTTTAGTATGGAATAATCATTGTAACATTCATATGAAGTCACAGCTTTGAACACCAGTCAAGAGTGTTAATTTATTTCTTTGGACTCTCCTCTCTAGTTGTCAGTATTTTCATCTTAAAGTGACAAAGTCATAGTTAGGAGACCATGCAATATCAGAAAAAGCAGATATTCTTTGGCTCTCTCCCCTGAGAGACACAGACATTTTCCTGCAGAGATGAAACAAAAAGTTAAATTGATAAATGAGAAAAGGGCAACCATCCCAGGACTGAAGCAACTTTACTCTTAAAGATGCTAGCCTAGGTCTTGCCTCGTATGTCATGCTTAAGAAATTTAGCCCTGAAAGGTTGGCAACAGGAATCTTTCCTGAATTGCTCCATGGGTAGGAAAACTCAAGTCAGTTCAGAACAAATTTGAAGAAGAAAAGTCATGTTTTTCTCACATTTTCAATGAATTAATTTGGTGAAAGGTGCTGGATTTGTAGTACTTAAAAGTAATTCTCTCTCTCTCTAGGATATACATATTGATATGAGGATGGTAAAACTGGTGTCCCCTTTTAGCCTTAAATTGCTATCCATTGTGTTGCAGTGGTCCTGTTACCAATCACTTTCTAGCTTTTGCTGAAACTACAAATTATAACCCAAAGTCAGACTAGCAGATGACTTTCAAAAGTCATGAGAATAAAACAAAGGCTCAACCTGGAAAACTTGCATTGGGTGCCATCCTTCTTTTCGCTCTTTCTTTCTCTGATGTGCTGTTCCCTGCCTCTGACCCATGCTCATCCCCATTGGATCAGCCCTAACTTTCTCTTTCAGGAACTCCTCTAGCACCTAAACATGATAGATACAGGACCACCCAAGTATTGCATTGTAATCCTAAATTGTTCCATATATACAGTAGTCCATAAAGAGCAGGTAAAAAGAGGATAGAAAGAAGTTTGCTTATTAAGTCACCTTTAGTTCTTATATTTCTTGGGCTCTAAATTGTCTTAGCCCTTCTCATGTCACTGCTTATTGATTTTTTTGGTAATTTACTATAAATTCATCTCACATTTTCTCGAGACAGGGCTTTGATAATCCTAATTCAATGATACTAAAGTATAGGGTTAGATTTGAAATGTGTTAATATCTGTGATGAGCTACCTCTGGTTGGGTGCTTCTACAATATGGTCCAGTGTATAATTTCATCAGAATGATAATTTTCAAATATCATGGTAGTACCAGCATTTTATCTTAATTACCATTTATTATCTTAATATGACACATTCAGAGTTGGGAGACAATGATTTTAATGCCTAAAAAATCCAACAACAAGTGTCAATTTTCTAATTGACATTTTTTTATTCATAAAGTATGTTCCTGTGTTTTAGGAGTGTATTCCTTTTTCTTATCACAATATATAACTCATGAATGAAAAAAAATGTGGCATATTAATATTTCCTGAGTTTTCTTTCTTAAAAAAATGATTGCATGTGATAGCTCAAAATGAAATTTTGAAAGCTTACTAAATTTTAGTCAAGTAGCAGTCGGACTTGATGTATTTTATTATGCATTTAAAAAAATCCCAGGTTCAGGATAGCGTAATACATAGTTGTCAGAATTTTTAAACAAATAAATAGAAGAAAAAAGTGAACGATTATTGCCTAATTCTGGGAATAATAGGCCAAAGAAGGAAAGTTTAATTAGCCAATTTTCATACAGCACTGATTATATTCCTTTTATACATGAGATTACTGACCAAACATTGATGTCTAATAAGAGTCTATCAGAATGGAAGCAAATAGAAGGTCTCATGAGCCATGACCTACAAGGCTGTTTAGTGATGGGGAGAAGAACTCTGAGGCTTTATTTTGATATTGACCCCCTTTGAAAGATGTTCAGCACCGCAGGGATTCATTTGAAGCAGCTGTAGGCCCTCTGCTTTCCCATCTGTTTGCTTGGACTTCTTGTATTTTGATCAACATGTCAAATTCATGGCTTCTGCTGTCTTCCTAGACAAATCTTTCATGACAAAGGAAAAACATCCTTGTCATATCTCAGCTCTCTTTTACTGAGCTTCAAAGGGCAAATGGTTAGGAGCCATATGGCAAAGTCTGCTTTCTGTTAGATCTCTTGTTGGTCATTTCCCCTTCCAGCTCTAAACGAGCATAGTCCAAGATTCCACTCAACAGTGAGCCATGCTGAATTCCTGAGGATGTGATCAAATCAAAACCCTATCTATGTGTGTCTGGAAAATAAAAAAAGTAACAGAGTGCTACCAGGGCTTGATTATAATTTTATGTGCATAGTCAAATTGTAACTGAAAGGCTCTTTCTTCTAACTATACTTTAAAAACCTGTGTCTCAAGTTATTAGTAAATCAGGTATATTATATGATTCCAAATTAGGCATTTTTGATTTCTTAATGGAGTTGTTTATAGTTGATATGAAACTTTCCACTTAGACCAAAAATTAGAAAATGTTTGAAGAACAGGGCATAAGAAACTGTCTCAATTATTTAAAATATTTCTTGATAATATATGCTTAAGCTTTGGGCATATTTAAAATAATTTATCAGAACATTTGTAGATGCTGAGCACAACTTAGAATACATTTATATTATTTGAAAGACTTATATACTGATTTTAAGCAATTTCTTTCTTTTGCATTCCAAATGTTTAGTTGAAACAAGTCAGCTATTCAAAATGACATTTCAAATATATATAATATGTAAGATGTATAATATATAAGAAAGGGAAATAAATATTTGGCCAAATTTTCAGAAATCTGAATTTATTTCTTCAGTGCTACCTGCTAGCCATCAAGTTTTCCACCATTATAGATTTCAGTAACTTATTTGACATTTTCTTTCTTACTATAGCCATAATATTACTATAGCCATAAATTTATTATTTTTTTTTATAAGAGAACCTTTATATCTGGAAGGTCTAAAAGAGTTCCTGAACTTTTAAAACTCTATCCTTAGAATTTATTTTAGAATCTGTTCATTCAAATTTGAATAGGATAAATCATGGTTATATTTTTACAGGGTTAAAAAGCAGTGGAATCCATTCTCTCCCTCTTAATGTTGAAGGAAATGCACCAAGACCTCATACAAGAGTGTGGAATCAATGATTTAGAGTGCTGGGATGGTCCAGAAGAAGAGCATCTTACTTTTGCTTCTTGGATGATGATCTGGAGCAAAGTTTCTTTTGAAATTATGTCGTATTTTGATACAGGCAATATTTGTCACCTGAAGTCCATCTCTCTCTTTTTTTTTCACTCCCCTCATCATTTCTAGTATCCACCTTTGTCCCTAAACAGTTTTCATGCCACCTTTATTGCTAGTTAGGAACCAGTGATCCAATAAGGCCCTTCTTTGAGGTCATTTCTTCTTCCAGAAGTGGTTGTGTTATCTAGTATAAGTCCAAATCTATGATCTAAAAACCTTAGGAGCAGATAAGTTTTGGAATTCAGAAATTTTACAACTTCAGATTCTGATAGGTGTTATGGTACATATACCCCTAACTTGTAATCAAATATACTCATATTTTTACAGTGAAATGTAACAACTAATTGGGATAAAGTTAATAAAGACTGCGCATAGTTTCAATTCAGATTTTGCCACCAAATGAACTGGGGAAAAAAACCAAACTTTCAGTTTCTTAGATTTCAGAATGGCAAATAAATGATTACAGACCTATAAAAACATCACAAGGAAATACAACCAATTGAATGAATTTGTGGGGTTGGAATATGAGACAGAGGTGGGCCTTCCCCTTCCAATGCATTCCAAAACATAGTTAAGTTTCTTCTTTTATCTACGGAGAAAGAATACTAATGGGCTCCTAGCTTGCTCGTTTCAGGAATATTAAGATCCTGTTTCCTAAGGTTTCTTTTCAAAAATTCTGAAAGCATGCTAACACCCCACTTCACCCCCAAATCCACACATATACACATCCATACAGAATCACACATTTTGAAGGTAAATGACAATAAACCTATTTTACAAGATACATTCTTGCAAATGACAATAAATGTTAATTTAATTGTAGAATACAGATACCATGAAAAAAGCTCAATTTCTTTGAAATTGTAAAAGCATAATTGTATTTAAGGATGAAGGTGTTTGCTCTACTTTTTATTTAAATTTCCTTTAAAGTAAATGCTAGGAGGGGAGCACTTTTTAAAAACTGTTTTTGTGGGAACAGAAAATGAATCTTTCTTTGATCCTTTTTGAAAGAAATTGATATTGGCTCTTGATATTACCACAGTCAGAAATGCATCGAGATCAATCAGAAAGAGCCAAATTCATGTCAACTTTAAAGGATAAAGAAGGTTTGAAGTCATAAAATGTGGTTTTTGGTAAATAAGTAACAACAAAAGAAATTTTCTTTAAAAACACAGGGTAGTTAGAAAATACCCATGTGCACTCATTTACTTTGGAATGAGCATGAGACCTATTTAAACAAAAATTACTCCTTATTCCAACAATTCAGAGAAAAGTACAATTTTACCATTCATGTTGATGTTCATACATTTTAGTGAGCAAAGGTCCCATGGGGACAGCCTTGTTCTGCATATTACTTTTACTGATTGCAGTTTAGGAATAAAAGCCACTAAGACTTCCGTGAAAAATTAATCGCTGTTCTGGGAGAAATACTTCAGAGAACATTGGAACTGACATTTTTTTCTCTGTAACCCAGAGTGGGGTCAAAGGTTATTTTAAGTCCTCCAAGGTGCTTTGGATACACCAAGGAGCTTATTCTGAGGCACAAAGGAACTGAGGTGAATTGATTTCATGTTGACCGCTGGGTAGCACTGGAGGAAAAGGAATGGACTCTTGGTAGCGTTGCTTAATGTAGCCTGGTCCAGCTGCTGGGAAAACAATGCAAAAGTCACCAAGAGTGAGGCTGAAAGAGGCCTTGAGAAGTCTATCTTTTTTGCAAGGCTAGTGTGTAAGGCACTGATACAAAGGTGGTACTGAGGGTGGTACTCAAGGGAGTTTAGAGTAACAGAAACTGAAAGCTCAATGGGAGCCACATCAGAAGGAGGACTTAACAGGTTAGCATCAAAGGTCACTGTGGGCATAAAGAGAAGTTTCAAGTGAAAATCCAGCCAATGTCATTGGGAGAAAAAGGGATGCTGCAGCTATGGAATCAGGTCATAAGAAAGTGGAGTGGAGAGCCCAGTTACCCTGGAACGAAAGCACTGCAAAGATTGCTAAAGAAAACATCTATGTGCTTAGTCTGGTGTGTCCAGGGAAAAAAAGGGCACATAAAACAGGCCCCTGGTGGCAGGACACTGGACACGTGGTCTTTTGAGGGCTTTTCCAGTACTATTTTTTGATTTCTAAGCAAAATTCAGGGAGGATGTAACAAAATCAAGTTTCCACTGTCCAAAATGAAAGATTTTTATGCCTGAGGTCTTTTGTTATGTGATTACTGATTTTTCCGCTTTGTTTTCATTGGTCAAGAAGCATGAAGTGGAAGGAAACCATCTATCAGTTCCTGCAGCTCTTCCTCCGGGACAGACGTATCAGATGGGCAAGCCTAGAGCAATACAGTATCCCAACAATAGCACTGCCAACGTGGAGAGCTAGCCTCCCCTCCGGCAAGAGATTCCCCAAACAGGTACATGGCACTGACTTTAGAGATGTTTGTTAGTGGAAGAACCTGAGTGGTTCAGAGACTTGAATCTTGGCATGTTTTATTTTAACTGAGGCTCCTGTTGGAGATAATTCTTAGATGCCTTGAGAAGTCCTATCATGTAGAGGAAGCCAATTAATTATAGGATCAAAGACTCAGATGAAGGGTGACTTGATCCAGAGGATATGAGTAATGCTTTTCAAATGGAAGTTTTGAATTACACTCATCTGTCTCCACCATCCCCCAGGTAAAAATACAATATGATGTTAAATTTCTCCTGAAAAGATGACTTTATCTGTGCTTATTTTGATACTAAATATTTCTGCTTATTCTTTTGACTCTAGTGCTATATAGCATGAGACCAAATGCTACCTCTCTAGAAGAGCTCTTTGTAATCTAGTAGAAGGTACACTGAGTGATGCCCTCCACATAAGACCCCCAATTACTGTTCTTGCTATCCCAAATCAGGTTCAAGTCTAGTTCCCAGGATCCCTTTTCAATCAAAGAGCTACTTCAAATTTCCTCTTAAATAGAAATTCTGTGCTGGCTGGAAATAACCTTACAATATCTGCCATTGCCTTTATAAATTTTCCTGAGATGATTTTGTAGTCATAATTGTGAGAAAGAAGTTTAATAGTTTATTCCTTCATTGAGTCCAGAATACACTTGTTACTCAGGGCAGTTGCCAACTCTCTCTAATCATCCTCTCATGTAGCTGACAAGTTGATAACATTAAAAAAAATGTATAAAGGGCCATACGTTTGTGGAATTGGCAGGTAAACATTGAATTGGTAGGTTACCAATGGGAACTTTTGTATTTTCATTCTGATGTTCTATGATTAATCTTACATTTCTTATATTACAGGAATATTTAAGAGCTAAAATCACTTTTGGACACATATGCAGTAGTGAAATCAATGCATATCAATTTGGCCACATAACCAGAAATCACAGGGCCTAAAAACTCTTTTAATTTTGTGTAATAAACCAGAGCATTTTTTTCCTCTTTGTAGTTTTTACTTTTTTTTTCAAGCGGAAATGCCTAAATTTTAAAAGTTTTGAAAACTGACTCATGTTGAGTGAATATCCAGACTCTCCCAGATAGAGAAAATGTCAAGGCTCCAAGATTTGAAAATTCCTTGCAGCATCTCAATGAGATTGTGATGTCTTCTTGCCTTCACTTGTAACATGTTACCATCTAGATGTTCTATGGGAACCCTGTCAGGACTAACTTCTGATCCAAGCATGAAAGAGTCGCATAAGAGTAAAACTATTGAGGATAAATCTTTAATTCTGAGTAGCCTATACTTCATTAAAGTACTTATGTGTTAGAATTCTAGTGATGGTTTAAGGGACCCACAGCCTGAAGTTCACTCTTTTTCTGTGTTCCGTTCCCTTAAGTCTCTGCAGAACCCTCCAGGCTGGATTCAGAATGTTTCTGATTCATCCCTCCAACTAGTACTCTTGATGAAAACTGAGAGATACTAGGCAGACACAAGATGGCAGTAGCATACCATGTAAACCTTTATGATTTGCTCTCAGGCATTAGAGTTGTATTAGAAATCAGAAGTATTTTTTCACGGTTATTTTTATCCCTTTTTTGGGGGGTCAGGGGGAGGGTCATGGACCTCTTTGAGAATCAGATGAAAATAAATGATGGTTTCTCTCCATCCCAACCACTATATATGTATGTATATATAAATTTCTGATGAGGCTCTTCCATAGACTCCTAAGGATAAAAATACCCAATTATAAGTCTGGTTCTATGAATACTAACATATCATCAATTTGAAGATAAATACACAAAAGGAACAGGACGATACAAAATGTTCAGAAATTTAAGTGTCAAGGGAAAACAGACTCAGAAGTCCAGGCCAACTTTTATAGCATTTCATCTTCTGTGCTGTCTTTCTACGGAAGACTGATAAACTGGAAACCTCTAAACATTTGTATTGTTTCTTAGCACTTTCCACTATAAGAGTAGAGACACGTCAATTAATTTGGTGATTATTTCTTTGTTATTGATGGGTTCTTTTTTGTGTGTTTGTTTTTTAATCCCATAAATGATCATTTTCCAAAGTTTGGTGGTTTCCTTCTATGAATTATCTGAATTCAAAAAGCACACACAACTTTTCCTAGGTCCTAAAAGATGTAATTTTTAAAAATTATGAACTTGTATTCTTTTATTGTTCTTATTATTGTTTTTAAAAATATAGCACAATATAATCTCTGTGGTCTAAGTTATCAACTAGTAATTCAGCAGTTCAGATGTATAAATACATCCTAAATTTAAAAATATGTTTAAAATAAAATAAAATTTCAAGCAGAATAGCACATGGTTTCAATTAAAGTTTTGTTATTTGGCTCTACAAATCTTAGTAAAAATCCTGAGGAATGAGTTCTAAGTCTGGCACAGGTACAGATAAAGTAACCAGCTTCCATGATTGGTTTGTGCAAACTTGGAAAAAAAAAGAACCGGGGTGGGGGGCACAGCTGATTATTCTAGAATTCTGATTCAGAGTTACAACTTTCAAGTTGGCAAGAAAGTACTGGCGATTTCCCAGAAACAAGCAGCTACCCTGGATTTTACAGAACGCCAGGGGGCAGAATTGCTCTTTTCAAGTCTCTGCCTCGAATCAAAATTTAGAAAATTTTGTAAAGAGCAACAATTGTTGAGACACTAAATATCCACAAACTTTAAGGTGATAATACATGTAACAAAAGAAAAAAATGTAATATGAAAAACTCATTATACTAGCTTCTTGTAATTTACATAAAGAAAGTGAATATGTTACGGTAAGTTATTTTTAAAAAGCATGTTTAGTAAGTTACTAGAGGTTCACAGTGAATCATTCTCATATTTTAATAACTACCTGTGTTTTTTTATGAGTTGCAATAATGCAAAGTTCTAAAGTTAGAAAAGGTATACTCAAGAAGTATCATTTTAGTGTATAATTTTAGGTGAAATTTCATACAAAGTCTAAAATGTATATTGACACCAGCTTTTCTTACCTAAAAATACAAATTTTGTTTGTTACACAAATATATCAAAACATCTTATAATTATGGAAAAGATAGCAACACAATATGATGCGAGGACCATACACCTTCAAACATCAGTATTTGAGAATTATGTAATCTATAATAAATGTTAGTCATTCTAGTAGATATGACACAAGGACGTTTTCCTAAATTTATCTGAAAGCGTTAAATGAATAAGTTTATTTATCAGATACCACCATGTAAAATATTTAAAAATTTTTATATTGTAGCAGAGATTGTCAGAATTTGTGTATTAGTATGAAAAGTATCCTGAAAAAGTAAATTCTCTGATTGAAGAGCTATACACAGCCCCTATTTTATTTTCACATGGAATGTTTATGAAAATGTAATTTATAACTGAATCACTTTGCTGTACACTGGAAACTAACACAACATTGTAAATCAACTATACTTCAGTATAATATAAACATTTTTAAAAATTAAAAAAATGTTATTGGAAGTCAAACAATAAACTTAAAGACTATAAAGAGGGTTAAATTTCTGAGACCTAAAAAATGCTCTCAAGTCCTCAGTTTTGGAGTGTGAAGAGACGGTGTCCATCAGGCCTGGACAATCCTTTAGGTGATGTGATCTCCAGGGAGCACCAAAACCCAGTGTTCTGGGACAGGAAGCAACTTCCGTCAAGGTGGTTGATGGCCACACAACGTTCACCTAACTATTGGGGAAAACCAATAGGGCATTTTTCTTTTCTGCAGGTCCACAGCTACTTCCTTGACTTCTTTTTTTTTTTAACTTAGTTCCCTGACCAGGGATCAAACCCTATCCCCCTGCAGAGTCTTTAACCACTGGTCCCCCAGGGAAGTCCCACTACTTCCTTGACTTTTGACTTCTCCAGGACACTGGAGGTGGTAATATGGGCAGTCTCCAACCTCTTACCTCAGCATCAGGTTACTTGCTTTACACAGCAGGGATCACAGAAAGATACTGTGCTTTCCTCCACCCTGCAACCTGGTCAGTGAGTTTGGGACCTCTTTTGGCCATATTCTCACATGGGCAGGGGTTACTTCTGTCAATCTCTCCTCTTTCCACCACTTATTGCAGCTCTACCCCCATCACCAAGGGATAGAAGAAGAGTCTGAACTAAGAGAGGACACGACCTCCTAGTGCCCCACTTGTGCAAGCAAGTTTAGGGTGCCTCTGTGGGCCCATATTGGCCCAGGAGAGAGGAAAGCTCTTCCATTTGATGTTGGCATTTGCTCACAAATACCCTTAAACACCTGAGAGGGGGCAATTCCACTTTCCTATCCCTGTCCCTCATCCCCAGCTACATGAGATAGAAATAATGTGTTTGCTTGGGTCTGTCAATAATCAGAGAGTATCTGAAAAAATCAAATATAATGTACTTAGAAAGATAGATTTAGTCTAATCAATGCATAATTTATGGTGGGGATAAAAGGTCAGAATATCTGAAAGATAGATTTAGAGTGGTCAGTATAGGATACCTGTATGTAGACTATCATACATAGAGAACTGATAGCTTTGTTTTTTTAATTTTTTTTAACAAAGGAGAATTTGTACTTATGCATACCAATGTGCTGGTTTGCCATTTGGTCTGTGGGATGTGAAGGACTTAAGTGAGGAGAAAGAGAATTAGAATTTGAGGATATACCGTGTTCTACACACTATGCTATTCATTTCATTCCCTTTATGTTGTGATAACTTCACAATAACTCCCTGAGGTCCCATCATGAAGCCCACAACGGTTTGGTCTCTATAAGTAGGACTTTAGCTTATTGATTTTTCTTTCTCCTTCCTGTGTTCACCTGCTGTTTAAAAAAATATTATAAAAAGCCTACTCTATGGTCATTAATGTTGATGGTATAAAAATCATGATCTCTCTCATGTGTGTTGGGTCTTACACAAATGAATATATCTCCATTAGCAGACTTTCTAGTCAGTGGCTGAGAGGGAAATGGTTTTAGGTGAGAGGAAACAGTGTGGGCCAGGATAACAATAACAATACCTGTATCTCTCTAGGCATAAAGTATGGGTGTTGCAAAGGAAGCCGTCAACAAAATGAACAAGCAACCTATGGAATGGGATAAAATATTTGCACATCATATATCTGTTAAGGGGTTAATACCCAAAATATATAAAGAAGTCATAAAAATCAATAGCAAAGAAATAAATAGGGACTTCCCTGGTGGTACAGTGGCTAAGAATCTGCTTGCCAATGCCGGGGACATGGTTTCGAGCCCTTGTCCGGGAAGATCCCACATGCCGTGGAGCAACTAAGCCCGTGCGACACAACTACTGAAGCCTGCGCACCTAGAGACCGTGCTCCACAACAAGAGAAGCCACTGCAATGAGAAGCCCGTGCATCGCAGCGAAGAGTAGCCCCCGCTTGCCACAACTAGAGAAAGCCCACGCACAGCAATGAAGACCCAATGCAGCCAAAAATAAATAAATAAATAAATTTATTTAAAAATAAGCATAATTTAAAAAAAAAAGAAAGAAATAATCCAATTGAAAAATGGGCAAAAGACCTAAAAAGACTTTTTTTTTTTTCCCAAAAAGGCATACAAATGGCCAACAGGTACAGGAAAAGATGCTCAATATCACTAATCATTAGAGAAATGCAAATCAAAACCACAAAGAAATACTACTTCATACCAGTTAGAGTGACTGTTATCAAAAAGACAAGAGATAGCAAGAGTTGGTGAGTATGTGAAGAAAAGGGAACCCTCATGGACAGTTGGTGGGAATGTAAATTGGTGCAGCCACTATGGAAAATAGTATGGAAGTTCTTCAAAAAATTAAAAATAAAACTACTATATGATTCAGCAATCTTACTGCTAAAGGAATTAAAAACTGTCTCGAAGAGACATCTGCACCTCCATGTTCATTGCGGCATTATTCACAATAGCCAAAATATGGAAACAGCAGATGCTGTCAACAGATGAATGTGTCAACAGATGAATGGATAAAGAAGATGTATATAGTATGCATATTACTCAGTCATGAGAAAGAAGGGTATCTTGTCATTTGGGAAAACATGGATAGACATTGAAGACATTATGCTAAGTGAAATAAGTCTGATAGAGAAAGACAAATACTGTATGATAACACTTATATGTGAAATCTAAAAAAGCTGAACCAATAGCAACAAAGAGTAGAATGGTAGTTACCAGAGTGGGAGGTAGGGAAAATGGGAGATGTTGGTCAAAGAGTATAAATTTCTAGTTATAAGATGAATAGATTCTGGGCATCTAATATACAGCATAGTGATTATAGTTAATAATACTATCTTACATACTTGAAAGTTGCTTGGAGAGTAGATCTTGAATGTTCTCACCACACACACAAAAAGAAATAGTATTTAGGTGATATGATTTAGGTGTTACCTGATGCTGTGGTGGTAATCATTTTACAATATATGTCTGTTAAATCAAGACACTGTATCTCTTAAACTTGCACATCATTATAGGTCAATTACATATATCTCAGTAAAGGTGGAAAACAATAAAATAGGTGTGTCATGTCTCCACATTAACTGTTTGAACATGTTTTCTAACATCTCAAAGATCAGTAACTAATATGATACAATTTTACCTATTCTAATAGTGAGGTCAACTTAATTAAAAAGAAAAATGGGGGCTTATCTTTTCTCTTTGAGCTTGTGTTCACTCTTCAGTCTCTGAATTCTGACTAAGTCTTTGAAGAATTCCCTTACATCCTAGTTGAGTAACTAAAAAATGCTCAGTTTCTCACTATATCCATGAGTTAACATGAGTACAGCTGATGTACAAAGCACCCATAATGGTTTAACAGAGCCCAGAACCTTTTGAGATGAAAGAAACAGACTAGTGTTATATGGGTGTTCTGTTTGGATTTATATTAACAAAAAGTCTCAAGTAAGAGCTAGAAAGGTACTTTTCAATTTTAATCCAGTTCAAAACTGCAATATCTCTGTTTAAGACTGAGCATCTCCCTGAATTGAGTTTGCCAGATTTTATAGTTCTAAGAGAGAAAAACATTTACCAAAGATTCTTGGTAAACACTATTTAAATCATTTGGCTGTAAATTTTTCCTTGACATATTTCCAAAGTTTTCCTCCAAAACAAGCGTTTCAAAATAAAAGAGAACTACATTTAAAATCATGAATAAAAATGAAAACATTTGAAAAAATCTCCGGAGGTCTGAACTCAAATATGCTAATTAGTCTTATCAGTCCAATATGTTTTGCCAAAACAATCTTCTGCTTGATTTTAGTGTTGTTTTTCAGTGAAGATCAGTTTTTGGATATGTTTCATAAAAAATGAGAAAGAACAAGGAAAACAGAATAGAATGAAGAGCTATTTGCATATGATATGACAATGCATGGGATTATTATTTCATTTCAGAACACTATATACAGATTTGGGTACAATTCTAAACGGCGAAGACTGTATATGGTTATTTCTACTTGAATTTTCATCAAACCTATTTTTATAATTCCACCATGGAATAGATTCTTCTATAAACACTACTTTCTTATTCTACCTAGATTCCCACACTCAGAATACTGGTACGTGTTTATGGTTGTGAACAAAACTAACCAAATACAATCTGCAAAATTATGGGGAAGACATAGAGGAAGAAAAAAGAAAGCTCAAAGTAGTCATGAAGGTAAGTATGTAAGAGAATGTCCTTGTTCTTGGGAAGTACGTGCTAAAGTGGTCAGGGAATAAGGAAGTGTGATGTCTGCAACTTAATCTTAAAGGTTTAGATTTATATGTATATATTATTATATTATTTATGTGTATATTTAAAGAGAGAAGAAGAGAGGAAGAGAGAGAGCATGAGTGAGCAAGTTGGCAAAGTGTTAATTGTTAAATATGGCTGGAGGAAGCAAGAGAGTTCTTTGTAAATTTTTAACAACTTTTCTGCAACCCAGAAGTTATTTTAGGATAAAATATTAATGCATAAAATAGCAACATGAAAGAAAAATCATTAGGAGCTGAGAGTAGGAAACAGAAGTTCTATTGCATTTAAATGCTTTGACATACAATTTCTTCAGAGATGTTCTCTTGGTGAATTAGAACTCTTTTTCCTTTCATCAGGAAAACTCTGATATCAAACATAATATGCAACAAATATAAATCAAATAAACATGGAGCTAACATGATTAAACTGGAAACATGGGACATTTAGCTTCTCGTCACCTTTTTAATCCTACATTGGTCTCTGTTGTAGCTCAGGCTGCCATAACAAAATACTATAAACTGAGTGGCTTGAACAACAGAAATTTATTTTCTCACAGTTGTGAAGGCTAGAAGCCCAAGATCAAGGTTCTGGCTAATCTGTTTCTGGTGAGAACTCTCTTCCTGGCCATCTCACTATATTCTCATACGGCCTTTCCTCAGTGCTTGCATGTGGAGAGTGAGAAAGAGAGCTCTCTGGTGTCTCTTCTTACAAGGACACTAATCCTGTCAGAACACAATCCCACCCTTAGGACTTCATTTCACCTTCATCACTTCCTTAGAGGCCCCGTCTCCAAATATAACCCCATTGGGGTTAAGTCTTGAATATATGAATTTTGGAGGGAAACAAACATTCAGTCTATAACAGTCACCTTCAAAGAAAACCAGGTTCTCAAGAAACATAGAGAATCAATGCTTTATACTATATGCTAAATTGTTTTTATGGTATAGAGTACAATTATATGGGATAATATTCCTGACTCCAGCCCATACTTCTCTCAGCAAAGCATCATCCTATATTTTATTGTGACGCTATTTTCTCAAAAGTTTATAGCAAGTGAAGTACACTACATGGTTTCCTTATTCTTGTTTTCTATGACTTGGTTAATATATTTGTTGTGATAGCATATTATGAAGTATCATCATGATATATTATGGCTTTTATTTCCTCAGTGTTGATTCCATTTATATTCTGTTTTGTGTTAAGAATTTAGTCATCTGGGCATTATATAGGCTGATTCTAAAAGTTGAAAAACATAAATTGCAATTAAATTGGCATGTCTATGTAAATAACCTTTACAACAGTGTCAAATGGTGTGATATAATTATGTCTCCTTTTCTACAGTGACAACCCCATTGATACTGCTAGGAGAATGTTCAAATCAATTCTCATTTCTTATTGAGTTTCAAATACTCAAAATCATGACCCATTTTTGTTTTCTTCATATCTTTACCATGCTTTTTTTACTACCTGGGGTTTCTAAATGCTTTCATTTTGTTTTGTTTTTCTTGTTGGAAAAAAGAAACATATGTTTTCTTTGTCACATCATCTAGCTTTTTGCTCATTCTATCTATTGCTTAAAATCCATTCCATTTTTCCTATAGATGGTCACTGGCTTCCTGTTTTAATTTGGACCAGTAATGTGATATGTGGACCATAATTGCTTATGCAGATGTTTGTTTTACTTGGAGTTTGGGATTGATTTCTTTTATTTCATGTTTTGATCATAGCCTTGATTTTATCTCTTCTCTCAGTCATGCTAGCTATTCTTCAGATTTTGTTTGTTTGTTTTGCCTGGAGATTTTTCTGCTGAAGTCCATGTTCTTATGATCTGTCTGAACTGGTTACTTTCTGATTTACACAACTATCATCCTGGGTCAACAATTCATAACTTTCTGGGTTGTTGAATTCACCCCTTTATTGATCTAATGCTGTTTTTATTTTTGATACTCCCCCCCCCTCATTTTGCTGCAGTATATTGTATCAGTTAAGGTTCAATCAGAGAAGCAGAGCCAACATAGATAAAAGAATAAATTCTTGGGATCAGACCACATATAATAGTGGGAGCTGACAAAGAAGTCTATGGAAAACTGTTGACGTTGTATCTGGTGGTGGATCTGAAGTTGTCGTAGGTCTACAAGGTTGGTAGTTAGGGGGAAAAGTTGGATATGGAGTAGAAGGGAGAGCAAGAACAAACTGGAACCTATGAGAAAAAATTGGAATCCACGAGGAAAAACTGGAACCAATGTCTGAGTCTTACCTCCTCCAATCTTGATGATATGAGTGTCCTACAGTAGGAACAGATCTCTCCACCTGGGAGCAACATCTATACCTGAAGCTAAGGAAGAGATCTGGCAGGATCTGAAAGAGCTGTGGGTCTGGCTGCTTCTGCATTCCACAAGGTGATTCAGCAGGTCAGCGACAATGTATGTGAGCTGCAAGGTTCCTAACATCTGCTAGTGACCTACAGAGATTAACAGCCACTACTTGGTTTCCGCTGTCCAAATCTTGTGCAATTTATCTTTTGGCCTACCCGCATCCAGAATATATAGGAAACAGAATTCTGGAAGACCTAGTTCTAGCTTAACTAAGTTGACACCATAGAAAGATACCATAGTCTTCCCCTTATCAACTTGACATTCAACTTGAGTTTTTTTGGTTTTTTTTAAACACCTTTATTGGAGTATAAATGCGTTACAATAGTGTGTTAGTTTCTGCTGTATAACAAAGTGAATAAGCTATACATAAACATATATCCCCATATCTTCTCCCTCTTGTGTCTCCCTCCCACCTTCCCTATCCCACCTGTCTAGGTGGACATAAAGAACTTGAGTTTTTTAACTTCCAAATAAAGACATAGAAAAATCATGTTTCTTGCTAACAACAGACACATGATAACCATCTCACGAGAAGAGAAAACAATATCCCTCTGGCCATCTTTGGATAAAGTTCTTTTCTTTTCTAGATTTTACATTCCCTCTTGGAAGCTCTGAGCTTAAATGTTGAGATATAAGGTTAATTACTATTAATTATGTATATTTTATGTTAGTAAGGGAATGAGAGAATAATATTTAAAATTTTTTTTAAATTTAAAAAATCAGTTAATATATACACTAGTATATTCATGTTAACGTAATGAAGAATATTCATAACAGTATAGTTCTAATTTCTTCAACTTATGTTGTCATTTTGCATTTTTGAAGATTAGAATGGAATTACCTGTCTTCCTCGTCATAATGTATGTTCTGTAGAAGGAAAGACTATATTGGAATTGTTTATTACTTTATCCCCGAGGACAACAGCTGACACAGAGCAGACATTTAGATAGCATTTGATTAGTATTGGACTGTTTGTGTATGTGTGTGTTTGTGCTTATGTGTAAATGTGCACATACCTTGATGTTCCTGGGTGTTTTAAGAACAGCTTTCAAGTTGAATGCTGCCTGAAGAAATTTAGCTACTGTACAGATACTATTTCACATGCAATTTCCCAACATCTACACTAACAAATGTCCCCTCTTGCTCCTTTGTGCCATTTTGGTCTCCAGCTAAAGCCACTTGAAGTTCTGCTGTTTGAGGGTTTCAAAACTGTTTTGATGTGAATTCCCCTTCATAAATATTTTCTTGTTTTTGTTCCTTGGAGCTACCCAGTGAGGTACCCAGAGCAGCTATTATTATTTTTCTAATTTACAAATAAGGAAAGACTCAGAAAAGAAGTCGTGTCATCAGTGGTCATAAGAACTCAAATTCAGGTCTTCTATTAGTCCAGTGCTCCTAGCACTATAGCATATTGGTATTTCACAATTTTAAATGTTTACTAATGGACTGAACTTGAATAACACACTAATGGAAACATCAAATGGATTTCCTCTTCCTACAGCTGTGGTTTTAAAACCACATAATATTGCTCAAGGGACAAACTAAATGTAAGTTTCTCTGCTATAGTTCAGTCATATGACACATGATTAGAAACATATAAAAATTACTAATAAAGTTAGTTACTGAAAGCATTTCTAGACATTTGGCATGACCCATTTTAGTGTTGCAAACTGTTTTTGATTTTTGGTCTTTATTGTACAGGATTTGTCTGTTTTTCTGGCCCCTTTGTCACCAATACTGACTCTCTGGGTATGTGCTTCAGAGTCCCTCCCTCACATCTCTGTGGTTTAGAAAACCAAAAGTGGTATCTCATTTTCTCTACTAAAGGACCTTCTTAAACATTTTGAAATGCTGATGACATTTACGGAACACAACCCTGAAAAAATAGCCATATGCTTTGGGTTTGTCAAATTCTTACCCAAAGCAAGTGTTCAATATGCAAAGAGATATTTTAAAAATGCCAGCACAGTCATTTTTAATTAGTGGACATTCTTTGTCAGGAAGGTAGGGCTTCACATTTCTTCAGGTATGAAGTTATATATGAATATGTTCTGTCTCTTTCTACTTAAAAAACAAACAAATAAATAAAACTTCTTCATTTTATAATTAGACTAGAGTGAACTTAGCTTCAAATTCTAATACTCAGATTGTTGTCTGGGAACAAGTCATCATTATATTAAATCTGTTCCTCATTACAAGGGGTATCTATTACCTGAATAAATGCTTTCAAGATCTTTTTCCATGGCATGCCTTTGCCATGAGCCAGGCACCGAGGCATTGTACATCATTACCAGATTATCCAAAGGAGCTCAGAGGGTTCATAACACAGTGATGATTTTCTTTATTCTGAAATTTCATTTACCATCTCTACAAGGGAGTACTTAGATTGATTTTTGCTTCATGTGTTTCTATATTTTCAAAATTAAAGGAATAGATCTTTCTTATTGGCTGAACATCCAGAAGCAAAAAGAAAAGTTCATTAAACAGTCTCCAAAAAACAAATTTGGACCAAAACACTTAGTACTAAATCCTATTGTGGTTATAAAACCAGTATTAAGCAGGTGGCCACCAGGAATCTGATTGTTCCTGCTCATGATAGAATTCTGAAATAGATACTAATTGTGTGGTTTTGCCCTCCCTGGGCTCCAGAATCTTGACTGTAACAGTCAGGTAAATCTATTTTCTGTAATCAACTTCTCATGTTGAGTTAGTAAGCCTCCGTATTCTTTGTGGTTTGATCCCTTTTGCCTCAGCAAAATCGTTGCATTCTATTTGCCTTAACATGAGTCATTTCCTTGTCTCAAGGCCCTTATTTTAAGTCATGGATGCATAACTATGTATGCATTTGATCAAAGTTTCCTCCCAGTATGATTTTAAAAATCAATCTCTCTCAAGAGAATTTCTGCTTCAGGAAAGATAGAGTATATGTACTCCTACTAACTACAACTGAAAACCCCAGACATTATATATAAAACAAACATAAGAAGACTTTGAAAGATGAAGAGAAGAAGGCAGACTAGCTAAGAATCTTGAAACCCAAAGAATGACATGATGATGAGTTCGTGTGTTTTCTTTTTGCCTCATATATATCAAACTTGGAGCTGAAGGAGCTGGAAACCCAGAAAAGCCAACAGCTGTGGAAACAAAAATCCCCAACAAAAGCCCCCAACAAAAGCCTGCTCTCTGTAGCCAAAGGACCAGGAAAGGGGCAGACTTGCAAGAAAGAAAACTTTTAGTAGAGCAGATAATAACTGCTCTACTCTGGCCAGACACCATAGAGAAAACTGTGGTCTTACCCCAAACCCAGGCAGCAAAGGCCAAGTGAGGGGCCTAGATTTCCGCTCTTCTTCGATTGTGGAAAGGTACCTCAAACTCTCTCTGGGGTGGTGTCAGAGAAGGCTGAGTAGGAAGTTGTAACTTTAATCCCTACTCAGGGAAATGAGTCACACTTGTTGGGCTTTCATCCTCACCTGGAAATAAAGAGAATCTCTCCACTTCCTTTCTAGAGGAGAGTCAGGGCTTTCACCATTGTCCACATTACCTTCTCTGTGGTGTCAACGAAGGCCACATGAGAAGCAATAATAAAGCACACTACTCTACTCAGCCAGGATGATATCAGGGGATGTCTAGTGGGGGAAGTGGAACTCCCACACTCATCCAACAGTAACAAGGATCGCCTCTCCCCCTTGGGTGATAATGGAAGGTAGATGGGGAACCTGGACTTCTATCCCCACCTGGCAATAACAAGTAGGCATTATCTCCTGTCTGTGCAGAGACAGCCAGCTAAAACAGGCTTCAATAAGACCAGAGTCTCATAACATAATACTGAAAATGTCCATGATTTAATAGAATACCACTCATCATGCCAAGAAACAGGAACATCTCTAACTGAATAAAAAGACAATCCATAGATGCCAATACCAAGACAATGAAGATATTACAATTATCTGACAAAAATTTCAATATAGACTTCACAAAAATTCTTCAACAAGCAATTACAAACACATTGAAAATAGAAAGTAAAAAGTACCAGCAAAGAAACAGAAGCTATAAAGTAGAGCAAAATGAAAATTTTAAAACTGAATAATATAATAGCCACTCCCACCTAAAAAGAAAAAAAAAACCCTCAAAAACCTCAATGAATGGGCTTTATAGCAGAATGATGAGTTCAGGGAAAAGAATCAGTAAACTGGAAGACAGAGCAATAGAAATTACCCAACCTGGTATTATAAAAAATATTAAATATTCATGTCATCAGAGTTCCAGAAGGTGAGGAGAAAGAAGGTGGAGCTAAAAAAAAAAAAAAAAAAATCCAAAGAAACAATAACTAAAAACTTCCCAAATTTGGCAAAAAACATAAATGTACAGATTCAAGAAACTAAGAAACAGGTTATCCAAACATGATAAACTCAGAAACATTCACACCAAGACATTTCATAGCTAAATTTCTGAAAACTGAAAGTAAATACAAATCTTAAAAGCAGCTAGTGAGAATTGAAATCTAACCTATAGGAGAAAAACAATTTGAACAACTTTAGATTTCTTAGCAGAAATCAGTGGCACAGCATTTTTTTTTACATGTTGAAAGAAAAGAATTGTCAACCCAGAATTCTATATACAGTGATCATTCCCATCAGAAATGCAGAAAAAATTATGACATTTTCCAAGGAAGGAAAATTAAGATACATACTTTATCAGCAGCAGACCTATCCTAAAAGAATGGCTCAATAAAGCTCACTGTATTAGTTTGGGTTACCATAACAAAATACTACAGACTGACTGACTTAAACAACATTTATTTTCTCATAGTTCTGGGGTTTGAAGTGTGATATCAGAGAGCCAGTATTGTCAATTTCTGGTGAGGTCTCTCTTCCTGTCTAAAGAAGGTGGCTGCCATCTCATTGTGCATGTTCACATGACCTCTTTTCAGTGGAGAGACACAGAGATACAGAGAGCAAGCTAGAAAGTGATTGCTAGTTCTTTGGTGTCACTTCTTATAAGGTCACTAATCCTGTCATATCAGGACCCCACCCTTAGGATCTCACTTAACCTTAATTACCTACTTAAAGGCCCTATCTCCAGATATAGCCACACTATGGGTTAGGTCCTCAACGTATGAATTTTGGAAAGACACATTTCAGTCCATAGCATTCTCTAAACAAAAAGAAACTGATAAAAGAAGCAAACTTGGAATATCAGGAAGGAAGGTAGAGCATGTTACAAGCAAATATATGGGTAAATAAAATACATTTTACGTCTCCTCTTGAGCTTTCTAAGTCATGATTGATGGTTGAGGCAAAAATTGTAACACTGACTGATTCAGTTGTTCTAAATGTATAGGAAATATTTAAAACAATTATATTATAAACAGGAGAGGGAAAAGTGATGTAAAGGGAGGTAAGCTTCAACACTTCGCTTGAACTGGTAAACATTCAACATTAGTAGAAATGATGTTATACAGATATATACTGTAATACCTAGAGCAATCACTAAAAAGCTATATCAAGATATATACTAAAAATCTTGATAGATAAATCAAAAGGAAATTCTTAAAAATTGTCACATTACCTATGGGAAGACAGGTAAAAGAAAACAGACAGAAAATAAAACAAGACCTAGATGACAGACTTAAGAAGACCCAAAATATTAATAATTACATTAAATATACCAATTAAAATACAAAGATTCATAAGGTAGATTAGAAAACATGACCAAGCTGCATTCTGTCCATAAAAAACTCACTTTAAATATAACAATATAGGTAGGTTAAAAGTACAAACATGGAAAATATATGTCATGAAACATTAATTAAAAAAAAAAAAAGCAGGACTAGCTATATTATTATCACATAAAGTAGATTTCAGAACAAAGAAAATTGCCAGGGACAGAGAAGGGTATTATGTAATGACAAAAGAGTGAATACTCCAAAAAAGTTATAGCAATCCTAAATGTGTATGCTTCAAACAATAGAAGTGCAAAATATGTGAAACAAAAGATTATTGAACAGAAAAGATAAGTAAACAAATTCACAGTTTTGTTGGAGACTTCAGCACCCTTCTCTCAACAATTGATAGACCAACTAGACAGAACATCAACAAGGGTCTAGAAAAATTCAACAACATCAACTTTTAAGATCTGGCTGATGTTTATAGAACATTTCTACACAACAGGAGAAGAAAAATTTTTATTAATGTCCCTGGAACATGTATCAAGACAGATCATATGCTGATCTAAGCAAACCTAGACAAATTTAAAAGAATTAAAATACAAAGTGTGTTCTCTGATCACAATGGGATCAAACTAGAAACCAATATGATAAATATAAAAAGGAGAATCTCCAAATACTTGGAAACTAAACAGTGCATTTCTATGTAATCAACGGGTTAAAGGGGAAGTCTCAAGAAAAATTTTAAAAAACACAAAATGAAATGAAAATAAAAATATATCACGCTTGTGGGACATAGCTAAATTAATACTGGAAAGAAAATTTATAACACTACATACACACATTAGAAAAGAGGAAAATCTCAAATCTTGCTCTCACCTCACAAATCTAGAAAAAGGAGAGCAAAATAAACCTGAAACAAGCATAAGGAAGAAAATAATAAAGGTAAAAGTATAAACTGATAGAATTAAAAACAGAAAATTAATAGAGAAAATTAATGAAACAAAAGCTGGTTCTCTGAAAAATCAAAAAATTGACAAACCTCTAGCAAGATGAACAAAAAAGAAGAGAGAAGACATAAGTTGCCAATTATCAGGACTGAAATGAGGATATCAGTACAAAGCCTACAGAAACCAAAAAGAAAACTACCAAGAATTGTATTTACAAAAATTTGTCAACTGAGGTGAAATGGACAAATTTCTCAAAGAGCACAAAATGTCACAACACTCCAATCCGTAGTAAATAATTTGGGTAGCCCTGTAACTATAAAGGAAAGTTAATTGTAACTAGATCAAATTTGTAACTAAACTCCTAAAAAAAAAAGAAATCTCCAAGCACAGATGGTTTACAGAGAATTCTACTAAATTTTAAAGGAATTATCACCAATTCTACACAGTCTCTTCCAGGAGAGAGAAGTGAACATTTCTCATTATTTTTATGACGTTTGTATTCCTTGATACCAAAAACAAAGAGAATAACACTAACAAAACTACAGCAGACCAATATATCTCATGAATAAGGATGTAAAACTCTTTATCAAAATATTATTAAATAGAATTCAGCAATATAGGAGAAGAATTCTGCACCATGACTAAGTGGGATTTATTCCTGTAACAGGAGGCTCATTTAATATTTGAAAACTAATCGATGTAATTCAGTATATTAACAGGCTAAAGAAGAAAAATCACAAGATTATATCATTAATACAGCAAAAGCACTTGGCAAAATTCAACACCCAATCATGATAATAACTTTCAGAAAAAAATAGGAATGAAGGAAACTCTATAAACATGCTAAAGAACATCTATAAATCACTTCCATCTACCATCACACTTAATGGTAAAGGCTGAATGCTTTGCTCCTAAGATCAGAAACGAAGCAAGGACATTCACTTTCACCACCACTATTCAATGCAGTGCAAGAAGGTCTAGACAGAACATGATAAGGCAAACAAAGGAAATAAAAAGCATGTGTTTCAATAGAAAGGAAAGGAAGAAGTAAAAGAGTCCTTATTTGTAAACAACATGACGGTCTACATAAAAAAATGCCAAAGAATCTACAATCAACTCTCCCCACACCCAAATAAAACTCCTAGAAGTAATAAATGAGTTCAGAAAGGTCACAGAATACAAAATAAACATAAAAATGTCAATTCTATTTCAGTACACTAGTAATGAGCACATGAATTAAAAATGCAGTGCTGTTTACAATTGCTCAAAAAAATGAAATGAAATACTAAGTTGCAAATTGAACAGAACACCTATAGGACTTGTATGATGAGAGCTATAAAACACTGATGAGAGCAAGCAATGAAGATCTAAATAAATGGAGAGACATACTACACTTAATGGATTCATAGATTCATGTGTTCATGGATTGGAAGACTCAACATGATAAACATGTCGATTTTCCCCAAACTGATATATGAAAAGAAATGAAGGAAACAATAGCAAAGATCAATAAAACTAAAAGCTGGTTCTTTGAGAACATAAAGTAAATTGATAAACCATTACACAAACTCATCAGGAAAAAAAGGGAGAAGACTCAAAACAACAGAATTAGAAATGAAAATGGAGAAGTAACAATGATACTGCAGAAATACAAAGGATCATGAGAGACTACTACAAGCAGCTATATGCTAATAAAATGGACATCCTTGAAGAAATGGACACGTTCTTAGAAAAGCACAACCTTCCAAGACTGAACCAGGGAGAAATAGAAAATATGAACAGACCAATCACAAGCACTGAAATATAAACTGTGATTAAAAATCTTCCAACAAACAAAAGCCCAGGACCAGATGGCTTCACAGACGAATTCTATCAAACATTTAGAGAAGAGCTAACATCTATCCTTCTCAAACTCTTCCAAAATACAGCAGAAGGAGGAACACTCCCAAACTCATTCTACGAGGCCATCACCCTGATACAAAAACCAAACAAAGATGTCACAAAAAAAGAAAATTACAGGCCAGATACACTGATGATCATAGATGCAAAAATCCTCAACAGAATACTAGCAAACAGAATCCAAAAGCACATTAAAGGATCATACACCATGATCAAGTAGGGTTTATCCCTGTAATGCAAGGATTCTTCAATATATGCAAATCAATCAATGTGATGCACCATATAAACAAACTGAAGAATAAAAACCATATGATAATCTCAATAGATGCAGAAAAAGATTTTGACAAAATTCAATACCCATTTATGATAAAAACTCTCCAGAAAGTGGGCAAAGAGGGAATCTATCTCAACATAATAAAAGCTATATATGACAAACCCAAAGCCAACATCATTCTCAATGGTGAAAAACTGAAACCATTTCCACTAAGATCAGAAAGAAGACAAGGGTGCCCACTCTCACCATTATTATTCAATATAGTTTTGGACGTTTTAGCCATGACAATCAGAGAAGAAATATAAATAAAAGGAATCCAAGTTGGAAAAGAAGAAGTAAAACGGTCACTGTTTGCAGAAGACATGATAGTATACATAGAAAATTCTAAAGATGTCACCAGAAAACTAATCTATGTATGAGCTAATCAATGTATTTGGTAAAGTAGCAGGATACAAAATTAATGCACAGAAATCTCTTGCATTCCTATACACTAACAACAAAAAATCTGAAAGAGAAATTAAGGAAACACTCCCATTTAATATTGCAACAGAAAGAATAAAATGACCTAGGAATAAGCCTACCTAAGGAGGCAAAAAACCTGTATGCAGAAAACTATAAGACACTGATGAAAGAAATCAAAGACAATACAAATAGATGGAGAGATATACCATGTTCTTGGACTGGAAGAATCAACATTGTGAAAATGACTATACTACCCAAAGCAATCTACAGATTCAATGCAATCCTTATCAAACTACCAATGGCATTTTTCACAGAACTAGAACAAACAAGTTCACAACTTGTGTGGAAACACAATAGAATAGCCAAAGCAATCCTGAGAAAGAAAAATGGAGCTGGAGGAATCAGGCTCCCTGACTTCAGACAATGCTACAGAGCTACAGTAATCAAGACAGTATGATACTGGCATAAAAACATAAATATAGATCAATGGAACAGGATAGAAAGCCCAGAAATAAATCTATACATACACGGTCACCTCATCTTTGACAAAATTGGCAAGGATATACAATGGAGAAAAGACAGCCTCTTCAATAAGTGGTGCTAGTATAACTGGACAGCAGCATGTAAAAGAATGAAATTAGAACAGTCCCTAACACCATACACAAAAATAAACTCAAAATGGATTAAAGACCTAAATATAAGGGCAGACACTATACAACTGTTAGAGGAAAACAGGCAGAACACTCTATGACATAAATCACAGCAAGATTCTTTTTGACCCACTTCCTAGAGAAATGGAAATAAAAACAAAATAGACAAATGGGACCTACTGAAACTTAAAATCTTTTGCACAGCATAGGAAACCATAAACAAGATGAAAAGACAACCCACAGAATGGGAGAAAATATTTGCAAATGAAGCAACTGATGAAGGATTAATCTCCAAAATGTACACGCAGCTCATGCAGCTCAATATCAAAAAAACAAACAACCCAATACAAAAATGGGCAGAAGACCTAAATAGACATTTATCCAAAGAAGACATACAGATGGTGAACCAACACATGAAAAGATGCTTAACATCATTAATCATTAGAGATATACAAATCAAAACCACAATGAGGTATCACCTCACACTGGTCAGAATGGCCATCATCAAAAAATCTACAAACAGTAAATGCTGGAGAGGGTGTGGAGAAAAGGGAATCCTCCTGCACTGTTGGTGGAAATGTAAATTGATACAGCCACTATGGAGAACAGTATGAAAGTTCCTTAAAAAACTGAAAATAGAACTACCATATGACCCAGTAATCCCACTACTGGGCATATACCCTGAGAAAACCATAATTCAAAAAGAGTCATGTACCGCAATGTTCATTGCAGTTCTATTTACACTAGCAAGGACGTGGAAGCAACCTAAGTGTCCATAAACAGATGAATGGATAAAGAAGATGTGGCACGCATATACAATGGAATATTACTCAGCCATAAAAAGAAACAAAATTGAGTTATTTGTAGTGAGGTCGTTGGACCTAGATTCTGTCATACAGTGGAGTAAGTCAGAAAAAGTAAAACAAATACCATATGCTAATGCATATATATGGAATCTAAAAAAACGGTACTGATGAACCTAGTGGCAAGGCAAGAATAAAGATGCAGATGTAGAGAACTGACTTGAGGACACAGTGAGACAAGGGGAAGCTGGGTCGAAATGACAGGGTAGCATTGACATATATACACTATCAAATGTAAAATGGATGACTAGTGGGAAGCTGTTGCATAGCACAGGGAGATCAGCTCGATGCTTTGTGACAACTTAGAGGGTGGGATAGGGAGTGTCAGAGAGAGGCTCAAGAGGGAGGGGATATGGGGACATATGTATACATAGAGCTGATTCACTTTGTTTTACAGCACAAACTAACACAACATCATAAAGCAATTACACTCCAATAAAGATACAAAAAATATAAAATAAAATAATAGAAAGGGAAAAGTCATATGTAACCATGATAATATGTCTTAGTCCATTCAGGCTGCTATAACAAAAATTCTATAGACTGAGAGGCTTTTCCAATAAACATTTGCCTGGAAGGGATTCTTATCATTTTTGTTCATACTAGTTTAGTGAAAACTAATCACATATCCACATATGGTCATAAGCAGGGAAAGTAAATCTGCTTCTTAACTGGGTTGCTGCTTCCTAGCTACAAGTACATAGTGAGATTAGTGAGGAAAGAGCTACTCCTACAGTCCTTTTTTTCTAACCACCAAATTTACCCTCATTTCCTTGGGTGGGAAACGTGCACCTTTCTTCCCACCCAAAGAATACACCCAACTTCTGATTAAGTTACTGCATCCAGCTCAAAATCCAGGATCTCTGGGTGATGTAGAGTCTCCTCCATGCACCAAATGGGGCTTTTTTTTTTTTTTTTTCTCCTGTTTATTGGCCTGTCAACTGAAGATACAAGCTAAATGCCTCTGCTTGTCCCCACACCAAATATACAGTGGAGGAAGAAGGGTAGGCTATTACGTCAATGATCTCATAGTAGTTACTACTTCTTGGTCATATTTTGCAGAGCATACATTAAAACATTCCCTATGAAATATTATGGATTAGGCCTCTATTTCTCCTTGAGAAGACTCTCATGTCCATTGTTCTCCAGGGCTCCTGGTTTCATTTCTAGAGTTTCTTTCCTCACCCATTTCCTCCATGGCATCACTGGAAGTGAATATTGGGGATTCTGGTGAGGGTTGACCAGCTTTCATAGCTGACTTCTTGTTCATTCCAGCTAGGAATCCAAGGGTTAAGGTTGTGCATTAGTCACTGGCTTTTGGAGTCCAGGCTCATGTTTCTTTGTCAATACAACTCTTTCAAAATATTAATAGGCTTCAGAAATATTTGCTCCTTGTTAGTTCTTTGTGCCTATAATCACATTCAGAATTCTTTCCCAGACATGGTTCTTAAGTCTGTCTTACAATTTTGCTCTCTCTCCCTCATGCCTGTTTCTCCAAACTTAATAGGTGCTATCTTAAAACCATCTACAACAAGCTGGCGTGGGAAAGCAATGCCTTTAATTGGACCTTTACCACATGGCTGCTTCTTTTTTTCTGAAAAGTCTAAACAGTATCTGGGGAGCAATTCTCTGTGGACTCCAAGAGCTGCTGATTTTTCCAGCCCTGCTACTTTTTGGTCAGTCATATATGAGCTAATCCTGTTCTTAAAATACTTTGCTACATCTAGCATGAAAAGCCAGCACACACTAACACTTGGGCTCCTTCCAACAATTTTCTTAGAAACACAGTTCTAAGAACTCTTCTGATTTCCAACTTATCTCTGACAAGAGTTTAACTAAATATTCTGACACTGCATAGCATAGGTCCCCAACTTCCTAGCCTACATCATCTTTTTTTCTCACTACCCAACTCCTAAGCCCATGCTGTCTATTTTAGTTTTTTGTTTTTTTCTGTATAGGAGTATTTCATTTCAAGGTGCCAATTTATAAGCTGTGATAAAAAATATGCTAAATGTGTAATGGCTCAATGCAAGAGATTATTATATTTTCATCCCCATAGTAACACTTCCAGGTATGTATTTCTGATTATTGGGCAGTTCTTTTCTATATCACGATTCAAGGACCCAAGCTTCTCCCATCTTCTGTCAGTTCCTGGGACCATAATCATTTTTATCTAGTTTATGGAAGGAGAAAGAGAGCATGGAGATTGCACAAGGTTATGACCTTGGTCAGAAAGTGGCACACCTAATTTTCATTTTGTTGATATGAACTAGTCACAAGGCCATAACTAGCTGCAAGGTGGTCTTGGTAATGGAGCTCCTATAGCTCCATTAAGCAGCTACAGCAGTATACACAGAAGTGGAGAGGCAGTTTTGATGGACAGCTAGCTGCCTCAGCCTCTTCATCTAATTAACATCTTTATGTGTCTGTATAGATTACAAAGCACCTCTCACTGTATAATGTGAATATCCTAGCAATTCTGTAGTACAAGAAAAAATATCTGCAGAGAAATTAGTAATTTGCCCAAGATCATACAGTTAGTAAAAGTCAAAGTCTGGATATGAACCCAGTAATTCTCTTTTGAGAAACTGGTTAGGAAAAAAAAAAAAAGAAAGAAAAAGAAATGACTATTCAACATGATACAAAATTTGAAATTAATACCTACAAATCGTTTAATAAATATCTAATGAATTTTTGATCAGTATCACATGGCCATAAATCTGAGACCATTTAATATTATATTTTTCTGACAATAATAAAATTATAGAATCTAATCCTATTAGTGAATTTAGCATGGGTGTATTTTTTCTTTCATAACTTCAAAATTGACCAGAGTCTTCAAATATAACTCTTTTTCTTTTAAGAAAATAGAATAAAATGATTTTTTTGTGAATGGGAAATCACAGTTCATATTTGCCAATCTCTGAATAATAGATACATTTAGCGGTTTATTTAAGACTTCAAAACCAATTTTTCTAATGTGCAATGTATATTAGGAAATTGTTTCTTATTAGACAGTCATTTATTCCTCTCTTTTTTTTTAAAGTCATTGAGAAATAACTGCTTGAAAGGAGGCTCTGTACCAACTCTTCCAATATTGAAAAGACATGAAAAGAAAGTTCAATGAAGATACATTTCCATCTTTTTTTTTGTGCTTTTAAAAAATCAAGTAAATACAGTCAGCATCATGGAGGGAATTTTATTTGTTTTCTTTCTGCCTTATCTTTTTCTACTTTAAATCTATTACACGTTCATAGAATCTTAAAATTTTAAATTGGAAAAGAGCTTTGAGATCATCTCTCCCAACCTCTCATTCAACTTCAGTAGAATTTAATGTAGTTATAATAATCTTAATATAGTTTAAAGAAATTAACTTATAGCATACAGACTTTTTTCTTTCATAGATTATGCAATTTGAGTTTATTACCTCAGCCAAATTATTTTTAATGATAACTTTCTAACTTTCTTGGCAGGGCAAGGAAAGTTCTGATGGTCTGCCCCTCCATTGGACAAGGCTATTAAAACTGGCTTTTCATTTTTGTGGGAAAGGTTTTATGAATTCTATGATTTTTCTTAGTTTTTATTATTGCAAATGATCTGATATAGCCTTTAACCATGTGGAAGTAATGTTTTTGAATTTAAGAGCAAATATATTTAATGAGCTGCACAGGGACACCATTTTGGGTGGTGTTATCATGTCTCAATAATTACTCTGACTAAAAAGAAAGGAAGATGAAAATGCTAGTCCTTTCTTTGCACAATCTTATTGACATAATGACATTTGCAATTACTATCATAAATTCCCTGCTTTTAGACTAAAACTCGCTATTTGTAAAAATTAAAATTCTTCAGTGAGTAACTATGGTTTCTGTAGGCTAACACAACTTTACTTAGATATTGTGGGTTTGTCTAATTGAACATACTGGATTAGGCAAATAGTTAATTAACAAGTGCTATGTAATAGTATCTTTGTTAGCCTGACAATTTCCTGTACATAGTAAGATTGATCTTAGATTTTTAATGTCAAGGATGCTTTGAATTTGGCCATCTGTCTCCATATAGGATGTTAGATACATTTTATTTGACATGCATTCCCACTTTATTAGAGATTTATTATTCTTGCATTTTTCTTCAGTGATTTGGGGAAAATAAATTTATTCAAGTTATGCAACAACAGAATAGCCTCTATATTGGGACTTGTGGCTCACTGTCTAAAACATGGTCTAGACAATAGCAAATTACTCAATTCTGAACAGGCAAATGTAAGTTGACAACTTGAACACTGATTTATCTGAAACATTACATTTCATATTTCAAGGTTGCATTCCATATGATTGCACTAAAATGTTGGACATATAGAAACAGAATTCTGGTGTTCTGATTCCATGATCTAGCTATGAGTTTGTGCTGCTTGGATACAACCCAGAAGACCGAAGTCTGCTCAGAACACTGAACACCAACTGCTCGACTGCAAGCACTAGACTGTGTATGCTTCTTTCCTGTTTGTTAAACACCAAAGTGAAAAGCCCAGTACACAATGAGTCAGATTCTTCCAGTGTGTTGGTCATAGCCTCAAAGCTAGCTTGGCCATCTTGGTAATCAAATTAATTGTTACAGGTCACTAAGATGCTAAAGAGGTCATATATTGAAAGGTATGGCTTCCAAAGTTACATAATTTTCTCCCCAAATAGTTAATACTAATAAACCAATCAAAGTCATGTAACTCCTGAAGCAGTATATTTTTATACCCAATATTTTGATAAAATATGCCAGTTCTTGCTATTCAACCAAAGAATAATTTAAAATGACTTTTGTCAATCAAATTAGAACTGCTGATGAAGCAAGATATTATCACATTTACCTTTTCCTTCTGATTTCTACTGGAAGCATTAAGAAGGATAAAACCCATGTGGTCAGAGGGAATAGGAAAGGAGCCATCACTGCAAGTGAGATGTTGATAAATGCCTACCCAGGTGAGATCAATAGAAAGTGAGATGGTTCACACCACAGAGAGCAGGACATGGAGGCATCACATACTTAGCAGACCTTATCAGGTGGGTCAGGTGGGATGCTTATTATAGAAGACTTAGATGAAAATATGTGTACAGATTGAATTTTTAGTGCCTCTATAATTTCCTATCCTACACAATCCTACCCAAGAATGCTATGTAAGGCAGGACTTCTGAAGTGGATTCTATAGACAAACTGAACCTGAGGTCATATAAAAGGTGTCTTAGCTCAGACTGCCACAATAAAAGTCACAGACTGGGTGGCTTAACTTTCTTACAGTTCTGGAGCCTGGAAGTCCAAGATTAGGGGACAAGGATTGTTGTGGTGAGACTTTCTGTCTAGCAGAGAGTCGCTTTCACACTGTCTTCATAAGGCAGAGAGAGAGAAAGTGATCTCTTGTGTTCCTCTCCTTTATGTCTTCCTTATAAGGCTGTAGTCTTGTCAGAATAGGGCCCTCCACTTATGACCTTATTTAACCTTAATTACCTCTTAAAGACACTATCTCCAAATACAGTCACATTGGGGGTTAAGGCTGCAACATATGAATTTGGCAGAGGGGTACAAGTCAGTCCATAGCAGAAGACTAAATCTGTGACTGAAATAGACCACCCTTGAGTCTACGTGTGCTCAGTATGCATATAACCCTGTCAGAGTCTAATGATATACCTTATTTCTAGAGGTTTCAAAGGTTCATAAATATCCATGAGTAAGACCCCTGTCTTTCATTCTGAGAACTATTGAGAGGAATACCCAGGTTTTACCCACAGAATGTGAAATGTGGTTCATTTTCTAAGAATAATCACTTCATTTTTAATCTAACACATGTGTCCTTTAGAATTCATCCTAAAAACAGGAACACTAAAGGTATTATGGGTGGAAGGGTTTTATTATGGAAATTAAAGCTTACAAACATGTAGAAGGATGTGGGCATGTGAAGGTCTGGAACAGGGAAATGAAATTCAGCAAAAGTCACTAACCAAGAGAGCCTGTTGTGGGTGGACTGATCAGAAGTTGCAGAAAAGTTCCAGAAAATGCACATGTCTGGCTACTGAATTGGGATTTTATATAAAGGCCAGGTGTTTGAGGAGATGTCTGTGGAAGCTACCACATTGGTGTAGCTCAGAAGTTGGCATGAGCCACTGTTGGTTGATGAAAACATTAAAATGATGAGTTAAAATTGGAGCCCAGTCAACACTCTGCAACTTTCTGTCACCTTGTTCTCCACAATCACAACCTTCCTGAAGTATTGGTTTCTTCACTCAAACAAGCTCCTCTTTTATCTAACTCAAATCCAGAACCACATGGAGAAAGGGATTCTAAGGTACATAGATTCCAGCCTCAGCTAAATTGACATAACAAAATCCAGTATATATATGTATTTTTATTAAGGATATATGTTGTGGATTATTATGTAATTATTGAAAGATGAAAGTACAATACTAATTTCAGTGGATCTCATAAGACCATTTCCAGGATCAGCTGAGATTTCAAGATACAGAAATGGACAATGCACGAAAAACTGTAGTGAGGTCAACAAGGATGAGATTTAACATAGCTTGTTAGGTTTGGCAATTTGGAAGCCATTGGTGACCATTGAAAGAATGATTTCATTAGAGCCGTGGTGAGCAGAAATCTGATGCAGAGTAAATTAGAAGTGAGGAAATAGAAGTGTATAGTCTATATATACACATAAACAAATGTATGTATAAAATATCTATGCTATAATATAGTTCAAGAGCTCAGAGGTTATTGTCTATTTTGTTTACTACCACACTTGCAGTCCCTAGTGTCAAGATGAAAAGTCTGAGATCTTAATCAATTGTAATTTGGCAAGTTAGCCAAATAGGCTGCCATGTAATCAGCTAAAAAAATTGAGACATTTTATAACTAAGAAAGGAGAGAAAGGAATTTGTAGGTGACTGGCAGTCTCTACAACAGTGACTGTGGCCATTTACTTCCATTTTCTGAGACTTAGTTAATATTGATAAAATTGGAAAAATAACATCTTACAGGAAATGTAAAATGCCTGACACATGGTAGGCACCACATAACTTGAGCTTCTTTCCCTTCTTCCTTCCTCATTTCTAACCTGATTTAACCTCCCACCAATATGAGAATTCCTTTTCCAACATCATTGAAAATAAAGTCTTTGGTACAATGATTTCATTGATAGGAAGCCTATTTTCTAACAAGTCTACTTACTCCATTGTTTAAAATCTCCTCTATTTGGAGGTTGTGTCTGCATATTGAGCTTAAATTAATTTTCTGTAACTTTGACCAACTGATTTGTTTTATAGCCACTTAACAGGGAATTTTCTTTCTCATGTAAAAGAGCCCCTCATAGTAGAAATAGTTACAAATACATATCTGCTTTACTATATAAATATTTACTTTTTTTTTTACCTGGTTTGTTACTCTGGATTTTATCTTAATAAATGTAATGCCACAAAGTTATGAGATTACTCACAATCACATTTGGAAATAAGCTATTCCTGGAGAGTCTCAGCTTTTATTTTATTTGTGGGGTCCCTATGTCATTAAAACGTCTACCTTTTCTCATCTTTTCTTTTGAAATGGTACCTCTTCTACAAACTGTGATTGAGTCTCTGGTTTTGGAAGAAATACCTTGTAACCAGAGATCTCTTTGTTCCTCTTTAAACCTGTCACAGTGCTGGCCTGGTACAGGAATCAGTCACAACCCTTTCACTCAACAGGGCTTTCAAGCTGCTACTCCAGGACTCTGAACTTCTCCCTCATTGCCCATTCTCCTGCTCTATGCACTGCAATATAGCCTCTCTAGAACAAACCCTCTCTCTCTTCAGGGGTTTCCCTCTATCCCTGAGCAACACAAACCAGCCCTGCTCTCGTTGCTTTTCTTCAAACCTCACAGCAGCCCTCAATGTTCTATTTCGAGAACAGACACTGTCTTGTACACAATCAATGACTTGGGACATTGAAAGACAATCACTATCCTTGTCTAATTAATTCACTCCCTGTTCACCAAACATAAGAGATATTCTCATCTCACCTGTACACTCTTTTTTTTTAATTAATTTTTATTGGAGTATAGTTGCTTTACAATGTGTTAGTTTCTGCTGTACAGCAAAGTGAATCAGCTATACGTATACATATATCCCCTGTTTTTTGGATTTCCTTCCCATTTAGGTCACAAAAGAGCATTGCGTAGAGTTCCCTGTGCTATACAGTAGGTTCTCATTAGTTATCTATTTTATACATAGTAGTGTATATATGTCAATTCCAATCTCCCAATTCATCCCACCTCCCCTTCCCCCCTGGTATCCATATGTCCATTCTCTACATCTGTGTCTATTTCTGCTTTGCAAATAAGTTCAGCTGTATCATTTTTCTAGATTCCACATATAAGCAATATTATACAATATTTGTTTTTCTCCTTCTGACTTACTTCACTCTTTTTGACAGTCTCTAGGTCCATCCATGTCTCTGCAAATTGCACAGTTTTGTTCCTTTTTATGGCTGACTAATATTCCATTGTATATATGTACCACATCTTCTTTATCCATTCTTCTGTTGATGGACATCACTTGTACCCTCTTACTTCATCTGTACTTGCTCTGTAACTCTTCAACTCCGCCCTTCTTCCCCATCTTTTATGCTATTTTCTATGCCTTTATATTGAGTATGGATACTCTTGAAAATCCTTAGCTTTTCCAAGAATGCTCTTCTCTCTCCTTATGCTAAATGAAACCTGAGAATTCTCCAAGGACACCAGAAAGATCCTGCTCTGGGTGGCTGATCATTCTTATACACCTGACAAACTGAGGAGACAGGTGAGATTGTCAGCATTCTCCTGGATCCCTACTGCTTCTTCCAGAATATCATTCCTTCACATTGAGATCTTTTACCAACCTCTGCCCTTCCTCACTACTGTCATCTACTAACTTTCTGGTCACTTCTCCTCAAATCCATGGGTATTTGGCAAATGGTTTCTTACAAACTTGCTCTTCATTTCAGCTTCTGCCAAAATCTTCAGGGATTTCAAAAAGTGAACATCTCATACCAAGTAGCAGCATAATTTCTGGGTTTTTGGTTCATCACCACAAGACCTTTACTCCAATCCATTTCAATGACACCACTTAAAAGAGGAAAGAAGACAATTCTCACTACAATCTGAGTAATATTTCAAATCACATTAAAATTGAAACACAGAGTTATAGAAATAGAGAAGAATAAGTACATAAATTGTTTACTCTTGCTCCTTTTTAATCTGAACATAAAAACAGAATTCCTACTCCTTCCCTATGACTTAATCCACATTTGCAGCTGAAATGTAGGTGGTGTACATAGCTATTTTAGATGACTCAGTTCCCTAAATCTGGTGATTCTTATTTCTTTTTCTTCACTGACTTTTGTTCCAAATTTCTTTAGTCATGGAGAAAGTTTTTCATATTCCAAGGAACAAAAAATCAGAAGGAAGAAAAAAAACCAGGATGTTAACTGTCATGCAATATTTAAAATAAATGCCAATTTGACTTCCTACTTTTTGCTGAATATTTGTAATTCATTTTTAGGATTACTATCATTTCAGGAGGCTTCACAAAGCACAGAAGAAAATGAAAGAAAAGAAATATTTTGTAACAAAGCAATTTTGTTTGATTTTGGGGGACAAGTTAGTCTTGTCTTAAAAGTTTGGGTTTGTAATCATGAGAACCTATCCATAAAAATTTCAAAACCAAAAATTTGTTTCCATAATGTTTTGTTGTCTTGATAACAAGAACTTGACACTTCATTTTGGCTCTTGGTTTAATATTTTCTTATATATTGCCTGCCAGTGAAAAGAATTTGAAGTGCCATGTATAATTTTTACTTTTGAAACAAAGCCTTATTTGGTGAAATTTTTATTTTTTTGAAGCTGGACAAGCATCTTCTCTGTGGCTAATGAGCCTGAAACAGGAAGAGATTCTGATTCAAACAATGACAGTGCACAGCTTGGCCAAACGACAGAAAACTTTAATATATTTCACATTCCATGGTACACTAATTTAAGACAAATCATAATTTCAGTGAGCTTTTGTTTTCTCCTTTGTAAAATGTAGAAGAACATTTTACCTGCTAGAAGAAAGAGCTGATTATAAAGTCTCTTTCATTCCCAAATATTTTTCATAAACTGTAGGAAAATCACTGTGCTAGATTTTATGGCTAATGTGGACGTGAGTAACAGACAAGAGAGCAGCAATATAAGCTGATGCAAAGAGTATGGCATATAGAATAAAAAGTTGAATCCATGCTCGAATTCTGTCATTTATTAGCTCTGTGACTATTACAAAAAATTCAACATTTCTCAGTTTCTTCATTGGTGAAGTAGAGACAGCATTGTGTGAGAACTAAATATAATTGCCTCTAAAATCATTATTTGAACTAGAAAACATTCTACAAATGTCTGAATTCCAACAGTGCTTAAGATAACTGACAACATGAAGCCTTTAAAACAATTGGAAGGACTTTTTTTTCTTTTTTAAAGTTTACTTAGGTATAATTGACAAACAAAATTATAAAGTATACAACATGTTGATTTGATATACATATATATTGTGAAAGGATTCCCACTCTTGAGTTAATTAATACATCCATTACTTTGTATATTTATTTTTTGGTTGAGACCACTTACATTCTACTCTGTTAGCAAATTTTAATTATACAATACAATATTATCACCTATAGTCACGATTATACATTAGATCCTCATAACTTTTTATCTTATAACTGAGTGTTTGTACCATTTTATCAACCTCTCCTTGTTTCCCCCAACTCCCAGCTTGACTTTTATTTTTTAGATTCCACATATAAGTGACACCATGCAGTATTTGTCTTTTTCTTTCTTGTTTTTTTCACTTAGCATAATGCCCTCCAGTCTCATCAATGTTGTTGCAAATGTCAGGGTTTCCTTGTTTTTAAGACTGAATATGAATAATATTCCATTGTGTGTGTATGCATAAATGTATGTAAATATACATATACACAATGGAATATTGTTCAGTCACATATATAATATGTATACATATATGTACACATGTACGTCTTTTATATATATATATATATATGTATAATATATATTACCTGTTTTTGTTACCCATTCATCCTTTTATGGACACTTAGGTTGTTTCCATATGCTAGCTATTGTGAATAATATTGCAAGGAGCATGTAGATAGAAATATAACTGTAAGACAGTGATTTCATTTCCTTTGAACATATAACCAAAAGAGGACTTACTGGGTCATATGGTAGTTATATTTTTAATTTCTTGAGGAACCTCCATACTGTTTCCATAGTGGCTGCACCAATTTACATTCCCACCAACAGTACAGTAGGGTTCCTTTTTCTCAACATCCGTGCCAGCATTTGTTTTCTCTTGTCTTTTTGATGATAGTTATTCTAACAGATGTAAGGTGCTATCACACGGTGGTTTTGATTTGCATTTCTCTGTTGATTAGTGATGTTGAGCACCTTTTCATGAACTTGTTGGCCATTTGTATGTCTTCTTTAGAAAAAAAAAAGATCTGTTCAGAAACTTTACACATTTTAAAATTGGGTTATTTATTTATTTATTTTGTTATTAAGATGATGAGTTTGTTGAATATATTAGATATTAACTCCTTGTACATTCTTAGCTCTTTTGTTAAAAATTAATTGACCATATATATGTGGTTGTATTTCTGCACTCTATTCTGTTCTACTGATCTATTATGTCTGTTTTTATGCCAATACCATACTGTTTTGATTACTGCAGCTTTGTAATATAGTTTGAAATGGAACTGTGATGCCTCCAGCTTTGTTCTTCTTTCCCAAATTGCTTTGACTATTTAAGATCTTTTGTGGTCCCTTAAAAAATTCAGGATTTTTTTGTTCTATCTCTGTGAAAAATGCCATTGGAATTTTGATAGGGATTGCATTGAATCTGTACATCACTTTGGGTAATATGGACATTTTAACAATATTAATTTTTCCAATCCATGAACACAGAATATCTTTCCATTTATTTGTGTCTTCTTCAATTTCTTTCATCAATGTTTTATGGAATTAATGTATAGATCTTTCACGTCTTTTGTTAAATTTATTTCTAGGTATTTTATTCTTTTGATGCTATCATAAATATGATTGTTTTCTTAATGCCTCTTTCTGATAGCTTGTTGTTATTGTATAGAAACACAACTGTTTTTTGTGTATTGATTTTGTATCCTGCAACTTTCTTCAATTTGTTTAGTAGTTGTAACAATTTTGTTTGTGTGTGTGTGTGTGTGTGTGTGTGTGTGTGGAGTCTAGGGTTTGCTATATATAAAATCACATTATCTGCAGAGACAGTTTTCCTTCTTTCTTTCTGATTTGGCTGTCTTTTATGTATTTTTCTTGCCTGACTACTATGGTGAGGACTGCCAGTGCTGTATTGAATAAGATTGGTGAGAATGGGCATCCTTGTCTTGCTCCTGATCTTAGTGAAAAGTTTTCACTTTTCACCACTATGTTGTTAGCTGTGGGTTTGTCATGTATGACCTTTATTACACTGAGGTACATATCTTATATACCCATTTTGTTGAGAGTTTTTACCATAAACAGATGTTGAATTTTTTCAAGTGTTTTTTCTGTGTGTATTGAGATGATCAAGTGATTTTTATCCTTCATTTTGTTAATGTGCTGTATCACATTGATTGATTTGCGTACGTTGAAATCATACGTATCCCTGGAATAAATCCATTTGATCATGGTGTATGATTCTTTTAATGTACTCTTAATTAAGTTTGCTAGTATTTTCTTGAGGATTGTTGCATCTATGTTTATCAGGGATATTGACCTGTAATTTCCTTTTTTTGTAGTGTCCTTGTCTGGCTTTGGTATTAGGGTAATGTTGCCATTGTAAAATTAATTTGAAAATGTTCACTCCTATTCAAATTATTTGAAGAGTTTGGGAAGGGTTGGTACTAGGTTTTCTTTAAATATTTGGTGGAATTCACCAATGAAACCATCTGGTCTTGGGCTTTTCTTTGTTAGGAGGTTTCTGATTACTGATTCAATCTCCTTACTAGTAGTTGGTCTGTACAAATTTTCTATTTCTTCAAGATTCAGTCTTGGTAAGTTGTAATGTTTCTAGATTTATCTATTCCTTCTATGTTATCAAATTTGGTGGCATATAATTGTTCATAGCAGTTTCTTATGATCTGTAGTATTTCTGTGTTATCAGTTGTAATGTCTCCTCTTTCATTTCTGATTTTATTTGAGACTACTTTCTTTATTCTGAGTTAGTCTAGTAAAGGTTTCTCAAGTTTGTTTATCTTTTAAAAAAATAGTTCTTAGTTTTATTGATCTTTTCTATTGTGCTTATAATCTTTATTTCATTTGTTTCTTCTCTGGTTTTTGTTATTTCCTTCCTTCTACTAACTGTGGATTTAGTTTGTTCTTCATATTCTTGTTCCTTGAGATGCAAAGTTAGGTTGAATTCTTTCTTTTTTTTCCCTTAATGTAGGCTATTATTGCTATAAACTTTCCTCTTAGGACTGCTTTTGCTGCATCTCATAAGCTTTTGTTTGTTGTGTTTCCTTTTTCAATTGTCTCAAGAATTTTAAAAAAAAATCTTTTTGATTTCTCTTTTAAACTATTGGTTGTTCAGGAGCATGCTGTCTAATCTCCATGTATTTGAGAATTTTCCAGTTTTCTTTTTGATTTCTACTTTCATAACATTTTGGTTGGGAAAGAGGCTTAATATGATTTCCGTCTTCTTAAATTTATCAAGACTTGTTTTGTAGCCTAACACTTGATCTATCCTGGAGAGTATTTCACATGTGCTTTAGAAAACTGCTTATCCTGCTGCTGCTGGATGAAATGTTCTATATTTTTCAGTTAGGCTCATCTGGTCTAACATGTCATTTAAGTCCAATGTTTCCTTATTAATATTCTGTGTGGATGATAAATCCATTTTAAGTGGAGTATTAAAGTGCTTTATTATGTTGATTACTATTTATTTCTCTCTTCAGATCTGTTAATATTTGCTTTATATATTCAGGTGCTTCAGTGTTAGGTGCAATAAATATTTATAATTGTCATATCCTCTTGATTAAGTGACACTGTTATCATCATATAATGATCTTGTCTCTTGTTACAGTCTTTGGTTTAATGCCTATTTTGTTTGATATAAGTATAAATACCCCTGCTTTCTTTTGATTCCTATGTGCATGGAATACCTCTTCCCATCCCTTCACTTTCATTCTATGTGTATCTTTAAAGCAGTAGCTGGGAACATCAGGATGTTAGATTAGCCCCTATCAGAAGAGAAACTGAAGATGGGCATTTTTGCTCACTCACTCTGTGCTGAGTCAGAGGGAATAGTCACTGGGAGTGTTTGTGCGCCTAAGAAGGACCTCTTTGTTTGTGTGGCCCCTGGGGGCTCATGAATGCTGAGCTCCATTAGCTCCCAGAGGTAGGTGATTTTGGAGCCAGTCCCTTGGGTGGTCTCCATAGCCGTTGATGTGCCAGATGTGTAGACAAAATCCTTCCAGGGATATGCTGGCAACTTGGTTTTACTGGAGGGAGCCACAGGCAGAAGTGGGGGAAAGTGCCCAATGACTCTTTGGGCTCCAGCGAGGATCACAGCCAGCACTTAGATGTGTGCTAATTAGAAGCCGGACCCTCAGGCATCAGCTTATAAAGCATGCAGTCAAACCCTTTCCAGGGAAAGAGTGGGAGATGGGTGTTTTACCTGCTCCCGCTGCACTGGGCCTTGGGGGTATAGCCATGGTGAGTGCTCATGTGCCTATTAACAACTGATTCCTTATTTGCTATAGTCTCCTGAGACTCATCAACACAAGCCCTGTGGGCTTTCTGAGCTAGGTGATTTGGAGACGTGTCTCATAGGTGTCAGTCTTAAAAGTTGGGGTGGAAGATGTTTGGTACGACCCTTTACTTCTTAGAGAGAAGCTGGGAGTTGAAGGTTCCCTCCTGATTGTATGGCACTGTGCCAAGGGTAAGGTTTATGGTGAGAGTGTTTCAAGTTTTCCTCTCCATTTCAATGCAGATATTTTCTCATCACCCAATGTGTCAGAGTCACTCAACTAGTCCCTGGATTTCTTTCAGAGGGAATTCCTCAGTGTGGGACCATATATTCTACGAGCAGTTGGAGGAGGGAAATTTAGGACCCTCTTATGTTGCCATCTTGGTGATATGGAAAGGCAATATTAATATAGATGAAACAAATGGGCAACAGGAGACAATTAAACTCAGAAAATGCTGATCTAACCATAAAGAAATTACTGAAATATGTTTTATAACTGTATGAACTTTAAACCACCTAGACCCAAATCTGGCCATCAATATCTGTCTAGTTCCAATAGATAGAATTCATTTATGGCCAAATTAATATAGGTGATTTTTGTTGTTGTTGTTGTTGCTGTGTATTGGCAAGTACTTGCAAAGTGAACTGTAGGATATTTTGTTCCTTAGAATTTGTGTCAATTTCAGAATAAGGAAATGAATCTGAAGAATAATATAAGTGAACATTTCCAAATATTAAAAAAAATAGAAAACAAAAATGTGATTTGGACTTTATTTAATTTCCTGTTGTCATCACATGAAGAATTCTTCAAGTTCTGTAAAAAGGGAAAAGGAGTAAACATGTTTCTTAAATTTAATGATTTTGGCCCAAGTTGACAAATGTTTTTGAATATCAATTCAAAACTATATGACTGCCAGCTATTGTCAATTGCTCATTGCAAAATGAGTTTAGTGGGCAGAAGGAGGATCCCAAACCTCACAGTTGGAGGACTAAATTCAGGCTATGTCTGTAAAGCAAGACAAGACAAACATTACCTCAGAATACCTAACAGTCTGGTATTCTCTACCACCTTAAAAACACATTGGAATATTAAAAAAAATTAATCTGGTATCAACCATATTGTTTGAAGTGGTCTCCAATTCAATAGTGAATGGAAATGGAGATCTGGTTACTATGTGTAAATCCATGGAAGAGTTGATACCAGTGTAAAACAAACCTTTTGAGTCTGCTGTTTCAGGCAACAATGATTAAAGCCTTAGCACATGTGACTGGCACATAGTAAGTCTTCAAGGAACGTCAGCTATTGCACTACTTTCACTAAGGACCCAGTCTCAGAACAGCATGCAGGAAAGGAGAAATGAGCTATTATCACACAATTCTACATGCAAGTAGAGAAGTCACAGATTTATTTTTAATCCATAGTTAAAAAAAAAGGTTGTGGATAGAGACCTTCAAGATGACGGAGGAGTAAGACGTGGAGATCACCTTCCTCCCCACAAATACATCAGAAATACACCTACATGTGGAACAACTCCTACAGAACACTGGCGGAAAACCTCAGACTTCCCAAAAGGCAAGAAATTCCCCACGTACCTGGGTAAGGCAAAAGAAAAAAGAAAAACAGAGACAAAAGAATAGGGACAGGACCTGCACCTCTGGAAGGGAGCTGTGAAGGAGGAAGTTTCCACATACTAGGAAGCCCCTTCACTGGGAAAGATAGGGGGTGGCAGGGAGGAAGCTTTGGAGCCACGGAGGAGAGCACAGCAATAGGAGTGTAGAGGGCAAAGTGGAGAGATTTCCGCACAGAGGATTGGTGCCAAACAGCACTCACCAGCCTGAAAAGTTGTCTGCTCACCCACTGGGGTGGCTGTGAGCTGGGAGCTGAGGCTCTGGGTTCTGAAGTCTGATCTCAAGGAGAGGACTGGGGTGAGCTGTGTGAACACAGCCTGAAGGAGGTTAGTGCACCACAGCTAGCTGGGAGGGAATCCGGGAAGAAGACTGGAACTGCCTAAGAGGCAAGAGACCATTGTTTCAGAGTGTGTGAGGAGAGGGGATTCAGGGCACAGTCTAAACGAGCTCCAGAGAGAGGTGTAAGCCATGGCTATCAGCACGGACACCAGAGACGGGCATGAAATGCTAAGGCTGCTGCTGCAGCTACCAAGGAGCCTGTGTACAAGCACAGATCACTATTCACACCTCCCCTACCAGAAGCCTGTGCAGACCGCCACGGACAGGGTCCTGTGATCCAGGGACAACTTCCCTGGGAGAACACACGGTGCACCTCAGGCTGTTGCAACATCACACTGGTCTCTGCCACACAGACTTGCCCCGCATTCTGTACCCCACCCTCCCCACCATGAGAGTGAGCCAGAACCCCCTAATCAGCTGCTCCTTTAACCCCATCCTGTCTGGGTGGGGAACAGATGCCCTCAGGCGACCTACATGCGGAGGCAGGGCCAAATCCAAAGCTGAACCCCAGGAGCTGTGTGAACAAAGAAGAGAAAGGGAAATCTCTACCAACAGCCTCAGGAGCAGTGGATTAAATCTCCACAATCAACTTGATGAATCCTGCATCTCTGGAATAACTGAATAGACAATGAATCATCCCAAAATTGAGGCCGTGGATTTGGGAGCAACTGTAGACTTGGGGTTTGCTTCCTGCATCTAATTTGTTTCTGGTTTTACGTTTATCTTAGTTTAGTATTTAGAGTTTACTATCATTGGTAGATTTGTTTATGGATTTGGTTGTTCTATCCTTTTTTCTTTTCTTATATATAGATATATCTTTTTTCCCTTTTTCTTTTTTTCTGAGTGTGTATGTGTATGCTTCTTTGTGTGATTTTGTCTGTGTAGCTTTGCTTACACCATTTGTCCTAGGGTTCTCTCTGTCCATTATTTTGTTTTTGTTTTTTTATTTTTACTGTAGTTTTTAGCACTTGTTATCATTGGTGGATTTGTTTTTTGGTATGAGTGCTACCTTCTTTCCTCTTTCTTCTTTTTTTTTCTTTTTTTATTACTTTAAAATTTTTTTATTTTTAATAATATTTTTATTTTAATAACTTTATTTTTTTTCCAAAATAAAATTAAAAAAATTATTTTAATTACCATATATTATTTTAAGAGTTCTTTAAAAAGTTATTAAACTTTTTTATATGAATATTTTTATTTTAATAACTTTTAATTTTATTTTATTATTTTTTCTTTTTTTCATTTTTTCTACCTTTTCTTCTGAGCTGTGGGGCTGACAAGGTCTTTGTGCTCCAGCTGGGTTTCAGGCCTGTGCCTCTGAGGTGGGAGAGCCAAGTTCAGACATTGGTCCACCAGAGACCTCTGAGCTACACGTGATATCAACCAGCAAAAGATCTCCCAGAGATTTCCATCTCAATGCTAAAACCCAGCTCCACTCAACAACCAAGAAGCTACAGTGCTGGACACCCTATGCCAAAGAACTAGCAAGACAGGAACACAATCTAACCCATCAGCAGAGAACCTGCCTAAAATCATAATAAGGTCACAGAAACCCCAAAACACACCACCAGACACATTCCTGTCCACAAGAAAAACAAGATCGAGGCTCACCCACCAGAACACAGGCACCAGTCCCCTCCAACCAGAAGCCTACACAACCCACTGAACCAACGTTAGCCACAGGGGGGAAAAACACCAAAACAACAGGAACTACGGACCTGCAGCCTGTGAAAAGGAGAACCCAAACACAGTAAGTTAAGCAAAATGAGAAGACAGAGACACACACAGCAGATGAAGGAGCAAGGTAAAAACCCAGCAGACCAAACAATGAAGTGGAAATAGGCAGTCTACCTGAAGAAGAATTCAGAGTAATCATAGTAAAGATCATCCAAAATCTTGGAAATAGAATGGAGAAAATACAAGAAATGTTTAACAAACACCTAAAAGAACTAAAGAGTAAACAAACAATGATGAACAACCCACTAAAGGAAATTAAAAATTCTCTAGAAGGAATAAATAGCAGAATAACTGAGGCAGAAAAATGGATAAGTGACCTGGAAGATAAAATAGTGGAAATAACTACCGCAGAGCAGAATAAAGAAAAAAGAATGAAAAGAATTGAGGACAGTCTCAGAGACTTCTGGGACAAAATTAAATGCAACAACATTTGAATTATAGGGGTCCCAGAAGAAGAAGAGAAAAAAAAAAAAGAGACTGAGAAAATATTTGAAGAGATTATAATTGAAAACTTCCCTAATATGGGACAGGAAATAATCAGTCAACTCCAGGAAACTCAGAGAGTCTCATACAGGATAAATCCACAGAGAAACACGTCAAGACACATATTAATCAAACTAACAAAAATTAAATACAAAGAAAAAATATTAAAAGCAGCAAGGGAAAAACAACAAATAACATACAAGGGAATCCCCATAAAATTAACAGCTGCTCTTTCAGCAAAAACTCTGCGAGACAGAATGGAGTGGCAGGACATATTTAAAGTGATGAAAGGGAAAAACCTACAACCAACATTACTCTATGAAGCAAGGATCTCATTCAGAGTCGATGGAGAAATTAAAAACTTTACAGACAAGCAAAAGCTAAGAGAATTCAGCACCAACAAACCAGCTTTACAACAAATGCTAATGGAACTTCTCTAGGCAAGAGACACAAGAAAAGGAAAAGAATTACATTAACAAACCTAAAACAATTAAGAAAATGGTAATAGGAACATACATATTGATAACTACCTTAAATGTAAATGGATTAAATGTTCCAACGAAAAGACATAAACTGGCTGAATGGATAAAACAACAAGACCTGTATATATGCTGTCTACAAGAGACTGCCTTCATACCTAGGGACACATACAGACTGAAAGTGAGGGGAAGGAAAAAGATATTCCATGCAAATGGAAATCCAAAGAAAGCTGGAGTAGCAATTCTCCTATCAGACAAAATAGACTTTAAATAAAGACTATTACAAGACACAAAGAAGGACACTACATAATTATCAAGGTATCAATCCAAGAAGAAGATATAACAATTGTAAATATTTATGCACCCAACATAGGAGCACCTCAATACATAAGGCAAATACTACCAGCCATAAAAGGGGAAATCGACAGTAACACATTCTTAGTAGGGGACTTTAACACCCCACTTTCACCAATGGACAGATCATCCAAAATGAAAATAAATAAGGAAACACAAGCTTTAAATGATACACTAAACAAGATGGATTTAATTGATATTTATAGGACATTCCATCCAAAAACAACAGAATACACTTTCTTCTCAAGTGCTCATGGAACATTCTCCAGGATAGATCATACCTTGGGTCACAAATCAAGTCTTGGTAAATTTAAGAAAATTGAAATCATATCAAGTATCTTTTCTGACCACAATGCTATGAGACTAGATATCAATTACATTAAAAAATCTGTAAAAAATACAAACACATGGAGGCTAAAAAAATACACTACTAAATAACCAAGAGATCACTGAAGAAATCAAAGAGGAAATAAAAAATACTTAGAAGTGATGACAATGAAAACATGACGACCCAAAACCTATGCAATGCAGCAAAAGCGGTTCTAAGAGGAAAGATTATAGCAAAAAAATCCTACCTCAAGAAACAAGAAAAAACTAAAATAAACAACCTAAACTTACACCTAAAGCAATTAGAGAAAGAAGATGAAAAAACCCACAAAGTTAGCAGAAAGAAAGAAATCATAAAGATCAGATCAGAAATAAATGAAAGAGAAATGAAGAAAACAATAGCAAGGATCAATAAAACTAAAAGTTGGTTCTTTGAGAAAATAAACAAAATTGATAAACCATTAGCCAGACTCAAGAAGAAAAAAAGAGAGAAGGCGCAAGTCAATAGAATTAGAAATGAAAAAGGGGAAGTAACAACTGACACTGCAGAAATTCCAAAGATCATAAGAGATTACTACAAGGAAATATATGCCAATAAAATGGACGACCTGGAAGAAAAGGACAAATTCTTAGAAAAGCACATCCTTCCAAGGCTGAACCAGGAAGAAATAGACAATATAAACAGACCAATCACAAGCACTGAAATTGATACTGTGATCAAAAATCTTCCAACAAACAAAAGCACAGGACCAGATGGCTTCACAGGTGAATTCTATCAAACATTTAGAGAAGAGCTAACAGTTATCCTTCTCAAAGTCTTCCAAAATATAGCAGAAAGAGGAACACTTCTAAACTCATTCTAAGAGGTCACCATCAGCCTGATACTAAAACCAGAGAAAGATGTCCCTAAAGAAGAAAACTACAGGCCAGTATCACTGATGAATATAGATGCAGAAATCCTCCACAAAATACTAGCAAACAGAATCCAACAGCACATTAAAAAGATCATACACCATGATCAAGTGTGGTTTATCCCAGGAATGCAAGGATTCTTCAATATACGCAAATCAATCAACGTGAAACACCATATTTACAAACTGAAGTATAAACACCGTATGATAATCTCAATAGATGCAGAAAAAGCTTTTGACAAAAATCAACACCCATTTATGATAAAAACTCTCCAGAAAGTAGGCATAGATGGAACTTACCTCAACATAATAAAGACCATATATGACAAACCCACAGGCAACATCATTCTCAATGGTGAAAAACTGAAACCATTTCCTCTAAGGTCAGGAAAAAGACACAGGTGTCCACTCTCACCACTATTATTCAACATAGTTTTGGAAGTCTTAGCCACAGCAATCAGAGATGAAAATGAAATAAATGGAATCCAAACTGGAAAAGAAGTAAAACTGTTACTGTTTGCAGATGAAATATTACACATAGACAATCCTAAAGATGTTACCAGAAAACTACTAGAGTTAATCAGTGAATTTGATAAAGTAGCAGGATACAAAATTAATGCACAGAAATCTCTTGCATTCCTATACACTAATGATGAAAAATCTGAAAGAGAAATTAAGGAAACACTCCCATTTACCACTGAAACAAAAAGAATAAAATACCTAGGAATAAACCCACCTAGGGAGACAAAAGACCTGTATGCAGAAAACTATAAGACACTGATGAAAGAAATTAAAGATGATACAAACAGATGGAGAGATATACCATTTTCTTGGATTGGAAGAATCAACATTGTGAAAATGACTGTACTACCCAAAGCAATCTACAGATTCAATGCAATCCCTATCAAACTACCAATGTCATTTTCACAGAAATAGAACAAAAAATTTCACAAATTGTATAGAAACACAAAGGCTACAAATAGCCAAAGCAATCTTGAGAAAGAAAAATGGAACTTTAGGAATCAGGCTCCTGGGCTTCAGACTATACTACAAAGTTGTAGTAATCAAGACAGTATAGTACTCACACAAAAACAGAAATATAGATCAATGGAACAGGATAGAAAGCCCAAAGATAAACCCATGCACATATGGTCACCTTATCTTTGACAAAGGAGGCGACAATATACAGTGGAGAAAAGACAGCCTCTTCAATAAGTGGTGCTGGGAAAACTGGACAGCTACATGTAAAAGAATGAAATTAGAACACTCCCTACCACCATACACAAAAAGAAACTCAAAATGGATTAAAGACATATATATAAGGCCAGACACCATCAAACTCTTAGAGGAAAACATAGGTAGAACACTCTATGACATAAATCACAGCAAGATCCTTTTTGGCCCACCTCCTAGAGAAATGGAAATAAAAAGAAAAATAAATGGGACCTAATGAAACTTAAAAGCTTTTGCACAGCAAAGGAAACCATAAACAATACGAAAAGACAACCCTCAGAATGGAAGAAAATATTTGCAAATGAAGCAACTGACAAAGGATTAATCTCCAAAATATGCAAGCAGCTCATTCAGCTCAATATCAAAAAAACAAACAACCCAATCCAAAAATGGCCAGAAGACATTTCTAAATAGACATTTCTCCAAAGAAGATATACAGATTTCCAACAAACACATGAAAAGATGCTCAACATCACTAATCATTAGAGAAATGCAAATCAGAACTACAATGAGGCATCACCTCTTACCAGTCAGAATGGCCATCCTCAAAAAATCTACAAACAATAAATGCTGGAGAGGGTGCAGAGAAAAGGGAACCCTCTTGCACTGTTGGTGGGAATGCAAACTGATACAGCCACGATGGAGAATAGTATGGAGGTTCCTTAAAAAACTAAAAATAGAACTACCATATGACACAGCAATCCTACTCCTGGGCATATATTCTGAGAAAACCATAAATCAAAAAGAGTCATGTACCACAATGTTCATTGCAGCACTAATTACAATAGCCAGGACATGGAAGCAACGTTAAGTGTCCATCGACAGATGAATGGATAAAGAAGACGTGGCACATGTATACAATGGAATATTACTCAGCCATAAAAAGAAATGAATTTGCGTTATTTGTAGTGAGGTGGATGGACCTAGAGACTGTCATACAGGGTAAAGCAAGTCAGAAAGAGAAAAACAAATACCATATGCTAACACATATATATGGAATCTAAAGGACAAAAAATGATGAAGAACTTAGGGGCAGAACGGGAATAACAAGGCAGACATAGGAAATGGACTTGAGGACATTGGGATGGGGAAGAGTAAGCTGGGACAAAGTGAGAGAGTGGCATGGTCATATATACACTACCAAATGTAAAATAAATAGCTTGTGGGAAGCAGCTGCATAGCACAGGGAGATCAGCTCAGTGCTTTGTGACGACCTAGAGGAGAGAGATAAGGGGGATGGGAGGGAGACTCAAGAGAGAGGATATATGGGGATATGTGTATATGTGTAGCTGTTTCGCTTTGTTTTAGGACAGAAACTAACACACCATTGTGAAGCAATTGTACTCCAATAAGGATGTTGAAGAGAAAAAAAAGGTTGTGAAGATCAATTCAGATTAATTTCAGAATCAATATTATTTACATTTCTACATTTTTCAAAAGTCAAATTATACAGTATCTTACATATATCATAGCTAGGAATGTGTGTTGAAACAAATAGGTCAAAAGAAAAAATTATATATGTGTGTGCATATATTATCTCTGTCTTCCTATCTATCTATCTATCTATCTATCTATCTATCTATCTATCTATCATCTCCTTGAGTACATTTAAGAGACTGAAACTGTTGAACTACTGATTCGGCATTTTGTTTTATTTTTACAACTGGTAAACTAGTTCTGTTTCAAATTCAATTAAAAAAGTTGATCGTGTAGCCATGATAAAATACATTCTTTCCTGTACTGCATATTTTACTATTATATGAAACCAGATAAATTATTGGGAAAATTTATTCTTTAATGAGCTACATTTTATGATGTGGAAAAAAGGTTTTGTAGAAAAGAAAAATAGTTATTCTTCCTTAATGATGGCATTCTATTGGAACAGGACCACAGGAACAATATATATTTCGTTGCGAATAAGAATTTAACCTTCATGTTGTTAACAGTCTCATTCCCCATGTAAATAATTAGATAATCCATTAATCCAGTAACAGTATCTCTACTTATTTGTTTCTTATATCAACCACAACTGGTGTATTAGATTCCTACAGCTGCCATAACAATGTACCACAGACTAGGTTGGTTCCTTCTGAGGATTCGATTCTGGGGGAGAATCTGTTCAATGTTTCTGTTAGAAATTCAGAAATAGCAAATTTAAAACCACCAAATTAATAAATAGTATCTATAAGAGTTTATTGTGCATAGAAAAACAGTTCATGAACTGGGAGCTTCCAAATTCAAAGACTAATATGAAGCTCAGAGGTATGAAGTTACGTGATGGGTTGTAAAGTGAAAATGAGGAAGTTATTAACATTTACAACAATTGGTTATTACAAAGGGGGTTCCTAAACGGCAGGGGATTGGTTAAAATGATTATTTCATACCAATTTTAGGAAGATGACTTAAGTTTCTCTTATGATTGTCAGAGGCATTTACAAAAAAATAATCTAAGTTAAGTTTCCTTTATGTTCATGAAAAAAGCTAGATTTAGTTTTCTTTACGTGACTTAGGTGGTTTTGTCTGTTCGGGGAAATCTCAATTTTGGTCTCTGTTTTTTTTTTAATTTTAACACTTTGCTCCTAGTTACTGGTGAAAGCCAGCAATATTTGGCATTCCTTGGCTTGTCCACTCCAAACTGTGTCCCCATCCTCACATGACATTCTCTCTGTGTCTGTCCTCACATGGTCCTTATAAGTGTCCTTATAAGGACACTAGTTATACTGGGTTAGTAACCCATCCTACTCCAGAATGACTTCATTTTAATTTAACTGCAAATGCAAAAACTTATTTCCAAATAAGGTCAGATTCTAAAGTACTGGGGATTTGGACACCAGCATATCTTTTTTTGGGCATGGGCAGTGATTCAACTCATAATTGCAAAAGGTTTGATTGGCACTGGTATCAACTCTTCCAGGGATTTACACTGGGGACTTAATTGTAATTTTACTTTATTTATTTATTTAGTTTTTGCTTCTTAATTTCCATCTTTGTCTCCTTATACCATGGAGAAAAAAATGGAGGGTATTTTATTCCTATAGATGATTAAGTTATAGAATTTGGCTTCTTGAGGAAAAATAGGAGGCAGAGATTATTGCTACTCATTCCAAGATATGTCTTCCCAGATATGAGTATCAGAGTGAACAGAGTTGAGACACAGCATGGTGTGAATAAGCCTTAGAAGGAAATGAAGTGAGTCCAACAGAGACTTCCTGGGAAATAGCATTGTCAGTGCTAACCCAGGCGCTAGTATGGAGAACCAGAGTGGAGGTAGGAGGGAGGATGCAGGTTTCAGACAAAGGCACAAGGGCCTCATGGTTATGATGAATGAGCCTGAAAGAATAACCTTTTGTAAAAGTAGAATTTGGGGGATGAGAACCAAGTAAGTAATTGCACTCAGTGCTGAGGACATTATTGGGTCAAACAATGCTGGCAAATAAAATAGGAATTTAGAAAAATTCTGAAATTACAACAGACAGGCACATAAGTCCTATAAAAAGTCGCAAAAGATTAAAAAAACAGGATAAAAGTCAAGAGATTGACAAAACAGAAGTGAGAGGTAAACAACTTGGACAAGCTATCCTGTCACTAAAGAATGAGATGTGTGAAAAAAGAATGCACTCATCAGTCCAGATAGGTCCAAAAGGTGAGCAAAAGGGGGACCACAGATAATGAAAACTTATTGCCATCCCAGGCAAGAAGCTACAAAGGCAGGAGCCAATTACATCCTGGAACCTGCAAATGAGAGCTAGCCCAGTGAGTTCACCTGCTGGAAAGACAACGTCAATCGAAAGGTACTCGAGGGCTTGCTGGAGGTGGAGATAGGAAAGAGGATGAGGATGTGGAGTCCACACTGCTGTGGTAATTTTCATTCTGACAATTAACCTGAGCAGTCTGGTTGACTCTTCATCCTCAGGGTGAGGTTAGGGAATGTAGTTTGAATGAATCCATGAGGATTCTCAAAGAGAGTAGAAGCAGTTTCTCTCCCCAATTGAAAAAAAGGAACACATTCCCACCAGGCAAGAGTGCACTAAAATTAGTAGCCTAATTTTGTATGCAGGATGTGATGGTGGCTCTCCCTCTTCTTGAGTATAGGCTTAAGAGTGTAGGAAAATACAATGAACCCCAAGGAGGTATAGGGTAGCTGATGTGCAGGTTCCCACCCGATACTACAATCTCCAGCTAGCAGCTTCTCAGGACTCCCTGACACCCCATTAGCCTCATCATCTACCTGAACATGGTTCCAACTCACAGCCATATGAAGCATATGGGAAGGTCTTTGGGCAAGATGGCTTAGAGGTTGAGAATAGGTAGATGTCTGGATTTTACTGAGGTAAAAAATGCCATGTACTGCCTTCTTTGATTAATGGAACACATGAAAATTATTGAGGAAGTATAAATGTAAGAAGAAGCTGTGTCAAGGAAAAAGAATTTGCAACATTAACTTCAAATATTATTTTATTTTATTTATTTTTAAAACTATTTTATGTATTATTTTTTTGGCTGCGTCGGGTCAGTTGAGGCACGTGGGGTCTTCGTTGAGGCGTGCTGGAGTCTTTCGTTGCAGCGCGGGCTCTTTGTTGCAGCGTGCGGGCTTCTCTCTAGTTGTGGCATGTGGGTTTTCTCTCTCTAGTTGTGGCACATGGGCTCCAGGGCACGTGGGCTCTGTAGTTTGCGGCATGCGGGCTCTCTCACTGAGGCGTGCGAGCTCAGTAGTTGTGGCACATTGTCTTTGTTGCCCAGCAGCATGTGGTGTCTTAGTTCCCCGACCACGGATCGAACCCGCATCACCTGCAATGGAAGGCAGATTCTTTACCACTAGACCACTAAGGAAATCTCTTAAATATAATTTTAAAAGTTGATCTTTTTTCGAATGGAAGAACAAGGGGTGGCGTGGGTCACGTATGAGCTCTCTTGATATGTATCTTTGAACATATATGCAAAATTCATTACTTATAAAACATTTCTGAGCCTGAGAAAGGTTAAAACAAATAAAAAAATCAAAAAGTAAATTCAATGCTATTGCTGTATGCATATTAATAAATTAACTTGACAAGGAGAATTAAAGAAATAAAGCAAAAAGCAGGTCAGTTTCGGTGAGAAATAACTATTACTGGTCGATGAACTGATTTTAAACTTTAAGAACAACAACAAAAAACTTTAACATACATTTGGCATAAAAGATAGGTCATGTTGCATATATGTTTCTATGGAGAGTGTCTCCAAAACTGATAATGGTAGTTAAATCAGGGATTCAAGGAAAAACTGAGTGACAGGGGTTCAGAAATAGGAGGAAGATATATATTTTACTGCATGCCATTTTATACATGTTCAGTTTTATACAATGTAATATCTATACAAATTATTAATAAAGTTAAAAAATTGAGTGAAAGTAGGAATGTTTAGAATGCTACCATATTATGATGACATTTATGCATATTTTCAAAAAAATCTTACCTGTTGAAAATGATGTATATTGAATATGTGTAATATCTATGTAATTCTAAGCACAGAAAATGAACTCAAGGATGCAGAGCAAAATTGTAGTACTGATGTCTCAGACTTAGATGTAGAGGGAGAAGAGAGGTGAAAGGTGATTAAAGAGAAATTTGGTATTATCTACAGGATTTTAATTCTTAAAAATTTGATTGACACTGTGTGAAAATGTTACCATTGGTAACTCTAGATGGTATGGATATGTTTATTTGTTTTAGTATGCTTTGTGTATCGCTGTATTTTTAAAGTATTTGATAGTTAATATAGTTGACTTTACCCCCTATGGACCCATGTGGGAATACCTTTGAGCCACATCCCCAGAATCAAAATTAGGTTTATGCAGGCCATAACCTTTCTATTCTGCATACCTATCGAGAGATTTGCTCTCTCGATAGTGAATGGCACTATTCACCACTGCTCCTATATCCCTGAATTTTTACCAGTACATGACATTATCGAGTCTTTGTCTAAAAGGTGCAAAGTAAAATCGTGTTTTCATTTACATTGTCTCATTACTATGACACTAATCATCACTTAATGATTTTAAGTATCTCTTTATGTGCTTTTCTGGTTTCTTCTAAAAATAATCTGCTCTGCTCATGAGTTTGTTTGTTTTTTTTTCCCTCCAGGGGCATCTTTATTTATTTCTTTGTTGATTTGTAGAAACCTATCCTATAATATTTTACAAATTTCACATATCTTCTGCCCTTTGGTCACCCGCCTCTTATCTTGTCTATGCTGTGAATCATTGACTAGAAATCTTTACTTTGATGTAGCAAAAATGAACATTTTTTGCTTTATATTTGTGTTTTTGGTATTTTTTTAAAAGATATCTTTTCAGGACCTTGCCGCAAAGATATTCTATGACTTTTTCTCTATAAACTTTACTATTTTACCATTTTTATTTAGGTCTTTAGTGGATCTAGAGACCACACTTGCATATGATGTTATGTAAGAATCCAGGTAATTTTTCTCTGTTTATAGCATGAATCCTCCTCAAACTGAGATCTGATTACAGCTATAAGTTAAAAAAAATAAAGGATTATAACAACATTAACAAAAATATGGCATTTTCCATAAAAATCTCCTGCAAAGCCAAAATAGGTACAGAACAAAAAAAGAGGACTACTTGAAAGATTCAAACAAATGTACACCCCTGCCAAAATACCATTAGCCAAGCGTCACTGTTTTATATTTGATATTCTAGAATTATAGACTATTAGGAAAACCTCAGACTTAGCTAGCAGAAGCTGTTGGCAGGCATGAGGTTTTTCTTGTATCTAATGGTTTTCATGTGGAGGTTGACTGATAGATGGAAAAGGAAAACCTCTTTTTGATAAGGTACAAACAATTGTTTCAAGCACTCTGACTTCACCTTGACCGTTTCCCAGTGAGTAAATAGCTTCAGCTTAGACAACCCTTCACCCCTGGCTCTCTGACCTCAATTCCTTCACTATTTATATCTTTAGAGGCTGGCACCACTTGTTCATGTAACAATGCAACAATGACTCCTAAACTGAGATCTTTTTATCTTCTGCCTAACCTCACAAAAAATGCTGACGTTCAGAGTGTAGTACAGTAGACAGACAATCCATCAAGTCCGTTGTGGGGCCGACTGGCTGACTTCTGCGTGGATGGAATTCAAAGACTTGCCAAGTAAATAAATATAACAAAAAACACATCCAAAATTAGACATACCCCTAAATAAGTTAGTATGGGTAATTTGCCAAGAGTTTTCTTCTGTCTCCCAGATTGCCTGCTGTTTAAGGTCAACACATTATGCCTAGCAGAGGCTAGCATCAGTTCATTCCACTCTGCCTGATGAACTTTCATGCCTAACACAGCAAGCCTAAAGTAATCCGTTTGAATTTATTGAAGGATTTCTGTGGCAAACCTGCCAGAGCTTCTAACCCTTTTTTCACAACCACTGTTATCTCCTCTTTGAGCCCTGAGCACAGTTTATCTTTCCTCAGAAAGACAGATATGGAGGCTCTTAAGGGGTACACACTCTCTCTACCCAAGGATGAAAAATCAAGTTCAAAAACTAACTCAAATGAGGATTTATTTTGCAAGTTCTCAGCTACTGGGTCATTCTGTCTGATTTCTAAATAGTTCCTGTTTTTGTTAAGGAAATTTCCTGCTTTGAAGAAAACAGTAGAGGGTAGGAAAGCTAAGTGGGATGAGGGGCAGAAACTTGGATTGGAAATAACTGATAAAGAGATGCCTTTCCTTTCAAAGCCAACCAAAAGGAAGCTTTTGTTGTTGTAAAACTAGTCTAATGTCAATTAAGCTTAAAATGATTTACTTTTAGGAGAATACAAACCAAAGGAATTTGCTAAGAAGCTTTAACAGTTATAGCTCTATTAAAAAAAAAAAAGATAAATAAATACACCCCTGCTGTATAAGTTAAACATAAAATATTTCAGCTCTAATTCTAGTTGATCCTAGAGACGCATGATCAAGTGTGGACCTTGAATGTCACACACTGAAGTGTAACTCTTTTTCTACGCAGACCAGGGCATAATTTAGTAACAACACACACATCTGGGGCTCAGAAGTCTAACAACCTTTCCTGTCTTGAGCATTGCCAGGAGTTGGAATTGAGGACTAAACAGTTCCCAAACGTGTCTGAATGGTTAAATTAACAACACAAAGCACCAGCTTGAAAGCAGATATAAATCCTACAAGTGAATCTTCTGCCACACCTCAGTGGATTAACTTGATTTTTAAAATTATTTTTTCCCTTTTCACATACAAGAAAACTGAAACACAGAGAGGTGCAGAGAGCAGGCTGGGTCCATGTTATTCTATTCACCCTACAGATGAGAAAACTCAGGCTTAATGAGGTTAAATATATTGCCCAAGTTCACCTATCTAATGTTTTCAGTTTTTTGGAGACTATGAGTATATCTAGCTTAATAAAGATGTGTCCCAATAGCCTTAACTATCAGAAACTTCCTTCTCTGAGCACAAAGTGAAGGCATAGGACTGTCCTTGCAGGCTGGCATTTGTCCAAGCGAGAGCTGACTATTGCTGGCCCTTCAGCTGCCAGCTCTTTCTGCCAGCGTTGCTGGGTCATGAAGGTGTTTTGCCAACTTATAATAAGTGACTGAACTAGATCAGAAGAGAGCTAAAGAAAGTCTAAACCAGGGAAGTGGTAACAGGAGCAGAACTGAGTTAGATTTGAGAAGTGTTTTGGAAACAATATTTGGGACTGACCAGAGGTCAGCTTTCATCATATGCTCACATCCTCTTTGGGAAATATCTCGTGGTCTGTGGGTATCAGCTCCAGAGGTATCACTTCATATTATTTACACTCATGTGATCTATAAGCGAGTGTTTAAGAACTAGCTACCAGTCATATTTGACCCATAAGTATTAATAATAAACTTTCAATTGTTTTCTAGATGCATAGATTTTATGACCAAACTAAACAATGGCTGGATTTCTGCTTTAGACAAATGAAATATCAGAAGACTAGACTATATGCTCCCTGATGTGTCTTAGTGATGTAACTCTTGATGAACACAGCCCTTGACAAAGCCTACTAGCCACACCACTGTTGCACTAGTCCAGCTGTCAGCTTTTTTTTTGGCAGTTACTAGATCATTCCCGAAGTGTTCAATGACTTTAAAAGCCATTCCCTTATCATGTAACCATTACAGTTATAACACAGCAAACACACTCTACTAGGACTGTCTTGTTGAACATTAATTGTGCAATCATTGTAAAAATCACGACACCTGTGGAGGTGAGCGTTCCCTTCATCCATCCTCTTTTTAGCCGCATCGTCATGCTCCTATTGAAAAAGAGCTTCTTACACGTGACATCATTATTATACAATTAATCTTCATTATTCTCGGATTTGGTTATTACAAATTTGCCTACTCACTCAGATTTATTTGTAACTCCAAATCAATACCTTCAGATCTTTCGTGGTCATTCACCGATGTGCGCTGAGTGACAAAGAATTGAGTCACCTGATGCGAAGGTTCCCAGCTGAGGAAAAACAAGGTGATATTCTGCCTTCCTGTTTTAGCTCTGTTTCAGGAAACAACTGTCCTTTTCCTGTTCTATTTAGTGCCGTGTTTTTTGCATTATTGTGCTTTTTATTTATTTTATTTATTTAAATTTAACTGTTTAAAATGGCGTCCAAGAGTAGTACTGAAGTGCTACCTAGCATTCCTAAATGCAGAAAATACGTGTGTGAGAGAAGCTTCCTTTTTCTAACTAGGCATCAGTTATGGTGCTGTTGGCCACAAGTTCAATGTTAATGAACCAAAAATATGGCACATCCAGAAAGAGGAAGAGGAAATTTGCGATCTGTTTGTGAGGCCACAAGAGAAAGAGTGAAATTAACACCCAGATGCAAGATAAAGCGCAGGAACAAAGGAAAAGTGGCTGAATCTGTGGATTTGTGACCTGATCACCAAGAAAAAAGCGTAGTGGACAAGTCTGCTGTGAGGCTGAAAGCCAAAGAAATTTCTGGCCACGTCATGTCTCCCAGGGTCACAGTAAACCCTCCTTGACTAGTACTGGGAAGCTTGCACATTTCAAAAGGTGTTTACGTTGTGAAAACATTGAACTTGCAGGAGGGACAGATTCTGCAGATCAGGAAGATGAAGAAGAATTAAAAAAAAAGAAAACCTCCTCTGTATTAAGAAGAAAGAGGGTTTTGTGAAAGAGCAGGTCTTCTACTCTGATGAGACAGGCTAGTTTCAGGAAGATATTGACAAACAAATAATATGCAGGTTTCCCCCCTTTTCAAAGTTCACTTTATGCCCCTTTGCTTTTACAGAAGGTCTACATTAGTACCTGTTTTGGCTAGCTGAAATAAATCTGAAGAGGATTTTCACGTTTATGAAAAAAAGGTGAAAATAGGGTTCAACTTTTGTTTTGCAACAAGCTGTTTCAAAGGCAGCGTGCACCCAGAGCAGAGCAGTGAGACTGGCATCGCCAAGCGCCTTCCCTGGAATTACACTCAGCATCTAAGCATCAAGCTGCCATAGCTTTAAACTGTGTGTGTGCATCTGTGTTTTATCTTGATTTATTTTGTTCATACATTAGCAAGATGTGTCCTAAGGTAATTGCTTTTTCACTTTGCACCATTTCAGCTTAAGAAAGAAACGTTCTAGGATAGTGGTGGAAACGCTGAAGACAATGTTGTGAGCAGAGGCTTGGGAGAATCTAACCTTGTATATCCCCTAGAAGCAATAGTTCAGTATTTGCTACCTCAGTGTTTGTGGGGGGACTTTTTAGAGCATACAAGGCCAAATATTAAGAACTGACTCTATTTGTTTTATAGATGAAAGCAGGATTTTCTGTTTTGCAAAACAGATTTCTAAAACTGTATCATAGAATAAGTACTATTAAAAACGGTTGATTCCGTAATAAAATAAATAATACAACAAATACATAATTTAAAAAATTAAAATCACCCAGTTTCATGAAACACTGGGTGAAACAAAAGTAAACTTTTAAAAACTAATTTCCTCTGCTGGATTGCTCAAAGCTGTTGAAATAATAATCTGTAAAGAAAAATTGTATTTGTCTTTGTCTGAAATCTTTTTAATACCTGTGTGCTGTGGAATAGTAAAAAACATTTCTCAATACTTTTTGTGGACAAAGCATCATTTTAAACACTTCTCTATATTAACACACTTGATCTTCACAGTGACACTGTGAAGATATGGCTTATTTATTAGACCATTTTCTTTTTCTTTTTTTTTTTAAACTTTTATTTTTTTTTAATTTTTATTTATTTATTTATTTTTAATTTATGACTATGTTGGGTCTTCGTTTCTGTGCGAGGGCTTTCACTAGTTGTGGTAAGTGGGGGCCACTCTTCATCGCTGTGCGCGGGCCTCTCACTATCGCGGCCTCTCTTGTTGCGGAGCACAGGCTCCAGACACGCAGGCTCAGTAATTGTGGCTCACGGGCCCAGCCGCTCCGCGGCATGTGGGATCCTCCCAGACCAGGGCTCAAACCCGTGTTCCCTGCATTAGCAGGCAGATTCTCAACCACTGCGCCACCAGGGAAGCCCTAGACCATTTTCAAGATGAGGAAATTAAAGCAAAGAAGGGTAAAACATCTTGCCCAAAGCAACAACTAGCATTGATTAGAGCCCAAGAAAACTGGCTTTACTCTGTACTCTAAATATTATATTTTACTAAACATTTTTAAGAAAATAATGTCCTAAACATGAAGGATCAAACATGGATCATAGAGCTCAAAATTCAAGGTCTTTTGTAATTTGACCTTGACCCATCTGTGCAGGTCAAGGTCAGGTCCCTTTTCCCTTAAACAACTCCACTTCAGTAAAGCCATTCATTCATTGACCAGGCCTCATGCTTTCTGCCGCTGCCCACCTGCCACACTCAGGTGCTAAGCATCCTTTTCTCCAGCAATTCAATTCCAATTACGCAGTGAAACCTCTCCAGACCTTTCCAACAAAGAGAAGGGGAAAAAACAACTAATATCTGTCGTGACAACTTATTACTGTCACTTGTTTTAATTGCAATGTGGAGAATGGCTGGAAGAGGGAGTAGAGTATATGTAGGGATTTATTAGGTTCAGAGATTTGCCTAGTAACCCTATCTTGAGTATATATTCTGATTTTCTAACCAAACTCCTTGAAGACTGGGGTAAAGGATTCTGTTTATTTCCCCTGTAAGATATGGAACTGTATTTTAGACATAATGTGCTATCACACATTATAGGAAAATCACTGCCCGTAAAAAAGTAATACACATTTTGTTATTGTATATATTAGAAAGCCAAAATAAAGTGAATATATGTTTTAACCAAAAAATATGCTTACATATACAAGTGTCTTTTTGTTGAAGTTTTTAATATCTCCTTGAAAATGTAGTATTTAATTTGGAAAGAAATAAATGATCAATTGAACACTTTCTTTCTTTCTTTCTTTCTTTCTTTCTTTCTTTCTTTCTTTCTTTCTTTCTTTCTTTCTTTCAACAATAAACATGAAATAATGCTTGTTAAACAAAACATAGTGGAAAAAAGAGTTCTTAAGTGTGTGTCATTTGAAGCTAAGCATGAGCTAACAGATTTTGAGTAATCTTTCAGCCTTTTATGTAAATAGAAAAAAGATATATTTTGTAACAAGTCAGAATTGGACACCTGTAATTTTCATCTGCTTTTGGAAATAAGCCAACTATAAGGGAAGACATTGAAAAAGACTTGGATGGTGATCAAATTTGCATCCACAACAAAGGGATATACATCTGGCCAGAATTTAAACTTAATAAAATTTGATAAATGTCTTTTTTCTTCCTGCATTTAGGAAGAAGTGGCAGTTTATCATCCATAAATATGTATTTGGCTCATTTTTTTCACCTTTATTGTGCATGTAGAAAATGTATACTTCCAGTTGAGTAGACAGAGGCACTTCTTTTACCTAGCGTGGATTGGTCTTTATTCTGGATGTGAATTTCCCTCCACTAAGATGAGACACACCATGAAACCTGGTGTCAAAGAGGCCTGGGTTCCAGCTGTACCTTCCAGATGAAGGTCAATGAGATAACTCCTAATCCCTCTGTATTAGTGCTCTTTGTTGCTGAAACAAATTACTACAAACTTAGTAATTTAGAACAACACAAATTTATTCTTTTACAATTCTGGAGGTCAGAAGTTCTAAACTCAAAGCATTGGCAGGGCTGCATTCTTTCTGGAGACCATAGAGGAGGATCTAGTCCCTGGCCTTATCCTGTCTCTGGAGACCACCTGCCTTCTTTGGCTCATGGCCTCATCCTTCATCTTCAAGTCCAGCAACACAACATCTTCAAATTTCTCTCTCTTAACCTCTGCTGTCATCACACCTCCTTCTCTAATTCTTCTTCCTCTTTCCTTTATAAGGACCTTTGTAATTACACTGGGCCCCCCCAGGTAATTCAGAATAATCTTTAGATCTGAAGACCCTTAAGTCACATATATTTTTGCCATGTAAGGTAATATATTGACAAGTTCCAGTGATTATGTGGATATCTTTGGGAAGATATTATTCTGTGTACTAGACTGTCCGAGTCTCCTTTTCATCATGTATAAAATGGGCACCATAAACAGTCCCTCACACACAGGGTTGAAATGAACTCAACATACAACTTGGCAGATAGAGGACACTCAACTCCACAGAATTATTGTGTGAGAGTATGTGCAGTGATGCTTTATTTATCTTACATTGTCTCAGAATAAAGTATTCTACAGATAAACACTTTCTATATGTTTAATATTTTAAGCTCTTAAGTTTATATATGTACTGTAATGATTTTAAAAGGGGAAGCTTTCTAAGTTATATTACCATTTCTCTTAGTCTATAACATTGTAAAGAGAGGATAAAACTTTAGAATCAAATAAACATGGGTTTAATCTGTTTCCTCACTTATCAGCTAGGTGGCCCTCAGTTACTTACTTAACTCCTCTGAGTTTGCTTCCATGCTTGAAAAACAGAAACAGTAGCATTTATGCCTCAGGGAGGATTGAATTAGGAAAAAAAAAAATCTATATTAGTTTCCTAGGGCTGCTGTTAACAAATAACCACAAACTTGAAGGTTTGAAAAAACAAAATTTACTCTATCATGATTCTGGAGACCAGAAGTCTGAAATCAAGATGCTGATAAGGTCATGTTCTAGGGGAGAATGCTTCTTCCAGCTTCTGGTGTTCCTTGGCTTGCAGCAGCATAACCAGTCTCTGCATCCGTCTTCTTCTCTGTGTACTTTCCTGTGTCCTCTCTTCTAATAAAGACATCAGTTATTGAATTTAGGACCCATCCTAAATCCAGGATGATCTCATCTTAAGGTCCTTAACTAATTCCATCTGTAAAGATCCTATTTCCATCTAAGGTTACATTTTGAGATTCTAGGTGGATATGAATATGGGGGGAGGCACTATTCAGCTCACTACAATGTCTTTAACACAAAATGTTTTCTTTGTTGTTTTCCTTTTATTATCTAAATCTTATTGCCTTGAATCATAGCACTCCACATATTATTTATTCAATAAATAATGATTGCAATGGACTCAAAGATTATGTCCTATTAAATTCATATTTTGAAACCCAAATCCCCAAGGTGATGGTATTTAAAGTTGGGGCCATTTAGAGGTAATTAGATCATGAGGGTGGAACCTACATAAATGGGATTAGTGCTCTTATAAGAAGAAGCCAAGGAGCTAGCTAGTTTTTTTCACTATCATGTTAGGAACCTGGAAGAGGGCTGTCACCAGAACCCAACCTGGCTGGCACTCTGATATTGGACTTCCAGCCTCCAAGACTGTGATAAATAAACTTCTGTTGTTTATAAACCACTTAGTTTATGGTGTTTTGTTGTAACTGCCTGAGCAGACTAATACACGTAGTAAGTACCAGCAGCTAAAGGCCCTGTGCTCAAATTTTCTTAACTTTTCCAAAGCTAAATTACCTCAAATTACTCCTTTTCTCTTGGTATTTTTCATGTCCTTCATTGCCCTCCTGATTTCACAACCCTCCTTTCCAGATTTTGGTTCTTGCTGTCTTAGTCTGTGAACCCTCTGTTGCCTGGAAGAATGTGTCTGTTCCACACCTCACATGGGTTCCTTGGCTAAGTATGGCCTCAGGCTTAGTTTTCATAACAGAATTTCTTCTCCTATCATCAGCCCCGCACTCATTATTAGGCCCTATCTTCACCTCTTGGGCTGGATTCCTGTCTTGATATGTATAAAGAGAGATGCAAAGAATTAAACATACTGGTGATTTAGCAAGGGAGTCTGAGAGGTGAAAACACCTGGAAGGAGGGTTAGAAAGGTAGGGGTATTCATCGCAGGCAGCATCAAATGTAGGGACCCAGAGAGCGGACAGAGTGCTGTATGTTGAGGGAGATACAGGTGTTGCTTTTGGTGCCATGGCAGTAAATGAGGTGAAAACAACAGGCTTGTGTAATTTCATGAAGACCTTTATATGCTGTGTGGAGAGGAATGTCACCTGCCATATCAGTAAAGAAAGGATTTTGCTGCCATCAAGCCCTCAGCCAGTGGAACCACCCCCAACTGTGCACTCTGAGGAGACTTAGGATGGGAAAGAACAGAATAATGGTCGTAGATAATTAAGGTGCACTAGATAATTAAGGTGCATATCAAAGGAAAGATTTCAGTGAGCCCAGACTCTTGCATCTTCTCATACATAGACAAGCGCTAAATTCATTAACTTGAGATGTCTGGTTTTCTTTAATTAACAGTAATATTTTGATGTTCTGGCTACTTGGGTTTGTTTGTTTGTTTTTGCAAAAAATTCTATATATTCTGGCTCCTTCCATACCTCTTTGGAGCAGTCCCTCAGAGCTATCTGAGAGGTTGTCTTCCAGGATTAAGTCCTCAGGAAGTCTGCTAAATAAAACATAATTCTCAACTATTAGGTTGTGCTTTTTTTTTTTTTTTTTTTTTTTTTCAGTTGACAGCTATGTGCATTGACAGACTCAGGCAGCTCCTTGACCTACTGAAAGAAGTTTCCCTTTGATGGTCTCTACCTCTCAGTAAGCCCTTGGAGGTGTTAGCTGTTTTTTTGTACCTAGTGGCCAAGCAGGTATATAATCAGAAACTCTACAGCAAGAGCTTGCTTTGGAAAAGGGGCTACCCTATACAGATTACTGTAATATTGCTGATGAGAAATGTTGACCCAAAGCCCTAACTATTGGAATGAAATGAGGATTCCAAGCATATGAGACCTGCCTTTATGCAGGTATAGCACTTGGAAATCTAGCACTTGGAATAGGCATTAAACAAGTACTTATCTAAATATTTAACAAACTCCTTGATTCTAAAACATATATTGCTCTTTCTTCTGTTTTAACATCTCTGAAATTGCAAGGCATCTTACGATCACTTATGACCTTCCAGTAATTGTGATGTAGTAGTTATAATTAATTGACTATGCAAAGACATTAAAAATTCCAGAATGGGTGACAGCATCCAGGAACAGGCAAGAGTGAAACACTTTTTTAAGAAACACTACACCATCAACATTCCTGATGACACAGAAAAAGTTATTGTGTGGGTAATATAGACACCAACCATTCTGACTTGAAAAGTATTTCAAATTAGTTGGGCTCTGAGTGAATATAAAGATGTTTTATAAATACTTTAATCAATGTCTTTGTTCTTTTCTGCTTTTGCAAAAGAGGGGGGAATATTATAAAAATATAGGTGTACATATGGCTAAAGAGGTCTTTTAATAAGTATAAAACCAAAATTCCAAGTGATAAGAATGGAAATGCCATAGTTTAACTGGCAATGTTTTTTCTAAATAATGTGTCTTAAAAGGAATAGATTTCAATTTGATGAAGTATGGCAATAATGATCACAATTGCATCTGTGATGTAAAGACGTATAGAATGAAATGAAAGTCTAAAATGGAGAAATAATAAACTTAGTCTTATAATTTAAGAAGGGTTAACCTGAGGACGTGGCATTAACATATTGATTGCAGACTTCTGGTTTCCAGAACTGTGAGAGAACAAATTTCTTATTTTAAACTACCAAGTTAGTGGTAATTTGTTACAGCAGCCACAGGAAATTAAATGCCTAGGGTGAGAAGAGAAGCAGGACTGGGTTTGAATGAAAAACTCCAACATGTAAAATCCTCTAGAAATGGAAAAGTTGACAAAGAAGGAAGAAATGCACAGAAAAAGGGAAGTGTGGTGTCATGAAAGCCAAAGGATAAAATGCTTCCATAGGGAGGGAGTTGACATCTGTATCAAAAATTGCTGAACTATGAAGTAACATGACTCTAAATAGTGATCCTGGATTTAGCTACATGGAGGATATTAGGACCCATATAAATATAAAACAGGATGTGTAACAGGAATTAAGTTTTACAGAGTATCTCCCTGAGTATTATCCCCTTCCCTTTAGTAACAACTCAGGTTTATGACTTACTTATAACAAATAAAATGTGATGCTTTGTGACTTCTAAACCAGTTCATAAAAGATTACTCTCACTTCGCTTGTTGGAACATTTGTGCAAGAGCCTTGAGCCGCTATGCTGTGAGGAAGCCCAAACATTCCATGCAGTGAGACCGTATGGAGAAGGAGAAAGCCTGTAACTACATGGAAAGAGGCTTATAACCAGACTCCAGCTGACTGAATATCATAAGAGACTCCAAACCAGAACCAACCAGGTGAACCCTTCCTCTTGACTAGAAAGAGCTGGAGAGAAAATAAAGTATGTTTCTATATTAAGCCACTGGTAATTCATACAGGAATAGTAATCAAAACATGAGATAAATAGTTAAGTGATGAAAGACAATATGCTCCCATAGTATGAATCCGTTCAAAATAAGAAAAAAAAAGAGAATTTCAGAGCCGCATTGAATCATTTAATTTTGCTGAGACAAATTGATACTTGAAAAATTTTCATACCGAAGTTTTTGTCACATTTCATTCTGGGATGTATCAGAAGGTTGTTTGATTTTCTCATAAAATTAACAGTAGATAGAACTTACATGCACAACTTAATATTTTTTTAACATCTTTATTGGAGTATAATTGCTTTACAATGGTGTCGTTGTTTCTGCTGTATAACAAAGTGAATCAGCTATACATATACATATACCCCCATATGTCCTCCCTCTTGCGTCTACATCCCACCCTCCCTATCCCACACCCCTAGGTGGACACAAAGCATCGAGGTGATTTCCCTGTGCTATGCGGCTGCTTCCCACTAGCTATCTATTTTACATTTGGTAGTGTATATATGTACATGTCACTCTCCCACTTCGTTCCAGCTTACCCTTCCCTCTTCCCATATCCTCAAGTCCATTCTCTACGTCTGGGTCTTTATTCCTGTCCTGCCCCTAGGTTCTACAGAACAATTTTTTTTTTAGATTCCATATATGTGTGTTAGCATACAGTATTTATTTTTCTCTTTCTGGCTTACTTCACTCTGTATGACAGTCTATATGGCCATCCACCTCACTACAAATAACTCAATTTCATTTCTTCATATGGCTGAGTAATATTCCATTCTATACATGGACCACATCTTCTTTATCCATTCATCTGTCAATGGACACTTAGGTTGCTTCCATGTCCTGGCTATTGTAAACAGAGCTGCAATGAATAATGCGGTACATGACTCTTTTTGAAATATGGTTTTCTCAGGGTATATGCCCAGTAGTGGGATTGCTGGGTCATATGGTAGTTCTATTTTTAGATTTTAAGGAACCTCCATATTGTTCTCCATAGTGGCTGTATCAATTTACATTCCCACCAACAGTGCAAGAGGGTTCCTTTTTCTCCAAACCCTCTCCAGCATTTAGTGTTTGTAGAATTTTTGTTGATGGCCATTCTGACTGGTATGAGGTGATACATCACTGTAGTTTTGATTTGCATTTCTCTGAAGATTAGTGATGTTGAGCATCCTTTCATGTATTGGTTGGCAATCTGTATGTCTTCTTTGAAGAAATGTCTATTTAGGTCTTCTGCCCATTTTTGGATTGGGTTTTTGTTTTTTTCATATTGAGCTGAAAGAGCTACTTGTATACTTTGGAGAGTAATCCTTCGTCAGTTGTTTCATTTGCAAATATTTTCTCCCATTCTGAGGGCTGTATTTTTGTCTTGTTTATCATTTCTTTTTCTGTGCAAAAGCTTTTAAGTTTCATTAGGTTCCATTTGTTTATTTTTGTTTTTATTTCCATTTCTCTAGGATGTGGGTGAAAAAAGATCTTGCTGTGATGTATGTCATAGAATGTTCTGCCTATGTTTTCCTCTAAGAGTTTTATTATGTCTGGCCTTACATTTAGGTCTTTAATCCATTTTGAGTTTATTTTTGTGTATGGTGTTAGGGAGTGTTCTAATTTCATTCTTCTACATGTAGCTGTCCAGTTGTCCCAACACCACTTATTGAAGAGGTTGTCTTTTCTCCATTGTATATTCTTGCCTACTTTATCAAAAGTAAGGTGACCATATGTGCGTGGGTTTATCTCTGGGCTTTCTATCCTGTTCCATTGATCAATGTTTCTGTTTTTATGCCAGTACCAAACTGTCTTGATTACTGTTGCTTTGTAGTATAGTCTGAAGTCAGGGAGCCTGATTCCTCCAGCTCTGTTTTTCTTTCTCAGGATTGCTTTGGCTATTCGAGGTCTGTTGTGTTTCCATACAAACTGTGAAAATTTTTGCTGTAGTTCTGTGAAAAATGCCATTGGTAGTTTGATAGAGATTGCATTGAATCTGTAGATTGCTTTGGGTAGTATAGTCATTTTTGGAATGTTGATTCTTCCAATTCAAGAACATGGTATATCTCTCCATCTGTTTGTATCATCTTTAAATTCTTTCATCAGTGTCTTATAGTTTTCTGCATACAGGTCTTTTGTCTGCTTAGGTAGGTTTATTCCTAGGTATTTTATTGTTTTTGTTGCAATGTAAATGGGAGTGTTTCCTTAATTTCTCTTTCAGAGTTTTCATCATTAGTGTATAGGAATGCAAGATATTTCTGTGCATTAATTTTGTATCCTGCTACTTTACCAAATTCATTGATTAGCTCTAGTAGTTTTCTGCTAGCCTCTTTAGGATTCTCTATGTATAGTATCATGTCATCTGCAAAGAGTGACAGCTTTTCTTCTTCTTTTCTGATTTAGATTTATTAATTTCTTTTTCTTCTCTGAGTCCTGTGGCTAAAACTTCCAAACTATGTTGAACAATAGTGGTGAGAATAGGCAACCTTTTCTTGTTCCTGATCTTAGTGGAAATGGTTTCAATTTTTCACCATTGAGAGCGATGCTTGCTGTGAGTTTGTCATATATGGCCTTTATGATGTTGAGGTTGGTTTTCTCTATGCCCACTTTCTGGAGGGTTTTTATCATAACTGGGTATTGAATTTTGTCAAAAGCTTTTTCTGCATCTATTGAGATGATCATATGGTTTTTATCCTTCAATTTGTTAATATGGTGTATCACATTGTTTGATTTGGGTATATTGAAGACTCCTTGCATTCCTGGGATAAACCCCAATTGATCATGGTGTATGACCTTTTAATGTGCTGTTGGACTCTGTTTGCTAGTATTTTATTGAGGATTTTTGCATCTATGTTCATCAGTGATATTGGCCTGTAGTTTTCTTTTTTTGTGACAGCTTTTTCTGGTTTTGGTATCAGGATGATGGTGGCCTTGTAGAATGAGTTTGGGAGTGTTCCTCCCTCTGCTATATCTTGGAAGAGTTTGAGAAGAATAGGCGTTAGCTCTTCTCTAAATGTTTCAGAGAAATCGTCTTTGAAGCTGTCTGGTCCTGGGCTTTTGTTTTTTGGAAGATTTTTAATCACAGTTTCAATTTCAGTGCTTGTGATTGGTCTGTTTATATTTTCTAGTTCTTCCTGGTTCAGTTTCGGAACATTGTGCTTTTCTAAGTATTTGTCCATTTCTTCCAAGTTGTCCATTTTATTGGCATATAGTTGCTTGTGGTAATCTCTCATGATTCTCTGTATTTCTGCAGTGTTAGTTTTTACTTCTGTTTCATTTCTAATTCTATTGATATTGAGTCTTCTCCGTTTTTTTCTTGATGAGTCTGGCTAATGGTTTATCAATTTTGTTTATCTTCTCAAAGAATAAGCTTTTAGTTTTATAGATCTTTGCTATTGTTTACTTCATTTCTTTTTCATTTATTTCTGATCTGAGCTTTATGACTCCTTTCCTTCTGCTAACTTTGTGGGTTTTTTCTTCTTCTTTCTCTAATTGCTTTAGGTGTAAGGTTAGATTGTTTATTTGAGATGTTTCTTGTTTCTTGAGGTAGGATTTTATTGCTATAAACTTCCCTCTTAGAACTGCTTTTGCTGATCCCATAGGTTTTGGGTCATCGTGTTTTCATTGTCATTTTTTTCTAGGTATTTTTTGATTTCCTCTTTGATTTCTTCAGTGAGCTCTTGGTTATTTAGTAGTGTATTGTTTAGCCTCCACGTGTTTCTTTTTCTTACAGATTTTTTTTCTCTAGTTGATATCTAGTCTCACTGTTGTCAGAAAAGATAACTGATGTGATTTCAGTTCTCTTAAATTTACCAAGGGATAGTTTGCAACCCAAGATATGATCTATCTTGGAGAATGTTCCATGAGCACTTGTGAAGAAAGTGTATTCTGTTATTTTTGGATGGAATGTCCTATAAATATCCATTAAGTCCATCTTGTTTAAAGTATCATTTAAAGCTTGTGTTTCCTTATTTATTTTCATTTTGGATGATATGTCCATTGGTGAAAGTGGGGTGTTAAAGTCCCCTACTATTATTGTGTTACTGTCGATTTCCCCTTTATGGCTGTTAGCTTTTGGCTTATGTACTGAGATGCTATGTTGGCTGCAAAAATCTTTGCAATTGTTATATCTTCTTCTTGGATTGATCCCTTGATCATTAAGTAGAGTCCTTCTTTTTGTCTTATAATAGTCTTTATTTTAATGTCTTTTTTGTCTGATATGAGAATTGCTACTCCATCTTTCTTTTGATTTCTATTTGCATGTAGTATCTTTTTCCATCCCCTCACTTTCAGTCTGTATGTGTCCCTAGGTCTGAAGTGGGTCCCTTGTAGACAGCATATATACAGGTCTTGTTTTTGTATCGATTCAGCCAGTCTACGTCTTTTGGCTGGAGTATTTAATCCATTTACATTTAAGGTAGTTATCAATATGTATGTTCCTATTACCATTTTCTTAATTGTTTTGTGTTTGTTAATGTAAGTCTTTTCCTTCTCTTGTGTTTCCTGCTTAGAGAAGTTCCTTTAGCATTTGTTGTAAAGCTGGTTTGGTGGTGCTGAATTCTCCTAGCTTTTGCTTGTTTGTGAAGGTTTTAATTTCTCTGTCAAATCTGAATGAGATCCTTGCTAGGTAGAGTAATCTTGGTTGTAGGTTTTTCCCTTTCATCACTTTAAATATGTCTTGCCCCTCCCTTCTGGCTTGCAGAGTTTCTGCTGAAAGATCAGCTCTTAACCTTATGGGGATTCCCTTGCATGTTATTTGCTGCTTTTAATATTTTTTCTTTGTATTTAATTTTTGATAGTTCAATTAATATGTGTCTTGGTGTGTTTCTCCTTGTAATTATCCTGTATGAGACTCTCTGTGTTTCCTGGACTTGACTATTTCCTTTCCCATATTAGGGATGTTTTCAACTATAATCTCTTCAAATATTTTCTCAGTCCCTTTCTTTTTCTCTTCTTCTTCTGGGACCCCTATAATTCGAATGTTGGCGTGTTTAATGTTGTCGCAGAGGTCTCTGAGACTGTCCTCAGTTCTTTTCATTCTTTTGTCTTTATTCTGCTCTGCATAGTTATTTCCACTATTTTTTCTTCCAGGTCACTCCTCTGTTCTTCTGCCTCATTCATTCTTCTATTGATTCCTTCTAGAGAATTTTTAATTTCATTTATTGTGTTGTTCATCATTTTTATTTGCTCTTTAGTTCCTCTAGATCCTTGTTAAATGTTTCTTTTATTTTCTCCATTCTATTTCCTAGATGTTGGATCATCTTTACTATCATTCCTCTGAATTCTTTTTCAAGTAGACTGACTACCTATTTCCTCTTCATTTATTTGGCCTGGTACCTTGCTCCTTCATCTGCTCTGTATTTCTCTGTCTTCTCATTTTGCTTATCTTACTGCATTTGGGGTCTCCTTTTGGCAGGCTGCAGGTCCATAGTTCCCATTGTGTTTGGTGTCTGCTCTCAGTGGGTAAGATTGGTTCAGTGGGTTGTGTAGGTTTCCTGGTGGACAGGATTGGTGCCTGTGTTCCTGTGGATGAGGCTGGATCTTGTCTTTCTGGTGGGCAGGACCGCATCTGGTGGTGTGTTTTGGGGTGTCTGTGAACTTATTATGATTTAGGCAGCATCTCTGCTAGTGGGTGGGGTTGTGTTCCTGTCTTTCTAGTTGTTTGACATAGGGTGTCCAGCACTCTAGCTTGAGGATCATTGAGAGGAACTGGGTCTTAGCATTGAGATGGAGATTTTGGTGATAGCTTTTGCCATTTGATATTACGTGGGGCGGGAGTTTCTCTGGTGGACCAATGTCCTGAACTCTGCTCTTCCACCTCAGAGGCTCAGGTCTGACAACCAGCTGGAGCACCATGACCCTGTCAGCCACATGGCTCAGAAGAAAATGGAGAAAAGTAAGGAAAGAAAGAAAGAAAGAATAAAATAAATGTATTAAAATAAAAAAATTAAAAAATATTATTAAAAATAAAAAAATTAAAATAATAAGAAATTACTTTAAAAAAAAAAGAAAGAAAGAAGAGAGCAATCAAACCAAAAAACAAATACACCAATGGTGACAAGCACTAAATACTATAGAAAAAATAAAAAATAAAACAGAAACAACAATGGACAGACAGAACCCTAGGAGAAATGGTAAAAGCAAAGCTATACAGACAAAAATCAAACAAAGAAACATACACATACACACTCACAACAAGAGAAAAAGGAAAGAAAAAATTTTATAAATATAAAGGAAAACGGAAAAGAGCAACCAAACCAAATCATTAAACAAATCTACCAATGATAATAAGCTCTAAATACTAAACTAAGCTAAACATAAAACCAGACACAAATTAGATGCAGAAAGCAAACCCCAAGTCTACAGTTACTCCCAAAGTCCACCTCCTCAAATTATGGATGATTCGTTTTCTATCCAGTTATTCCAGAGATGCAGCGTACATCAAGTTGATTGTGAAGATTTAATCCACTGTTCCTGAGGCTGCTGGGAGAAATTTCCCTTTCTTTTCTTTGTTCGCACAGCTCCTGGTGTTCAGATTTGGATTTGTCCCTGCCTCTGCGTGTAGGTCACCTGAGGTCGTCTGTTCCCTGCCCAGACAGGATGGGATTAAAGGAGCAGCTGATTAGGGGGCTCTGGATCACTCAGGCCGGGAGGAGTGAAAGGTATGGCATGAGGGGCAAGCCTGCGACAGCAGAAGCCGGTGTGACATTGCAACAGCCTGAGGTGCACCGTGTGTTCTCCTGGGGAATTTGTCCCAGGATCATGGGACCCTGGCAGTGGCGGGCTGCACAAGCTCCTGGGAGGGGAGGTGTGGATAGTGACCTGTGCTTGCACACAGGTTTCTTGGTGGCTGCAGCAGCAGCCTTAGTGTTTCATGTCCGTCTCTGGTGTCCGTTCTGATACCCATGACTCACTCCTGTCTCTGGAGCTCGTTTAGACTGTGCTCTGAATCCCCTCTCCGCATGCACTCCAAAACAATGGTCTCTTGCCTCTTATACAGGTCCAGACTTTTTCCCGTACTCCCTCCCAGCTAGCTGTGGCACACTAGCCCCCTTCAGGCTTTCTTCATGCAGCCAATCACAGTCCTCTCCCTGGAATCTGACCTCCAAAGCCCGAGCCTCAGTTCCCAGCTCCCCCCTGCCCTGGCGTGTGAGCAGACAAGCCTCTCAGGCTGGTGAATGCTGGTTGGCACCGATCCTCTGTGCGGGAATCTCTCCACTCTGCCCTCTGCACACCTGTTGTTCTGCTTTCTTCTGTGGTGCCGAAGGATCCCCCCACCCACCCCCTGTCTCCACCAGTGAAGGGGCTTCCTAGCATGTGGGAACCTTTTCTCCTTCACAGCTCCATCCCAGAAGTGCAGGTTCCTTCCCTATTCTTTTGTGTCTGTTTTTCTTTTTTCTTTTGCCCTACCCAGGTATGTGGGGAGTTTCTTGCCTTTTGGGAAGTCTGAGGTCTTCTGCCAGCATTCAGTAGGTGGTCTGTAGGAGTTGTTCCACCTGTGGGTGTATTTTTGATGTATTTGTGGGGAGGAAGGTGATCTCCATGTCTTACTCCTCCGCCATCTTGAAAGCATTAATTTAATTTTTAATTTTCATCACATACATGGAATCATTCTTGAATTCGGGTTGACAAAACATAAAAAATTAAGTTTTTTGTACCTATCCCAAACCTAAATGGATGTTTATGCTAAATCTACCATCTCTTATCAAAATCCATTGAGTCTAAACATAATTCAAAATTCAGTTAAAAAAATATGTAACTCTTCTAACAGGATCTATGGTAGTACCTCCCAATCTAATATAATAAAGTGATATAGCAAAGTGTATTATAGTCACACTACTTTGGACAAATATAGACGACAAGTGACTTCATATCAGTTCACTGGTTTTCAGCCAAAAGAATTTGAAAAAAGATATGGTTTTCATGAAATTTTGGATTTTAGAATCTTGAATAAGTGATTGTGAACCTACACCTGTCCCCTTTCCCCCTCCCCACCACTATAACTAAACAACTGAGCCCTAGTTTTGAAAACACAAGTTGGTTCTATTATAAATTAATCATCAGCATACTCAAAGGGACCCTTGAAATTGCTTGGCCATTCCAAGTTTTTCTGGTCTCTCAAAATTTCAATCAAACTGTTTTTCTCTGTTTTTAGTAGTTGACTCCATGTCGTAATTTCTAATGAAAATAAAAGCAATTAAGAGAAGACTTTCTCATGTTTCTGATACTGAACATGACTCTTGCTATAATAAAGGCATTTCCTATATCTCTTACTTAAGGCCAGTTTTACCTTATCCTTGTAATCCTATTCCCATCTACCTTCACAGGAACCTTATGCTACCGATTTGCCCTTTTATATATTAAACAGGATAACTCTTAGTTTTCTGTTTTGATTACTAGATGAGTGATGGTGACCTAGATAACACTGGAACATTGAAAGATAAATAAACTTATGAGATCAAGTTTGTTTATGTGTTTGTGAGTAGTTTGTATGTAGGTGGCTGAATGGATAGAGCTGGAGCTATCAATTTATAAGTTATCTATCAAGGTTATTGAAAATTTTGACTTTTGACAAGAGGGAGCATATAGAGTGCAAAAGGAAGAGGATTTATATATGGGTCATGAGTTAAATAATCAGGAAGATAGGATGCTTTCAAAAGAAACTGATAAAAAGTGTCCAAAGAGGAGGAAAATCAAGGCACCACACTCCATGCAGAAATTATATACAAACCTTCCAGAAATTTGACTGTAAAAGGGAAAGTTAGAGCTATAGAGTTGTAACTGGAGAAGAATGAGGGGAATATGTAAGGATTGTTTTTACTTATTCTTCTAATGTGGGAGAACACTATCATATGTTTCCGAATGTGTTCCTTCCAGGGAATCATGAACTCCTAATTATGGTTATGGTCATAAAACTGATTATGTCCTATTATTAATTATGTCCTATTAATTAGTCTATAATTATAGTCAAGAAAGCTATTAAGTCCTATTAAATCTATTAGGCTGGGAGACTAGAAGTTGAATAAATCATATTTGTTGCCCTCAAAATTGTCACACACAAGTGAACTTGCTATCTAACATTTTTGTTACAGAATTTTGTCATTGTACCTGTATGATTTTGGGTATAAATGCCCCTAAAAAGTGGTAAGGGAGAGAAAATTGAAGACATCTTAAGAAAAGAAAAAAAGGAGCAACATAGTTATAAACATTGCCCTTCATTGTGTGATTTATGATCAAGGTCCAAGACACATTTGAAGTTAGAGACAATGAAAAGGAAAACAATATAAAACAAGGTGCCAGATCAGTGTGGTTATCTCAAAAGAGTCTCCAAATGGACAGACTGCAAAAACCTCAGATCTTTGCTATTAGAGTTATATGATTCAGGACATCTTTCTTCTTAAAATATTATTTTTGGCAAATAGATTATTAATAGGTGGGATTTTAAAAACAGTTTCATTATAAAAATCTCTATTTGAGATAAAATATCATATTGGAATCACAGGACTCAATATCATTACCCAATAGAGCCACTTCTAGTGAGGTGTGTACTCTGAATTTTTCCACCGTCTGTCTGTGGGATAGTCTAATACATTTAAAAAAATATATTACTGATCTCTGCTGACCTTAGACTTTTTAAATAATGTGTTACAAGCAAAAACAGTTTCAGGAAAATTGTTGTATGCAAATATTTCCCAGATTTCATAAGTGAATGTTCAAAATGTATGTTTTAATTTATTTCTTAGTTTGACAAATATTGCTTATCTTTGAATTTCAAACCTTCTGGAATGAGTGAAATAATGGATTTCTTTTTTGTTATCTCTAAGGAAGGATAATTACCGTGTAATATATGATCTGTTTATTGTTTCTATGGATGTTATCTAACCTAAAAAGTGAGTGATCAGCATGAAGCAAAGCAGATGCTGAAGTATCTGGTTTGTGTCTGTAAGTGAGTGTCCAAGAGCTATAATGTCCTCACACAACTGTGGGTCATCGTCATGCCCACTGGCATTCTGCAAAGAGGCCCTTTGAGGCTGAAATCATTATCAGGCAATTATTTGGGAACTTTGAGATTAGAAAACAAAAACACATGAACTTTCTTATGTCTTTCATTTGGATAGTTCTGTATCATGCAAACGAAACAAAACAAAAACATAGAGACTCTGCAATGAATGATTATACCCAAATAAAATATAAAATATTTAAACTTTAGTTACCATGAATTACAAATTTTATAGAAATTAACATTGAATTTTGTTTTCAAAGTTGATATGAATTTCACTTTTGCAGCCAGAACCATTGTTAAGTTACTTGGGCTGGAACTGTGTTTTATAGACTTTGGTATAGGGTTCTCTATAAGTATATAACTCCGATAGAATGTTAACACTGTATTATTGTATTATAATGATCTGTTTCTGTATCTGTCTTTCCACTATGAATTCTTCAGGGTATAATTTCCATTTCGTTGTATCCAGGTGCCTCGGGTATGTCTTGGCAAATACGAAGTCCTCAATAAAATTCTTCAATAAAAGATAGGTGTTTTACGTATCTGTCCAATATAAATACATATCACATACTAACTAACTAACTAAATAAATAAATAAATAAATAAGAAAGAGGATACCTTTTCATTTACAATATGTTTTTCATGTCTCTCAGGATCTGGAATGAGAATATACTTAATAAAATATATTTATCCTACATTTTACTTAATTGTAATGTTTACATTGCTTTCCTCATACCCAAATTCTAAAATAAACCTAAAATCAGTTCTTATCTTACAGTTATATCAAGTGTAACTGTAGATTCATATATGTCAGCAAGTCAGTGGATGTCTAGAAAATAATTCATAAAAAAGTGTGTTTACAAGTTTATATTTAACTTCAGTGAATTGTTAGTGTGAGCTTTCCTTAGTGCATTTGAGCTTGAACCACCCAGATAAAGGTCTAGAACTTTTCAAGCACCCTAGAAGGCTCCTATGTGTCTGCTCCCAGTCAGTTTTCCTCTCCACTATTGTACTGGAATAAACACACTATCAATTACTTAAGTCTATTTTGTATTATATACGTGATCAAGGTGTTATTATAAATCTGAATTGCAGTTTTAGAATGCATAAGTAGAACAACCTCAGAAACTAATACAGACCAGGAACCCCTCTTTCTTTCAAGCATCTACTATTTCTTGACTCATTCAATATACAGCCCAAATCAAATTTTTAAAAGAGAAAATCTGTTTTTGAACTATCAGAAGGATTTCTGCTTCTATTTCCTGTTTATCATGCAATGAAAATCTCATCAGTTATAAGTATCAGAAAGGGTTAGCCCCATGATGATGCAGAAAGACAGATTGTATTTCTAGATGCTTTTACTTTTACTAACCTTATGAGTGTGCTCTGTAAAGATCCTATAAACAAACAACAGAGTATGCTTTAGGTTTTATCACACTTCCATGGCATATGTAAATAGAGATCAAATAATGCATTGTCTGCTTTGAAAACTTGTATTGGCTTCCTTTACACAAGTGATTAATTTTATCATCAGTTCCCTACTTTGGTGCTCCTATTACACTTGACTGGAGGTAATAGCATCTTTCTCACATTGCTCTACATTTTCAAATTTATTAGGAATTAAATGTAACTTTATTTATTTGAAATCATAGTCAGGTAAGCATGTTCTTTATTCCTCTTGACATCTTGCTGGCTATCATTTTCTAAGTTTTCACATTTAGTCTATAGCTAAACTGTTAATTAATAACAAATCAGGTATATTGACATCAACCTTTCATAAAGATATCAGTCATTCCATCTACATAATACAAGACACAGATTCATCATTTTTGCTCATTATACTCATTTGCAATAATATCTAACAATCTGAGGAAATTATTTATTTTTCAAAGCAAATGATGGGCCTAGAAAAAAGTTAAAAAGTTCTTTAAGAAGTAGGAAAAAAAGCTAGTAACAATACCCCATAACTTTATCCCTAGGACTAGTTTATTTTAGAATTGTATACAAAATCAACTAGACTGTCTGTCTCCCTCATGCTTATTCTTTTTCTCTACTTTTTCTTGACACAGGGGTCACTTAGTCATCAGTCCTCTTATTTCCATATGGTCTTTTTTCACATCCTTCCTCTTCCTCATTTCTTCAAAAGAGGAGTGAGATATTCAGCTGGGGAAATGAGAAAAAGAACTGTGATGCTAGACGAGCTCCTTTTACTGGGGGTTACAGCTCATTCAACAGATGCTCTGCTCTCTGTTCTACCCTATGGGACTTGTCTTTGGGGGTAAGACTTGTGGTTGAACAGTTGTGTCAGCAAGGCTACACCCCTCTCAGAACTAAATTTATATTTTCCACTAAGCATTATCAATAATAAAGGTAATGCATCATTTTGACTTTCATCTCTGCGATTCCTATGTCATTGCCACAATTGATTCTGAATGCAGATGGGGAAAGAGATATTATTTGTTAACTCTCCTCAAAAGTCACAACATTCTTTTCTTGCATTTTCAATTTGTGTCTTTCCATTGACTTCCTCTTTGTTACTTCTAAAAATGTAAGTATGTGCTAGTGTACTATCAGTCTTACTATATTCTTTCTATCTCTCTTTTTTCCCTCTTGTCTTTTTTTAGCATGAACCTTCTCAAAATTTATTTTATATTTGCTCTTTCAATAGTTAAATCTCTCTGACTCCTCTAATTTCACCAAAACTACTTTTGGGAAGGTCTCCAAAGTTCCCTAAACCCTGTATCTTTTTATTAGTCATCATCTTCCTAAGTAAAAGCAGGTTTAAACTTGGTTATAGAATTCCTGATGAAAAAGGCAATATGTCCAGTTTTATAAGGGTTCATGTTTCTGAAAAAGTACTACAGTCTAAAATCAGTTTCCCATTCTTGGCTTTGTACAGAAAGCCTTGATAATGTAGTGAGCTCTTGTCACTTAAACAAGTACACTAACCCTGTAGAGTCTCTTGATAAAGGTGAGACAGGAGCAATCAGTGAAGGAGATTCTTCAGGTGTAGGTATGTCTCTGGTGTAAGTAATAACTTAGAATACTGAAAGAACTAGATGAAGGAAGTGATGCTTAAGCAAGCATTTAATAAGTACCTCTTTGTTAGAATTTTGAGATTTGTCCTTCATGAAATAACCAAGATTATCAGCATTCTGTGCCCATGAATGAAGGTAATTGATCATGTTTTATAAATTCAAAATTTCATATTTTTATTCCTTAACCATCTTTTGGATTACTTTACATTCTGAATGTCTAGTGGTTTCCTATTTATCCTGCCAGTACATTACATCCAGAAAGTTTAAAAGAGAACTTTCACCTGTGTCTCTCTCTGTCTTAAAACAACTTTGCTTGACATTTTAATCTTTTTTTGAACTGAGAGATTTAATATTTCAATCACTATTGATCTTCATTCATCTTTCATTATGCAGTGTTATAGAAATGTGTTTGATTTACAGCTACAAATGTTATGGGTTGAAAAGACAGAGACTGAATTTAAAGTTGAGAGAAGGTTATCAAAGATGGCTGTGAAAGATACTGAGGTTATTTGTCAATGTGAGAATGATAGAAAGTCTCAAATGATTCTTAGCAGAAACAGGGAGAAGTCAATTGAAAAGAGGAGAGGGGATAGTTTGGACCAGCTGCTCCAGCCATGGAATAAAAAAAAAATTCTTTCTGTGGGTGATTTTCCTAAGATTTATACTTCTGCATCTTCCTTTTCATAACATGTTAGGTAAATATGAGGTTGTGAATATAAGGGAAAAAGCCAAAGATGCTCATATGCCAACCCTGATTCTACAGAATCAGAGTCCTAGAGGTTCAGATATGGTACAGCTCACCTGTTCCATGGGGTCTTACAACTAAAACCATATTGATACAGCCATATGATATTCTTCTTAATTTTAAATTTAACATCGTGGATATTATATATTATCTGTTGCCTCCATAAAACTACAGCAATGACATTTCAACAAATCTAACAGAAACTCATTAGTAATCCCTTTTCCAATTGCCGTCAAATAATGAAGTCTCCATTGGGAATGGACCTAAATCTTCTGGTAACTTTAAAAAAAAAAACAAAAAGAAACAAACAAACAAAAAAACCCCGAAAACAACAACAAACCTAGATGTTCTTAATATTAGAAAGCTCTCAACACAAACCATCTTTTTGAGATCATTTGAATTATTGAACGATGTTGTTGGTCTTTCAAAGTATATGTATCAGCTTTGTGGCTTTATTTTTCTCTAGAAAAGCAATAATATTGTATATTATATTTTCTAGAATGAAACATGACTCTATGTTAAAGTATTTAACAAAACTGGATTTCATATTCCTAGTCTTGCTTGCTTCAGTGTTTGTTTTGATTTTAAAATTAATGTACTGTCTAGAAACTGATGAAGTTAGAAGAGAAAGTTTCATAACTAAAGGCGAAACAAATATATGCATCAGGGATTTTGATACTACTGTGGTAGAGTGTTGTCAGAAAAGGAAAGTTTAAAATTCATATTTAAATTTATTTCTACTGGGAATAGAGTGACTGACTACCCCTTTCTGGATTATTTACACTGGTAAAGTTTCAAGGAAAACAAATAGTAATTAATTTAATTAACACAACTTCAATCCAACTTCTTTCGTTCAACATTATTAATGTATTTTAAAAAAGAAAAGTAAACTATTGACCAATTCTTAGGAAATTAATGAGTCTGTTGACAACAGTTGATTTCAAAACAGGTCCAAATCACTTACCAGCCAAATGGAAGGAACTAATTCAAATACCTTGGTATTTGAGGATTTGGGAAAAGGTTTGGAAAATTTGATTGAACTTTCCTATTTCCTCTACACTTTTCTTATCCTTTAAAGCACTAAAGTTTTTTAATAGATGCCAAATTCTTGAAGAAAAATTCAAAAATTCAGTTCTTATTATACATGCACATGATTTTTAATCAATTTGAACCCTCTAGGGATTGCCATATATATATATATATATATATATATATATATATATATATATATATATATATATATATATATGAAATAAAACCATTGTTACAACTACTACACACATTTTTTTTCCCCCTGGCTAGGATTAATAACAATTCATCCATACTTCCCTTGTATAACTGTCATTTATTGAACTAATGACTCAAAAATTTCTCTATGTGGAGAGGTTTAGTTCTGCTTGATAAGAGTTCCTCTGCAAAACAATGGTTTTGAAGTCATGAATGTTTTCATATAAACCACAATCTTAAATAAAACACAAAACTCTGCCAATAAATCATAAAACACAAATCTAGATAAGCAATAATTTATATTATTAAAACTGTAAGATTTAACTTTTTACTACTTTAGAGATCTTACTACATACTTTTCTGACTATGGATATAATAAATAAAGACTTTGGAGACTTACAATTAAATTTTGAAGAGAGTGATCTTTTTCCATCCCAAAGTACTCTTCCAGGCCAAAATGAAAAAAATGAATTTATATTTATTAGGCTTTTCAGGAATATGAAAAGTTATTGTCATTGGCTGCATGGTCTACCAGTTTCCCATTAGTTAATAAAATTGCTTCTGTAGAAGCCAACAAGTGGAAATAAAATCATTTCATACACTTAAGAGCATGGGGTCAAGAGTCAGAATCTTGGAGGCTAATCCTGTCTTTATCACTTACTGACTAACTGACCTTAGGCAAGTTGCTTAACCTGTCTATTCTCCCACTTTTTTTTCTTCTCTAAAATCATCTACCTCCCAAGGCGTGATGATTAAATGAGATAATGCACATGCTTGGCACATGGCGAGCACCAACTCTATAATAGCTATTCTTATTACATCACAGTCTAACTGAAATTAACATTTCTCAAGTGAGAAATTAAAATTTTAGCTGTGATGACACAGTAATAATATATTCATGTGGATAGCAATTTCCTCATTTTGTCATTTAACTGTCATAATAACTCCAAGTCATAAAAAAAAATCATCCGTTAGACTCCTAACATCTTAGTACATCAAACAATGACTTTATGTCAAGAATACTAGAAATTATTAATCACAGACAACCTTTAGATATTAGCTGAATATTATACATAAAATATCATGTTTTTAAAAATTACTTTAATATTGGATAGTTATTTGTGTCCATCATTTTGCAAAAGCCATTAACAATGCAGAGAAAAAAGTATTTTTAAAATGTGTTTTTAAAAGTATTGATAGCTGATGAGTCATTGAGGAACTACTGAGCCATAATTATAGAGAAAGCAGGAATTCAGATATGAGAGAAGGACACATAGGAATAAATCAAGTTTTCGTCCAAGGGTAGCAGATTTGGGCTACATGTTTGGTGGTCTTGAACAGAGAGGGGGACAAAGTCAAGGTCCTAGGCCCACCAAGGTAGGAAATGTATTAACAGCCTTCCCATAATTAAGCTGGGTCTGTAAAGGTTTACACACTCAGAGTTATGGTGACCTGAAGTAAATGCCTACCAAACCTCCATTTCTTGTGGATTTTAGAGAAGTCTCCCTTGATTCTAAATTAAGTATAGAGGATAAAGAGAGGTGAAAAAATAGTATCTGTGAATTTTTTATCCCACTCTGGGATTGAGTGTTTCCAATATCCTCAAACTATAAATTTGAATTGAAAAATTTTCAGACTGACAGTGTCCCCAGAAGCAGAGCCAAATCCTCTTGAGGAGACCAACTTCATCTAATCCTTAAAGAGTCCCATGATTTTTTTTTAATGAGTGTATCCTTCTAAAAACACCAGTACACAAGAAAATAAAGCATGATGACAAGTCATAACAGAAAAAGAAAAGAAAAGAAGCAGCAGAAACAGACCCACTCAGGTTTCAAATATACCGGCAGTGGACAACATCAGAATAGTGCAATTGAAGAGATAATTAGTAATCTAGGATCTAAGTAAAAAAAAACCCAAAATGGTTCACATGGAGCCAAAAAGATGGAAAATATGGAAAAGAGGTTAAGAGATATGGTGGTGGTCAGTAAGTTCCAACATATGTTTAATTGTAGTTCAAGAAGAAGAGTGGAAAGGAAATGGAATAGGTGCAAAATTTTGAGGTGTTACGGTTGAGAATTTCCCAGAAGTGATGACATATACCATCCACAGATTCAAAATCCCAGTGAACTCCCAGAAGGATAAATAATAAGAAATCCACACTGAAATACAACATGGTGGCACAGCACGACATTAAACACTAGAAGGGAGTTCTTCAAAACAGCCAGAGATGAAATGGCAGGTTTCTTTCAAATGAGAGCCGATTAGGTTGTCAGCTGATTTTTCAACAGCCACAGTATAACTGAAAGAAAACTTTCATTCTAGAATTCCAGACTTTGCAAAATAAATTTCAGGAATAAGGAGTAAACATGGGTAGACCTAAAGATTATCGTATTAAGTGAGGTAACTCAAGGGTTTCCCTGGTGGCGCAGTGGTTAAGAATCCGCCTGCCAATGTAGGGGACATGGGTTCGAGCCCTGGTCCGGGAAGATCCCGCATGCCGTGGAGCAACTAAGCTCGTGCACCACAACTACTGAGCCTGCGCTCTAGAGCCCGTGAGCCACAGCTACAGAAGCCCACGTACCTAGAGCCTGTGCTCCGCAACAAGAGAAGCCACCGTGATGAGAAACCTGCGCACCACAACGAAGAGTAGCCCCCGCTTGCCGCAACTAGAGAAAGCCTGCACACAGCAACGAAGACCCAATGCAGCCAAAAATAAATAAAAATAAAAATAAATATAAAAAAAGAAGTGAGGTAACTCAGACAAAGACAAATATGTGATATCACTTATATGTGGAATCTAAAAAAATGATACAAATAAACTTATTTACAAAACAGAAATAGATTCACAGCCATAGAAAACAAAAGGGAAAGTGGGGTAAGGGAGAAGAGATAAATTAGGCATTTGGAATTAACATATACACATTGCTATATGTAAAATAAACAACAAGGACATACTGTATAGCACAGGGAACTGTATTCAGTATCTTGTAATAGCCTATAATGGAAAAGAATCTGAAAAAGAAAAGAAAAAAAAATATATATATATAACTGAATCACTTTGTTATCCACCTGAAACTAACACAACATTGTAAATGAACTATACTTCAATTAAAAAATGGTCATTAAAAAAAGAATAAAGAGTAAATAAAAACAGAGAAAGGGAAAAAGAGAGAAAAACAAAAACTGAGAATTTGTTAAGAGTAGACCCTTACTTCAGGTAGAGGAAAATCACTTCAGGTAGGACAGTGAGCTCGGATGCAGAGTTTGAGAAGCAAGCAAAATACAAAGAAAATGGTAAATGTGGGTAAATCTGAGTCAGGTTTTCTCAACTCCAGCACTACTGACATTTTGAGCTGGACATTCTTTGTTGGGAGGAGCTGCCAAGTTCATTATGTTTGGCACTACCCTTATTCTCTACCCACTAGATGCCAGCCAGTAGTACCTCTTACCTCCCCCAATGCCTCGGTTATGACAATCAGTAACTGTCACTAGACACCGTCAAATGTTCCCTGGGGGGCAAATAGCCTCTATTGAGAACAACTGATTTAAATAAATATTCATTTATAAAACAATAATAAATAATGTCTTGTTAAAAAAGATTGAGTTAAAGCAAATGACAACAATAATCTATAAATCAGAAATGGAGAAGGGATCTGACAGAAGAGGAAAAAATAAAAGTAACAAGAATAACACAAAGGAAAGGATGGGAGGAGAGAAAAATCAACATAGAACAGGCAGGAGACAGAGTAAACACCAATTAAGATGGGAGACTTAAGTATAAATAAATCAGTAATTACATTAAAGGTAAATGGAACAAATGATCCGATTAAAGGCAATGCTTTACAGACTAGATAAGGTAGTAAAATTCTAACTACATGCTGCTAATCAGTAACACATCTAAAGCCAAAGGACATGGACAGTTTGAAAGTGAAGAAGGAAAGAAAAGATGTATCTTGAATAAAGGAACCAAAGAAACTTTGTGTGACTATGGTCAGACAAAACAGTTCTTAACCATCATGAATTAGTTAACATGTCTACCTTGATTGTCTCACATCTGTGATGCAATGGAAAGAGTTGGCCTTTTGTTGCCCTTTCTTGGTGTGTTTGTTCAGTTTGTTTTGCACATGTAAATCCAGACAAGAAGCACTGTGAGGGCATAACAGGATTTTACTGTAGCCAGGAGCAAAACTGATAACAATGAGAAGCAAAACACTTCCAGCAGGTTTTACGCCAAAAACAGGCTGGCTTTCATCTTAGTGACAGATATAATAACACTTTAGACAATATCTATTGAAACTCTTTTAACGAGAAAGCAGGGCCCCTGGTTTGTCTTGAAAACATTCTTAATTAAAAAATATACAACTGTGTTAACTAGCTTTTGATGACTCTACAATTATGACCTTTCTCTCTTACTTAGCTTTGCATTTCTCTCTCTCTTTCACACACAATAATAAACAAGAACCAGCACATGGAGACATTTTGTACTCCCTTAGAAAGAAATCTGAACCTGTTTAAAAAATTGTTTAGCGTAACCCCACAGAATCATCTGCTTAATTTTATTTATTTTGGCAAAGATGCTGTCACAGATGTTCATTATTACACAACGAAAACACGTTCAGAGTGCGGAGGGGTTGTGCGTAAAGCAAAGAATCCCAGTAAAATTTATAAGGGAGCTGATGTGTGACCTGGTCATGAGTTAGTAAGTGTATATTAGCAACTTTAAGAGTCTGGTTTCCTTTTAGAACACTGAGGTAAATTCACTTAACCCTATTAGAAGCTGTTGAGATAATTGAGCCATAGTGTTAATGGAAGGGGGTTGGAATTGCACCTAGGTAAAAAAGCCTTCAAAAGGAGGTTTTGGAGGATCTGGGGAAGATAAAATGCCCAGGCTGCTCTTTTATCACTTTCTCATGCCAGTGTAGCTTCACTTCAACTTGGGGAATTTGGACCTTGAGGTTAGTGTCTCTTCACACGGGAATTCTGCATGACCTTGTCAACTCTCAGAGCAGTAGGATAAATGGCCCAGAGCTCTCAGGAATGGCCATGTTTTGAAAATTCTATAAATAGACTCTGTGGTTAATTATTAAGCTCTCAAGGCTGTCTAGTAAGTGAACAATGAAATTACCAACCTGAAAAGGCTAATTCCTATGCAGTTTCAAAGCCTCTGAAGTTTGGATCAGCTTCCTTCCTCATACTGTTATTGACAGAGCTCTCCTTCTCTTCCTGTATTTTTGAAAGTGCATGTTTCTTTTTATATCTTCACATTACTTGCATTGCTAATAAAAGTTCTGTATATACAGGCAGTATCCCAATTTAATGAATGCATCAAAATTGCTTTCTTACATATAGATATAATTTTAATGAAGACCTACTCTTCAGAAGTGGTCATTCTGAATAGACACATTATATTATAAATTAGTGCATTTGCTGAAATGCACAGTTTCAGTTACACATTCTATTCTATTTTCTTTATTCTGATTTTACTAACAAATCCTTCTTTTTTGTAAACATTAGCTCTTTAGTCCCTAAAGGATGTTGTCTCTACCATTATAAACTCCTTGGACCTTTGTTCTCTTCGAAACTCCCCAAACCTCAATTCAATATTTTGTAAAAGCCTATTACATTTTAAGACCAGCTTATATCATATTCAGATACAATAATCCAAGAATGATAATACTAAAACAACAATGTCTTTGTTTAAGAGACTTGCCCCTACATAGCAGGGCTGGTGAAAGCATATGTTAAAATTCTCAGTAACTAGATCAGGCAACCACTGTTACTGTAGGCTACCTGCCAGGACATATTACACTTGTTATATGGAAGCAGCCATTACAATGGTTTTCATTTAGATGAATTCTGCTTTGGGGACCGAAAACAGGTTTAAGCTCATGAAAATATTCACTCTCTCCAGTATGAAGTGGTTACCACGCTCATTTTATCATTTCAGTTGTCATTTCTCATATTTATCCTAGGACTAAAATTGTGCTGTCCTCTCTTATAAAAGATGATACATTCTTTTATGTATTTGCTCTGAGTTGTGTTTCCAGAAATGGTGATTGCTACCAAGTTAATTCTGCTATTATCATACTACATGAAAGGCAAGCTTTTGTCTTACATCAAAGAAGTACTTTAATTGTGTTAATTGTGTTTAACGGCACTGATACCTCGCCCCTTTTTGTCTCCTTCTGATACGTGTGTATTTTGTTGTCTAATATTCCCAGAGAATGAAAGCCCTCTTGTGTATATCAATCGAGGGATGAGGTGAGTCATCAGGAATATGAACAATAATATTTAAAGCCTTTGACAGAAGGTATTTTTGTGATCAACTTTTTATAGACAAGATGTGTGAGACTCGGAGGATATTGCTAATATCTTAAATCTTTGTATTTAACTGACAAAGGCAACAAGATACACGTGGAAAGAAGGTAAAAATAGGCTGAGACTTGTATTTGCATTATGATATTCTTTCTTTCTTTTTTTTTAATTTGGTTGCGCCGGCTGTAAGTTGCAGCATGCGGGCTCTTAGTTGCGGCATGCAGGATCTAGTTCCCTGAACAGGGATTGAACCCGGGCCCCCTGTATTGGGAGCGTGGAGTTTTAACCACTGGACCACCAGGGAAGTCCCTATTACTTCTTGACATTCAAATAAATTCAACAAATGTACATAGAAACTTTCTTTTGTTTCAGGCCCTATTTTTGGCAAAGGAGATAAAAAGATTCAGCCTGCAGGGGCTGACAGGCTAGTAAGGAAGTTAGCCAGCTCTCCTGGGTTCATTACACATCTGTGAACTTAAACTTCCTAAAAGCAGAAATAATTGTCTGTTTTGTTCACTGATAGGAGCATTTACAAATGGGCCTTGTAGTTAGTAAATATTTGTTGAGTAAAAGAACAGATGTAGACATACTGTATGCTAATATTATAAACCATAGGATTTATTATATTGCAGATATCATTGAGTTTATTCCTGGGAGCCGTGAGGATGAACACTGAGGAAGGCATACCCCAGTCACCAGTTTAGGTCCATTGAAGGAAGGGTTTAGCATTTATTTGACTTGCCTGGGATTTTTAAACATTTTAGCATGCCTTTTGGCTAGCACATCTAAGAGATTATAGGCTCTGGGCATGATATACCTTAATAGATAAATGAAATTTTCATCTTGTTATTACTATTCAAAGTCATCCTTGTTAAAACTATGCCCTTGTTTTTCACAGTTCAAGACCAAATGTAGACTTGAAAATTAGTCATGCAGTAACCACCAGAGGCACATCTGCAGAGCGTGCCAAAGCGAAGAGGCAAGAGAGACACAAAAGGCGCCCTGGAATATGTCAGGGTGTCCACAGCACGATACTCTGCTAAACGAAAGCACTCCAGAAAATGATTATGCGGTGGCGCGTTCATAATAAGAAGGGAACAAGCATGGGAGGCAAAAGGGGGTAACTTAAAGCTTTTTTGTTTTTTTCCTTTTTCCTACTATCTTCTCTTCCGGGAAAATGCAAAGCACAGCCCATCGTGGGCAAAGTCAAAATCATAGTAATGACTCATCATACAGCACAAATATGCAAAGTGCAGAATATCGTTCCGAGCATTTGCATTATATTTGAAGAGCAGAGGCAATGGATTTAGAATAGTATGTGCTAGGGAAGGTCAAAAATGAATTTCAAAATAGAAAAATGACACACACACATTACATAACACTGGAGGTTTACTTTGCATAAAAACTTCAGAGATGCATTAGAAATGCTTGCAGATTGGGAGATAAAAAGGACCCTGTTAATTACTATTATGTGGGATACAATTCTGCTGATAGCATGTGAATAATCGTTTTCTGGCTGTACTCATTCAAGAATAACTCATGCAGTGGGACAGAAAAACCGGTCATCAGTGAATTGTGTCTCAGTTAGCTATGCTCAAGAATGTTCCGAAGTTTTGAAAAATATCACTATGTACTGAGTATATTTAATTATTCCTCTGACAAGTTTAACTGGGCTCCACCCCTCCCCCATCTCTCTTCTTTCTCACACATGGAGTTTCCATATCTTTCTTCTTCTCAGTTTGAGCATGCAATTAAAAATATAGTTTATGTCTCTCTAAGAAATTTAAGATGCCATCCATTTGCCATTTCTAATACACACTGAGATGATTTGACAGCAAAAGATAAGACGACATTATGGAAAACCTCTTTTCTTTAAAAAATTAACTTAACGTTAATATCGTAAAAATATTAACGTATTTAAAGCATGTTTACAGTGAGTGAAAAGAGTGGAACCAGGGACAGTACTCCACTTGCCAGCCTTTCTTCATCAGATCAAAAGCCAGTAAATGTTTCATGGGTTTTGTCAAGTTCAACAAAGTTTAGGGACATGGCCTGAATAGCAACCCGAATATGGTTACCAGATTTAGCTAATAAAAATACAGGATGCCCAGTTAACTTTGAATTTTGATTAGCAAAGTATATTGTTTTAGTATAAATACGTCCCAAGTATTGCATGGTATCCCAAGTATTGCATGAGACATACTTATCCTGAAAAATTACTCATTGTTTATATGAAATCCAAAGTTAACAAGGTGCCCTGTGTTTTGTCTGACAAACCAGAACTGAAACACACAATGGAAGAGGCTGTTCTCAATAATAGTGATCAGATTATTCCTTGGCAAGAGGAAGAAGATACCACACGTGAGAGGGTTTGTAGTACGATTAGGCCAGTACTATGGCAGATTAATTAATAAAAAGCTGGGTTTTCTATGGAGAGACTGTCTATGGAGCTCAGTTTGCCCCAGTGAAAGTATTCATGCAAAGACACTTAATTATAAAAAGTCATTTTATTCAATAAATACTTATTGTCTACCCTTTGTCAAGCACTGTAAAAACAGCTTGTGATGTCTCTTATGAAAAAAAATTTAGAACTGAGATGCGTGCATGGGCTGCATAAACTGACAATGTGATGGTATTCAGTACGTCAGTTTATAAATAAACACATTTCCCTCTTTCCTGTTTCTTCATTGTTGAATTTGATTCATATAAGCCTCCGTGTAATTTAACTGCCCATCTGCATGGAAATGTAGGATGCGATGTTGCTTCTGCATCTCACCAGCATTCTTTTTATTCTTTGAATTTCTAGAACACTTATAGACTGTACCGCATTATTCCTTTCTTACTTATAACCTATCATAGATGATTGTGATATCATTGTTGCACATGTATGAGTTTCCTCACAAATAAAATAAAATTTTGAAAATTATTTTGCTTTCCTTTAATAACTTATGGTATTTACTTTACTGAATAAAGAATAAGCCTTGAGAAAGATTTCAATGTGCTTGAAAATTTACTCAGAAACTGTCAAGGGAATTGATACATCCCTTAATGTTTACTTCTAATTATTCCTATGAGAAGAACAAGACGCAATCATAGATAATAAAGAGAGATTTTCCTTTTGTTATTCACCTTTAATCTTGTATTCAGAAGGAACCATACACATTCTTTATAAGTTGGACTCTTAGAGCAGTTTGGAACCCAGTAAGAAGATGAAAAATTGCATTGCATCTGTTAAATGAGTTAATATATAATGGTGATTCATATTGATTATTTTTTATCTTAATGGCCTCAGCAATTATTTAAATACCCAAAGGAAACAGGTTTTACCACCATGAAGAGTTATCTTATAACCAAAGCAATAACCTACTGAATTTGGCATAAGTTGTATAGACGGTCTTTTGTGCAGATCCCTCATCACTTGCTTTGTTTGGTGACTCTCCTATAAAATTGGCAAATACACATGTTTTTTTTTTTTTTTTTTTTTTGGCCCTGATCACCGTATCTTCACTTATTTATTTTGTCCTGCTTCTAATAAAATATTGAATTTTCTTTAAAAAGTAGCTCATTTTGAATGCTTTCTTCAGGGAAAATTTCATTCTGTTCATTGTTTTTTGACCTAAATAACTCTTTAATGATAGGATCATCAATAAACTGCCTTCACATTTCATAAATCATTCATTAATTTCATTTCAATTAATTTTTGTGAGAGGAACCAAAAAGCCACCTATGTTGATTAAGACAATTAAAATAGAGAGCAACTTGAAACTTGGGGAGACATTTTGGAGGAAGCTTTGGGCCCAAACACAAACAAAAGGAGATAAATCCTTTGCTGTGGTTTTAAGTAGTGTGGCGCCAGAGCAACATGATAAACGTGCTGAGATTTACAGAGGCCCCAATTAGAGCCAAGATATCTTAATGCACTCTTTGGCATCTCGGAGCACACATACTCTATATGAAGGACTTTGAGATTTATGGTGTGAAAGCAGGCTACCATATGCACCACAGATCTTTCTTACTTAGCACTTTCCTCCAGCATGCTCATGTACAGACATGCTCTTTTGTTTTGATCATTCCTTTCTTAACTATTTGTGGACTATGTATTGCTTTTTTTCCCAAAACTTTTTCATGGATTTTCTTCTCATTCTAATCTTCCAATATACATTTGAAATAGAACAGGGAAAGGTATTTATGCCTATTTCACTACTCATAACAGGAGTTCTTATATGTTACTAACCTACCTGTGATGTTTTCCCCCATCACACGGAATATAACTATTTTTGAGGGAGGGTGGATTGGGAATGTGGGGAAAACAGGTATGTTACTTGGTTTTTGTCCTGGGTAATATTTACTGTTGCACTAATTTTCACTAAGGAATACACTGCTTATGGAAGAACATAGATTGAATCACATAAAAATAACTTTTGAGACCACAAAGATGTGTGATAACCATTTCAGTTAAAAGGCACTCCCAAACACAAAATGATTGAAAACCTAGAGATTACTTCTGAATTGAGCCTGTTTAGAATTTGATATGGCAACCAATCAGGGTACATGCCAATCTGTATTGAGTATATTAGGTGTTAAAAATGTCATTAAAGGAGGAAAGCTATTTCAATATGGATGTAGCTTAATGGTTTTTGAAGGTTTTTACTGTTTTAAAGTGATTAAAATCATATTGAATTGAAAGTAATTTTCCTTAAAACTATCTCTAATATATTGAACTCATGTGGACTGGATTTTATATCTCTCAAGTTTGAATGGTTGGCATTTATTTAAATTTAACACAAAACATGCTAGTTTGAGAAAGCTTCTTTGATGAGTGGGTTCACAAGGACTCTTTGCATAATATTTTATGATATTTTTATGATTTTATGAAATTTTATGAATTCTTAAAGTTATATTTATAACAATAAATGCATTGGAAATTATTTTCATTGTTTATTGAGTTGTAAAACTCATGACATTTTGGAAGTGAGTAAAACATGAAATCAAATTTATGAAAGTTACAGAAATAATTGATATTGCATAAATAAACCAGTCTTATATTTGGTAATTTTAAATTGTGTTCTTTAGATTGAGTTGATATTTCATCACATTGTAATAATTCTATACCCTTATGAACTGCAATTCACTATTTATTTACATGTCATAAGGTGATAATATTTATTTTTGTGATATAATCCAAAATTAGTGCTTTAAAATGAGCATGTTGCTTCCAAAAATAGGCTAAAGGGAACCCATTACACACATATTTTAAAATATTTTTGTAGATAAATTTAAGGTATCAAGTATTTTAGTATAATACCATTATTTTAGGTCACAGTCTTAATACATATTTAAAATATGTTTTCTTCATTATAATAGACATTCATGTTCATAGAAGAAATTGTCTGACATTTTTACAAAGTAGAATAAGAATTTAGGAATATTGCCATGCAATTTAAGTGTAGAATCCTCCTAGGTTTTAATTTTTTCTCCAAGGTTTTATACTTGTCTTATTTACACTGAAAGCAACAGCAATTCTTTTAGAAACTCATTTTAATCTAGTTTTCTCTAATTATTCAATTGTTTTCAGTAAAATGACTTTTTAATAATTATACTTAATCTGTTCATGGATAAATTAATTAATGTACATAATTAAAATAACAGGCATGAATAGAATAAGCAGGTTTAAGAAAACCATGATTGACTTGGAAGCTAAAACTCAAGTGGCAAGGGTGGCAATGTGCAAGCCACCTATCATAGGATGTTTTACAGGAGAAATAGAGACAGAAGCAAATTGGTTAAGGAGAGTTCCATTAAAAGAGCTTTTGTGGAATTAAAAAATAAGAAGAAAGTAAACATGTCATTTTATAAGAATAAATACGTAATATTTTTGATATTTCTTTTCAGATGTGTACAGCTATACTTAGCTGATGGTTAACATGTTTATTCTGCTAGGCAGTAGCCTAAATAATTTATCTTACTTAAATATCAAGACAACTAGATACTGTTCAGGAATACTGGTTTGAAGCCTAATTAAACAGTAGCTGAAGCTGTAGTTGAATAATACTTGTTTCCTAGAGCAAGGGAAAATGTTTTCAACAGGAATATTTCTTAGTAACCCTCATATCTCCAAAAATCATCATTAAATGTAGGCTTACTAGATCAAAGAAAAAGTCATTTTGTTTATTGTTGTAATAATATATTGCTATCATCATTAGATTATATCAAATTATTATTAATATTGTAAGGAAATATTGACAATGATTTCAACATATCTGAGCCAGTTAATAAAATCCTTGTTAGAAAAAGTAAATATTGTAGAAAGTTGGAAATGCATAGAAAAGCATAAAGAACAAAATAAAATGGGTCACTTATAATTTTGTCATCCAGTTACAATAATGATTACAATTTGGGTGTATAGTCTTTTAGTCATTTATCTGTGTGTGTGTGTGTGTGTGTGTGTGTGTGTGTGTGTGTTAGCAAAACATGATTATCATATGCAGACAATTTTGTTACATCACTGTTATCATTGTTTGGTGTGGGATGGGAACCTATTTCAGTACTGTACGGTGTTTAAAAGCTCAGGTTTCTGGAATCTGCCTGCCTGATGGATGACCTTCTGGTTCCATCTCTTGACCCTGGCAAGTCAAAGGGTCTCCTAAGCCTTAGACTCCTCATTGCCAACATGAGAATAATAGCAAAATCTGGCTTATAGATTTAAATGGGGGTGATCCTTATGAAGTATTTGGTTCAGGGAATATTAAATTTTTCTTATTTGCTACTTAGTGAGCCACTATTTTTACATGTTTTAGTTAAACAAGTACACTGGTGTTTCACAGAAAATTCCTTTGTAAGTTAGGGGAACATATATATGTTGCTACACTAATTTTCTAAAGACTATGATTATTCAACTTTTGTTATAGTCATTCACGTAAGGCAATTAAATCATGAAAGGAGAAATTTCACAGTAAAGATAAAACAGAAGTAACTACCAACTGAAATAAGAAAATGACTTCTGAAAAAATTTAAATTATAAATCCTCCATTTAAGTGGACTTTCTTCTATGTTGCATTTATTCTTTTTAAAGGATTATATGTTGCCCACTGGGACAAAAGATTATATCTTGAGTATTTATAATCTGAATTTTCAGAATGTGATCAAGGTTTTCAACTGGTTACTAAGCCTGTGTTGATAGAAAATGTAACAGGTTAATGGGGCATAAAACATTGTTTAAAATTGTCGTTCCTGGTCTAACACGGTGGTTAATATTTTACCGACTTAACGTGTTTTTCCTGTTCACGCTTATTGAATCCCTTAAATCCCACGATTCAAAGAAAGTAATTAACTGGAAGAGTTCCTATTTGCAAACATGTCACTTCTGGGAATTAATGCCTTTACAATAATATCTATGTAATTTTTTACACTGACTAGTATTACTGGACAAGGATGAATCATACAATATCCATTAAGTTTTAAATGTCTCAATAATGTATTATAGAACCAAGGACTTCCATTTTTCTCTAAGATTACACAGTGAAATCCTCTTGGTTGGTTATAGGTTGAGTCTGTGAGAATCATGACAAATGATGGTTTTCAATTTCTTCTCCTTCTGAAAGATCATAACTGAGCATGTGATTTGCAAAGACATCTTTCCCTTTCCAGCTTCTTATCCTTCTGAATTTCTTCATTCCTGTGGGCCCATTGTTTCTTTCAAGTGTCCCTTTTCTCAAGTGTTTTATGAAATAAGAAAGATCTAGAAGCATTATAGAAGCATTATAAAGCACTGGAAACTTTAATACTCTCGACTGTGTTGATTAATGTTCAAGGATCCAAAAAATATTATTTCATTTGTTTATAAAATTTTTAGTTGGGAAGACTGATGTGGGCTTACTATGATCAAAGTCCAAAAATATCTGAAGCAGTAATGGGCAGAGAAGGGATCTCAGTGATAAAGCAGTTGATTACCAGCATGCTTATATCTTTGATTAATAATCTTCTAAACTGTATGCCTCTTGAAAACTGAGACATTTTATTTTTCCTTGTATTCTGAATATGTTGCCTAACCCATAATATTAGCTTGATAAATATTTGTTGGATATCTGAATGAGAAAATATATTCATTTTCTATTTCAGCTTTCCACTGGAATAAGCGATCTTTTCAATATCTTGACAAACAAGTACCCAATTATATTTACATTTAGAGTCAGGAATCTTACCATTCCACAATTCGTTCATTTTGCTTCTGGGTAGAATCTTCTTCTCTCTTCCCTATTTTCTGGGAGATCTTAAGCAAGGAATTTAAATGCTTCAAGAGTGATTTTCATTAAATGTACATTTATTATATGATTGTAATGCTTACTTCAAGACTTTTAAAAGAACTACATTATTTAACATACAGGAAAAATTCGAATGTAGCTTTGGGCTCATTATTTGTGCTCAGTATATTGCAGTTCAACTTCAAATGGATTTGTTTCTTTCACTCAATCAGTTGCCTAAAACAAATGTTCATATTTGGACCATGCCATTCTTGCACAACTTTTTTTTTTTTTCTTGGACTTTTCATTTGACTTTGTTGTTATTGAGTAAAAGGGATATATGCCTTTAATTTTTGAAAACCAACAGGCTATTCTTAATCGTACAGTTTGGGTAATGAGTCATTTTCTTCCTGAAGAAAATTTTGGTAAAGTAAAATTTTACATATTACTTCCTGTTTAAATCATTCTGTGATTTCCTTTCATATCACTCTTCAGTTTGGCTCATTCTCTCAGATCCATGACTTCTTTCTTGCTTCCTATTTTGTTTTTCTGGATTTTAAATTTAAATTAAAAAAATATTATTTTTTTTTGTTTTTTTTTCAGAAGAGACTCATGGACACTAGGACCTTGCAGCCTAAAATGTTTTTTTTTTTTTTTTTAATTCCTTTCATATTTGGTTGAAAAGTTTCCTATATACAGAATTCTAATTAAGTACATTTTTTGAGATATTTAATGCTTTTTTCTGGCATATCATGGTGTAATAGGAAGTCTGATGCCCATCTAATACTCTTTCCTCTGCAATTTATTTTTTTTTTTCCCCACTGGAAGAAATTTTATGATTTTCTTTTTGTGCTTGGAATTCTGAAATTTCACAGTTCTCTCTTACAGTTTGTACCTCTTTTCATTTTTCTTGTAATTGTGGAGTTCTTCAATTTGAGTCTTTTTCTTAGAGATTTGTTTTGTATTATCTCTGTGGCTATTTGTACCCATCAACTGCCTCTCCTCTTTCTTTCTGGTCCTCCAATGGTCTTTAACATTCTGGATATAACTGATTGGCATTTAATTTTTTTAATACTTTCCATTTCTTAGTGTTTCAAATTTTATATTCTGAAAGATATCCTTGTCTTTATCTTCCAGATTGTTAATCCAGGATTGCCCATTTTATTAGGTATTCTTATTGATTTGTTTCAATTAATATTGGCAATCATACTTTTAATTTCCAAAAATTCTTTCTCATTTATTGTTCTTTTTTATGGCAGCTTGTTCTTATTTTAGGCAGGCAACATCTCCCAGATCTCTCTGAGGTTACTAACATGGATTTTTTTAAAAATTATTTTTATTGTTCTTATTTTGCCATTTCTCCTGTGATCACTGGTTTTCTCTGTTTAGATTTTATAACTGGTGAATCTCAGTGTATCACTCACTAATACTGACAAGTTAGCTGCTAAGCTGATGAATCTCTTTGCCAGCTGAGTTTGCTCTGCAGATTCATAGATCTGTTGCCCTAAAGGCTCCTCTTGTGTGGACAGAACGCTGACTGTGAGCCAGTCCAGTTGCCAGGCAAGCCTCTCTTTAGGTTAAATTTGCTCTTGAGAGCAGGCATGCTGACAATGACTATAGGGTGAAGGACTTGACTTTGGGGGTGGAGTATGCTGATTTATTTTGTTATGGGTAAAACTGCTTCTCCTTCCCTCTCCCCAACACCCAGCTTCATTGAACGGATCTAGAGCCATCCCCTGCTGCTTTCTGCCTCTCCTTTCAACCATGATGACTGCCTTTGTGGACTATCCAAGAGGATCTTCTGCTCAGATGGAAGGTGAGATCTTCAGCCGGGAAGATAAAAAACTACAGTCAGCTGCTCCACACATACTGGGGAGGGGGTGACAGCTGAATGACACAGAGGTTATGTAAATGGGTCTTTGCTGAAATTCTGTCAAGGCCACGTAGAGCTCTCTGCTGCTTTCTGTAATTCATAACTCCAGAGTTAGAGCCACTTAGTTTTATTTTTTCACCACTCCATAAGAGCTCCAACAGCTTGTAACCTTCACCCATGCATATATTAAGATGTGACTTCTTTGATATGGATTACACTTCTCTACAACCCTATCTCCTTACTGTCTTCTAAAATTTTATTAACATTTCTTGTTAGCTCAAGGCAGACGCCTTTTCCACTTTTAGCATACTTAGGGGTTTATTTACTTATTTGTAATATCCTTTACTCTCATTTCAATAGTACATTGGAAAAAGATTATTCAGCATACTGTATTAGAAAATGGATTATTTTATAAATATAATTTGGCTGTAGACATAATTTCAAAATGTTGACAACTGCAGTCAGTCCATTTTTTTGACAGAAAGAGATGGTAATCAAAGAAAGTTTAATAGAGACGGGGTTACTTCCAACAGTTTGGACAAAGTCCAAGGAAACCTATTTAAGGTGGAGTAATGCCCTGGGACTAGAAAAGGTCAGGGGGGTAGGTGTATTCCCCAAGCCTTAAGGGACACTAAAGTGGCAAGGGGAAAGAGTGGTTATTAGAACTCAGAAGAATAACTAATGAAAAGGTTGTCTTGTAGGAGTTGTGGCCTTTGATAGAGGTATAGTCAACCCACCGAAGGAAATGGGGAAATAAATTAATCTCACTCCTCTTCCCCTCTCCTCTGATCTGTTGGTAATTCCCTTGAACTAAACCCAACTGGTAGCTAGAAGGTGAAGAGAGCTTGTTTATGTCTTTTATGTAGGTCAGGTTCCTAGGTCACAAAGGGTAGAAAACGATGAAGAGTGGGTCTGGACAAACAAATGGGAATTATACAGCAGGGCTCACCCTTTTGCATTCACTCTTATATTTGTCCAGATGAAATGTTATGTACCCAACCCAGGGACCACCCACATTTCTATTAGCTATGATGATGGCAACTTAGTGATCTGCCCACCTGAAACTTAAACAGAAGATATCACCTGTATGCTCCTATGCAGCAGGAAAGTGAGGGAGAAGGGAAGGTGAAAAACATTTTATTTCTGTAGTCCTCATTTCTGATGCTAGTCATGAGGGCCGATTCTAGGTAATTCTAGCTTCCTTTCTTTACTATTTGGTCCATGTTTTTTTTGTTTTGTGTTTTGTTTTGTTTTGTTTTTTTTACATCTGACAGGATCTCAGCTGTATGGAAGTCTTTACCTGATGAGATGATCCTGCCTAATCTGGGTCCGTGGTGGTCCTGTCTTTATTGTGTTGCTACAATTTCCATTGACCAGGATTCTTGGGAGAGAATGTACCAAGAAGCACTCCAGTCAACCCCCTGGGTTTCACGAATAGTCCTCCTTGTTCCAACTGTTTAGCAGGAATTCAATTTCACCTTGGTGATTAAGATCAATCACTTCGGTTGATAAGTGACCTTCTTGTCTATTTTATGGGCTCAGTTGTATGAGGACCCCTGAAAAATAGATAAATAGGCAAGAGAAAAAAAAAAGATTACAAGCAGAGATGAAAGGTAACAGACTCACAGACTTAGAAAACAAACTTATGGTAACCAAAGGGGAAAGGTTGGGGGGAGGGATAAATTGGGAGTATGGGATTGACATGTATATGCTACTATGTATAAAATAGATAACCAACAAGAACCTACTATACAGCACAGGAAACTCTGCTCAATATTCTGTAATAACCTAAATGGGAAAATAATTTGAAAAAGAATAGATAGATATATGTATATGTATAACTGAATCACTTTGCTGTACACCTGAAACTAATACAACATTGTAAATCAACTATAGCCCAATATAAAATAAAAATTAAAAAAATAAAATAAAGTGCTTAAAAAAAAGGAAGGAACTGAAATTATAAGGAGGTATGAAATATTTAGGCTAGTTATTCAGTATGGTCCTCATGGATTATGTGAGAAGGAAGGAAGTAGGAGATAAGGCTGGGGAGGAAGCTGATGTAAATTATTTATATTTCTCCTTTCATTAATATGTACAAATGACTGGTATCTGAACTTTCTTAGACTCTATATTCATGAGAATAAGCCACAAATAGATTTTCTCTCTTATTATTTGTTCTAATAAGCAATAAAATTCTGAATCTTGCAATAGTTAATATGTTTATAGTTAGAGATCTATTGTATTCATCTTATAATTTACCTATTATAAACTTTAGTTTTAATTGATACATCATTAAATTTAGTGATACTTGATGGCTTCTATACATAAAATCATGTTATATGGAGAAGATGAATTCTTGACAATTTACACGAAACACTTTAATTTATTAAGTTTTAAAGAATTGCACTAGATTATTTCAAAATTTCTACCCACTTTTAGCTATCTTCTATCTCAAATACAATCACTGAAGACAAAAATAAAATGTGTCATTTTTGGAGGGACACGTGAAGATTGTCCAAAGTTTTTCATGTTTTCATTGCAAAAGAGAGTGAGCAGAGTCTCTAGGGCCTGAAGCTTGGACATTTAGCCATGTTTACATTCTTAAAGCCAGCTCAAGAACAAACAGTTCAAGTACATACATGACACATTGCTAAATTTTTCTTGGCAAGGTTGCAGAAATGTTTTAGCCACTGGCATATTATTTCATTTTTATTTTTTCTTAGCATCACTGATGGCAAAATATGCCTATATAACTGTTGCATTTTTGCCCGTTTTCATTTCTTATGTGTGAAAATATATTTCGTATAGATAGAGCAGGCTTAATCTATCAAAGAAAGAAAGAAATAAACGTGACCCTGGACTGAGCGCTGCAGATTGAGTTTTCTATTCTCTGCCTGTTACGCTAGAGCTGAACAAATAGAGCTCAGCAACATTTTATAGCCAGCACTTGTATGCATATTTACACACACACACATACACATACACACAGATTTGCATACAGTTAATGTTCAGTGGCTGAGCAAAAGCAAAGGAGGAGAAAAAAACTTAACTATGAAATTACAAGCATCAGGAATAATTCTCAAGAAACAGAGATGTTTTTCTAACCAGTTGTCCGTTCAGCACCTTCAGAATTTGGACGTATAATTTATATAAACCATTTCTGTTCTCTCTTTTCCCCGAATGTCTGCAGCTTGTTTGCGTTAGTGAAATTAACAAGGAAGCCAATGTAGCATTAGCTCATTACTACTAAGCTCTCTTCTCTTTAACCATTTCTTTTCTCCTTTTCACTCTATACCATGCACGCCACCCAATCTGGAATCTTTCTAGAATAAGTTGAAATATCTATTTTAATAGCACAGGGAGATCAGCTCGGTGCTTTGTGACCACCTAGAGGGGTGGGATAGGGAGGGTGGGAGGGAGATGCAAGAGGGAAGAGATATGGGGAGATATGTATATGTATAGCTGATTCACTTTGTTATAAAGCAGAAACTAACACACCATTATAAAGCAATTATACTCCAATAAAGATGTTAAAAATAAATAAATAAATAAAATTTAAAAAAAATAAATAGAAGATTTCTTCAGAATATATTTGATTATGATTTTTACCTTGGGAAAAAGTATTACATAAATATTTAAAATATTCTCATCTAATAGATAGCAACATAATATTGTTAGCATGCATATTAATTCTCTATTGGTAATTTTGTCTATGAATACTTGTATATTATATTAATATGCAAGTTATGCATCCCTGGAATTTATACTATTAAATAATTTTAAATGAAATTCTTGGATTATGTTCTCTTTCTGGTTAAAATTTCAAGTCCTCAATTAACTTCTTTTCTAATTAGAAGTTATTATGAAATATATCAGTTTAACGAAACCACAAATAACATTAATTTAAAAACCATACGTATTAGCTGAGAAATTTTCAGAAATATTTCTGAGAGAGTTACAGCTAAGATCAAATGAAGACATTTCCATTTCAAATTCTTTTGACATTCTGGATACTACAACAATGTCAAACTAAAACGAATATTTTCCAATATCTTTAATAGTATTGTAATGTAATAATAGAGTACAAGTAGTTTCAATATTATTAATAGTAACTTAATGTAATAATAGCAATGATTGGTGAAGAAAAGAGACCTCAGAAATGACCTTCCAATATTCCTGCTGGGACCCTTTAAATGTCTGCTGACTCTCAGGTCTGTCCATTTGCTGCCAGTGTGGAAATTGTGATTGAAACCTTTAATCTCAGTTTCACAGGCGCTTGGAACAGAGGGACTAGACTAGGTGGGTATGTGAGTGAGTGCGTGTATTGTCCCACCTCTTTGTATATGGTCCACTTTAGAGAAAGATAACATAGTGAAAGGAGGGCTACTCTTTGCCATTCCTACGTTGCTGCCTTCTGAAATAGTAGTGAGGCAGCGGTGAGAGGAGTCTGGATGCTCTCCACTGGCTTCTGGAAACTTCCACCTTAGTACTCTCAGCTTCCAAGTGTGAAGCAAGGACTTGGAGTGTCACCTGGCAGTTCTTTGAAAAACTGATGTAATAAAATATTTTTTTCTCTTTCAAGCAAACATTTTAAAATTGAGTTTATGTCAATTATTTATTGTTTGTGCAAACTTCAGCCGTCACACAACTCTTGGCTGCGCATCCGGCCCTGGGGATTGTATGAAACCGTGCCCTAGTGCACTGAGTGATTGGTGTTCATTCACATTCAGTCTCCAGACCTACTTCACTTTTCAAATGCGGTAGGGAATAATGTGGTACTCCTACCACAACATCTAGGATAAACCGATAAACCTTTGCTTATTCTGGTGTGTATTGGAGCCCAGCATCCTCGGAGATCATTTGAGCATTGATTTTTTTGTTGTTGTTTTGGCAGTGCAGCGTGGCTTGAGGGATCTTAATTCCCCTGCTCGGGACTGAACCCAGGCCCTGGGCAGTGAAAGCATGGAGTCCTAACCACTGGACCACCAGGGAATTCCCTGAGCACTGATTTTAAAAGACCAACTTTTAAAGCAACCACAGACATTAAAGAGAAGTGGAGTTTATGCTCACTGAAAAATCAGTATTGCCACCAAATTGTGATTTGATGATCATGTATACTATTTTCATACATTTTATATCTTTCACATAATGTAATTTAATTAAGAGACTAGCCGAAGCTATTTTCTTTTACAATTTCTGGAACAATCAGTCTAAGTTTGAAAGAATAGTATTCTTTACCTGAAACTATCGCAATTATCTTTAGCTATAATCTAGGCAAATACACATATTTTATTATATTTAAAATTTTTTGATAATGAGTAAATGACCTGTTTAATGTTTTATATGCCTAAATATGACTTTCAATGTCCATATAATAAAAAATTAATGAGAACTAACAATATATAGAACTTACTATATATTATTTTTTTCTGAGATGATTTAACATATATATTAATTTATTCAATCCTCACAATAGTAATATGAGGTAAGCATGACCATTACTGTAGTTTATCAATGAGTAGTTTAGTCATAGAAATATTATGTAAATTTCCCAAGTTTCACAACTAATGAGCTGAAGTTCCAAACCAGGTTGTCTGATACCAGTATTTATGTTTTTAATGACTGCTGCAAAATTTCACTACAGAGTAAAGGTTAACATAAAACAGAAAATTCAGTACAAGTGCTTGGCAAAACAAAACAAAAAGAACACACTAATATTGGTTTTGTCCCACTTAGGCCTTTGAGTAATTTAATCGCTGTGTTTTAAAAACAGAAGGTATACAACCCAAGATCTACTATGATACTCTAACAATTACAATATGATTTATTGTGCTGGGTGAAATGGTAACACACACATGGAGCCTAGACTGGCTCAGAGGAAGTGTAGGTAGGACTAGCCTGTAAAGGCGACTCTGGGAACGGGGGTAGTTTTCCAAGCAGAGTTGGTAAAGCCCTGAAGAACAGAGAACTACGGCATATTTGAAAATCTGAAGAAACTGGAAAGCAAGGCCCACAGTACAATGGTGGAGAATTTAGGTTTTGGATCTAGACTTTTCTGAGATCAAATAAAAACATCATTTTCTAATTGATATGACATTATGTGACTTGGAAAAGATGACCTCACTTTTCAAATGACCAACTTTTGAAAAGAAAAGGACATATGACTTATCTTGAACAATCTTAGGGAGGATTAAAGGTGAATTGGTGTGTAAAGCATCAAGGACAGTATTTGGTACATAACCAGTTTTTGATGCGTGTGCTCAAATTCACTGTGGCTAGGCTGTAGATAGTTGATGGGAAGATCTCTGAGAGGGGTGGCTTGAGGGTTCAGCCCATGATGGCCTTGTAGCCCAGAATTTGGACTTTGTCCTAAGAGTAATGGAGATAATCTGAAGGGCTTTAAAGTAAGAAGTTATACTATCAAATTTGCATTTTGGAAAAATTTAATATTGGGATACAGTCATGTAGTACTATAAAATGAAAAATACTTTATTGTGTAAGGTATTTTGAAGATAAGATTGAATAAAAACAAATATGTGGACAGTGGCAGCAACAAAAACCAATATTCTTTAGAAATGTGCAATTCATTTATTTTTTCCTACACATAGAAACATCCTGGCATCACATAAGATCTTTAGAGACCCACCTATATACAGAGGATGTCTCTGGACCACCAAACCATTACATAACTTGTTCATAATTCTTAGAAAAACATATGAACATTCCAGTTGTTGACATATCCACATGTGCAGAAAAATAAAAATCACATGTGTAGGAGATGGTCAGAAATTTTGATTACTCTTAAACTCAGTATTATTTGTGATTTTTATGTACTTTGATTGTTCCTGCCTGTTACTTATTATCTTCTGTGATTGCATTCAATAAACGTTTGTTGAACCAACATTTATGTGGAAATCACTTCATTTTTATACTTACTGTCACATCTTATTGATTCTATTCATGTGTTGTCTTACTATGTAATATAAAATTGTATGTTCCCTGTTGGATTACTTGTTCTTTCTTATCTCATTGTATAGAATATGTTCCCAATAAGCATTGCTGACATTGCATTTCTTATGTGCCCACATCGTATTTCTATGGGTTGAAAATTAGTACATTTTTCCCTTTACAACAAATAACTGCCAGTGTTTTTCAAAAATAGTCAGAGGACCAACTATGTAGGAAAAATCTAGGGAGAGAGGAGTCTTTACTACAAATGAAGATTCCTGAGCCTTACTCCAGATTTACTAAATCAAAATGTTCTGAGTACATTCTGGATTCCTGGAATGTGCATTAAAAACAAAACAAAACAAAACAATGTTTAAGGGATTCTTACATGAATTCAAGTTAGAAAACCACTTCAGAACATGTGTACAATTCTTTTCTGTTGAAATGAATAGAACTGGACCATCTCAGTGTTGCCATTTCTGTAAGTATTACTTGAATGGTAAAACCAATATCCATGATAAGAGTATCTTGATTTCTGCTAAATTAATCTGAAAAACAATCTCATGAAGCATTGATGGATAAGCAGGTGCTATAATCTGCATGTTTGTTTTCCCCAAAAATTCATATGTTAAAATTCTATTGCCCAATGTGACGGTATTAGGAGGTGGAGATTTTGGGAGGTGAGTAGGTTGTGAGAGCAGAGCCTTCATAAATGGGATTTGTACCCTTATAAAAGAGGCTCCAGAGAGCTCCATTGGCCCTTCCTCAAGTGAGATACAACCAGAAGTCTGCGACCTACAAGAGGGCCCCTCACTAAACCATTTGGGCATTCTGATCTCAGACTTCCAGCCTCCAGAACTGTGAGACCTAAATTTCTATTGTTTATAAGTTAACCAGTCTGTGGTCATTTGTTATAGCAAATAAACTAAGACAGCTAGTAATGTATACAATAAATTAAGTAACTTCTGTAAGGACAGAGAGGTGATGATTTAAACATTATCATCCTGAAATGTATGCTCGAATGATATGTACTTGGCTCTATCTAACTTAGTATTTTCTTTTTTTGTGTGATTTTTTAAAAATAAATGACATAACATTTCATGTGACCCAAAACTGGGAAGGAGAGCTAATTTTTAAGAATCAAGATTCAAAAAGCTATCCACAGGCTGAAATATGATTGAATATATCACAATTAATCTTCCAGTGTAAAATCTCATACTAGATTAAAAACATCCATTATATAAATCCAGGATGTGGAAAGAGCTGGACTAAAGACAGTTTATTTGCAAAAAGTAGATGATTTTTAGTTGATTGCAAGCTGCATATGAATCGATAATGTGAAGCAGTTGCCAAAAGTGAAGAAATTGTTTTTACTTTAATTATAATGTTTCAGCAACTACAAAAGTAAGTAAAAATTATTGTAATTCCATCAGCATTACACAATTTTAATTGTTTTGTATTCTCTTCCAGGTGTTGAGCACATACAAGCCTAATTCAAATAGCTTAATCATAATACACACATCATTATTTAAACGTTGTTTTTCTGTCTAATATCGTATCATAAAGCTAATGTGATCTTAAGCTTCATTAATTGTAGTACAATGCTGAAGGCTAGGAAAATCACAGTGGAGTCTTGTTCCATGCATGGCCCTGGCAGACAGCACCACATCTGGAGATGAGGTCCCAGTGGCATGGAGTCTGGAAACATGGGGCCAATGACCTGCCAGGAAAAGAAGATTCTTAGAGAATCATGAAAGCTGTTTTTATGTACTTGAAGGCTCATTTTGTGGAGGAGAGATTACCAGGACCTTTTGTTATTTTCCCTGCTTGTCTCTAGAGAGCACAATCAGGATCAGTTGAATTCAATTCAACAAGCGTTCATTGATTCTCTATTGTATTTCAGGCATTGGGTTTGGAGTTCAGGGCTAAATGGACAAGGAAGACACAATATCTGCACTCACTGATCTTAGAGCCTAGTTGAGAAACAAGCATGAGACTCCTTGTCAACACCTTTTAAAGCTCCTGAGATAAATTTCCAAATTGCTTTCCTAAAGTATTGCATCAAATTTCTCTCCCACCAGGATTATACATGAGAAAACTGTTTCAACACATTCTTATAGAAATATTGTGTATTAACATTTTTCCTAGCTTTACATGAAAATGGTATATCATTTAAATTTTTTTCATCTTTATTATGAGTAAGATAAATTATTTTCAAATATTTACTAATAATTGTCTAGGATATGAATTGGTTGATCATTTTCTTTTCCCTGTAATCTATTGCAGGACACTGAAAATTTTATATGTTAAGTGTAATTATAATAATATCTCCTAGTTTTTTTGTGATTTATAAAACTTATCGAGGATCCTTTCTAAATAAAGTTTTTATCATAGTATTTTCCCTGTCTCTTAATAAAATAATATACTTTGAGGACTTTTGAAACAGTAAAGAACCATGAATTTTCAGTATTTTCATAATTGCCAAGTCTATATTCAATACAGGATCATACTATATGTATTGAACATTTAATTGGTTGCAATGATATCATATTGAAATTTTATGCAAAGTAAATTTTATGCAATGTAAAATACAAACTTTATCTAGGTTATTGAATCCCACTATAATGGCTTCTTATTTGTGCATGCAGAGAGAGTGAGAGAACCCAAAAGGAGAGTCCTCACCAGACATAAACTCTGCTGGCTCCTTGATCTTGGACTTCCAGACTCCATAACTGTAAAAAACTAAATTCCTGTTGTTTAAGCCACCCTGTCTGTGGTACTTTGTTTTGGCAACCTGAGCAGACTAACACAGGTGCTATCACAGGATGAAATACTGTATTTCCTCTAAATTAGAAAAACTACAAACAAAACCATCTCAAGGTTCTTGGTTCAATAGAGCATTGTTTGTCCAAACTCTGTAAATCAACACATTTTCTTGTCATTTGCCTTTCCAAATGACATATTTTTTTGTAAGCTACAGTATTAGTTCAAAAAGAGAGAAAACACACATAAATATTTTCAGTTTTCTTTTATGTTATGTTACTGTATGAATATTGTATGTTATTTTACACATTACCTTGGCAGTACAGCTTTCTTTTTATATAATTATATACATTTATTGGTAATGATGATATGCTAGAAACGTTCATGTACATTCATGGAGAACACAAAATTACTGAAATTAGTATTAAAATTACGTTATAAGATTTCCAAAGGGTTAACAAAATAAAAAGTTAATGTATTGATTGATAAGTAGGAAAATTAAACTGGGCAATCTAGACTTAATGACATAATATATCTTCACTAAGAATGATTCAGTACAAAGGGGAAAGTAGGGGGAGGGATAAATTAGGAGCTTGGGATTAACAGATACACACTTCCATATATAAAATAGATAAACAACAAGGTCTACAGGGAAATAGACTCAATATCTTGTAATAGTCTATAATGGAAAAGAATCTGAAAAAGAGTATATATATATATATATATATATATATATATATATATATACCATCTGAAAAGAGTATTTATATATAATATATATAGTATATATATATAGTGTATATATATAGACCACTGACTCACTTTGCTGTACATTAGAAACTAACACAACATTGTAAACCAACTATACTTCAAAAATTTTTTTTTAATTAAAAAAATAATGATTCAGTAAAGAATTTATACCTGCTTGATAACAGTTATGATTGTATCCTTTGAAAGAGATAGAAAAATATGAATATTTACTGCACAGTTATCTATTTTATGACTGGGGTGTTCTTATCTTTTATCCTCAGGTTTACAAACAGTGGGATTTGATAACCTAAATCAAGTTTCTGTTTTACATTGCATAAATTTTACTTTGCATAAAATTTCAAAATGATATCATTGCAACCAATTACATGTTCAAAACATATAGTATGATCCTGTATTGAACACAGACTTTTGTCAATTATAAAAATACTAAAGATGTATGTTTCCTTAATGTTTAAAAAGTCCTCAAACTATAGTATTTTATTAAATCCTCATAATCGTATGTTATGTCACATCTCCTACTTAAGGAAACCACTGTGTTGCAGTTTTTATCACTCTATCCAACATTTTCATTTTATGAAGCTTTTGTTTTAAAGGTTGTAAGAGTTTTACACTAATCTAATTTAATCGCATTATTTTTATAAAACATTAAAGCTTGACATTGTATTACCACATAATTTCATAGAATGTCGATCTTCCCTTTGTCACCTCCATCTTCTGTGGGTCAGAAGTTTGAGTTGGAAAAGAAAATTGTAGTCATCTCTTCCTGACAGGAGATCCCTCAAAGCCAACTTTTTTTGAGCTATTTCTTTGAATTTAACTTTCCTGAAATAAATATAGCATAGTTTCAGTTAGGAATATGTTGTACTGAAAGTAACAAAAAAGCATGACTTCTGTGGCTTAAACAAATAGGGATTCATTTTCTCATATAACTGGACAGAGGGATGTGTGGCTTCAGTTCAACTCTTCATCAATTCCGTGGGCAGTGCCTCTAGAGTTCTCTTGGATACAGATGGCTACTTTCAAGGATGAAACAGGTGGGAAGTGATGCTCACTTCCATGCTACTGTCTCGAGAGAAATAAAAAGTTTTCCCAGAAGTTTTCCATACATTTCTACTGGGATTTCATTGGTCAGAACTGGCTACCATGGCTACCTGTAAGCAAGAAGAGAGGCCGGGGAAATGGGGTAGGGACAGCAGTGTTAGACCAGTGTTCCTTAAAGAAAGTGCTTTTGTTGTTTTGGGTGGGATAATTCTTCAGTTTGCTAGATTGTCTCTGGCCCTGATAATCAAAAGTTACTAGCTCTTCTCAGTCATTTTGAAAACCAAGAATACCTCCACAGTAGACTAACCACTCCCTAGGAGTGTGGAACTGGCCCATTTGAGACTCACTAGATTATATACATTGTCATCTATCATTTAGGTTTTTGCTGGCTTGAATTAAACAAGGGTTTGGAAGGAAAGAAAAAGAAAGAAATATATACTGGAGAGGCAAAATTATCTGCCACATCAACCATAGTCACCAGATTTTGTAGATTTCTAAGTCAAGTTATAAAATTTGAAGTTATAGCGTTTTAAAACATTTCATGTAGTTTACCTATTTAGCATAATTAGCCTCCTCCCTTCATCTCTCTACCATTGACTTTCTTCTTTTTCTTTCTTCCTTTCTTCCTTCCTTTCTTTTCTTTCTTTCTTTCTTTCTTTCTTTCTTTCTTTCTTTCTTTCTTTCTTTCTTTCTTTCTTTCTTTCTTTCTTTCTTCTTTCTTTCTTTCTCTGTCTTTCTTTCTTTCTTTCTTCCTTCCTTTCTTTCTTTCTTTTCTTTCTTCTTCTCTTTTCCTTCCTTCTTACTTCCCTTCCTCATTCCCTTTCTCCCTCCCTCCCTCTCCCCTTCCTTCCTTCCTTCCTTCCTTCCTTCCTTCCTTCTTTCTTTTCTTACTTTCTTAGTTCTCTTTTCTTTTCTCTGGTCTCTTCCTTTCCCACTGCTTCTCTTTGTTTCTTTCTTTCCATTATCCAAGCAGGTTTATCACTTTTGACTTTTAGGAAAAACAGTCCAAAACAATTTATTTTTCACCTTTTAATTTTTATTCTCTGGTAGAAAGTATAAATTATAATTCATCCTTGCTGTTATCAGGAACTTCTTCCATTTTTCTTACATATTTCTTGGTGATCTACTGCTATCATGAAATGAGCACTTGGTGTTAAATCCTGCAATCTGAACTCAAAAAGGTTTGGGAGCTTTTTTTTCCCCTTTCCCCCTCTTTTTTCCCATTCTTCCCTCTCTGAACACTTGATCCTAGAGACTACTGGGTGGAGCAGAAGAATGTGGATATCATCTTGGGAACCAGGGGGAGATGGAGTGGCCCAGAACATGGTGGCATTGTTGACTGGTGGGAGGATCTGATGGGTGGGCTGCCCTGCACCATGGGCCTGGTGTGGGTGTCAGAGCCCTGTTCAGGGCCAGTGTTGCAACAGAATGAGAACTACTGTCCCACAGAGAGTCAGCTTGGCCAGGGAGACAGAGTCCTAAGTGGGAATGGAGGGGCATGCAGAGGGAGTGAAACTGAGCAGGACCTTGTGGGACTCCTGGGCACAGAAGTCTTTAAAACAGTTGCCAATCAGGGAAGGAAGGGGATGCAGAGACAAGGGAGGAGCAGTCAAGAAACAATAATGCATTTTTGGGGCAGGGTTCTGGTTCCACTTCAAGGGATACACATAACTATATCTTTGAGCTCTTTACAGAGCTAAAACTCCCAACAAATGGAAGATGTTAACATTCTTCATTCTAGACATGATTACAGTTTGATAACTTCGAGAAGCTCATCAGGAGACCACCTGAGGCCAGATTAAAGGAATGCAGGGCCTGCACACACCCTGATCCTTATCGACAACCCCACCCTTGAACCATTGCTATAAAACTCCTCACCAAATCCTCCTAGGTTGGGACACACAGTTTTTCAAGGCACAAGCCGTCTGTGTCCCCCTTTAAATGGCAAAGCAATAAAACTATTCTTTTCTATTTCACCCAAAACTGTCTCTGAGATTCGATTCAGCACTGGTGCACAGAGACTGAGTTTTTGGCATCAGGAGTGGCCAGGGAGTGGACACAAAATCTGACCAGTATGAAGAAAGCCTGGCTTTTAATGCCAGAACACAAGATGCCCCATTAAATTTGAACTTCAGATAAACAATGAATCATTTTTTAGTATAAGTATGTATATAGATGTATATGTGTTATAGGTATGTTTGGGGGCATATTTATACTAAAAAACAATTCATTGTTTGTCAGAAATTAAAATTGAACTTAGCATTCTGTATTTTATCTGGCAACTCTACAAGGAGGTAATAGACTTCCATTTGGCAGGCAGCCCACACTTCCAGAGCTGGGAGAGAAGTAAATCTGTATGGAGATAGGATCATGGTAAAGGCAGGAAATAGTTAAATGCAAGACATTTTATAAATAAGTAAATACTTAAACATAATGAGAGCCAGTTTTCTCATTATTGGTAAAGGGAATTGCATTCATGGAAAGAAAGAAAACTAGAATGAACTCAGTGAGGTTGGATTAAAATTAGTTATTGATATGAATTCATAGTTTTCAAGATTTATAACTGAATATAGAAATAAATATAGATGTAAATGCATGTATGTGTGTGTGTGTGTGTACATTTCCTCTAACTCTGTCCACTTAGAACTAAAGCAGTAACACCCCAACAGCAATGAGAACATCCTACACCCAGATCTTGGATTCTCCACTAAAAGGAACCAAGGATCCTTAGAGAAATGACTGATTCCAGGAGTGGGGCAGGAAAAATATTAGATGAGCTTGGAATACCTCTTTGGACCAGGAATGTTGGGAATACATCAAACGAATAAGAAAGCAGTTTGAAAGCTTGTGTCAGCTGAAACTATTGACCCAAAAGGAAACAATTTAAAGATCAAAGTAAAAAATAATTGTAAAGAATTATAACCGATTGAATAAAAATTGGAAACCATGAGGTATTAAAGGTGTAAACAAACAGAAAATTTGTGGAGGAGGACATTCACTTCTCCAAAAACACTAATGACAAAGGGAGAAGAGTATGTTGGAAAGGCTTGGTGGATATCACCTTAAGCAGTTGGTAAAAATAATAGAACATCAGTAATGGGACAAACCGAAATTGTGTACAGTCTTATAGAATAAACTGAGAACAACACACCATAACTTAGGTGTTATGCCTGCTAGAAATGCGTAATCTGAACTTCATCACAAGAGGACAACAAATAAACCCACACTGAGAGAAATTCTACACAAGCACATGCTTGTCATCTTCAAATGTTCAAGATCATGAAAGTGAACAAAAGATTGAGAAACTGTCCCAGACTAAAGGGAATGAAGAGATGTGACAACAAAATGAAATGTGTGGCTCTAAATTGGACTTATTGCTATATGGGATGTTATTGAGATAATTGGTAAAATTTGGTTGGGTTATAAGAATGAGCTGGTGATGCTGAAAGCTCATCCTCTGTGCATTGTTGCTGAATTAAATCTTGGAGACAAGAGTTTTGGGTCAAGTAGAAAAGAATAGCTTTATTGCTTTGCCAGGCAAAGGGGGACACAGCAGGCTCTTGCCCCAAAAATCTATGTGTCCCAACCTGGGAAGATTTGATGAGGAGTTTTATAGCAAGCCTTCAAGGGTGGGTTTGCTGATAAGATTAGGGTGTGTGCAGGGCCTGCACTCTTCTAATCTGGTCTCAGGTAATCTTTTTGATGAGCTTCTCTGGTTCCTTTAATCTCATCTCAGATGGTCTTCTGTGGTATAAAGAATGCTTACATCTTCCATTGTTGGGTTTTAATTCTATAAAGAGCTTAAAGATATTTTTATGTGTGTCACTTGAAGTGGAACCAGGACCCTGCCCCAAGGCTGCACTATTGTTTCTTGGCCGCCCCTCCCTTGTATTTGCATCCCTACCCTTCCCAGATTAGCAACTTTTTGAATATACCCTTTGGAGCTCAGGGAAAGTCATGGAGACTGGGGTCTGTCCCCTACAAGAAATGGGGGACACGGAAAGGCTTCCGTGCCCAGGAACCCCACAGGGTCCTTCTTGGTTTCACTGGTAGTAACGTATCCATGTTAAAGTTCTGATTTTTATGGTTATATTAGGAGGACATAAAAAAAGAACTTCCTTCCTTTCCTTCCTTCCTTCCTTCCTTCCTTCCTTCCTTCCTTCTTTCCTTCCTTCCTTCTTTCTTTACCTTTTCTTTTCTTTTTTTTTGTAGAAAATACACACAAATACAATTTAAGTATTTGAGTGTAATGAAACATCAGACTGGCTATTTTCAAATGTTTCAGAAAAAAAAGTAATTTCTACTTTAAGATAAATTTTTGTTTTGTAAGTCTTCAGTAGCTTTGTGATGTTCAAACTTTAAGAAGTATTACATTTTATATTATATATTAAAATGTTTTAGGTGTTGATTGTTGTGATTATTGTATTATTATATTACCTTGGATAGGTGAAGCACAGAAGATTTTTAGGGCACTGAAAATACTCTGCTTGTACGATACCATAATGTTGGATACAAGACATTATACAATGTCAAATTCAAAGACACAAAGAGCAAACCCTAATGTAAACTATGGACTTTGGGTGATTATGATGCGTCAATGTAGGTACATCAATTAAACCCACAATGTACGTTCAACAAATGTAACACTCTAATGGGTGATGTTGATCATGGGGAGGCTATGCATGTATGGCTGCAGGGGGTATATGGGAACTCTTTGTCTCTTCCCCTCAATTTTGCTGTGAACCTTAAACTGCACCAAAAAAATAGAGTATTAACTAAAAAAAAATGTGCTTGTGTACAGGCAAAATTGTGTTAACTGGAAAGCATGAGACATGATGTTTTGGTTAATTGGACTCAGCATTAACCAAGAGTAAAATGGAAACTCCCTTCTCTTTCAGTATTTGTTTGGCATATTTCCAACAATAACAGTATGCTGCACTGCCTTAAGGTGTCAAGGGAAAGGCACTTGTGATAAATGTATTTGGCAATTTATCTGTCTCAGAGCTTTTCATCTATCATGTCCTTACTAGTCTTTCACTGGAACTACTCAGGGTGGAACAGACTGAGCTAAATCTGTGATTCTTCAAAAAGATGTGGCTTCTAAAGTTGCTTTCAGGAACAAATCCTTGGCATTGGTTAAGGCAAGAGAAAATCTGGCTATAGTTCAAGGATTCAGAAGTTCTGGTTTTCTTATCAAAGTGATGGCCAAATTTTTCTCCCATCTCAATTTGCTAAAAGCATCAGGTCTTACAGACATTTAGTCCTCTTCTAATTCCTGTAATAGAAAGTTCTATATGCCTTAGGATATTTGGTTTCTGTACCTCAGGGTCTTCATTGTAAAATAAAAGTTATATTGATAGTACTTATTTCACAGAATTTTTATGTGGACCATGAGAATAAAGTATATGGATGGAAAGAGCTTTGGTAAGAAGTGGCACACTTTGATAAATAAGATTAGTTGATGGAAATCACTGATAGTATGATTGCTTACTTCATTTTTTCCCATTGAGCACATCAAAATCTTGATTTTGAGTTAGTCAGGATCCATCCAATATCTGAAAGGGATCTTTCTATAAAACTCGAAGAAAACTATGGAAGGATTTTTTTTGGTTATGACTGCACATGTTTCACAGAATGAGAACCACATTTCGTTTACTAAATTCAGAATAATAAATGACTGATGATTGTATATAAGAAAGCAAAAATAATGTATAATGGGGTGTTGAGTATTTTTGAATTTCTTCTATCTCTTCTTGGGAACCCCCTAAACATGGAATAGCTAAGAGATTGCCTGGTCTCTATTCTGGTTCAGCTGAATCATTCTGTTGCTTCCCTGACTGCCTTGCTTTCTCAAGGGTTATATCAGTCTACACTGAGCTGTTGCTTCCTCCCATCAGAGCTATTAAAAATTACAGAACTATTTCTCATTCTCTGTCGATTATGTGTCAGTTTCATTTTAAAGTAACAAAGTCTGTATTCATTATGTTGCAAAGGGGAAATTCACTGTACCCCTACCCTGACACTAGCTATTATTAGTCTAGGAAAGCACAAGAGCCTCTCTTTGCTAGGGTTGTCCCTAGAAAATGTATTTCTTGTTAATCTGGAAGATCTGTGGTCCCACAGTTCCCTGCACTGTTTTGCACTGGCTTTCTGCTATAAACTGGCTGAGGGAAGAGTATCTTCCTCATTAAGGACCAGGATAGAAATACATTTCACCCAGTTGGAGGCATACCACCACCATCACACTGCTCCTCGTCATTGAGACTTTTACTAGGTTAGTACAGTGCAGAATTTAACTGCTTTTTTTTTTATAATCCATGTTATTAGGACACAGTTTCACATATATTGATCCTTATTATTAATTGTCTATAGTATTACGGAGAATTTCATGGGTAAGGATAATAGGACAGGGCAATATCTCTCTCCAGAAAGCATTTAAGGCAGTGAGAACATCCAAGTCACTATTACTGCTAGATAGCTAGCATTTTTCAAGTTGTCTTTTGTCAGGAAACAAGGCTTATGTTTTTAAGCCTTTGAGTCACAGAGACCATCCCTTAGGAAGAGAAAGTTTTAAGATTAAGAAATGACACTCTTCATATCTCCACGGTGCTTCACTGAATTCTTTGCTCATCACTCAGCCTCTTCACAACATTGCCCTCATCACTCAATGATCACTGGATCAATGAGTAAGTTTTATGTCATCCACTCCCATCCCCTTCATCCCCCAAAAGAAACATCATCAGGTACTAATGCCAATGTTAATAAACTGAGTCAGAAAAGCAGAAATTCTTTGTACAATTTATAGTCATCATTACATATTCAATAGCACACAATCTTCTTTTTTTTCAAACTGAACTTTTAAAATAATTTGTTTCAGCTTGAATTCATTCTATTGGGACTATTATAATAGAATATCTGCAAAATTTAAATGTTGAAAAGTTGAATTCAAGTAATAAGACTTGGTTTCAAAGTTTATATAAATGTTACTGATAAATCTAAATGACAAAATTATTCTAAAGAAGCCAATATAAAATTTTCTGTCAAGATCACATTTGACATGTGATAAGGGAAACTTGATAAGCAGGAACTGAACTGGAAAGAACTTATTTTTCACAGATAATAAAAGCCCAGAGGTGGGGCATCCAGGACCAGCAAGGGAACTGTCCTATGCTGTCAGATACCTTTGCTCTGTCCAGTTTTCTGGTCAACCCTACTTTGTGTGTCCTGTACCCACAAGCTTCTCTACTTCAGCACATTGTGACTATGTTCCACGGGAAGAGCAAAGGGCAAATGGGCAAAGTCCAAATAGTAACTGCCAACTGACTGCCTTTCTCACTAGCATTATAGGAAATCACTCTCAAAGACTTCCCTCTAAATCTTACTGGCCAGATGCGTGGCATATGGCTGCCCTAGTGGCATCAAATTCTACAAAGCTAAGTATTTTAAAATGGGTATGTTGCCATCTCACAGAAAAGCCAAATTCTGAGTAAAAAAAGAAATTGAGAATGGACATTAGGCAAGATATTAGCAGTATTGGCCACAATAACCTAATAAATAGATTCTCATAAAAATAACAGTCTCTTTGACACTGGTCTTGGCAATGATTTTTTGGATTTGACAATGAAAGTATGGCAACAAAAGCAAAAGTAAATGAATGGGACCACATCAAACCACAACATTTCTACACAAAAAGGAAGCAATCAACAAAATGAAAGGGCAACCTATGGAATGGGAGAAAATATTTGCAAATCATATAACTGATAAGGAATCAATATCCAAGAAGATAAGGAGCTCATACTACTCAGGCACAATCAAGATCTGGTCTACAGGCAGCCCTCAGGAAGAGGGGCTTCTGGCACTGTTGACAGATAAACTGATAGAAGTGGAGGCAAGGGATTTATAACAACATAACAAGCACTTGTCATGACTGAGTTCTCCGTAGCTGGAAAACAGAACAAGCCATGGAGGCCCTAGGGGTCAGGCAGGGCCAAAGGGATCTGATGGCAGAGGGGAAGCATGTCAACTGGTCCTTACAGGGCGCCTTTCATGGGTGCTCTGAAGCAGCTTTCAGATCTCATGGATGGGGAAAATTGGTCCTACCTGCTGAAGGAGTGAGTCCATCGGTCAAAGTTTATTCATGTTTTTCTGGTCTCTTTTCATGTTTCTTTTTTTATTTAATTTAATTTTTATTTTATATTGGGATATAGTTGATTTACAATATTGTGTTAGTTTCTGGGGTACAACAAAATGGTTCATGTATAATAACCATGACCATAATTCATAACCATAATGAATGTATATCCATTCTTTTTAAGATTCTTTTCCTATATAGGTTATTACAGAACACTGAGTAGAGTTCCCTGTGCTATACAGTAGGTCCTTGTTGATTATCTATTTTATATATAGTACTGTGTATATGTTAATCCCAAACTCCTAATTTATCCCTTTCCCCTCACCTTTTCCCTTTGGTAAACGTAAGTTTGCTTTTGGAGTCTGTGAGTCTGTTTCTGTTTGTAAATAAGTTCAATTGTATCATCTTTTTAGATTCCACGTATAAGTGATATCATCTATTTGTCTTTCTCTGTCTGACTTACTTCACTTAGTATGATAATCTCCAGGTACACCCATGTTGCTGTAAATGGCATTATTTCATTATTTTTTATGGCTGTGTAATATTCCATTGGGTATATATACCACATCTTCTTTTTCCATTCCTCTGTTGATGGACATTTAGGTTGCTTCCATGTCTTGGCTATTGTAAATAGTGCCGCAGTGAACATTGGGGTGCATATATCTTTTTGAATTATGGTTTTCTCCAGATATATGCCCATTGGCCAAAGTTTATTCATGTTTTTCTGGTCTCCTTTCAGGTTTCTGGCCCTTCCCCCAGCCCCCAAATTCTTAGTTATCTAGTTCCTTACTGTTTCTCTGCTGCTGAAATCTGTTCCTTCTCACCATCTTTGCCTCCAAAATAAAATGGCACCAATATCATTTCTTATTCTGATAGTAAAATGCCACAGACACAGTGTGCCTTCATTTCAACAAAGCTTTGGATAAGACCTCTTCTGGTACTTTCCCCACAGTCTCCAGCACTGAAACTCCGTGTTTCCTACAGTTTCTTGTGGACATATTTTCCAGTTATATTGGAAGGACTTTAATCACCGTGAGAGTAAAGATTAGTTCCATCAATACTCCAACTGCTCCTGATACCACCTAGGACTTTTCCTGAAGTCTGCATTGAACTATCAATATAATAAATGTTTAGTCTAGTTTGAGTAATTATTCATTTGAAGAAGAAAATACTGCCAGGTAATGAAACTCAAATGAAATGTTTTGAGTTCTGTAGATACCTTCCTTGATAACGTTTTATAATTCCAATGCAATAATGCAGGATGATAATTAATTATGCCAGTATTGTATCTTATTGGAGGAAAGACTTTTAGCCACTTTTTCCCATACATGCTCCGCCTATGCTGGCCTATTTCTTAGCAGCTCTATCTCCTTATCGCCCATCTCCCATCCAAGGAAAGAGATTAACCTGATTATTCAAATTCAGAGATTCTGATTGCACACAATTATTAGTGGGCATTGACACTGGGTGTACGATCACTGGATATAGCTATAAAGTGAGGAGTTCAGGCTCCAGGATTTCTCATTGTCATTTCCTTTTTTTGTATTGTGTAGCAGAATTGGTAAGCAAAGTCGGGGATTCCTCTTCAATTTTGGTGGTCTTCCTCTGACTCTCATTCTGTGTCTGGGTGGGTGAATGGACTCCTGTATCTTTCTGTTTCATGCCTGCTGATTTAAACTGTGGAGGTCTTAGGGTGAAAGAAATGTTTAGGATGTTCCTTTTAGACCTAAAGCCTAAGCTGGGAGCTTCAATTTATCTTTTGACCAAGGCTATTAGTTGTATTAGGATACAGCAACCAACAAAATGACACTTTTTTATTCCTGTCATTCCTGTCCTGTTTTGACCCTTGGATATCCTACTTAATAACCCTGTGGGAGGGATTCTTGGCTGTGATGTAGGATAAGCTTTCCTAGCCTCTTGTATTTGTCAAGGTTCTTCAGAGAAACGCAATCACAGTAGATTTATTATGAGAAATTAGCTGTTGCAACTGTGGAGGCTGAGAAATCCTATGATCTTTTGTCTGCAAGCTGAAGACCCAAGAAAGCCAGTGTTGTAATTTAATCTGAGTCTGAAGGCCTGAGAATCAAGGGAGCTGATTGATATAAATCCCAGTCTGAGAGCAGGAGAAGATAAGACGAGATGTCACAGCTCAATCAGTTTGGTAGGAAAAAAGGAAGGAGGCAAATTCCTCTTCGCTCCATTTTTTGTTCTATTTAATTCCTAGTGGGTTAATTGATATCTCCTCACATTGGTGAGGGTAATCTACTCTACTGAGTTCACTCATTCAAATGCTAATCTCTTTTGGAAATACCTTCACAGACACACCCAGAAATAATGTTTAATCTGGATACTCTGTGATCAATCAAGTTGACACATAAAATTAGTCATCACACTTCCTGACTCCAAAATAATTATAATACCATCAAAATTTATCCCTGACCTCTAAGATACCTTAGAATATTTAATGACAAGTTCTGTAATCAGTTATTTATAGGCCTATGTCTATGTTAGCTTCTGCTATATGAGGATAAAAAATGCATTTAATTTCTCAGGCAGGTGGTATGATGTTACATACAGAAGTTATTTTTTTCAATGAATGATAACATAATTTTAAGTGTGTCATTTCAAAATCATATTTTCAGATATTTGGAGCTTCTTTTAAGGAAGCATTTAATTGAGCATGTACTATATACCCTAAAAAGCATTATACTCATATAAAGATGAGGAAATTGAGGTTCCAGGAGGTTATGGAGTTTGTCCAAGTGTCCATGCTGAAGAAGTGGCAGAGTTGAGATTCCAACCAAGGTATGTGCAACTCCAGAGCCAGCTCCTGGCCTGCACCACTGCCTCTGAGAAGGCTCAAGGGTCCTGAGTGGGGGAGGGGGAAAGTTCCACTTATCCTTGGTCAGACAACATTATCTCATGTGACTATCAGTTTCCCTGGATCTGGGCAGCAACTTGACTAGTCTTGGTGATGAGATATTTTTGGTCCAGTGACTGTCATGAAGGCATAGTTAACTAAAAAATATCCTTATGAATAATAATTGTCTCTTTCATCATGTTGTTTATTTACAAAAGATTTGGACAGCAACAGGGAGGGAACCCAGCCCCACCCATCAACAGTCAAGTGGATTAAGGTTTTACTGATCTCTGACCGCCACAGCAACAGTCAGCTCTACCCACCACCAGAGCCTACCATCAAGCCTCTTAGATAGCCTCAACCACCAGAGGGCAGACAACAGAAGCAAGAAAAACTACAATCCTGCAGCCTGTGGACCAAAAACCACAGTTACAGAAAGATAGAGAAGATGAAAAGGCAGAGGGCTATGTACCAGATGAAGGAACAAGAAAAAACCCCAGAAAAACAATTAAATGAAGTGGATATAGGCAACCTTCCAGAAAAAGAATTCAGAATAATGATAGTGAAGATGATCCAGGACCTTGGAATAAGAATGGAGGCAAAGATTGAGAAGATGCAAGAAATGATTAACAAAGACCTAGAAGAATTAAAGAACAAACAAACAGAGATGACCAATACAATAACTGAAATGAAAACTACACTAGAAGGAATCAATAGCAGAATAACTGAGGCAGAAGAACGGATAAGTGACCTGGAAGACAGAATGGTGGAATTCACTGCTGCAGAACAGACTAAAGAAAAAAGAATGAAAAGAAATGAAGACAGCCTAAGAGACCTCTGGGACAACATTAAACGCAACAACATTCGCATTATAGGGGTCCCAGAAGGAGAAGAGAGAGAGAAAGGACCAGAGAAAACATTTGAAGAGATTATAGTCGAAAACTTCCCTAACATGGGAAAGGAAATAGCCACCCAAGTCCAGGAAGCGCAGAGAGTCCCATACAGAATAAACCCAAGGAGAAACACGCCGAGACACATAGTAATCAAAGTGGCAAAAATTAAAGACAAAGAAAAATTAGTGAAAGCAGCAAGGGAAAAACGACAAATAACATACAAGGGAACTCCGATAAGGTTAACAGCTGATTTCTCAGCAGAAACTCTGCAAGCCAGAAGGGAGTGGCATGATATACTTAAAGTGATGAAAGGGAAGAACCTACAACCAAGATTACTCTACCCGGCAAGGATCTCATTTAGATTTGATGGAGAAATCAAAAGCTTTACAGACAAGCAAAAGCTAAGAGAATTCAGCACCACCAAACCAGCTCTACAACAAATGCTAAAGGAACTTCTCTAAGTGGGAAACACAAGAGAAGAAAAGGACCTACAAAAACAAACCCAAAACAATTAAGAAAATGGTCATAGGAACATACATATCGATAATTACCTTAAACGTGAATGGATTAAACGCCCCAACCAAAAGACATAGACTGGCTGAATGGATACAAAAACAGGACCCATATATATGCTGTCTACAAGAGACCCACTTTAGACCTAGGGACACATACAGACTGAAAGTTAGAGATGGAAAAAGATATTCCATGCAAATGGAAATCAAAAGAAAGCTGGAGTAGCTATACTCATATCAGATAAAATAGACTTTAAAATAAAGAATGTTACAAGAGACAAGGAAGGACACTACATAATGATCCAGGGATCAATCCAAGAAGAAGATATAACAATTATAAATATATATGCACCCAACATAGGAGCACCTCAATACATAAGGCAACTGCTAACAGCTATAAAAGAGGAAATCGACAGTAACACAATAATAGTGGGGGACTTCAACACTTCACTTACACCAATGGACAGATCATCCAAAATGAAAATAAATAAGGAAACAGAAGCTTTAAATGACACAATAGACCAGATAGATTTAATTGATATATATAGGACATTCCATCCAAAAACAGCAGATTACACGTTCTTCTCAAGTGCGCACGGAACATTCTCCAGGATAGATCACATCTTGGGTCACAAATCAAGCCTCAGTAAATTTAAGAAAATTGAAATCATACCAAGCATCTTTTCTGACCACAACGCTATGAGATTAGAAATGAATTACAGGGAAAAAAACGTAAAAAAGACAAACACATGGAGGCTAAACAATACGTTACTAAATAACCAAGAGATCACTGAAGAAATCAAAGAGGAAATCAAAAAATACCTAGAGACAAATGACAATGAAAACACGACGACCCAAAACCTATGGGATGCAGCAAAAGCGGTTCTAAGAGGGAAGTTTATAGCTATACAAGCCTACCTCAAGAAACAAGAAAAATCTCAAGTAAACAATCTAACCTTACACCTAAAGAAACTAGAGAAAGAAGAACAAACAAAACCCAAAGGTAGCAGAAGGAAAGAAATCATAAAGATCAGAGTGGAAATAAATGAGATAGAAACAAAGAAAACAATAGCAAAGATCAATAAAACTAAAAGTTGGTTCTTTGAGAAGATAAACAAAATTGATAAGCCATTAGCCAGACTCATCAAGAAAAAGAGGGAGAGGACTCAAATCAATAAAATCAGAAATGAAAAAGGAGAAGTTACAACAGACACTGCAGAAATACAAAACATACAAAGAGACTACTATAAGCAACTTTATGCCAATAAAATGGACAACCTGGAAGAAATGGACAAATTTTTAGAAAGGTATAACCTTCCAAGACTGAATCAGGAAGAAACAGAAAATATGAACAGACCAATCACAAGTAATGAAATTGAAACTGTGATTAAAAATCTTCCAACAAACAAAAGTCCAGGACCAGATGGCTTCACAGGTGAATTCTATCAAACATTTAGAGAAGAGCTAACACCCATCCTTCTCAAACTCTTCCAAAAAATTGCAGAGGAAGGAACACTCCCAAACTCATTCTATGAGGCCACCATCACCCTGATACCAAAACCAGACAAAGACACTACAAAAAAAGAAAATTACAGACCAATATCACTGATGAATATAGATGCAAAAATCCTCAACAAAATACTAGCAAACAGAATCCAACAACACATTAAAAGGATCATACACCACGATTAAGTGGGATTTATCCCAGGGATGCAAGGATTCTTCAATATACGCAAATCAATCAATGTGATACACCGTATTAACAAACTGAAGAATAAAAACAATATGATCATCTCAATAGATGCAGAAAAAGCTTTTGACAAAATTCAACACCCATTTCTGATAAAAACTCTCCAGAAAGTGGGCATAGAGGGAACCTACCTCAACATAATAAAGGCCATATATGACAAACCCACAGCAAACATCATTCTCAATGGTGAAAAACTGAAAGCATTTCCTCTAAGATCAGGAACGAGACAAGGATGTCCACTCTCACCACTATTATTCAACATAGTTCTGGAAGTCCTAGCCACGGCAATCAGAGAAGAAAAAGAAATAAAAGGAATACAAATTGGAAAAGAGGAAGTAAAACTGTCACTGTTTGCGGATGACATGATACTATACATAGAGAATCCTAAAACTGCCACGAGAAAACTGCTAGAGCTAATTAATGAATATGATAAAGTTGCAGGATACAAAATTAATGCACAGAAATCTCTGGCATTCCTATACACTAATGATGAAAAATCTGAAAGAGAAATTATGGAAACACTCCCATTTACCATTGCAACAAAAAGAATAAAATACCTAGGAATAAACCTACCTAGGGAGACAAAAGACCTGTATGCAGAAAACTATAAGACACTGATGAAAGAAATTAAAGATGATACCAACAGATGGAGAGATATACCATGTTCTTGGATTGGAAGAATCAACATTGTGAAAATGAGTGTACTACCCAAAGCAATCTACAGATTCAATGCAATCCCTATCAAATTACCAATGGCATTTTTTACAGAGCTAGAACAAATCATCTTAAAATTTGTATGGAGACAAAAAAGACCCCGAATAGCCAAAGCAGTCTTGAGGCAAAAAAATGGAGCTGGAGGAATCAGACTCCCTGACTTCAGACTATACTACAAAGCTACAGTAATCAAGACAATATGGTACTGGCACAAAAACAGAAACATAGATCAATGGAACAAGATAGAAAGCCCAGAGATTAACCCACACACCTATGGTCAACTAATCTATGACAAAGGAAGCAAAGATATACAATGGAGAAAAGACAGTGTCTTCAATAAGTGGTGCTGGGAAAACTGGACAGCTACATGTAAAAGAATGAAATTAGAATACTCCCTAACACCATACACAAAAATAAACTCAAAATGGATTAGAGACCTAAATGTAAGACTGGACACTATAAAACTCTTAGAGGAAAACATAGGAAGAACACTCTTTCACATAAATCAGAGCAAGATATTTTTTGATCCACCTCCTAGAGTAATGGAAATAAAAACAAAAATAAACAAATGGGACCTAATGAAACTTCAAAGCTTTTGCACAGCAAAGGAAACCATAAACAAGACGAAAAGACAACCCTCAGAATGGGAGAAAATATTTGCAAATGAATCAACGGACAAAGGATTAATCTCCAAAATATATAAACAGCTCATTCAGCTCAATATCAAAGAAACAAACACCCCAATCCAAAAATGGGCAGAAGACCTAAATAGACATTTCTCCAAAGAAGACATACAGATGGCCACGAAGCACATGAAAAGCTGCTCAACATCACTAATTATTAGAGAAATGCAAATCAAAACTACAATGAGGTATCACCTCACTCCTGTTAGAATGGGCATCATCAGAAAATCTACAAACAACAAATGCTGGAGAGGGTGTGGAGAAAAGGGAACCCTCTTGCACTGTTGGTGGGAATGTAAATTGATACAGCCACTCTGGAGAACAATATGGAGGTTCCTTAAAAAACTAAAAATAGAATTACCATATGACCCAGCAATCCCACTACTGGGCATATACCCAGAGAAAACCGTAATTCAAAAAGACACATGCACCCGAATGTTCATTGCAGCACTATTTACAATAGCCAGGTCATGGAAGCAACCTAAATGCCCATCAACAGACGAATGGATAAAGAAGATGTGGTACATATATACAATGGAATATTACTCAGCCATAAAAAGGAACGAAATTGAGTCATTTGTTGAGACGTGGATGGATCTAGAGACTGTCATACAGAGTGAAGTAAGTCAGAAAGAGAAAAACAAATATCATATATTAATGCATGTATGTGGAACCTAGAAAAATGGTACAGATGAGCCAGTTTGCAGGGCAGAAGTTGAGACACAGATGTAGAGAATGGACATATGGACACCAAGGGGGGAAAAGTGCGGTGAGGTGGGGATGGTGGTGTGCTGAATTGGGCGATTGGGATTGACATGTATACACTGATGTGTATAAAATTGATGCCTAATAAGAACCTGCAGTATAAAAAAACAAACAAAACAACTAATACTAAACTTTCATTGGGTTATTTGTATGGAAATATGTTAATATAAATGTTTCAGACATTACATGAAATTCCTAAAAATCTTATATTTGTATTTGTATGGAAATATGTATGGAAATATGTTAATATAAATGTTTCAGACATTAAAAAAAAAAAAAAAAAAGATTTGGAGTAAGATGAGGGGGGCGGGGGCACTGTCAGGAAATTAAGAAAACCAGAGGAAGCAAGGCAGGAACACCTGGGAGGAAAAAACTGAATTCCAGCTGTTTATTAAGAAAATATTTAAAAATATATATTATATTAAGTATGTATTAAATGTATTATATTAAACACTTATTGAATACATTATATTAAATACATATACTATAATATAATGTATTATAAAGTGTAATAAAATATTGTATTATATTATTATACATAATAAAAAGGAAATCTTTGGTCTCAGGCTGGCCATTTCTATATGACAGAGGACAAAGGCTGAGTGTCTCTAGAAAGAATGACTATGGAAGGCTGATTAGAATATTCAAAGAAGAGAATAAAAGCCAGTTTTAACCTATGTTTTCTCTTGTGTAGTCTTAATCACACCTGGATTTAGCAACTTTAGGATATACCGCTCTATAGTTAAGACCAACTAATGAAATATAGAGGATTGGTTTTTACTGTTAATTTGAACAAGTCTTCTTAGTTTAACTTCTCGGAGTCATTCTAAAGAAGCAGAAAAGCAAGGGAGTAGCAGAATGTTGTTATCATGCTTTTATTTTGTTAATCATTGAGATAAGTTTGAATACTTTTGTTTCAAGTCTACAAAGAGATTGAAACAATTTATTTGATTGCAAACAATAAAATTAAAAAGTTTAAAAACATAATCCAGGACCATGGAAAATAGAGTTAGAAGTACAAAGAATGGATCAGGAAAAGTTTGTGTAAGGATAAACATCATAATTTCCTAGATAGTTACTGAAATTAGGTCTACAGATTTAGCTCTGAGGTTTCTGGCAGCCAAAGAAGAAATGTTATGTTGTTCAGGGAGAACATTCATCTAGTTGTTAACAAGACAACCATATCCAAGCCCTATTGTTTGTGCAGATACTTAAAGTTTTCTCAATGAATGCTTATGAGGTGTAATCTGCAGCCAGTTGTACTCATGTGTCTCCCCCAGGGCTTTATTTCCCTCTTCTATGAAATTTGCCCTGGAACAAATGTTCACACCTCTGGGTACCACGGAACACAGCACAAACAGGTCAAAGTCACCATGTCCCATTTGAGATCATGTTCCACAGAAACTATTTATCCAGTGATAATAGAACAGACAAAGATTGTTCTTTGTCTCCATACTTTCTGTTCTGTACCTTTTCTCCTGGAATTCTAAATAAGTATCCGCTATAATCTCCCTCCTTTTTTGCTGGAATTACAATGTGATGAAATCCTACCTATTAATTTCATCTTCAAATGCATGCATGCATGACTTTTTGCAGTGATGGTATTTCTGTTCCTTTGAGAGAACATTCATATTTGAAATCTCTCTAGAGCTAGAAAACATAGCAAAAGGAAGTAACTGGTCCTAGAATATACTACATTTTCCTGGGGGAGTAGGAAGAGGAGAGGAACACACGTGCCAAAGAGAAAGATATCCTTATTTACAGATGGGTCGGGTCGTTAGATTATAGGAATTCCACAGCATCAGGAACCAACCCCCCCCCCAACCCGCCACCAACACAGCTGCCTTTAAATTCTTTCAATTCTAAAATACTTCTCAATAGCTGAGGGTTCAATTCTTTTCATTCAGTTGATATCTCATCGGTCTTCTAATCGCTAACACCTTAGCGTGACTATGTTGAAGATTCCTCTCAAGCCAGAGAACTTGCTCAGGGAATATCTTGGGTATAATGAGGAACAAATGACACATTAAATATATTTTTGATGGAAAGAAGCTGGAAAAAGAGGGTTTCAAATCCAGTTTATTGCATAAGAGTTGAACCCTTAATTATAGGACAACTAAGCCAGGGATCAGATTAGTATCTAATTCAATGTCAGATGTATGAATAATGAAAACTGCTGTAATTACTTCCTGCACTCTTGTAAGCCTTCTCTTATAAACAAATTTGGAAACTTTGGACCATCCCTAAGCATTTCTAGATGTCCTTATAAAAATCTATTTAGTTTTTATTTTTAACTAGATGTAGATATCAATCGATGAAATAAATGGTGGAGTGTATTACCTATATTATTGACCTTAAGTCAAAGGTTTCTTTCCTAAAAAAGATACACTATAAATCTTTTCCTCAAAAAATAAATAAAAACTTAAAAATAATGTTATGTTACATTCATTTTACTTGATGTGAAAATGACTTCTTCTAGCTCTCTGGTCAGGGGCATCTAATAAGTATAGTGAGTTATACATAGTATGTTCTTTTTTCTAAACTCAAAATAAGGATAGGCTTCCATAAGTCTTTTCCATGTTCTTTAATAACAATCTGTATTATATGAAAATTCTATCTAATATGGAAGATGGCTGATTATTGATAGTTCACATATAAAATACATTTCACCCAAAGATTTAATCATGTGTATGTTGCCTGTGTAATATAGAAAATTATGGTATTATATGTCATTATAAATACAAATTAAACACAGGCTTTAACAGTAAATAATACAGTCATCTGGCTTTTGTTAATAATTTTTGATAACCACCTATTGGAAATAAAACAAAGTTTCAGAAGTGCAAATGGTGTGTAATTTTGACAGAAGTTTCTTTTTTCCTTTAGTGGGCCCACAGCTAAGCCATTGATAGACAAGCCCATGGGAGACAAATTAGCTCATGTAGACAAAGTGAGAGAGTGGCATGGACACATATACACTACCAAACATAAAATAGATAGCTAGTGGGAAGCAGCTGCAGAGCACAGGGAGATCAGCTCGGTGCTTTGTGACCACCTAGAGGGGTAGGATAGGGAGGGTGGGAGGGAGGGAGATGCAAGAGGGAAGAGATATAGGAACATATGTATGTGTATAACTGATTCACTTTGTTATAAAGCAGAAACTAACACACCATTGTAAAGCAATTATACTCCAATAAAGATGTTAAAAAAAAAAAATTAGCTCATGTAACTCATATGCTCCAGGAGTTTTCCCACAGTACCACTGGGTCAGTGCTTGGACAAGATAATTTACCACGTCTCTGAGTGTCCAACTCCCAAGGGCACATTCATTTTGCCTTCCCAGAATCAGGTTGAGGTCTGAAGTTCTGTGTTTATGATCATGAAGTATACTTTGGCTAGCAGAATGAGAGAAAGAGTTGAGTTTTCAGTAAACTCATCCATTACCTTGACTTCAAAACTATTACATTGATACTGCCTGATGAAAATAACCAACTTCAAATGATGGTAGAAGCTAAAATACAGTTATACCATCAGAGGTCTACCTGTGACAGGAAATAAAACCCAAATCATCTAAGCATTTCCATGTAAAATGATAGTAAAAGAGAAATATATAATTTTGGAGTCATTATATGAAGAAATAATGGAAGGGATATCTCTTTATTTAAGTTTGTTTTAATACCAACTGGAAAGTCTTTCAAAGTCTGTGAATCTCATTAGTCAAAGTATGAAAGTAGACCAAAGGGCATTTATGAGAGGTTCAAAAAGATGATATAGAACTTGAAAAACTTGTAGAAAAATATGAATATTTTGGGGAGAAATTCATCAAAAACATCTGAAATGTTAACTCCAGTCAAAGAGAGATATGAATAAAATAAGTAAGAGATTTGGCTATGAAGAAACTAGAGGAAAATTAACTAGATAAAAAAAAAATTATTGATAAAATACATTTTAAAAGTATAATATACATATTTTAAATCATGCTCTGTCTCAACTTCTTAAAACTGGAAATATTTTAGAATATGAGACATTTCATAACATATTAATTATACACCACAGCACTTTTTTTAGTATTAGAACTTTTTTGTTTTTTCAAATGTACTCTCTATTTAGGGAAATCATGGTTGCCACGTTGTATTTAAAAAACTACTCATTTTCCTCCTAATCCATTATATACAGTTGAATTAAATATGTCAAAACAAATATTACGAAAATATTCACATTGTGGGCAAACTAGAGAACTAGAATTGTGTTTTGTTTTGTTTTGTTTTTTTTTGACACAACTACTTTTTCATGATAGATGTGATCATTTCTTGAATTGTGTTTTCCTGCATTTTCTTTCACTTTGTATTATTCTTTCTTGTATTTCTGATGAAACATGGATGATCATAAGGTAGCTCATAAAAGGAAAGTGACTTGGATTCTTTGGAGTCCTAATGGCAGCTTCTGGTATAACCACTAAGGGTATTAGGAGGTGGGGAAAATCAGAGGTAAAGCAGGGTCTAGATTTATGATTTACGTACTTGTTTTGGAGATCCTGATCCATGGGCTGAAAAGCAGTGAAATACAAACCTTGGCCCTGATGAAGAAAGAGAGAGAGTAAGAGAAAGAGAGAGTGTGTGTGTGTGTGTGTGAGAGAGAGAGAGAGGGAGAGAGAGAGTGAGCTCCAGTGGATGATGTTTAAGCACAAATTGGAAAACAACAGAATTTTGAATTTGAAGTATTGATAAAAAAAAACTTTCATCTAATTTTGAGCAAAATTTATCTTATAATTTGGTAGATTTAACTGGAAAATATTTACTTTAAAACAAACTTCTGTAATGATATGCTGAATATCTATTTGTTTTTTTCCAAGTCAAGCACAAGTACAGTTGACCCTTGAACAACATGGATTTGAATTGTGTGGGTCCGCTTATACACAGAATTTTTTTCAATAAATATATTGGAAAATTGTTTGGAGGTTTGAAACCATTTGGAAAAACTCGCAGATGAACTTCATAGCCTAGAAATATTGAAAAAATTAAGAAAAAAATAGGTATATTATTCATGCATAAAATATGTGTAGGTACTAGTCTATTTTATCATTTACAACCGTAAAATATACACAAATCTATTATAAAACATTATGGTTTATCCAACTTTACACACACAAATATTTATAGTCCATGGCACCATTCACAGTCAAGAGAAATGTAAACAAATGTAAAGATACACTATTAAATCATAACTACATAAAAGTAACTGTAGTTCCTACTGTACCACTGTAATAATTTTATAGCCACTCCTGTTGCTGTTGCAGTGAGCTCAGGTGTTGTGAGTATCCACTTAAAACATCGTGTGATGCTAATTGTATCTGCATGTACAGTTTGTTTCTCCAGTAAATTGTATAGCTCAGTAAAAAGTGATCTTTTGTGGTTCTTGCGTATTTTTCATCATGTTTAGTGTCATACCGTAAACCTTGAATAACACTCTGGGACCCATATGAAGTGCCACTAGTCATGTTGGAAGTGCTCCCAAGAAGCAGAGAAAAGTCTCAACATGACAAGAAAAAGCTGAATTGCTTGACATGTGCCATAGATTGAGGTCCACAGTTGAGGTTGCCCACTATTTAAAGATAAATGAATCCAGCATAAGAACCACTGTAAAAAAAGAAAAGGAAATCTGTGAAGCTGTTGCTGCAGCTACTCCAGCAGTTGTAAAAACTTTGTACTTTTTGAAAAATACTTTTTTATCTTATATCAGAAATACAGCTTTATTTGGGCGTAGGATTGCTATGAGAAAGGCATACCTATAGACTCTAATATGATTTGAGAAAAAGTGAAGTCATCATATCACAATTTATAACAAAAGGAAAGTGAAGGATCTAAAACTGGAGAATTAAATGCTGGCAAAGAATGGTTTGATAATTTTAGAAAGAGATTTGGCTTGAAAAATATGTCAAGATAACAGGAGAAGCAGCTTCTGTTGACCAAGAAGCAGCAGATGAGTTCACAGATGCCATTAGGAAAATCATTGAGGAGAAAGAATATCTGCCTGAACAGATTTTTAAGGCAGACAAATGTGTCATATTCTGGAAAAATAATGGCACAAAGGACACTTAGTAATAAGGAAGAGAAGTGAGCACCGGGATTTAAAGGAGAGGCTAGCTCCACTGTTTTGTACACATGCAGTTGGATTTATGATTAAGACTGCCCTTTATCTATAAAGCCACTAATCCCCTAGCCTTGAAGGGAAAAATAAACACTAGCTGCCAGTCTTTTTGTTGTACAACAAGAAGGCTTGGACAAAGAGAACCCCTTTTCTGGATTGGTTTCATTGATGCTTTGTCCCTGAAGTCAGGAACTATTTTGCCAGTAAGAGATTGCCTATTAAAGTTCTTTTGATATTGGACAATGCCCTTGGCTACCCAGAAACCCACGAGCTCAACATGGAAGACGTCAAACTTGTCTACTTGCCCCCAAACACAGCATCTCTAATTCAGCATCTATGTCAGGGGGTCATAAGGAGCTTTATGGCTCATTACATATGGTACTCTATGGAAAGGATGGTCACTGCAGTAGAAAAGAAACCTGATGATAGAAAATCATGAAAGTATGAAAGGATTACACGATTGAAGATGCCATCATTGTTACAGAAAAAGCCTTGAAAGCCATTAAGCCTGAAACAACAAATTTCTGCTGGAGAAAACTACAACCAGATGTTGTGCATGACTTCACCAGTTTTAGGACAGAGGCAATCAAAGAAATCATGAGAGATCTTGGAGATGGCAAAAAAAAAAAAAAAAAAAAGTGAGAGGTGAAGTGTTTCAAGATAAGTATCTTGGAGCAATTCAAGAGCTAATAGACACCACACCAGAAGAATTAACAGAAGATGACTTGGTGGAGATGAGAGCTTCTGAACCAGTGCCAGATGATGAGGAAGATGTAGAAGTAACAGTACAGAAAACAAATTGGCATCAGACAGTCTGGCAGAAGGGTTCTGATTATTCAAGACTGCTTTTGACTTCTTTAACAACATGGAACCTTCTATGATATGGGCACTGAAACTGGAAGAAGGATTGGTACCATATAGAAACACTTATACAGAAATGATAAAGCAAAAATGTCAGACATAACGGACGATGTATTTCTGTAAAGTTGCACTGAGTGTGCCTGCCTCTCTCCCATCTCCCCTTCCACCTCCTCCACCTCTTCCACCTCTGCCACCCCTCAGACAGCAAGAACAACCCTTGCTCTCCCTCCTCCTCCTCAGCCTACTCAACATGAAGACAATGAGAATGAAGACCTTTATGCTGATCCACTTCCACTTAATGAATAGTAAAGAATCACCATGCCATCAAGTTGGTAAACTTATCTCTTGTATATGTATGTGTCTTCTTGCAAAAAACTAACACCTGTACAGCAAGAACTGTATGAGAATTTTTTGTGTCATAATCATCATTATTGCTTAAGTATTCATTGTGTAGAACATCGTGCATAAGACTTGTATTGAAGTAGATAGTCTATCTTTACATAGGGAGAAGGGATGTGATATTTAAAATAAAGTTAATAGTGTATTGGGACTTCCCTGGCGGTCCAGTGGTAAAGAATCCGCCTTCCAATGCAGGGGACAGGGGTTTGATCCCTGGTTGGGGAACTAAGATCCCACATGCTGCGAGGCAACTAAGCCCAAACGCCACAACTACTGAGCTCGCGAACTTCAATGAGAGAGCCCACATGCCGCTGCAAACCACAGAGCCCACGCGCCCTGGAGCCTGCGTGCCACAACTAAAGAGAGAAAACCCGCATGCCGCAACTAGAGAGAAGCCCGTGCCACAGCGAAAATCCCACACCGCAATGAAAGATCCTGCATGCTGCTACTAAGACCAGATGCAGCCAAAAAAAAAAAAAAAGAAAAGAAAAGAAAAAAGAAAAAATATAGTGTATTAGTTTTCTTACTATTTAATAATTTTGCTTTCAAGGAATTACATTATCATACAGTATGCCTCTCT